>NW_024387492.1:7341847-7983648 GCF_900408965.1 Simochromis diagramma
GTTTTTGTTTATCTCGTAGATTGACAATGAGGAGTATGGTGAAGCCCTGTCTCTTGCCCAGGCATACAGTTTGGACTCTGACCTCGTCTACCAGAGACAGTGGCGGAAGAGTACCGTCAGCATAGCCTCGATACAAGATTATCTGGTAAGACATCAGTCAAAGGAGACACATACGTGTGAGGAAATGAGGAGGAGAGACGGAGGATTGTATCAGAATTTCTGGTGTTAATCACGGTATATTTTGTTGGTTGGCAAGGGGGGAAAAAATTCAGTGCATTTATGTGAATGAGTGGGAGAGGCACACACTTAAGTGCAGCACAAGTCCCCATACTCTATTTCACGCATCATTTTTGCCAATTTATAGCGAATTTTTTCACCCTCCCATCCTATTTCTGTATCGTATTTTATCCCATCATTTCTTCTGAACTCACTCCATCTTCTTCTGTTTCCTGCATCCCACCTAGAGCAAGATCCGCAAGCGCTCATGGGTGCTGCATGAGTGTGTGGAGCGCGTCCCAGAGAATGTTGATGCAGCTAAAGAGCTGCTGCAGTATGGCCTGAAGGGAACCGACCTTGAAGCCCTGATAGCCATAGGAAAAGGGGAAGATGGGGGCAGGTATAAAAACTTCTTCTCTTCACTCACCATAGACTTACTCTGCTTGTCTCATTTTGTTTATCCGCGCTTCTTTTTTCTGTCATTTCTTTGCCGTCTCCCAGGTTCATCATGCCAGGCGACGTCGACCTCGATGACCTCCCTTATGAAGACATCCTTTCAGATGAGCAGGAGCTGGAGATGAAGAAGGAGAGGGAGAACAAGAAGAGACGAGAGCTGCTGGCCAAAGTTGACTTCAGCAGGTACACAGCCAGTCAGACTGCCGCTTGTTTAATCAAACAGCAGATGGACACATAATTGTCAGGGCAGACCAGAAATGCTGGCAGTTTTCCGAATAAACAGAATGTAAGAGAGGGTTCATTTAAACCTCCAGCTAAACTGGTAGTTTAAAGTCGAGCTGGCAAGCACGTCTCTTGTTTTAGTATCTTAGTTACTAAAGCTAATTACAATCTTTTTATTTTATAGTGTGATACTGTTTTTTGACTAAACCATTGGGAGTTTTTGAGATTATTTTTCTACTGATCTTTGAAGACAAGGAGCTAAAACACCAGCTTTGTTCTTAGAAGCATTTGCTGGGTGGGTGGACTCATTTCTCTAGAGAGGAACCTGATGCTGACCTGTGTGAGTCACCTTGTTGGCAGGTTGTTACTTACTGTTTCTAAAGATTAAATTAAGTCATTGTTATTACCTGTATCAGCTAAAATATTAACTGTACTCCAAATGCTTGTGGGGAAAAATTGAGAAATTGTGATTTCAGTATTTAAGGTGTAGACCAGGAAACTGGGAGGAGGATGAATGGGTTAGAGTGCTGCCAGATTTATCACTGATTGTTTGACTGGGTTTCACACCAGAGAGGGGATCATAAAGGCAGGGATGTTAATGAGTTTGAGGAAAAGAGAGAGTGAGAGAGCGAGACAGAGAAAAAGCACTGGTGGAGATTAGTGTGTAATCTGCTGGAGGTAATTTATGCTTTTGTTTTCAAGTGCCCAGGGATAGACTAATGAAAAAGCCTTTAGTGATCACTAATCACCTCTCATAACACACATGCAAACAAATTCACTCATCCAGGTATCAAGAAACACTCTTAAGCTGAATTACACACAACTACTGAAGTGACCAGCCACAAAAAGGATGCGCTGGGTGCATGAGTTAAAGCGCTCGATGCACATTTAAATTCATATCCGTTCTATGTTTTTGCAAACAGGCTTTGTGCAGGCGCACATTTCAATCTTCTGTAGCTGGATCGGGCTTTTTCTTTTGTTCGTACAGTAAGCAGTGAGCCTCCTGACGGCTTTTAAATGAGGAAGAGCACAAACGTCGTAATGTTAATCCTTTGTAATAGCTGCCCTTCACGTCGCTGTTCATTTTTTTTTCCTCCCTTTGGCCATTTGGTCATCTATATCTTACTGTGTAATAAAACTGTTGTGCTTTATTGGAGAACTGCACTCCACTGCAGCTAAAGAAAAGATGGAGGATAAGAAAGAGGACAGAAGAGGTAGTAAAAAAAAATCGATAATGTACAAACATTAAAAAAAAAAACATTACATTAAATCTTCGGTGAATAAACTTATTTAAATATACCAGTTTTTCTCCTTTATCTGTCTTTGATGCAGAATGTCTGCCAGGCAGCTCACACACGTGCCCCCAGAATGTGTTTTTGTGTGAGTGTGTGAACACATTCGGGTTCCCCCACTAATGCATCTGCCCATGTTGCCTTGAGGCCTGCGGCCGAGGCCTGAGACAGATAATAATTCTCTTAATTTCTTTTTAACTACACCACCATTACAGAAATGGCTCAGTATCGATCACAGCTGCTTCACAGTAGTACTGCGTCTGTGCGTATTATGTGTGGGTGACACGCATGTGTAGATAAGGACTGTATTTAACTAGTAAATGTGACTCAGAGTGCATCTTTAATCCTGCTGTGTGTGTGTGTGTGTGTGTGTGTGTGTGTGCTTGAAAGACATAATCAACAAAGATTTTTTTCTGCCTTGCGTCAATACAATAAATTAAAATGTCATCACTTTTAAAGAGGAAAAAATGACTTTTCTTTGTCAATGTTATTGATCACTATGTAGAATTCTTATTCAGGAATGACTTTTTCAATAATCAGACTCAAACGCTCTCAACTGCCCTTTGCTGTCCTGTATAACATTAGTTTCTAAACTCTTGGGGGTCAGGAACATCTAGAAAAGAAACAAAAAACATCTCAAGGATCTTCTTGGCTTATCGTCACTTGACAATGTGGACAAAAACAATTTCATCATAGTCATGAAACACTGGAGCAGCACTTTGTCTTGAAACTGCATATACAAGTGTATGTGGGCTTTGCCCAACAAATCTACATTTGGTTTGTGGATTTGGAGTGAAAATAAATACAACTCGTTACCAGTGGATGTTGAAATCCACCAGGGCTTCCCTTTGGCACTACCTCTGTACATAACTTTTATGGACCTTTTTATATTTTGCAGTATCCAAGACATGGGCGTGTCAGGTGGTGTCAGGTTCGTGTTTGCGCTTTTAAAGACAATGTGGTTCTCTGGGATTAATAAGCCATTGGACTGAGTATACAGTGGCTGGAATAGAATTAGCACCTCCAAATAGGGCACCATGGTTCTTGGCTCACTTTGCGTTGCATCTTGCTGTCTCAAGTGGAGGAGTCTTGGGGCTTTGTTCATAAAGAGAAGAGTGGAGAGGGGAAATTGAATGATGGATTGGTGTGCCATCGACAGTGATGCAGATTTTGTACTGCTCTGTTGTGGTGAAGAGAAAACTGAGTGTGAAAGTGAAGCTCTCAATTTTGTAATTTGTTTCTCTCTCAGTACTCACAGTTTTTTTTTTTCTGTTTTTTTTTCTAAAAACCAAATGAAACGATGGATATTGATATATTTCTCCAGCCCCTTTTGTTATTATTAGCTGTCTCTTGTTGGCAGTGTGTTGCATTTGCCAAAATGCATTCAGTTATCCTGAAACGTAGTGTCTGCCAAGGGCCATTATAACGGCTACTCACACTTTACTCATACAACAAGATAGGCAATACTGCAGTTGTATCTGTGTGTGTGTGTGTGTGAGAGAGAGAGAGGGGAGGAAATTGTGTGAAGAGAGTATTGTCTGCTGCAAGGTGTTTATGTTCTTATCAGGTCAGAGTCGGACCTCAGTCAGAAGTCTAATTTTCTCATTTGTTCCAGCTTTGGACTGTGCTTGTGTCTGTGTGGAAGGCTGTTTATGCTTTTATTGTAGCATCTAGATGTATTAAATATATGTGTGCACATAGATCTTGAAGCAGTTAGTTTCTTTACCTTAGTTTACCGCAGTTATTATTATTTTTTTATTTAAGAGCTATTTATTATAAGGGCAATCTGTTAAAAACACATAAAAACCTTTATAAAGACTTGTGCACTGTGCTGCCTTTTTAGTGTATAGCCAGGTAGGTCCATTTGTTTGTATAACAGTGTATTACAGCACACACTGTTTATGCTGTATCTCAGTGGAATTCAGCTGTAAGATTAGCAATTTAAAAGCAAGAGATGTTGACCTGAATCAAACATTCAGCCATGTCTAAGCCATATTGGTGGCTGTTTCTGCAATACTGCTCTAGCACAATGGTGTTGCTTAAAATTTTTTTTTTTTTTATCAATGACCAGTCTTAAACTGGAAATTATATTCTGTATTTATTATTGTTATTATTATTAATATTATTATTTATAAAATTGTACATTTTATTAAAAGATATATACATAAAGTCTGTATACAGTAGATACCGTTTTACAGTACTGACATCGGCATGCTTACAGCTTCTTAAAGCTGCTACCAGCACTATGGAGTTATTTCTATACATGCATGTGCAGCATGTTTCCTACTCCGTGCTTGACTGTGGCCGTGTTTTTTGGGTCTCACTCATCATTTCTCATCCTCCAAACATGGTGGGTGGAGCTTATTCCTTATTCCATCTGACCACAGCACCTTCTCCCAAGCCTTCTCTGAATCATTTAGATGTTCACTGGCGAACTTAAGAAGAGCCAGGGGGACCTTGTGGGTGCTGCAGTATTTCAGTACATTGGACTGTGGTCCCGGCTGCCTTCAGGTCATTAACAAACTCCACCAGTATAGTTTTGGGTTGATCCGCCACCTTTCTCATCATCTTGGTCTTGCATGGAGCTCCAGACCGAGGGTGATTGATATTCATTTTATATTACTTCCATTTCCAGTTAATCACTTTTCAGCATTTGATCATTTTTTTTAAAAATCGTATTTTCATAATGAAATAAATTAATCATTTTACAATGCCCCCCAAACTGCAGTAACTTGGATGATCTTCTATCTCTTAAACAACTCTGAAAAGAAAGTGTTCTGCTCCTCATATCCACCTTTACCTGATATACTTTACCTCACCAAACAAAAGCAGGTGCAACAGATTTGTATAAGAAAAAACAAATGCCAGGTACTTGCATAATTTCCCAGCAAATTTAGGATGTCACCAGTTCTAAACATTCTAGAAAAGGTTCAATGTCAGCAGCAGGGTATTGACCAATTTCTCTTTTTGATTTGTCGCCATAATTGCTCTTGTAATTGCTTCAGTCTTTTTTACTGTTCACAGAGGCTCAATTCAAGCTGCTGTCTTGTGGCTGGCTCTGAGCTTTGGATAACATTAGCTTTAGCCAATTTTCCTTTTATTAACATCTTCAAACTGGGCGTATTCATCTGGGTGAAGGTGATTTAAGTGTTTCATTAGATTTGTTGTTACGAATGTTTTCGTGATAGTTCCCTTACGGTTTATGGGCTGTGAATGTTTAATCCTTTGACATGTTTTTTTTATTTTTGGCATAACATTGGTTAAATACTATTCAAAGATGAGCAGAGACCTGCTGGAGTGCCAGTGTCTCAGTAGTGTTGCATATATGTTGTGTATATAGAAAAGGTTAAACGATAAGAGATCCAAAAGATATCAAGTAGCTACCGAGACATTTTACTTTAAATAATATCTACCTGCTCAATAAAGAAAACAAAGATGCCCACAGGGTCAGTAATATCTTTAGAACATACTATATCACTTATAGCATGGCTAACAGTACATTTTGACACATTCTGTATTATTGCATGTCATTTAATAAACTATGTCAGAGTAATAGAAGAGCTTAGTCAGAACTCCTCTCAACCAAATGAAGTTACAGAGATATCCTGTCACCTCCTTTTAGATTTCAGGGCCTTTCTTGGAAGTTATCATTAAGCCATCATTCAAAACCTCAGGAGAGCAGATGGCTAAAATTGCTTTCTAACATCTCATCTCTCCTCCTTCCCTCGCTTGCCACCACTCTCCTTCCTCCATCTCCACTTTTCTTACGTTGCTCTGAAGAAACGAAGCACGGCAGTAATTACCACTAGTACTAGCACTAAGCCGGCGCTCTTTGATGTGCCAGAGTGTGTGTTGAGCCAGTGTTAATCTCTGTTAGTCTGTGTAGAGGACCCCGATAAGACCCGATAGCGCACTCTGTAATGAGGGATTTGGGATTAAGACAGCAGTGGAGAGGTCAACTCCCCTGTGGTCACATCGCAGTTGATCCAGGTCAAGTTTATAAGAGGGGTTGCACCCTGCTTCACCTGGTTGGATTGTTTCTTTGTGAATTGAACTTGGAGGGTGTGTGAGCATGTGGTTAAAAAAATGTTTTATTTTACCTTATGTGTGAACCGAGGGGGTGCATCTGACCACTCCTAGCCTTTTTCAGCCTTGCACTCTCTTTCTTTTGGTTGTACCTTGAGTGATTGAGTTTTAGGTAGAGCCTATATAGCACAGTGCCTTGGTGTTTGTGGCCATCGTCGTTATTTATGGTTGTGATTAAATGACATTGAAAATGGATTTGGTTCTCACTGGGCAATCGCTCACCTCATTGACGGCTTGCATCCTATACATAACACCTGAATGAGTGGCTCTTGTGGTCATAAGGAGTTGATTTGTTGCTGTTGGAAAATGATTAGGTTTAGAGGGCATGGTATGGTATTGTAGTCACCAGTCCCCAGCCTTATTATATAGGTCCCCGTGGGCTTACTGTGTAAGGTCAATTTACAGTTAATTTAAAGCTAGGGTGTGAGTTAGTGCAGACGACAGACTGAGCTTGGCGTTTGATTTGATTGCAGTTAATTTCTGTAGTCAAAGTCATTGTGTTGGAGGTCTCATGTCAATTGTGTTAAATTGTTTGTGCTGGTATGGTGCTGATTTGCGTGTTTAAATATGATTGCATGCTTAGGCTGACTCTGGAGCAGAAGGAACTGTGTCGGAGCAGACTGAAGCTTCTCTCCTACCTGGACCGGCTCGCCACGTATGAGGTAACAGCAATCAGCCCTTTGATTTAATGAACTCTCCACATTTTCCCATGTAAATGGATTTCATTAGGATTGCAACTAACCACAGTTATTCTTATCAATAAATTTGCTGTTTACTTTTTCAGCCTGTCGAGTAATTAACTCGATGCATGTTTGAAGACTAAAGAGAATCTCAGTAAATATTCCTTTTGGGAGAGCTGGACCCAGTGAACTTATTCAACTGTTGCTTAATATTCTGTTGTTTAGCTGGGGCATAATATTCTCCCGAACAAGAAACTCATTAATTGAATTTCCAATATTCAGCCCCAACACTTTTAATTTTATTTACATGTAATGAAGAAATTAAGTAAATTGAGGCTCTGCGGATCAACAACGCAATATCATCTTCCTAGAATATTTAAATGCGATGCAAAAAAACATTAATTGAAAAAAGTCTGGTTTTTTTTCATCATATTTAAAACTACTGCGAGCAGTCACTTAACGGGTTTTGATAACTAAACTCAGGAGAGACTTCAGTGGAAAGAGATTGCATTTGAGGAACCATTAATTATTATTACATTTGTATTAAAGTAGAGTTTATTTAATGAATCTAATATTAATGAAGAAAAAACTTTGTTTTCATTGTAGTTTTTATTTCATAGTTGTTTTCCTACTGGCAAACTAATGCGTTCGACTTTAATGAGCAGTCCGTTCAACACTAATAGGCTTTTCTCATCTGCCATCTATGAATATTTATACTTAACCTCCAATTTTTTTAAATTGAAATTATGTCCATGAAAGACATTTTAAGTATGTGAAGAATTTATAGATGATCTGGTAAAAAGCTAGCACTGACACTGAGAAGTATTATTTTAACTTCACTACTAATAGGAATCCAATATCACTGCTTCAGCGCTACATAGATGGATAGATACGTGCTTAAAGCAGACACTTGCAACTACTTAAAACTGTGGATTTCAGATTCACAGTGAGTAATGTTAACATGCAGACCTTTATCACGGATGAACAGGACCCTACTCGCTCCCATACAGGAGAGATGAGATTTTATCCTGCTAGATATTCGACTCAGACAGAATGACGTTTCTCTCTTCATTCGGACATTGTCATGGTAACTGCAGTACTCGTCAGATTCCTTTTGCCCCGATGCATTTTCTCTGGCTGTCTATGAATATGATATTAGCGTTTTTATCATCCCGACTTGGGCTGGCTCTGTCTGCATAGGACCCCATTCAAAAGCTATCCATCAGACACACACACGCCTCACACACTCTTCTGCACAAAGACACACACACACACACATGCTCTGGCATAATGGATACTACAGAGATTTTATAACCACAAATACACATAAATCCCTCTTTCCAGGACAACAAATGGTCCATCCTGACATATGCTCACACACACACACACACACACACACACACACACACACACACACACACACACACACACACACACACACACACACGCACTTAGATGACTCCAACTAAAAGGACAAGACAGCTGTAAGCCACAAAAATTAAATAGCATCTCTGTTGGCTTTGCTTTAGTGCCTTCATTGGCAGTCACATCTTCTACTTGCACTTTCCCTCGCACTTCACTTTACTCTGAATTCCTTTCCACTCATAACATTTATTCTGGAAAGATAACCCTCTGACTCACAAATTTCTTTTCATGAACTGTGTGTGTGTGTGTGTGTGTGTGTGTGTGTGTGTGTGTGTGTGTGTGTATGTATCTCTCTCTGAGTATTTTCTTTCTTTCTCTCTTGCTTTATACTTTCCAGGAAATACTTGGCGGGCCTCATGCAGCGGAGGACAAATACGATGCAGACTTCTTCAAGAAGTTCCGAAGTCAAAACATTGTTTTGTCAGCAAGAAACTACGCCAGGGTAACCTTGGCCTCACACTCCTACAGAATGTCTCACTAATTATCTCTTTGCATCTTTTCATTTTAACTGTATGCGTCTTTGTTTGGAGCTAGGGATGTGACTGATTCTCTACTTTAGATCAAGCCTGCGATTTGGTTAGCTCGTTTAGACACACACGAGGGTAAAATCGAGGCACCAATTGACATTAAGCGTTTTCTAACATACATTTTTTTGGTCACAGGAGAGCAACGTGCAGGCTCTTGACATTCTTTTCACATATCACGGAGCAGAACTCCTCCAACATCGACTAGCTATCCTTGACAACTTTCCGGAAACCACCTCTCCACACGAGTACACCACCTTGCTGCCGGAAGCCTGGTAAGACGCGCACAAATACGCACTTACAAGAAGGTCCATGTGTATTTACTTTATACAGACACAAATGGTTTACCAAGCGCTGCACTCTTGCATTATAGATGGGAAAAACTCATTGAAATGGTGTGATTTATTTGTCCTGCAAGAGTAAATGGAGGAAGCCTTTCTGTGTTGACTTTTGCTGAGACTCGGAGAGAACCAAATGAAACGACTCACTGAAAAATCATGTTTACTCCGAAAGCTAGAACATGCATTTGAAGCTTGGTGTGGTTCAAAGTGATATGAGCTTCATAACCAAATATCTGCAAAACAAATATAATCTGTAGGCAGGGACAAGATTTTTGGTACCTGAAATGCACCCAAAATCCCTGTGATGTCTGAGTTGTATTGAAGAGTCATGTTTGTGCAAGCTTTGCATGCAGGTAAATAGTCTCCATAAAGAACAAAAGTAGGATTTCATTTTTACTGAAGGAATAAACTGGTCTTGCATGGGAGTGCCTTACTTTGCATGTAACAATATTTACGCGGCTTTTGTGTTGTGTGCTAAAGTGGCATCCACATGGACGACAGGACTCAAGGTTTCCCAGGAGAAGAGTGGATTATAACAATATGCTCGGAGTCGGTGGTTTAATTTTCTTGTTGCTGATGAGACACGAGTTGCTGTTTCCCAAACCGCTGAAGCGAAGGTGTTGAAGTAATCCAAATGTATTCTTTAGTCCCCTTTTACAACAATTCACACTCTCGATATAGAAACTGCATTGTTTAAAAAGAAAAAAGAAAAGTATACCGCCACTGGGATTTGCACCCTTTCTAATGTCAGAGAATCCACAGTCACACCTTTGTAGAATGCAAGAGTCGCACATCCCTCTACATTTTAAATTAAAATGACCTAAAACTGGAATCACACCTCAGTCAGAGCGTGCACTCAAGAGTCTTTCTCACATTCTCACAGTGGGAATTTTTGTCATTAAAAAGCACACACATACACAAGTTTATTCTGTCACTGCACACATGTACGCAAAGCGCCGCAGCTAACGGGCTGGCAGAGACAGCAATGAAATAAGAGGAGAGAGACTTAATTGCTACTTCTAAATTTACATTCAAACAAAGCCGAACACCTTCAAATGATACAATACTTGCGTGAACAAATGCAATTGTCTGTTATTACAGTGTTATTCCCCCTGGTTTTCACTCTACACTGCCTGTTTTGTTTTGTTTTTTGCTTTGGGCTTGGAGAAATGCTGAATAGGAGCGAGGAGTGATGGAGGGTTGTTTTGGAGGGAAGAAATCATTCCTCACCTCTTTATGGTTCACTAATAGCAGTGACTGGATTTACTGATGGGCGCAGCCAGTCATTCACCGTGCCTTTTTCCTTAAATCGTAACTCGTTTTTCTATTTAATCCTCGATACTTCATTTTAGCTTCTGTGAAAATCTTTACAACCCTGCATCTAAAAAAGTACGATGATAAAAGGTAAATGCACAAATGTGCAAATTATCCAAACCATATGTGTAATTGAGTACAAAGGCATAAGAATGAAAATCATTATTTTATTTTTTTTATATGTACAATATATTTGAGTCATTCTGATTCCAGCAACTGTCCAAAAAGTTGCTACAGGATTAACAAACAAAAAAGGCTGGAAAATTATCTAATCCTTAAAAAGGAAAATCACCTGGTGGCGCATTTAGCAACTCATTAGCTCAGTTGTCAACAAGTTGGCAAGAAGAAGAGGCAAAATCGTTCAGAAATAAAGGTGGGAGTTGGGGTTCACCCCACTCTTTGGAAGATTACATGGTCAGATAGTTCAGCAGTTCAAAGAGATCATATTCTTTGGTCTAAAATTGAAAGGAATTTGAGGATTTCATCATCTATGTATGTCTTATCATTAAAGGATCGAGAGACACCAGAGAAATTTCTGAAAATGAAGACAAGGCTGAAAACCAATTTTGCCATCACCTTTGGGCCCTCGGGTGCCCCTACGTTTAAAAAAAAAAAAGGACCTGCTTTTTGTGGTAAAAAGAACTGCACAGACTCAGAAACACTTCCAGAAACCATTTGCCCGCTGCATCCAAAAAAAAGTTCAAACTCAGCCATGCAAAGACCATCCTGCAATATATTCTCAAGTGTTGATATTTAGCTCATCTAATATTAACAAAGGTGGATTTTTGTTTTTGAAAATAATCCAAAACCTTCCAGCTTGGCCATGCGATGGTCTGCAACTGGGGGAAATCTGCACATCCCTGGGGGACACGGTTAATGCTAATCGATAAAGTTTTGGAGAAAAGTTTCAGTGAAGGTCTTGCTTATTTCAGCAAGACGATACCAGACAGCATCCAGCATATAATCCAGCTGTAGCAGAAGGAGTCTGCAGGCTGCCTGCAGCCCAAACCTGTCACAGAGTGAAATTTTGATATGGAAAAGAACCAAGGAAAATAAATTTTAAACAGCCAAACACAGTGTTAAAGGAATGTGATGCAACGCTGTTGTAAACATGGTCCTGTCCTGCCCTTTTTGAAACTGGCATTACATTCAAAATGAGCATATCATTTGTAGAAACAGGATTTTACAGATATATTCTCTTTGCCACTGCTTTATAAAGAAACCATGTATTTGGGGGTGGCAAATTCATCACCTTAAAAAAACCCCTACAGATATAGATATAATTTTTAATATAGTTTCCACATACGCACACTACAACACAGCTCCCTTTTATTAGCCGCGACTGAGTTTGTATGGAGGTCAGGTGCTTGTGGCTCTGCAGTGAGCATCCATCATGGCTCTGCCGCTGTGGGGCAGTTTCCTATTTTCCCCAGCTTGTGAGCACCAAATGCTGCTCCAACAGCGCTCGCTCCCACACTGCAGCAGACGGAGGCAGCTCAAGCCATCTGTTTGGTGCTTACTCCCTATATACTGAACTTGCTTCATTGGAAAGGGGGGGGTAATACTCTCCTGTAATATTGATTAGGTCTGTGAAGGGACCTGTAGACTGTTTTAGAATTTTTTTTAAGGAGTCTTTGCCTGTAGCTTCAAAGGGTCATCTCTGTGGAAACCAAAAATAAACTCCAGCTCCAGGTTTGCTCTGCATCTCCTGTTTTCAATCCTGCTCCCCTGCCTCTCTGATGCGAAGTAGATCAGGGATGCAGGCACAGAATAATTCATTCCTCCTATCGATATCTGGCCGCTCACGCCGATATTTACTTTCCACTCTCTAACTACGCTGTCTTTAATGAGGAAAGAGCACCTGGGAGTTGGGGAATGTCATTAAAAAAAAACCCACAGTGAATGAGGCTGATTTTATGCGGGACTTCTCGATCTCTGTTATCCTAGTGTTGAAGTTCCAAGCTTAATCAATGAACTGGCGCTGGAGTGTTGGTGAAAAACCCTCCTGCTTTGGAGTGTTGACATAAATCAGAGCTGCTGCTTGCTTCTTATGTATTTTGTGATTGGAGAGAATTTATGACCGTGCTAAAAACTGCTGCAGCGTGTGTGCGCGCTCGGCCTTTAACTGCACCAAAGCTGTAGATGATTTGTAGCCCACGCCATCTCCTTGAGTTTTACAGCCACAGTACATATTTTTCTGTCCACAAACAAATAGATAACAAGAAGCCATGCATTAATCCTAGCAGAAAAAAAGAAACAAACCCAAAGCAAAACTGCTTTTGTTCAGCCCGGCGTCTTAGCATTCGTGTCGTTACGTTGTCTGTGCCCAAGCGTCGGAGTCCCGTCAACGCTGACACGTGAAGCTACAGAGTCATTCTTCACTTTGGCTTTCTTTTTTTTGCGTGTCCCCTATTTATCTTCCTTAGACCTGTCACACTCAAGGAGACCAGGAAGAAGTAAAGCCTGGGACCAACGTGGCGTTTAGAAAATAAAACTCCCCGCTATTTACAACTGAGGCACGATTCAGACTCTCTTCAGAAGTTCTTTGACTTGTTTATTGTTGTGATTTTGTTTTTTTGCCTCCTCCCATTTCTTTTTCTTATTATACTCTGCTCTTTCCATTTCCCATATGTTGCTTGCTCTCTAGTTTTGCTGTAGTTTATGGCTATGTTTACTTTGAGACAGTAAATGCCTTTGCTGATTTATAAGGTCCCATTATGCCTGGGTGGGTAGATGTCGCATGTTGCGGTGTATTGCTATTGGTGTGCTTTTTCCTAAAAACTGACCCCTCTCTCTTGCTGTCTTTCTCCTTCTGTCCTCTCGTATATCTTGCTTTTTTCATTTTCTTTCATTTACAGTCTGGATGACAGAGGTGAGCTGGTGTTGATTCCGTGGGACGAGCAAAGACACAGAGAGATGGACTGGTGTGAGGCAGAGGAGTGCAGGTAAATAGGTTACATCACCCCTGAGGCGAATGTACTGATTTCTAGCTCTGTGCATAAAATATTATTAAAGCCAACAGTTAAACAAATGTGACGTAACGCGTCATAATTAACTCAGCCCGTGTCCGGGATAACAAAGCCCCTCGCAGTGTAGAATTGTTAAAATTCATGCTCCAAACAGGCCAGATGCTTGTGCTGGCATCATTTTGTGAAACAACACATGACATCCTATTATCCAAATGTTAAACACAGCCATAACCAACTAATACCAAATCTTGTTGCACTGCCAATTTATGCCATTTGCCTGCTTCTGTAGGGAGGCCGGGCTTCATTTACAATTTTATTTTTTATTTTTTTTGTTGCTCGTCTGTTGGGAGTCATAACAGCAGTCGCACACTGTGGTATATTTGGCCAGAAATTACAGGATGAATGTTTGATAATGTGATTGGAGCAACATTCCTGGCAACTAGGTTTAAGGCAGTGTTTTTTTTGGTGGCTGTGTTATATCTCTGCTCTTCCAGCTTCTGTTTCCCTCCTTATCTCTCTCCCCTCTCTTTGCTCAACTCCTTTACCTTTGAGTCAGGTGATATTCTGTGTTTTTCTTATCAAAAATCCTACAATGTTAGACTGTCTTTTAAATACTAATATTTGGGCATCCCTCCCTGTGCATCTGGTTCATAAATGTGTTACTTTCATTTAAAAAAGGAAGAAAAAAGAAGCAAACAAACAAGTAATTTCCTAAAGCAGCAGGGCACTGTAGGTAGTAGATAAATTGTACATTTTTAGGGGAACATTTTCAGCAGAGGATCAGTTGCTTTTGTGATTATTCAGAGCAGCACGATCCTCTCTGTGCTATGATTTTTGGGTAACAAAATAGGTTTATGGCACAGGAGTAAGGCTTTGACTTTTGGCTCCATTAAAAAAAGAATTGTATCAGTGCATTGTTTTAATCTGTTTGTAAGATTTTTTTCTTTTTCTTTTGATAAACACATAATTATGAATTATCGCCAAAATAAAAGTCCTTTTTCTCTCATTAACTGTTCCCGCTCTAGCTGATTAGCTAAAAATCATTAAAGGAATAAAGTGAAAATGCAAGGGAGCACAACTCTTCATCCATGTCTTTTTCTTTTTAAGAGCGGTGCTGGAGCAGAATTTGTTTGACGATGACAGTTTCCTGTATGACGAAGCCTCAGACCTGCTGAGATTCCGCACAGCCACGCCCTCCAAAGAGCTGCTTACTGATTGGTACATTAGCAGAGCCCAGGATATCGACTCTTGCTCCAGACAGGTACAAACATTCTGTGTATCCGCTTGTAGCTTACAGTCAGTCACTATATGTTTGTTTTACTATGCAAAAGTGTTGAGCCACCCCTCATTTCTTTCACATTTTTCTAGGAAATTTGGCAAAACCAGAGTTTCAACAATTCTAATGAGCCTGAAAGTCAATATTTGGTATTCTTACCAATTTTTCTTCAGCATAGCCTGCACTGCCTTCAGCAAGCTTTCTTTTAATTTCTTTTACTAAGTAGTCTTCAGGAATAATTCCCCAGGCTTCTTGAACATTCAAAAATCTTCTTTGGATGTTGGCTGCCTTTTGTTCTCTGTCGAAATGATGTTGAGGTCCGAGCTCTGAGGAGGCCAATCCGTGACTGTTAACGTTCCTTTTTATGTTTTTTCTATCCACATATGCTTTACTGGATTTGGAGTGTATTTGTGTTCATTGTCATGCTGAAAAATGAATCCATTGTTAATGCTTTCTAGATGGTATTGTATGGGGGAACAAAAGGAAAATCTGATGGTAGTTAACTCCATCATTTGACAAGATCTCCAACACCACTGGTTGAAATGCAGCGCCAAACATTGATAGAGCCTCCATCATGTTTTAGAGATGGTCTTAGACACTGACTGTACCTCACTCCTGACCTCCTCTGTACATAGTGTTAATGATTTGAACCAAAAATTTCAAATTTGTATTTATCACTCCATTAGACCTCTTGCTGTCATACAATTCTTTCTTTCCACTAGTCAAAATATGCCTAATAATACAATTTTTGTATATATACAAAGTTGTCTGTTATGTGTAGACACAACATTCATTGCTTGAGCTAGGTGTCTTTTTTATGGTTGAACGATTCAAAGGTCAGTGTTCAGTGGCTTAACAGACAAAAACATTCTTCTGAAAATAGTCGAGTACAAGGACTGGATTGAAAATCAGTAAAAAAAAAAATGCCAAGAACTATTGCTCCAGAGCACTTTAAAACATTACAAGAATTTCTTACTTTGACCTGGAAGCAAAATTTAATGAAAGATTGCATCTTACCCTTCCTATGACAGCAGAATTTTTACCTGACCTTGCAGACTGTAATAGCAATAAATGTTTTCCCGCTGACCTCTCATGGCCTTACAAAGCCTTTATTTGTAATTTCAAGCTTAACCCTCAAGAATCCAAGCTGTTTTAGAGACTAAAATGATCAGGTGACCTCGCAACTTTTCAATTAGTTTGTTCATCCCTTATTACCGATGCAAATCATTTCCAACTGGTCATAGTTCTTCTGTTAGGGGAAACATTTTACGTAGACTGTTAAAGTTCCTTCTGCTCGATTGGATCTTACAGCTGGGCAGCGGCAGAAAGGAATTAATAGACATCTGGCTATTGAAAAGACAATTGGTTTCGCACACTTCTTTTAGATGATGAGGGCAGAAAAATATGACAAGCTGGGATTCAGACTGCAGAGGGTATGTTGCCTGTCTCCATCAGTCAAGGTCACTTTGATCTGATCTGTGACAGTTATTATCATATTTGCCATATGGACTTCTAATGAAGAGAACCCGAGGCTTATGTCATCCGCGTTCTGATGCTGCAAGTGAAAAATAAGACTTGATAGGACTTGTTTAGTGGAGTAATGGGACGTAAACGCTAGAGCAGCCCGATCTCTCCACCCACACTATCCACGCTGCAGCTCCGTCCCCTCTTTACCTCCATCAGAGTGATGGATCAAGGTTGTCACAGCACTCTCTTTGTCTTTGTGAAAGGACTAACTAGGGTGCAGTCATATCTTTCCCCTTCATTTCTCCGTTTTATCCCTTCCACTTGCTGTAAAGAGGCTGGCGAAATAGAGATTTTGGGGTCCATTGCTCATTTTTGAAGACAACTGGGGAATCGCGCCTTTCATCATCCACTCAAGAGAGAAGGAAAGGGAGAGATTCGAGTGCATGTGTAAAAGGAGGCCTTTGTTAGTCTCAAGGAATCACACCAATTCCCTCTTTCATTCTCTCCCTTGTTCATTTTTAATTAGACCTCATCTTCATTTGCTCTATCACATCTTACTCCAGGAGTCTCTTTGGACTGTCCCGAACTCTCACGTCTCTGGTTATTTCACACATTTAGTTTTTTCTTCACAAGAGGAGCAGTGACACAGAAATACATCAGAAAATCTCTGCTGCCATTTGCTGAGCGCGCCCCCCCCCCTTTTTACGTTTCGTCTCGTTTGTTCTCTCTTATTGGCACCCTCCTCTCATTCGTCATCTGGCCCTGTTTATGCTTGGGAGAGCGTTTTAATGGAGTAAAATGGGGCTTGATTAAAAGGAGCCACATCAGAGGAAGCTGGAGTGTTCTAAACCAGTCACAAAGTGGCAGGAGGCGAGACACTGATGGGAAGATTGACAAGATGACTCAGAGAGAGACACGAGCTAGGGCAAGCAGAGAATGGAAGTGCAGCCGAAAGAGGAGATAAATGCTGGGCCGATGCAACAGCCCTTGTTAGGTTAGTGTATTACAAACACAGAAAGAGGAGAGGGCAGCACAGATAGGTGTGGAGATAAAAAGGGAAAGCAATCTCATGGAAAGAGCTGTCTGTGGGGAAGAAAATCACCAGTTATAAGGGGGTAAAAGGGTAGGAATAAAGGATATTAAAACCAAGTGGTTGTTGTGCTGGCAACGAAATGGCACAAAATGAGAGGGTGGCTTTGAAAACAAGACAGAGCGCGGGGAGGCTGGCATACAGAAAAGGCAAAGGGGCAGGCTGGGAGTTCAAATGGAGGCCAGTGTGGTGACTGTTACGTCGAAGAGGTGGGAGGGAAGGGAACAGGATTAAAATTGAGCAGAGCTGATGAGAAAATGTAAAAATTCCATTTGAAAGAAAGGAGTGTGATAGGACGAGGGTGAGAGACAAAGAAGCATCAAATTGAGTTGGAATATTACAGTGAAGAGTGAAATCTGCCGTTGTGGCGAGGGGGGGGGAGAGCACAAAGAGAGAGGGTCGTGTTACAGAAAGACGAGGGGAGGGGATGGAGATGAGGTCGTAATTAAAAAGTGTGAGATTTCAACATCTGAATTGTCTGTGGTTAGCTGGGGAATCTATCTCTGGAGAGCAGGGAGGAGCGGAAAGAACGAGGAGGATCTTCACTCACAGTTAGATCAATAGACTTCCCCCTCTCATTGTATCTAATTGCTCAGACTCTGAGTCAAGGTGATTTGGGTTTTGGGTTGAATGTGTGTGTGTTTGTGGGGATACTTTTTGCAAATGAAGACATGCAGTTATTTATTCAACAATAAGTAATGTGTGTTGAGATAAGCTGAAGACAACAAGATTGCATTGATTGTGTATCTGTGTTTCTGTGTGTTTCTGTGTGCCTGTGGGCACTTGTGCCTTTGTGTAGGAAAGATGCAGCAAGGACGTGTGCGCTGTCTCTAAAAGGTGTAGAAAAGGCAATCATCACCGCAGGACCCAGCAGCATCTGCTATTGATTGGCTAACATCCACAGGTGGCCGAGCATCAATTGGCTGGGCGTATTGCCGGCATATAGCTGGTTGCATATTGATTGGTTGCTTTTCTGGATGGAATTGTATCGATTAGGAGCAGCAGGAAGCCCAAAACCTCAATGTTTTATTGCTGAAGGTCTAATGATTGGATATTAGTAATGACTGACAGCTATTATTTGCTTTTGGATTGGACGGGATATTGTTTTTTCCACGTCCCAATCCAGTTATCTCGGCAACAATTTTTATTGAACGAACATTGCTGCTAACAGGCTTTTTATTTGCTTTCTGCCCAAGTGTCTTGGTTAAGAGGTTGGGTTAGAGTGTGTGTGTGTGTGTGTGTGTGTGTGTGTGTGTGTGTGTGTGTGTGTGTGTATGTATACACAGTTTGGCCCATAAGTATTCAAACAATAATGACTTTTCTAGTTTTGTTTCTGTACACCAACACAATGGATGTTAATTGAGCAAATCCATAAGTGATTGAAGATTTTTAGCTTTAATTCAAGGAGTTTAACACACCTTCATCAATAGAAGCACGGAGGCTTTAAAACAAGGCGAAAAGCACTGGTTGCACAGAAGAAGAGGAAATTCGGGTCAGAACATCTCAAAGAGCCTGCACAGTCCTGGAACACATTCTTTGGGCGTGTGAAACCAAGATTAGCTTGATTTCATTTCTATAGATGCCCCTAGAGTCTTCTCATCTAACTCACAACATGAAACTATTAAAGTGTTCCATAAATTACATAACATGCTCTCTGTTGACACATTTTATTGCCATTCAAGTTGCGGAGTCAGCAGTCTAAGCAGACACGGGGTACCAATGTGCTCTCCAGCCAGGTGAGAGATGTAATCTCAATAGCGTGTATTGGGATCTCCTCCCAGTAGGACATACCTACTCCAAGTCAGATGCCTGAACCACCTCCACTGGCTCCAGAGTAGCGACCCCTATAACTAACCTATTCAACCTGTTCCTGTGAGAGGGTGGTGTTGCCCCAAAGTATGCATGGCAAATTTTTCATCACTGTTGACAATTATGCTGTTGGTGGTTTCTGAACGCGTTTCTTTTGTTAAACAATGGAAGTGCTGATATGCTCTTTATCATGTAAGCTAAAGGCCTGAGACAACAGATCTTTGTACAGCTGGCTGGAAATTCGTTCGTTCTTTCTCCCACGTTGCCAAAACGGCAGCCACTGAGTGTACAGTGCATTGTTTCACACTCGACCGTTTGACCTTTATCAGGTCTTTTATCACAACACCATCTGTGTACTTGTGATACACAGTGTGAACGAATGCATGCACTGAAGATATTATGGAAGTATGAAAGTACCCAATCTGAGGCACAGTAACAGTGTGTTTAATATCTCACTGACAGTGCTCGTTCCTTAAAACGTCCAAGTATAGGAGACGCTAGGAAGTTAGTGAAAGTGTGATGTTGACCACTGATCTTGTCTTTTTTTTTTTTTTTTTTCTTTTTCAATGTACTTTTAAGTAGAATTCATGTAGCCCGCCTCCTCTAACCTGTTTTCAAGCGTGTTTTTCATTTGGTTTTCTTTGTTTCTTGTCTCAGGTGGACTGCGCCCTGTCGCTGGTGCGTCTTGGGAAGGAGCGGGAAATCCCCGGGCTGGAGCGATTATGCGATGACTTGGTCACCATGGAAACACTTGTGTATGAGACATCGTGTGAACTGGGTCTGACTCTTAAAGATTTTCAGCAGCTCAGCGACATTGACAAACTCCGCCTGCTCATGAAAAACGTACGTGACTTAATTTTCCACCTGCTTAACTGCACACTGGGAAAGGTTGACCCCCACCACAGAAACGGTTATACTTTTAGCTGCACAAAATCATGTATGCACAGCAGGTCTGGTAACTGAAAAGCTCTGTACAAAAACTGGAAGATAAAATACCAATAAAAAGTTTGGACACATTCGGTACGTGTGTCCAAACTTTTTACTGTTTCTAATTGTCTTTGTTTTTATCTTCATTATAATGAATGTCATTCATTTCATAATTTCTTTCTTTTATCCTTTTCAAATGCAAATAATTTCTTTCTTTCTTTTTTTTTTTCTCAGTTGAAAAACGTTGTTTTCCTCACGCGACGCTGTTAAATTGCGTTTCCCAGCCCGCTTGCTTTGTTTCACAGCCTGTCTGGGTGTTCATTGTCTGAACAAATAGAAAGCTTGCCTCCCATTTCTCTGCCATTACATTTCTTCATACAGTTCCACTTTATAGTTACTTTATTGTCCTTGATTGTTGCTTAAAGAAACATAATTTATGCTAATTGCAACTGGAATAGGCAACAAACAGAAAAATTTAAAAGACTAATTGAACGGCAGCCTCCAAGTAAATTAGTTCCTTTTCATTCCTGAAATCACTCATATTTGATGATACGAGCTTCCTTTCCAACAGCAACATGAGAGCTATGAAAGCTATTCTATATAGCAGGTACTACAGTTACAAGTCCCCTTGGAGTACATAATATGAGCTGTCCTCTAAATTGTAGCTAATAACTGCCAGCTTTAGCCTATGAGGCCCATTGCCAGTAGTATCTGCCACACAGGCAGGCAGCCAGCAAATGTTGTTGACTGCACTAACACATGCTGTTTGACTGGTACTCCCTCTGGACGCTCTGTGTGTGTATGTACATGTGTCTGTGTCTGTGTGTGTGGTTGTGTGTGTTTGAGTGTTTACCAAACTCTCCTAGATTAAATCTCCCTCTTTGCCTGCGTCTGATGTCTTTCTTTATCAGAGAGACAGTACAGCAAAGCAAAAATGTTGCGCGTGGGTGTGCAAGTTTGCATTTAGCATTCAAGTATTTATTTATTTATTTATTTATTTTGAATCTCATTTTTCCCGCTGATGCTCTCTTATCTGTATATCCTGAGTCAGAGCTGTCGCAAGGTGGGTGCAAGGCCTTGCACGAACTTGACATGCATCTGCTCAAATCACATCGCAGCCCACATACTGCAGCTATTATGGTTCAAGTTCAGGCTTAATTGCATGGCACAATTTCATGTAAATGCGGTTTGAAGTACTTTGCAATTTTCTAACAAACATTCAAAAACAGAGAAAAAAAAAAAAATTCTACTAACTTTCCTTGATGTTCCAAACACGCACGCACACACACGCACACACTCATGTCTTGCGTTCTTATCTGTAACACAGCACCATCATGCAGACATCCCATCATTCCCAAATTCATTCGGCAGCTTGATAAACACACAACAGTGTCAGTATTATTGTCTTGGTTAAAAGTTTAAACTTTTGGACTACATTCACTTTTAACCCTTAATTTGCCAGAAGAAGCAAAGACTAGCTTTCTGGGGATATGAGGTGAATCGTGGTTGCAGAAAGCATTCACAAGATAATGCTGTCTGAACATGGACAGGAAAAAAATCAGCTGTGTCAAGATTTTACAATGTACACAAATGCTTCCTGAAAGATCCGGAATGATTTCTTTCATTTTACAGCCAAACGTAAAAACTAAAGTACATTAGCAATGTATAAATATTGGTAAACAAAGGGTTAAACTTTGTCTTCATTTTGATATCGATTACTACCCAGAAAGACACATTAAGACAAAGTAAAACCACCTTTAGTAGTAGTTGTGTCTCCTGGACCACTTTACGTAATGATGATACTCAAACTTATACACACACACACACGCACACTCATAGTCGCAAGCTGAGAACAATACCAACCATGCTGTTGCGGCTTGTAACAAGGAGCACTGCAGCAGATGGTATGACCCCCACAGAGCCTTGATCTCAACATCTTGGATTCAGTCTGGATGCCATAAAGAGACGGAGGCATTCGAGATGGCATAAATCCACTGAAGAACTGTGGCAAGTTCTTCAAGGTGATTAGAACAGTTTACCTGCCAAATCCCTTCAAAAAATAAATAAATAAAATGAGTATGAGTACCTCTTAAAGGCAAAGGGTGGCTGCATCAAATGCTTATTTGATTTTTTTCTTTTTACTGAAATCCATATAAAGTTAATTGATCAATAAAAACTGATAATGGCTTTTTATAAAGCATTTTTATAGCGTCATTACTTTTAGTGCCCTAATGCCAAATGCCAAAAAGCCTTCACTGGTACAGCATCACAAAATTGCTGCTCCCAAAGTTGGGTATTGGAGAGGATGCTGTAGGAAATTTCTAGGTGATTGGTGCAAAATCTGTCTTTTTCACTGTGGAAATTAGCTCAGCTTGTGCTATGTAACTGCTTGGTGTTTGGATCAGAAACCTGGTGACATGTCAGCAGGCTCTCAAAAGCCAGAAAGGCTTAGCTCAGTGAAATATGTGTGTCTCTGTGTTGGTAGTTTAATCAGTGTGTGATTTAGAGAAAGCTCAGACCCCTTGTTATTTGTGATCAGTGCAGTATTTCCATTATTTCCATGTAGTTCACAATAATTTTTGTGCAACTGACAGATTGGCTTTCTAAATTTAGCCCCTAGGAGTATATGCTATATGACTGCAAACAGAAAGGTATATGACTCATTAATAGTCTTTTATATAAAAGAAAACAAATGAATTTAACAACCATTCCACCCAGAGGTTCTCCTTTATTGGAAGAGCTAAGTTCATTTTATTTACATAAACATGTAAATGTAAAGCGCAACAAATGAAGAGCATAAAATCAGTGACTAGAGTTTCTTAGGCTAAAATTCCTACCAGTAGAATACTACTCACTTTAAGTGAATTATCTATTCAACACACTAGGTCACATTATTTTTAGTATCCTGCCTGAATTGCATCTTTAAGTATCTTTAATTTCTTTCTGTTATCAGTCCAGCACCGAGCACTACGTGAAAGACTCCTTCCAGTGGATGGTGCCATTCCTACATCGCTGTGAGGGACAGAAAGAGGGTTCTGCTAAATCTCTGCTCAGAGAATACCTGGTCAGCCTGGCCCAGGAAGACCTCACCCTGCCCCTCATCATTTTCAAGCACTCCAAACCTGATGCAAGTATCCGCATACATACACACACACACACAATGCACAAGTGTAGTCGGCGTCACACTTGGGTAATCATAAATGGAGAGACAGGAAAATGAAAGCACATCCACGCAGACATTGCAGCTCTGGCTGTTTGTGTGATGTCAAGGCCGATGTTGTTGCCCCTGCGCTGTAAATGCTGTATTTATGACCCCATAAGGACGCAGCCAAGGACAGGTCTCTGGGCCATTAGAAGCCATGAACCACACACACACAAACACTCCAGAGGAAGAAAATGCTTAAATTGATGCAATGCTTCAGTGTGTAGGTACAAATAAATTACGGGGTCATTCACACATTGATATGCACATACTGACTCTTATTCTTCTCTCCTCCAGTGCCAGCAGAAGATTATCGGGGACCCAGACCAGCTGATGGAGGTCGCTTTGGAGTGCATCTACAGCTGTGAGAGAGACGACCAGCTCAGCCTCTGTTATGAAATCTTGGAGTGTCTGCCGCAGAGGGGCTACGGGTCAGACGCACGCATCCACGCACACAAATCGCACACACACGATGCCGTGCACGATAACGCACAAGTCAGCAAGTCAATTGGGCATATTCTGGTAATGACAGAAGTAAGCTTTATACATTAGATAAGCCATGATATAAGGATATTAAAGTAGTCCGGCGCTGCCTCGCCCACAAGAATACATTGCTTCCAAGCAACCCACCATTTTTCCTTTCCTTTCACCTTTCCATCTCTCTTAGGACCTATCAATAAACCTAACTACTGCCTTAGGTGCTGCTGCTCCCCTTGTAACTTTCTTTCCCTCCTCCTCTTCTCTCTTTTACGCTTAGCTCTGACTCCAAGGAGCCATCAGTTAGCGTAGCTACAGTCTACACAGTATTTCCTACCTGATGGTATTGCTGTCTCTGCCTTTCTCTCCCCCACCTCTTCTGCAGCACATTTTATTTCATATAGCAAGAGAGGCTGTCCTTTAGGTTCCCCATGAGGCTGTGTGGGTATGTAGTGCATTTGAAGGAGACTGAGCAGATAGTGAAGGGCTAATGGGAGGGGGAGGGGGGGGGCATTAGAGTGTCAAGAGTAGCTGAAATTAATCCTAATGACTTATTCTTGGAAGAATTATCCATCCAGTGTGCACATTATTTGAGAAATTAAATGACCACTTTTGGCGAGCTTTGTTGTTTATTGTTCGCTTGCTACAGTATGACAGCCATGATTTTCAGCAATTAGATCTTTTTCCTTTTGCAACTGGCTCACGTAGCTCCAGTTTGATATGCATTGCTGTGAGTGGCATGTATTTATTTCCCCTAAATAATGCCACAGTGGGGAATAACTGTACTGAAACAAGTCACTGTTATGGGCAACAAGCAATGTTTGGTTGGGGACATGATTTCAGCCGCAGTGCAGCCTTCCACTAAACTGAGCAAGTGTAACGCAGACAGATAAGCGTGTCGGTTTTACATTTTACAGTTGTGAATTAAAGATACATTTTTTTTTTTAGCACATTTCATGGTGAGTTATCCATCATCAATCTGTCCATTTACAATTCACAAGAATTGCCACTCTGAGAATATTTGTCAGAATTTAGTTAAACTCGCACACACAGATCACCCAATGATGGCCACCCAAGTCGCAAGGTCACTGATGAGCTACTACATCATTGATGTTCTGGTTTCCACTTTTCCTTATCACAATATTCCATAATATTATTAATGTAGACTAATCTAAGCTATTTGCTGGGTTCGTTTATCTAAATCACAAAAATGTATTTTCTCTCCTTAAAAAAAACATGAACATAAACCTTTTTTATGATCTTATTAGCATTTCTAAGCAATCAGCAACAAACAAATTGTTTGATCTGTTTTTACCTTAATGGCACACTAGCTAATCCTGAAAAGCTACTCAATAATGTATACATTGCTAGCACCCGTATTAATATTACTTCTTTTACTATCGGTGAGGTTTACATCGATAAATGTAGCTATTTTATTGATTATCCAAATATGAGCACTGCTATTACTTTACAGTGTATTTAGCTAGCTATTTGTTTTCAAAGATATACTTTAACCCATGATCCATTTAAATGTGAAAAAGCTTCTCGTTGACAAATTGTTAGCAGACTTATTATAGTTTTGTATCATCTAATGACGTTTTATTTATTTATTTTCTTTGTTTTGTTTTTAGTCTAGTTTTTATTAGATTCAGTGTTAATTTTAGCCTTTTTAATTCTTCTTCTTATTGTTATTATATGTAGGGATATGAAAGAGGCAACATTTATAGAAATCAGTGCAGTTATTACAATAAAAACACAGAACCGTTTGAATGCTGTTGACTCACAGTCTTGTAAACATCCAGTCTCAATAAACATGCCCATCAATGCCTCATCAGGCATATTTTAATTTAATTGAATAGAGTTTTCCAAGTTTGCAAAATTGTTTTACTTAATTTTTTTCCCCCCAAAAGAGTTTATTTCCTTTATTTCTTTTTAAAAGTACCAAGAAAGTACCAAGTAGTTGATCTTTACAAAAAGAGCACAATGACAAACTTTTTTTTTTCTCATGGCGCAAAGTAAAAAGAGGAGAATATTTAAATAGGATGCAGAAAACTGATTTCCTTATGTTTGCGACACGTGGTTTACTGCTAGTTGCATTGATTTTTAATGCCGCTTGATATTAAAATGAAGGAACTGACTACAGCTGTTTCTAGAAACAACCACAACTTTTATAGATCACCCCCCAGTATATTTTACTGTATATTGTACAAGTTACCCTCTTTATGTCTCTCATTTAATATTTAATTGCTTTATAATATATAATAAATTGCAAGTTTTAATGAACACTCCATAAAAAAAATCGCTTTATGGTTACACTTTTGCTTTCGGTGAGCATAATACCCATATATGCATTTCAGACTAAACATTTCCTTTCTGCTAGACAGGCCAGCTTTCTGCAGTGTTTGGTTTAGGAGTGCTGCAAGGTGCTATACTGTATATGCAATGCCTTCAATTTAGCATTTCTCTCAGGAGTGATGTGTCTGACTTACTAAGCTGAAAATTGCTACCCCGGCCAAGAATATTACAGATTTCTGCAAGCTAGGAGAGAAACCATGACTTAGTAGTTTCAACCCAATTTTCTGATATTTCTTGTGAGACAGCTTAATTAGGTCTAAATCTGCTCAGAAGAATGTAACGTGCGTTCACCCTTAGAGAGTGGGAAATCCAAAAATGGACAAGGGATTAGACAGTGATTGAGGAGAGGGAAAAAATAGAATGAGGGAGAAATGGGTATTAAAAAGAGGAAGAGCTGGAGCTGGAGGTGGAGATGCACAGGCAGTCAGAGATGGGGGTGAAAAAGCAGAGAAATGGAAAGGTCAGATTTTTTATTTTTAAATGAACAAATAAATAAATAGATACATTAAAAAAAAAACAAAAAAACAAAAAAACCCTCACTCGCTCACTGACACACATTCACAGTCACTGATGCTCATAAACAGAAGGTTGTTTCATCAGGGTCAGTACTCTAGTGGGGCGCAGGCCAGCCTGACCCAAAATCCTTTGCCTCAAGGCAAAGCATCATGGGGTTTTATTTTTAGTGGAAAATCAGTACAGCCTCACTAGTTGACCACATACGCACGCATTTACGGTACAGTGTAGAAACTGTACTGCCATAAATACGCACACAGGCATGCGCTTGGGGATTAGGCGTACACTTTATGATGCAAATCTTTTTCCTACTTTGCGTTCTACTTTATTTATTCCAATTTAATTTTAGTAACACAGACTTACAGAGAAGTAACAACTCTTTTTGTGTGTTTTATTGTTCTACAGGCCACAGACAGACATCACTCCATCACTCCACGATCAGGTGGACAAACTTGAGAAGCACCTGAGGTAAAGTAATACAGTCTGTCAGCTTTCACTTCCTTCTCTCTCTTGTTGTCTTCTGTCAGCACAAGCAGTTGGATTTACAAATCAGAGCTGGTTCCAGACTTTGAGATATGAGGATTTGCTGCTTTTTCTTTTTCTGTAATAGACTCAATTTAACATTGTGTGTTTTGATCTTACTTTAAAAAAACCCAAAAAACTTAAGTATTCACACTCCAATATTTCTTGTCTGTATTTATTGGCAGGGCACATAAATTGTTGGGAGGAACAGCCCTTTAGTTTTTGTGATTATTGCTGCAATGCTTTGGAAACGTTCAATGTGTAGAAATGCTTATTGCTTCCCTCCCTTTATATGTGCCTGATTGGATGGGGGTGGTGGGTGGGTACACATACAACTTACGCACATGCTCAGTATCAAGAGTCCGGTGCGTGTCCCATGGCACAAGCTCAGGCAATTTCTCTGTTACAGGTTTAAATCGGCCGTGTGCCTCTGTCTCTCTTTCTCATCCACCCTGCTCCTCAGGGTGAACTTGCAAACACAAAGCACTGATGAGGAGGAAGGATGAAGGTGGGGATTGGGGGAGGGAAGGAGGGCAGGAGCCTAAAGGAAATGGGAATGTGGGTGATGATGAAGAGGAGGAGGAGGAAGCAGCAACAGGAAGCAGCGCTAAGGCTTAGTGTGTCCTTTCACATACAAGTTTACTCACATATTTGCACACAGACATAGGCAGCTATGCACAAACACACGTCGGGGTGGGGGTAGTGTGTTTGTGTACGTTTGTGTTGAAGCGCAGTGACTCACACGCTCGTATCCAGATGAATCAGGCAGTAAATGCAAAGTGTCTTCTTACCCAGTGCCTCCAGAATGAAAGCCGTTTTCAGCTGCTGCCACTTGCTGGTGCACTAATATGTGCATAGGAACATGCAGACCCCCACTCCTCCGACGCACACACACATGGACACTTCACACTTGAGCAAACATGCACACACAAACACAGTTGTAAATATCAGGGCTTGTTGTATGTCTTACACTCACACACATATAGCTACACACACACACACAGAGGCACCTGTTTACTATGGTAATGAGTTGCAGCAGAGAGTGAACATCTGTAGCAGCACGACCCTGTTGAGGCTGGTGGTGCCATGCTAATCCCTCACCGACACACATGCACACACGCTTTCACTGTTTCTCTGTCCCTTGGTCATATAAGACTGCATGCATTCACGTGCTCCTAGGTGCTGTCACTTTGACGTGTAGTTTATCACGCTGCTCTTCAGTCTTGCTCTACGTTTGCTCCATCTGCACCGCGACTCGCAAATGACTTTCTGCTGCCAAAATAATAAACAGCTTAGAGTTTACGTGTCTTCCGTCTCTCTCCCTTGGATCGCTCACAGGTATCATTTTGCCATGTTTTTGTCTTGCTTGGCGTTTCCAACTGTGACGCTTACTGATGCCAGTCATCCTGTCTTTGTGTTTTTTGTTTTTCCTGAATTAATGTTTTGAAAAATGTAACTTTTGTTTTTTCGTTGTGGTTTCATTGTGTGATTTTCCTAATCTTAGTTTGTGTGATCATATTAGTGGTTTCCCCCTTAATGACAACAGTGATTACATGTTATATTTGTCCATCTATTCCAATGCCTAACAGTGTGGTTGAGGTTCTGGAGAAACATGGTCTACAGAAGCCCATCTCGTATGTGAAAAACAGCCAGAACAATGACGAGGAAGCCCACCAGCTAATGGTCAAACTGTGTCGTCACACCGGCCGCAAGTATGAGCTTTGAAACGTACACATGTATGAATAGACACGTAGAAATAAATGCCACAAACATGCTGAACGTTTGTGTGTGTCCAGAAACCCTCCAGTGAGTGAGAATATGTGGAGAGTTCTACTACAGGACCTGCTGGATATGCAGCAGAACGTTTACACTTGCCTAAAACCAGAGACGTGCCATCAGGTAAAACACTTCAGTAATATTGGGAAGATTTGTGTTGGCAAGGTGCATCCAGTATTCACTCTGATTTTAATTGGGATTCTAATTTTAGCTAGAGACAGGTGGATCTCACTGAGGAACCAAAGACACTTTTTATATTTATTTATTTCACTTCAGTTGAGTTCATAATTTTCAAAACTGACATCAGGCTGTACTGTGGTATACTTGAAATTAGCAAGTGTGATCACGATCTCATAACAAAAAGTTTTATTGTGGGTTTTGTAAACTTTTTGGCAAAGAATATTCACTTCAGCTGGCTAATGGGACGAACGCTTGTTTAGAGCAGTTCCTCATTAGCGTTATCTTGTTGTCCATTATTTATATACAGTTTTATGCAAAACACGCATTATCCATAGATTGTTAGGACTTGTACTAACATTAAACGTGTAATTAAATGTGTTAATGTGCCTGCATTTTCATTTTGTGCCTTCGGTGACACTGTGGTCTATAATTCACACATTAAGCTGCATGTTACCGCTCTCAGGGAGAGTTCAGATAAAATACTAGAGTGCTACAATGTTACAACTTTTGTTCGGTTAAACGCTGCCTCTCCCTGCATAATATCTCTCCTCCTCCCTGAGCACTGCAGGTTTTTGTCGAGTCCCTGCTGTGCTCCAGCCGAGTGGAGAACATACGCCTGGCAGGACAGCTCATGCACTGCTCCAAGGTACATTAAATAAGACGCTCCTTCGCAGAATTACACTCCAGCTTCACCCTGGGTTGTCCGAATATTAAACTGCTTATTAATTAAATTCATTAATTTCGCTGTCTCACTAATCCCCACATTTCGTATTAATGTTTCCAGGTCAGTCAGGATGTTCCTGTCAGCTTGTCTTTTCGGGGTAAAGGTTATGCTCTGAAGGTGGCCTATGACAACAGCGTGGAATTAGTGCTGGCTGCTGCCAGGGAGTACTTCAACTCATCCAAATTGCTAACAGACCCCTGCATGGGGCTGGCCAGGTGAGCAGGAAAAGAGAGAGTATTTCCTTTCCCCAGTTCTTTATCTTTAAGGTATTAAGGTAAATTAATTTCAAAACTTGTACAGTAACTACCCAAAAGAAGAAGTGTTTATTTGCTTGTGATGTGTGAGACACAATGTTTGCTTCTGTGGAGGTAGGTGAATGTTATTGCACTTCTATGGCACTTATGACCAGGAACAAAATAATGGTGTCTCATTATAATTTTTCACCTACTACATGAACTGTATACACAGTGCCATGAGTTTTTGTCCCCTAATGATTTCTTAGGTTTTAGCTTATTTGTCACTCTTGCACGCTTTGGATCCTCAAACAAGTAAAATTAGACAAATATAACTCGAGTAAATAGAAGATGCATTTAAATGATGATTTCATGCGTAGGGAAAAAAGATATACGAAAACAACCAGTTATTATTTTTATGGGGAAATTAGCATTTTCTCAATTAATAAATAATTCAAATTATCCTTTAAAAAAGCAGTTTTTATTTAAACAGGCTATATTTCTCCAATATTAAAACTGATTGATGATCTCAAACGTTTAAGTGCAAAAACCTAATAAATTAGGAAGGGCCCAATACTTTTTTACAGCAGTGTATGTAAGTGCATGTGTGTGTGTTGCTGGCCTCTGATCTCAGAGGGGGGCCGGTGGGTGTCTAACCTTGCCGTCTGTTCCTAGTGGGGAATTGGGACAGTAATTGGGTCGTCATTCATTTATAGGAACTAATACAAAGACCCCCCTCCACACGTTTGGACATCACCATCAATTGTAACACTTCCACTGTGTGTGCATGTAAATCTGTGCACGTGTGCGTTATTTGGGTGAGGGTGTTGGATAAAACATGGTGTGTTAAATGTCTGTGGTGCTTTGAAATTAATAGTCCACACATACTGGCTGCCCACCAACTAATGGTCAGACTGTGTCCTTTAGATTAAAATAACTGTTCCACAGACACACATTTTACCCTGTGTGCTAAATAAGACACGCACTAGGACAGTTAAACAAACTACACCTGACTTTGCCCTAAACAAGTGTGGTCAGTAGCAACAGGCAGAAGGACAAAGAGACTCGACTTAAAATAACATGGGGATCCCCTGAAACCGATAAAAATCTTTGCATCATAATTTTCTGGGAATAAACACACAGAAAGATAAAGAAAGAAAAGAACAAACATGATAAAACAGATTAGTACATGAATGAATTTACATATATATAAAATAAATATTTGTAATTATGCAAAATATAAAAAAGGGTATCCTTTGCAGTGATAAAACAACAAAGAAATTTAGCTGCTAGCATTGGCAGAGCAACGAGCAGTTTAGAAGGGCACAGTCACCATGGTAACTTGAGCCGATCAGGGTGCAGACGGCTAAGTGATGCAGTTTTTCGGACAACTTTTACGAAGGAGACCCCGAGTCTATAGACTGAATTAGTTTTTTGTTTTTAAAATCTTCTTTATTTCATTTTTATTTATATATATTTTATTTATATAGCACTAAACCACAGCGATCGCCACCTCAGAGTGCTTTATATTTGTAAGGTAAAGACTCAAGAAGAATTGAGAGAAAACCCCAACAATCAGACAGCCCCTTATAAGCAAGCACTTGGCGAAAGTGGGGAGGAAAAACTCACTTTTAACACAAAGAGACGGGGAAGGTCAGGGTGAAGGGAGGGAGACAGGACAAAGTAGTGTGGAAGAATAATATTAACTATTGATTAAACAGAGAATGGTGTCTGAACACACAGGGACTGTAAAAAGGTGAATGAATGGGATATTACGTAATTGCAGGAAAGCCGTCCTACATATTTGTTTAATATGTACATTGAAAGGCATATCCATCCAGAGTAAATATCTGGTTAGACACCATGTTAGGGCTGAGTACAATATTTCCACTAAGTGACCATCATAGTGACCCGAAAGCTTTTTAGCATTAATATTTGCTGTTGAGGCTGCGTAATCTAAATTCAAAGTAAGTGAAACATTACTTAACACTAACCTGCTACATTTAAAACTGGTTTGATCTAAATTTGATCAGTATGGTCGGTCAGCTTCGCTTGAGGTAAACACTTTTTGATCTTCTTCAAAAGAAATGTGAGCCTTCATGAGCAGGACTCACTGTGGTCATCTGAGGGTATCCCTGCTCCTTTTTTTGCAGGGCTTATGAAAGTTATTCAGCTGTTATTAGCTGGCTTAATTTGGGAAAAAAAAAATCATCCTTTACTCAGAGTGCTTTTAATGCCTTTGAACACTGTTTACTTTTTATTACTATCATTTTCTGTTTCCTTACAAGGACTTTGATGACATTTCTAATATGTATATGTGCCTCACAGCAAGAAGATTAGGGCTTGAATCCAGCAGCCGGCTGGAGCTTTTTATCTGTGAGGGACGCGTTCTCCGGTGTCATTGAGGGTTCTCTCCAGATACTCCCATGGTCCAAAGACATGTGCATTAGGTTAATTGGTGATTCCAGATTGTCCATAGGTGTGAATGTGAGTGTAAAGGGCTCTGTGACAGACCGGCATCTTGTCCTGCTAAGCAGCAGAAAATGCATGGACAGACTAAAAAGAAAAACAAGTGTTAGTGTTGGGTGTTAAAAGTAAAGAAATCCTTTATTTTGGAAAGGATTTCTTGCTTCTTTTGCTTTTTTTTTTAGCCCGTATATTACCAGCTTCAACGGTCTGAGCAGTTACCATATTGCTTTTGTCTTTTAGAAGTGAAAGCTTTTTCCTTATCATCCACTAATTATATTAGTTTAGCATTTTTGAAAGATTCTCTTTAATATTTCCATTTCCTGTGTATTTTTACTTCCCATCTCCTGTTTAATAAATGTGTTTATTTTTCTATGTTGTTCTTTTTCCCAATCTGCTTATAAACTGCTTCCTGTAACACATTAATTGTTACTTCTTCGTTGTCATTGTTCCAGAGGTAACTTCTAATAGCTTGTTGAATTTTTTCCCTAAATCTTATATCCTCTAATTAGGATTTCTTTAATCTCCATAAATCATTACATCTCCTTGTTTTCATATTACTGGAGCATGATCCTTAAGTCGTACTACTTAAATAAGCTTAATTTAATGGAGTTATGTTGCAATTTTTGTGAAAACATGCAGCTCAAAATGCTTCATATTGCAAGAATAAAACAACACAAAGAAGAAGGTGTATTTGTATGATCCCACAACTGTTATCATGACTGTGCCAAGAAGGACTGGCTGTGAAAAGAAAGAAATGAGGAATGGCAGTTGAAACCTGTCACGTTATAGTCTGCATACATCAAAGTTTGATGATGTATCAAAGTTTATTAAATGGGAAGTCCCCAGTCTGCAGACACTTTTGTGTTTTGTCGTTGTATGTTCCTTACTTTTTACCGCTCAGCCATAAAAGGCTGATGAGGTATTGTTGTCATCCTGCCGGGCGGGCGGACAGCGTGGACACCCGAGTTTTTAAATTGGATAACTCGAGACCAATGCGACATAGGACTTTGAAATTCTACTCCATCTACTAAAAATCTCAAACCATTTTGAGTCCCGGTAACCTTGACATCAAGGTCAGATGAAGATGTAAAGTTTTCTGAAAAATCTTGTGAATGTGATAAATGAAGAATGTAGTCATCTAGGGTTTTTTTTTTTAATTGATGGCATACATTTAGCTACTAAAAAACTGAAACAAGTTTGAATCTCAGTGATCTTGAACTCAGGGTCGAGGTTAGAGGTCAACTTTTCTGAAAATCAATTAGAATTTTCAAATGTATACCATGGGTGCATCTAGGCTAGTGGATCTAATGTATCTAGATAAAACTGTACTGGTGGCTGCCAGTGTTTTCTCCTGTAGCTCAGGAGCAGGTCATCTACTAATTGGGAGATTGGTGGCTGCTGGAGTCTGAATGCCATATATGTTAGATAGAAATCACCTATGCAGAAGAAAGGCGTAGCAAAAATGCTTGTGTGAGTGGATGTGAATGTATGAACGGTATGGATGTATAAAGCACTTTTAATGGTTGCTACTCATGCAGAGTAGAAAAGCGCTGTATAGGAGCCAGTCCATTCACCATTTACCTTCTCTTTCCCCTCAACCCTTAAGCGGGGATTGCTGCCTCTCCATGAGCCTGGCTCTGCTGGTTCTGCTGGAAGCCTCTTCCTGTTAAAAGGAAGTTCTGCCTTCACCAAGTGCTGCTGATAGGAAATTGCCTGATTGTCTCTTTAAGATTGTGGGGTCTTTACCCTACAATTCGTAGGGTCTTGATAGGACTTGATGCTTAAGTTGTTAAAACATCTTAGTGAGGAAAAAGAAAGGAGGGAGATAAGGCAGATGTAGGCCCAGCAGGGATGATTTTGATCCTTTTTGTTGCTGGTTGTTTCTGTCGTACGTGTGAAAGCTCCTCTCACAAGTCCTCGTGTGAGTAGGAAAGAACCTGAGTGTATATGACACAGAAATGTTGGAAGATAAATGGGGAAAAAAAACCAGGATGTCAGTACACTTCTGTTTGATGTTCTGGTGCAAATGAAGGGCAAGGTCTGTGCTGCTGTGCTCCATTGATAACTTCTTTGCAAACTTGTGTGCTCGTGTGTCTGTTTAGCACAGAGTAGTTAATCTGGAAATCACAGTGTACATGCTGCAAAGCACATCATGACTCTTGAAAGCGAAATAGATAATTTTTTTTTTTTTCCACTGATGTCTTTTCTAAGGCTGTGTCAATACACAAACGCACTCACACACGCTCGCCTGGAGATACTTCACAGCACGAGTACATAATCAGTATGCCCTCTTTCTGTCTCTCATTCGCCCATCCACAGCCCTTTCCTCTGCTCTCATCCTTGCCAGGACAAACCTCTTGTTCCTGGCAAGAACAGCAGCCATGCTCAAAGAGTGGGGAGCTGCGTGTGGAGTGCTTTCCAGAGTGTGTGTGCGCGCGCGTGTGTGTGTGTGTACTCTACTCAACAGTTTTGAGTCACTGTGTTTTTAAGAAGTAGAGGTTGCATTTCTCATTACACTTACAAGGATTATGAGACATTTCTGTCAGTTGTCTTTGTTTACCCACCGCGAGAGTAAAACACTCTTGAGCGAACACACATCCCAAGGACAAGTTCCCTCGTCTCCGCTCAACTGGTGCTGACGTCAGAACTCTTAAGCTGCTATTTTATCTGGGATTTGTGCTATTTGCAAATTAATCATTTTGCTTTTTTCTTCCTCTTTCACTCGCTGGTATATTTTACTTTGCTCTGTATACACTTGCAGGCACACACAATTTGCGCATTCAGTGTTATATATGCGGCATGATGTGCTACATAATCCTATTAAGGGTAATGAGTGCCGCTCGCGTTTCAAGAGAAAACTGTTCTATTGTAGATCTGTCAAATTAGTCTAGACTTTGTATTTAAATCCATTTGAAAAGTGTCGCCATGTTTCTCATCATGATGTTGAAACTTCACAGACTTCAGGCTAGATAATCGCTTTTTTTCTACAGCTCTGAAATGTGTACCAATTTAAGTAAAGCCCCTTTAGTTCTTCCCACTCATTTTGTCAAGCGGTAAGTTATGTTTTGCAACAGTTTTCTGCAATGCTGTTAGATTAAATGGACCGAAGGTAACTACATCACTTTTTAGGTGCATCAGCTTGCACAGATTTAAGCAATTTTCACTTTCTGTGCTTAGAAAAGTTAAGTTTCTGTACTCCTAAAATTCAGACTTCCTCTTTGTGTCACAAGGTCATATGATTGGGTAGCAATGGAACAGATTATTAGTCATTCCCTGCTGTTTTAACTGCTTATTATCTTCATCAGGGGGTGTCTCCAGCTGATCACAGACTGTCCTCCATCCATCCAAGAGGAACTGGACCTCATCAACGCCCTCAGCCAGCTGGAAGACTTCAACGTCAGCATTCTGCCCCTGCAAGGTAGCATGAAGCGTTTGTCTGTCTGGGAAGCTGGGAGATTTCAATTGTGCGCTTTTGTGTGTATCTGAATGTGTTGTCGGTGCGTTTGAAATGGTTAGACATTCAAATGTTCTCATAGACGATTAAAGCACACCGTTCCCCACCTCCATCGCCTCGGCTCACTGTCCAGCCTGTCTCCCTGCTGTCACGTTCTCCGTTCCTCCATATGTTGCTGTTTCTTGTCACTGTATCAAAATATATTGTTATTTATGGATCGACTGTTGAGCAAACAACATCTGGCCAATGGCCTAATTAGGAATGAAGTGTTTAGTTTGGACGTGTGCGCTCTATCTTACACACAGAGACACGCACACACACTCTGGGACACAATGTTTTATCCTTCAGCTGTAAAGCTGACCAATCTATATTCACCTCCATGTTCTTGCTTTCGTTCTTTTCTGGCACCCTACATCTGTGGTTCCAGGCTTGCCTCCCTTTTAAAGAAAACCTTGGCGCCAAAATAGACCAGCTTGGCCCCTCATCGCCTCACCTTTACAGCGAGGTGTTGTTTGCCCCCAAGGCCTCCGTGCTCTCCCTCCTTTGCCCCCATCAAATCGAGCTGCCAGTATAAAACCACTGTGACAGAGAGAGCCATAAATTGCACGGTCTCTCGTTCCTTCCCTCCCTCTCTTGCTCTCCGTCCCTCTCACCTTCTTTCCTCTCTTTACATTCATCACTTACCTCTGGGGTTTTCTCTCTTTTTCCTAGCTCCCTACTTCCTTCTCTTCTTCTTTTCACTGCTTGCTTAACGTGAAGGGCAGAGGGCAGAGCTTTGGAAGAATATGAAAGAAAAACAGTGGAAAAAGAATGAAGCACTGCAATGGAGAAAAACAAACCGTTGTAAAAGAAAATGTGAAAATCTTGTTTTATTGTGACACATGCATGCATTAATTATTATGTCTTAGGTCAATATCAGTGCTTAGGGGAACATTGAATTCATGGCTTTGAATCAAGGTCATACTGAAAAGAACAGTTTCGTTTTCTCCTCAAAGTAATAGCTCTACTCTAAGTTCCCGTTCTCACAGATAAACATGCACAAATATGAAGTCGGAAGGATTTGAACATAGGTAATCCATCTTAGGCTGTCCCCTGCAGCCCTCCTATAGAGCCTAAGGCGATGCTTCATATAAACCACCCTACCCACAATTCCCTCTAGGCCTCGCCCAAAGTCATTCAAAGCCATAAAGATCCTCAGCAGGGTGCACAGAGGCCTGCAGAGGCTCTAAAGATGGCATTTCTCAGGGTTTCAATACAACTTTAAAGAAAAATGGAAATGCATCTGAAAATGTTTGAGGTGGTTTTTTTTGAAAAGCACAAACTCCCTACTGTCCTGCGGATGATATGTGCTGCAGGTTGTTATCAGTGAAAAATGATGTCAAACAATATGCAATGAGTATGAAATATCTAAGACTGGAGACTGATTGTGAAAGATCAAAGGCTTGCCTCGTTGTAGTTTCTAAATCTCTCGCAGATTGGACTACATGGAGATCCCAAACTTAAACTGTAAATAATATACCTGGAGTATGAAGTTTGTTTTAGTTTCTGTGCCACATGCAGCCCAGTTGGATCTCGAGTGATATTACAGCATTAATAAAAAAAAAATGTTCACTTTCTTTTAGTGTAAAGAAGTACATTCTGGAAACGTTCACACTTAATGAACCATCCATTTACAAAATGGATGATGAACAGCCTCGGATATCTTAAGAAAAAAATAAGAGCAATTTCCACAATATGTCTCAGTTTTTACACAGTCATACTCATTGGAATGAAATACTACTGTCATAAATCAAAGAAATGTGTCTGCACGGCTCTGCGGCTTAACCATCTACTCTACACAGTGGTGTGGCACACAGGTAGTGTGTGTGACAGGGACAAGGCTGTGACACTTAATGATTCAGACACAGGACTCTCATTTATTTAAAGGACGTATTTGGGATATATTCTAATTATTCTTATGACCTACAACACAATGCTTCCTAATGTACAACATATTGAAAAGTTCCACAGTTAATTAAATAACTAAGACCATCCTCATGCTTTTTTTTTTTTTTTAAGGATTATAGCCACAAAACCAAATGCTTCAACTATCTCATGGTCTGATACAGTGGGGCAAAAAAGTATTTAGTCAGCCACCGATTGTGCAAGTTCCCCCACTTAAAATGATGACAGAGGTCAGTAATTTGCACCAGAGGTACACTTCAACTGTGAGAGACAGAATGTGAAAAAAAAATCCATGAATTCACATGGTAGGATTTGTAAAGAATTTATTCGTAAATTATGGTGGAAAATAAGTATTTGGTCACCTCAAACAAGGAAAATCTCTGGCTCTCACAGACCTGTAACATCTTCTGTAAGAAGCTTTTCTGTCCCCCACTCGTTACCTGTATGAATGGCACCTGTTTGAACTCATCATCTGTATAAAAGACACCTGTCCACAGCCTCAAACAGTCAGACTCCAAACTCCGCCATGGCCAAGACCAAAGAGCTTTCGAAGGACACCAGGAAAAGTATTGTAGACCTGCACCAGACTGGGAAGAGTGAATCTACAATAGGCAAGCAGCTTGGTGTGAAAAAAAATCAACTGTGGGAGCAATCATCAGAAAATGGAAGACATACAAGACCACTGATAATCTCCCTCGATCTGGGGCTCCACGCAAGATCTCATCCCGTGGGGTCAAAATGATCATGAGAACAGTGAGCAAAGATCCCAGAACCACACGGGGGGACCTGGTGAATGACCTGCAGAGAGCTGGGACCAAAGTAACAAAGGTCACCATCAGTAACACACTACAACGGCAGGGAATCAAATCCCGCAGTGCCAGACGTGTTCCGCTGCTGAAGCCAGTGCATGTCCAGGCCCGTCTGAAGTTTGCCAGAGAGCACATGGATGATACAGCAGAGGATTGGGAGAATGTCATGTGGTCAGATGAAACCAAAGTAGAACTTTTTGGTATAAACTCAACTCGTTGTGTTTGGAGGAAGAAGAATACTGAGTTGCATCCCAAGAACACCATACCTACTGTGAAGCATGGGGGTGGAAACATCATGCTATGGGGCTGTTTTTCTGCCAAGGGGACAGGACGACTGATCCGTGTTAAGGACAGAATGAATGGGGCCATGTATCGTGAGATTTTGAGCCAAAACCTCCTTCCATCAGTGAGAACTCTGAAGATGAAACGAGGCTGGGTCTTCCAACATGACAATGATCCAAAACACACCGCCCGGGCAACAAAGGAGTGGCTCCGTAAGAAGCATTTGAAAGTCCTGGAGTGGCCTAGCCAGTCTCCAGACCTCAACCCCATAGAAAATCTGTGGCGGGAGTTGAAAGTCCGTGTTGCTCGGCGACAGCCCCAAAACATCACTGCTCTCGAGAAGATCTGCATGGAGGAATGGGCCAAAATACCAGCTACTGTGTGTGCAAACCTGGTAAAGACCTATAGTAAACGTTTGACCTCTGTTATTGCCAACAAAGGTTATGTTACAAAGTATTGAGTTGTATTTTTGTTATTGACCAAATACTTATTTTCCACCCTGATTTACGAATAAATTCTTTACAAATCCTACCATGTGAATTCATGGATTTTTTTTTTTCACATTCTGTCTCAACAAATGCTTCAACTATCTCATGGTCTGATAGATGCTTCAGAGAACCCCTTTAATATTAAAACCACTCAAAATGCCTTATGAAAGATAATATTTTAGCACTGGCATGTGAATGACTGCTGTATACTCATGTTTTAAAGTACACACAATATTTTTTGTCCAATTTTGGTTTGTTATATAGTTTTTTCTTTTGTTTTTTAAATTCTGAAGTGGCTGCATCCAACAATTACTGCCATATTTGTTAACTATGTGTTCAATTTTCAGTATAACTGGGCAAAATCGTCCCATAGGAGAAGACAAACACAGTTTTTTTTTTTTTGGACACTTGAATTTGTCATTGGTCCCACATGGATGAATTACATTAATCTGTTATTCTTTGAAGCTTACTTTGCTGTTTTTTTTTAAATTACTATTCAACACGTACCACATACAATTTTAATACTGACTAGATACATGGAAATTTTGACACATCCACGCCCTAATTTTAATAATATTTAATTATGCAGAATAAGTCAGCAGTATCCACCAGTCTATCACTGAACTAGGGCTGGGCTACATGCGTATGAATTATACAGCATTATATTATTTTTCTTGACATCTTGACATCTGCTGCTTTATCATTCACTGTTCATAATTTCCTATCACTTGGTCATCAGCCTTTACTTGTTTTGCTAATTACTATATTCAATCTGGAACAAGTCTGAAACCCATCCCCGCTGTCTTCCGTGTTCCCTCCAGTGCGACTGCGATCAGACCGTCTGTCTCTCGTAGAGGAGTGCATCGCCCACTGCTCCACAGCTTACAAGCAGTCCACCACTCTGCTCAATCTGGCCTCACTCCTCAGAGTTTCAGGTACTTGCAGACACGCATGCACACTCACACGTGATCAGGCACTCTAACTCTAAGTTTTATCAAGCTAAAATGTGTTTGACTATAATTTTCAATAAACCAGATCGAGGCAGTTTTCCAGCATAAGAAAAATCCATCTTCATAAGAGGTTTATTTATGTGTGCTTATGGCTTGCAAGCACGCAAACACACAGTACTGTGCAAACGTTCTCAGCCAGGTCTACTATCTTTATATTTTGCTAACATGAAACAAAATTGTTTTGTATTTTTTAAGTGGTCCTGAGTAATTGTTCTCCATGATTTATGAGGAGCTTTCAGAGTAATTTTTTTGGACATGGGCTGCTTTTTCACTCATTTTTAGTGCAGTATTTGTACCTGATCATTTTCAGAGGAAAGTTGTTTTTTTTTTGTTTGTTTGATAAGTCACTTAACAGTGATCCATTAATCATTGAAGCATAAAAAGGTACCTCCCTCAAAGGATGAACCAGTGTTTTACAGACAACTTAGCGAAGAGCCCATTTTAAGTTGTATCTTTAGGCTATTTTTTTAGTTTAGTCAAAGATAACACAGTTTGACAGGTATAAAAATAGTCTTCTTTCACCAATAAGATGATTCCCAAAGAGTATTCATCAAAACCCTGACCTAGCTCAGTGTGGTGTGCCGTGGATCATTAGAAAATTTGAGGTAGCTGGACAAGTGGACGAGAAAAGAAGAGTGGTAGGCCAAAAACACCCCACCAAGTGAGGAGTATCAGAGGTATGCCAAATTACACAAGACACTGAAATGAAAGTCAGCTGTTTGATTAAGTGATGAATAATAATTTGACATTTTTAGTTAGTCGTTATGCGGGGAGGATGTCGGGGAGAGGTACTACAGTGAGTGTCTGGAGCCCTCTGTAAAACATGGTGGAGACTCTAGCATGGTTTGGGTCTGCTGTGTTCTCACAATTTATGGAATTCTGAAAAGTGTGGTCAGATTTTGATCCACCGTGCAGTAAAATCTAGAAACCATCTGATCAGTACAGCTTTATTTGTCAGCATGACAATGATCCCAAACACACTGCCATTGTAGTAAAAGAATACCTGGATTAAAAAAACAACACAAAGCAATAAAAACACAATGCAACACTATCTGTTATGGATCGACTTACCTAGAGCAGGGCCCTCTACATTATTGAAGGTTGATGGTCAGTGTGGAATTATTTTGACAAGAGAACACAAAACAAAAGTCAGCTAACATCCAAGGAAGAGCTTTGGATGTTCTTTAAGAAGCCTGGAAAACTATTCCTGAAGACTGCTTGGAGAAAAAAATATAAATCTGTCTAACAGAGACGTGGTCGAAACAAATATTTACTTTCAAACTCGTTAGAATTGTATACACTCTGTTTTTGCCTTATATACTGCATTTACATCTATGTCTGTATATTTCAATAAACCACTGCTTCTATTCAACATTTTCCTGGCAAAGTAAAAAGAAATGAAGGGTTGCTCAAGAGTTTTGCAAAGCATTGTTTTGTATACTGAACGAGCAAACAGACTTACCTTGTGAGCTCTCAAAACTGCCTTTTTTTCTGCTGTCAGGCATTATGCAGTTTGACAGTAAGAGACAGATTCTGTACAAGGCCATAAGGTCTGTATGTCAGCATTTGAAACTTTGTCAAGAGGCCTGCTGCTGCCTTGGAAAGGCAGCCTATTTATACATTTAAGTTTACCTGAAGAAGTCTTGATTTTGTTTTGTGGTAATTTTGTCTCCAATGTAGTCTCAACAGTGCATTCACTGTTCAATGAGTTGTTTATGACACTGGCACGACGGCTGATCTACAGAGACTCTGTTCTCTTCATTTTAATCCCATTATACTGGAATTGGCTGCAGTTAGAGTGTGATCACAGAGAATTCTCAGTGAATAGCAGCTAAAAAGCTAACATAAATATTTATACCTGCTTATAGACGTGGACAAATTTGTTTAGAAATTGGAATTTTGGTAAATGTAGTATTGACTGTATGCCTAAATTAAGATGAAACATGAATTTTTTATTTTTTATGATTTTTTATTTTTTTATGATTTTTTTTTTTTTTTTTTTTACAGGGTTAAAAAAAAGAAACTATTTTGCTAATATATGCTGATTGGTTGGTTAAAGATACATGACAGGACAACCTCCATTTATGACACCCTTTTCTAAACTATAACTATAGGGAGGGCAATTAAGTCAAAACAGAAACCTAGTAGAATATGTAAGTGTGACAAGCAGCTAGTTGTGGAGGTTTAAGGTGACAGAAATGCTTCTCATTTGGTGCATGAAATCAAAAGGCCGAGTGGCTCAGAATGGTTTGTGGCCTGATACTTACAGAAGGTGTTCTGCTATAGTCAAAACCCTGAACATTCAGTTTAATTCATTTTTGTACAGTTTTATTTGTACGGCACCAGCTCACAACAGCAGTCACCTCAAAGCTTGTATAAGGTAAAACACCGAAAATACTAGAGAGAAAACCTCAGTAAATAGACAACACCTTATGATGAAGCACTTGGCGATGGTGGGAAGAAAGAACTCCATTTTATCAAAAAGAAAACTGCAGATAACTGTTTTTATATATCTGTTTTATATTAATATTTTTTGTTTTTTTATATATATTATATCTATTTATATCTTTTTTATATCTCATGAACCCATTTTTAGGCTACAGTCTCATAGATCGTAGCCCTGGATCAACAGGCAAAGCCCCCTGTGAAAGTGGAAGTTGCAAGATTGAGATTTCTACTTAAAACTTCTCTCCTTCTAAGATGTTCAGTTGTTGTGCCTGTCTTAGCTACTGTCTAGGCACCCCTCAGTCAGCCTCTTTGAAGCTGTTTATTGTCTCATGCTGGTTGAAAGTCTTGCAAAATATAAAAGCATTGATCTGTCTTTTAATGTTGACATAAACTTGTAGGGGGTATTCATCTTAATGACGTCTTTTTTACTTCAAAGTTGTCAGACTCATGTTTTGTAATTTGTAATATCTGCAAGACTTTGGCTATTATCCACATGATACTAATAGTAGAACTGAAGTTGTCGAAGAGCTATGCCTAAAGACTGAGCCAAAGGACAGACTTCAGTCCAATTATTTTGCATAACCTAGCACGTCTTTGACTGCTAATGAATGTGCAATAGGTGCGAGAAAATGGGAAATGAAATGGAGTTTATTTTCAGTGCACATTGCAAATCCTTCCATGTGAAACGCAGCACTTAAAGCAACAAACTACAGTCACAAATCAAACAAGGTTAATGTACTACGTTTCAGCAAAGAGGTTTAATTTCCTTAAGATTTTCACTCTTCCTCTATACGTTCTCTCAAGTCGTCCGACTCTACACTGTCCTTCATCCCGTCATGTTTAAATTCCTCAGGAATTACCACGTTTACAGACTCTCGACTCGAAAAATCCTTGTGCAGTGTATTTGCAGTAATACCAAAAGCAATTTAATTCTTTATGTTTTTGTGGTATTTTTCATATCTCCTGCATGTTTGTCAGACCGCTGAGCTGTATTTTTAGCGAATGTGGCAACACGGTAATGGAATCCATTTAATGCACAAGATGTGACATGCCGACTTCAGTGCTTTCAAATCTTTTTTTCTTCTTCTTCTTTTTTTTCTTTTTTGAAAGAGAACTACAAGAAAAAAACATGAATAGTAGAAGCTTGTATACTTTGACCATTTTAGTTCCAACCCCCACTTTTCCAATGCTGAAAAAGTGAAAACCAAGATGTGCCTTTTTCTGCAGAAAAAGGACAAACTTTACCTCTGCCTCTGTGCCCGTGTTTACTGTTCATCTTTTAAGAATATAAGATAGACAGACACACAAAAACAGAGTCAGTCTTTCATGCTTCTTCCCTATTTTGTCTTCTGTCTCTTGGATTCATGGTCCTGTCGTTTCTCTCTGAGGCCTGTCACCAGCTAAAGGAAACCTGCTAACTGGTCTTGTGGCATTTCTGTGTCTTTGCTGCTCACATTCTGTCAGCAGGAAACCCTCGCTGTGTGGTTTCAGAAAGGGTGGGAAAAAAAGAGGCAAAGTGAGATGAGAAGAGCAATAAACAAATTTTTAAATAAATAAATGCAGGAGGGAGGCTTTTGAAGGGTGCGTAGCTCTGGGGCTCTGTGGTGAATATTTAATGCAGGTATCACCAGCACGCCGGTTAAAAACCCTTAGGGTTCGGTTCCTGCCCCTGCAAAAAAAGTGATCCATGAATCATTTCATTTTATGGCGTAGAGGTGCAAACGTTGTTTATGTATGAAGTAATCGCTAATTATAATATTCCAAATGTAGCAAATTTTTCCGACTTGGGTAGATGATTGTTATAATCCACTGTAGGGTTAGATTAAACTACACACGCTCCGTTTTGTTCTCTTTCGCACATTTTCATTAGAGTCTTTGGTTGGACCATCAAGGACAGGTAAAGGTTTCAATTGGATTTCCAAGATGTCTGATTTTTAGATCAACTTGAAATAAATGCCAGGGAATGTTTTGATTTAAAGAAAAAAAAAAATGGTGGAAAAGAGCACAGGGTGAACAAAGATGTGCCGCCACACACATACACAAACCTTGTCTATATTGAGGTCTTGACAGCTTTTGAAGATGCCATTTCACCAGTCACCCTGAAAATATTTGACAAACACCTCTTTCCCTTCACAGTAAACACAGCATTTCTGTCATCACACGCACACACGCATGCACGCACGCACGCACAAACAAACAGCCACCGACCAATTCAGTGCCATCACATTTCTTCATCTCAACGCCAGTTCTTTGATCTTCAGCGCACAGGTTTATTCAGAAGTTGTTCCTGACCATGCCTCTTTTGATCGTCCCATCCTCTGCCTTTTGTTTATAGAGCTTACACACAGATCAAAGGTTGTCCTGAGCTGCCACATGAATGTTAACACCGCGCTCAATCTCACGAACACTGAGATATCAAACTCTGATTTCTGATTTCCTTTTAGCGCGGTGGTAATTTTACTGTTATTTCGTACCCTGTTTTGGAGATGAACAGAAATGGCAATAATCTCATTTGTGGTAGACAATTATTATGTAGTCTCAAGCCCTGACTGCAGTGCGGCTAATATTTGAGGATATTCTTTTTTCAACCTAGAGCCTGTGTGTGAGTCTGCTCACAGAGGGAAATTTAATATGAAATTCATTGAGACAGATACTGTATGTAATATGCAGCCTTATGAGATTTGTGGTTTAGTTTTTGAATGTGGACATTTGTCAGGATTAAGAAAACAAATTCAAAAGACTTTAAAAAAAAATCCATTTGTACTCATTTAAATGAATATCTGTGTTTGCATGCCTAGGGGAAGATGAAGCAATGAGAAAAGGCAAAGTGCTGACCCTGCTTGCAGAGCAAGCTCTGCAATGTCTGGACTTCAAGGCGTCGTACATCCACTGTCAGGACCTTATGGCTGCAGGTAACTGTGAAGCTGTGCTCAGACCAGTAGAGGCTTTAGGGAAACTATAATATATGTGATATGTAAGTAGGATTTAAGTAAAACGACCACTGAAATATGAGAGAAATGTTTTACCTCATTGTTGATAACTGGTATCACTCTTAGACGGGGGCGTTAATTACTTTGCATGTTAAAACCTCACTAAAAAGAAGCTTTTTTTTTTAATATTATTAAGCTTGTTACAACTCTCATGCAGTATAACAAGAACAGAAGAAGACTGACAGGCAATAGCATTTAGCAAAATCCATTGAGGTTGATGAACAATGGGGAAAAGACAGAAGTCTTCAGAGAGAAAAGGGATTATTAATGATATTTAAATGATAACAATGGGCATTGACTGGCATCAAACGGGTGTCCTGGTTTTAAATACCTGGGTGGCGTATTGACTGTGATATCAAAGCATACTGACATCCAGTCAAATGAGCTACAGTGCTTAACAAATTTAAAGAGAGTGGATTAAACCATTACAGACACATTACAGACACATAAAAATGGTTTTGGTAATTACCAATGCTATTAATTTAATGGAGTTGTGTCATAAAACCTTTATTTGGTGGTGGTCTAAAAAATGGCTATAGGTTCAAACATTGGAAGTCAACTGAACTCCCACACTGCACACTCCCTCAGCATCTCTGAACAAAGCTGGTCCCACTTGCAGTTCTCGCATCAGAATATTAAAAATATTTTTATATATGAACGTCTTTAGGATCAACCACCTCCATCAGAGTTTTTGATGCCTCTGATGACACTACAAGTCAAATAAAAATGTTTCAATTGATTATTATTTCTGCCACAATCAGTCTTCTTTTGTTTATGCCATCTTAATTAGTTGTACTCAGGACACCTAAGTTTATGAATGCGATAACTCGAGAACGAGACGATGTAGGAACTTTAAATTGATACCATAGGTGCATCTACTAAAAATCTTGGATGAGTTTGAATCTCTGTGGCCTTGACCTGAAGTTCAGAGTAAGTTTTCTGAAAATCTTATAACGTCAGAACAAGGTAACTTAGGATTTTGAAATTTATACTGTAGGTGTGTCTGCTAGGAGGCTAAGGGGTAGTGTACAAGGCCGCTATTTTCCTTTAAAGTCCTGCTCTGACCACCTGTAACATGCACGATTTCACCACAGACCTTGCGCAGAGAGCAAACTTCTACTTTTAAACTGATCCAAGTTTAATGTGTGAAATCATAAGAGAGCTGGATGTCCAAGCATGTCCAGTTTTCAAGTCTGAAGGCAGTGTGTTAAGCTAAGAGACAGAAAGGTCGAGCGATCATCATTTTTCTCAACACTGAGACAATGGGGGTGGGGATGTCTTGTTTGATGCTGTAATATTTTCCACCACAGAAAAATTAAGTCCAAGGGGGGAAAAAAACAACTTAAATTTCACTGTGTTGTTCTACAGTCCTGAGTAATGGGAGAGTGCTTAGATGAGAAAAAGGTGTCTTAGAGAGAGAGAGGGTGTAATCAGATAAGCAACAGTATTCTCTCTCTATGAACACAGCAGGAATAATTGAATCTGTTTGTAAAAACGAAGTCAAGGCGGCGTGTTGGTTTCTGGCTATGATGAAGCTGGAACAAATGTAGCTCAGTTGTTATAATGTTTCAGGCTGATATTTTCTTCAAGGAGAAGTGTGCAAAAGTAAAGATTTAAGTATTTGTTAATGTCCCAAGGGCTTTGAAAGTTACTCTTTCCTGGCTCTTTATACAGGGTGGGCCATTTATATGGATACACCGTAATAACATGGGAATGGTTGGTGATATTAAAGTCCTGTTTGTGGCACATTAGTATATGTGAGGGGACAAACTCCTCAACATGGGTGGTGACCATGGTGGCCAGTTAGAAGTCGGCCATCTTGGATACAACTTTTGTTTTTTCAATAGGAAGAGGGCCATGTGACACATCAAAGTTAATGGTAATGTCACAAGAAAACCAATGGTGTGCTTGGTTTCAATGTAACTTTATTCTTTCATGAGTTATTCACAAGTTTCTGACCACTTATAAAATGTGTTCAATGTGCTGCTCATTGTGTTGGATTGTCAGTGCAACCCTCTTCTCCCACTCTTCACACACTGAGAGCAACACCGCCATTCAGCTGGCCCACGACGACCAATCCACTTTCCAGGAAACTGTTCATCTAGGAATGCTTGGACCTGGCACCCATAATGTGGTGGTGCACCATCTTGCTGGAAAAACTCAGGGAACGTGCCAGCTTCAGTGCATACAGAGGGAAACACATCACCATGTAGCAATTTCAAATATCCAGTGGCCTTGAGGTTTCCATTGATGAAGAATGGACCCACTATCGTTGTACCCCATATACCACACCAAACCCTCACTTTTGTTGTTCCAACAGTCTTGGAGGGATCCATCCAATGTGGGTTAGTGTCGGACCAATAGCGGTGGTTTTGTTTGTTAACTTCACCATTCACATAAAAGTTTGCCTCATCACTGAACAAAATCTTCTGCGTGAACTGAGGGTCCTGTTCCAGTTTTTATTTTGCCCATTCTGCAAATTCTGTGCGCCTATCTGGGTCATCCTCGTTGAGATGCTGCAGTAGCTGGAGTTTGTAAGGGTGCCATTTGTGAGTAGCTAATATCCGCCGAAGGAATGTTCGACTAATGCCACTCTCAGTGACATGCGGCGAGTGCTACGCTGTGGGCTCTTGCTGAATGAAGCTAGGACAGCCACTGATGTTTCTTCATTAGTGACAGTTTTCTTGCGTCCAAATTTTGGCAAATCCAACACTGAACCAGTTTCACGAAACTTAGCAAGCAGTTTGCTAACTGTAGCATGGGAGATGGGTGGTCTCGTAGGGTGACCTGAATACTGCGTTCACCAGATATCAACACAATTTCGATCCGCTCCTCACGTGTTAACCTCTTTGACATGTCAATGGCTGTGAACAAAGAGAGACTTGTGAATAACTCATGAAAGAATAAAGTTACGTTGAAACCAAGCACACCATTGTTTTTCTTGTGACATTACCAATAAGTTTGATGTGTCACATGGTCCTCTTCCTATTGAAAAAGTTGTATCCAAGATGGCCGACTTCTAAATGGCCACCATGGTCACCACCCATCTTGAGGAGTTTGCCTCCTCACATATACTAATGTGCCACAAACAGGACTTTAATATCACCAACCATTCCCATGTTATTACGGTGTATCCATATAAATGGCCCACCCTGTACTTTTTAGATTCTGTTCTTTGCTTTAATGTTCTGGATATTCGCGGATTATTTTACAATATGCATTTTGTGTTTGATGCTTTGTCATTATGTCTTGATTGGACTTGATCTTGTAGTTACATTCTCTTTTTGTTTCCCTCCAGGTTACAGTCCAGCATGGGAGGTGTGCAGTCTGCTCGGTCAGTGTGACGGTTATGGAGACCTGGAGGCCCGGCAAGAACTGTTAGCCTTCTCTCTCACACACTGCCCCCCTGACAGCATCCACGGCCTCCTGGCCGCCTCCAGTGACCTACAAACTCAGGTAAACCAGCCAGGCGGTTTATTAACAGCATTGTTATATAGTTTTCATGTTTGGCTGCTGCTGTCATTTTGTTTGCCCTTTCATGTGTGTCCAAAATGAAAATGGTTTGTATAGTGAGCTTTTGAAGCAAATACGTGCAAGAAGAGAATTTGTGATGGTGGGAAAGTTGAAGGCTTCCAAAAATGAAAATTGAAATAACCAGTGGTAGAGCAAAGTGGGTGCATATGACAGTAGTGAGACACTACAGCTGCTAATGGGAGTGAAGGGGGAAATATACAAGAGGGTTACCAGCAAACCACAGGTTGGTTGTCCAGTATTAACAAACAGTTACTGTAGCAACAAAAATATGAGAACAAGTCCTTTAATTTATATATGGGGCTGGATATACGTTAGCATAAGCATAGCATAAGCTGAACAGACATCTTTTTAAGATTTAGGTAAGATGTGTGAGTAGCTTTTCAAACGCGTTCAGAGGAGTATCGTTGCCATTACTACTAAAAGAATTTACTGTTGACTTCATGTGTTTGTGCCTTTAAAGGGGCGGCTTTGCTATGGTGACAAAGCAGGTAGAGGTGATACGTAAACACATTTTTTGTATTAGCCAGTTTAAAAAAAGACGTTTGATAGAACCAGCAGTAAAATTAGGACTGCTAAGGAAGTTTTTAAATGATCAATGTAGACAACAATAAAAGTGCCTCCCGAGCCTGTGAGTCAAGGACCTTTAAGATAAATAAGATAATTAGACCTTAGTATACATATACAGTATACAAACGTTAAATCACCAATCACATGGAAGCAACTCTGTGCTTTTAGTCATGTAGACACGGTCATGACTTCTTGAAGTCCAAACAGAGCGTCAGAATGGGGGAAGATGATTTAAGTGACTTTGAATGTGGCATGGTTGTTGGTTGGTCTGAGTGTTTCAGAAACTGCTGATCTACTGGGATTTACAAAGAACGGTCTGAAAAAGAGAAAATATTCAGTGAGCAGCAGTGCTGTGACAAAAATACCTTGTTTGTGCCAGAGATGAGAGGAGAATGGCCAGACTTGATAGGAAGGCCAACAGTAACTCAATGTACCACTGGTTACAACCAAGGGATCCAGAAGAACGGATCTCTGAACACACGCCAAAGATGGGCTACAACAACAGAAGAGCATTACAGGTGTCACTCCTGTCAGCTAGGAGCAGGAAAGAGAGGCTACAATTTGCACAGCTCACCAAAATAGAACAACAGAAGATTGGAAAAAGATTGCCTGGTCTATTGTGCTGCAACATTCAGATAGGAGGATCAGAATTTGAGTAACTGACAAGAAAGCATGGATCCATCCTGCCTTATATTTTTGGCATACTTCTTGACTTTTTAGTCTGAACACACTTATCCCTTTATGACTACAGTGTACCATTCTTATAGTTACTTTCCGCATGACAGCACACCATGTTGAAAAGCTTAAATCATCTCAAATATGGAGGAAACCGAATTAGTTATTTCTGGCAAAATAGCTCTAATCTCTTGTTTTCCTCCTCCCTCTATCCTGCAGGTGTTGTACCAGGCTGTTAACTATCAAATGGAGCCTGTAAATACAGAGACCGGACGAGAAGTTGACGAGACAGACTCTTTAAAGGTAAATGTAATTTTTTTCCTTACAACCCCCTCATTCTGTTTTCCATCACATGCATGTTCTTGTTTGAACTGCCTCCTCTATCCCTGTGTGGGTTTGTTTCTGTCCTGTTCGGTTTGTGTGTTTTCCTGCCGCTCCATATTTGATGAGGTGTAAATCTAGTGTTACGGTCCTCAGCTCCCTTGTTTTATTTATGCCTTCCTTTCTCCTCCCCTTCAGCACTGCCAGCTTTATGATGCCTTGAGTGGGTGTTAATGTTTCATGACTTGCATTTCATCCCCCTTTGTGTGCAAATAGGTGCTCATTTGAAGCTGTCTGTTATCATTTTATTATTGTATTGATGTCCCTCACTTGTATATGTTTAAGCTGCCCAAATGTGTTCTGTGTGTGCACTGTGGGCATGTATTTATGCCCACATACTCAGCTTTCTGTGTATGTGTATGTACTGAATAGCTGGCTTTTATTATATCTTTTCATCATGTGTATATGTTTTCTTCATTTCATGCTCTTACCCTTAATCCCTTGCTAAATAAAGTATTGATGAAAGGCACTAAATGATTTGGCTCCAGCCCACTGGATCTCCCAAGATGGCTTTGTAAAGATTTTCAAATGTATAGAAAACAGCACTTTATTGAATTTTGTGGTGTACTTATTAATGTACATTACATTGCAAAAGGATTGCAACTTTCATTTCCAAATATTAAATGTTAAAGATTTTTGTGGAAGAGGAAGCTCTCAGAGAGTATTAAAACGTAATACTGACGCTGCTTTGAGAAGGGTAGTTCAGAAGACCAACAGAACACAAATACCACAATTGTGACTTAACTGTGACAGCTTCTTTGACTACCTTACTCTGTTCAAAGTCAACAAAACAGACCACTTCTGAAGCACTCTATCTATATCTGAAAAATGTGGGTTAGGTGGCAGATGCTCCGTTTCACCAGCTAATAAAAAGTGGAGATACTAAGAAGTCCAAAACAGTTTTGTTTGGTTTCTATAAGCATGGAAGGATATAGAAAGGCTGGGATATGGAAGCAAATTAGGACAAAATATTCTTTTGATCATAATTTTGACTGTAGAAATCTGAAGGAAAAATAAGTCAGAAACCCAGGACTTGTGTCAGAATTCTGACCTTTTTCTTGGAATTCTGCTTTTTTTTTTTAAATTCTAACTTTTGTGGAAATTCTAAGGAAAAAAATTTAGAGAAAAAACAAACATAATTCAAGCGTTATTTTCACAGTTCTGTTGTCTTAGAACTTCGAAATAGTCAAAATTGCTGAGATAAAAGTCATAACTCTTTATCACTCATCTTTGAGTGTTTAGCCAACATAAAACTTATAATCTTATTTTGAGATGAGCTGAAATTAGCCAGCACTGATCTTCAGCCCATACAGTGGTGTGCCTCTAAGATATATACTAGGTGTGTTTCGAGTGGATTGTCTCATCTAACTCTGTGTTAGATGAGATAAATGCTGTTGCTTTAAGAAGGAGGCTTTTGCTTTGTCAAGGAGAGAATCACTGAATAATATTTTTAATTCAGTTGTATAATCTTAGTGACGAAAGTTCAAGAAACCACAGAAATACTTGTTGTATTATGAATCTGTTCTACATCTGTGTAGAATTTTCCTCTGCCTGTGTGACTTTTGGAAAGTTTTCTGAACAAACACGCAATACAGAATGTGTGTTTCAGAACCAGAAGGGCCCTGCTTGAATGCATATTGTAATTCCTCTATGCACTACATAAATAAACCAGTAAAAGAAAAAGAGCCCTGCACTTATTAAAATGGCTTCTCAGAAGTACCTAATAAAAAATAGAATACAATATTCATGGGTCTAATCTAGCAGTGCCGATCGAGCGATGCTGTGTTTTTATTTACAAAAAGGAGGTGTTGTATGCTGCACACTGTTCTCAAATTGTAAAGCCCCTTGTCGTGGGTACTTCTACAAAGGCTTCAGAGTGACACAGTCGAATATGTTTGCCATTAATTTTTCTTCTCTTTCTTTCTCTTCAGCCCCAACCTCGTATGGGCTCCTCTGTGGGGACAGCAGGAGACCTCCTGCACAGGACTACAGCGAAGACCATGGAAGTCCTGACTACTACAGGACTGAATACCAAGGCTGTTTTGACTGCAGTCAGTGACCACCGCTGGTGGAAGGACTCACTCAATTACCTCCGGCCGCTGCATGTAAGAATCCATCGACTGTGTTGTTTTATTAACTCTTCGCTGCAGATGAAGATTTTTTTTTGTAAAGTTCTTAATGGGTGCACTTACCACCTTGTAGGTTTTAAAAAAATACAGTTTCTATGCATTTTACTGATATAAATGTATTTATATTCTGTGTAATAATCATGATCAATTAGCCAGCAACAGCGTAGCAGCGGTTATGGATGTATCCGCCTTGTTTTTAACTCTACAGACTAATGGGCTGCATAGACAGATCTCATGTCTGTCTGCACTCCCATACCTCACATACTTTTGCTCGCAGACTTCAAAAATAACCAATCAAGAGCTCATCTCCTGCATAATTAATTGGCCCTCCTGTTGAATATTTCAATATCTGGTGGCTGCACGGGCCCGACGGTCGCCCGGGTGGAGATTGATGGCGTCTCTGGTGTTGGCAGCAATTGGGAGGGGTGATCGTGATTGCGGCTTTCTAAAGAAAGAGGAAAAATATGACAGTGTCGAGGGCATGTTGTGAAAGTTTAATGATGTTTTGATGGCTCCTCAGGGTCGTGGTTCAGGAGCCACTAGCCAGGAAGGGGCATGTGAGAACGCCAACTTGGAGCGTCAAGGCTGCAGCCCCTTTTATCAGGATCTCATTGAGGATCCCTATGTAGACACGGTGAGTGGCTTAAGACCAGTGTTTCTCGTAGCTCTTTGCTTCGTACATTCTTATCAACCTTCTTTCTTCATATGTTTTGTTTTCTCACCCCAGGGCATCCTTTCAAATTACAGCAAAAACTGCATGAGAAGGTTTATGACTGGGCAATTAACTAGATTTTCTTGCTATGACTTATACATTCTTTAAAAAGCAGTGTTGAGACAAAATGAATATTGATTTCAGACTCAACAATTATAATGCCAAGTACTAACAGAAGGGACTTTGGACTACTGGTATGATGCTAAAAATAATCCAAAAGAAAAGAATGTCAACAGAAGGAATTATAGGGATACAAAAGAGTAAAAGTAAGAAAAGGAGTAGATTGACCTTTGTACCTGGGAAGTGGTTGCCTCTGGGCTATGACTGGGCTTTTTACTCAGAGACACAAATCATACGGAGAGCTGAAAGAGCGGACGGGAGGGGAAACGGAGAAGGCCGATACATCTCCTCTTATGACATTTTAATAGGCTTCTTCAAATCCCTTCCTTCACTTCATCGCCAGCATTCATCCATCTTCCATCATCCATCTACCAATAATTACTCCCCACATCCATCTGCCCATGAGCTGGCTGATCAATGGGATTAGTTTTTACCTTAACAGTTGCAATGAAGGGAGTGGGGATTGAGGAGAGACTGATTGAGAGAGAAAGAGAGACAAATGCAACGGGACTGAAAGATGGATAGAGACAGAGTGGCGAAGACAGACAGGACACACTCTGCGTTGAAGCGATAGCTCTGAGACCGAGCAAGAGCAGAAACTTTATTGTCTGCCACTCAGACACATGAGAAATAACTTGTATACAAGAAACCTATAAATGACTTTTCAAAAGGGCCTGGTTTTGAAAAGCTTTACTTGGCTCTGAAGTTCATTTGTTCACTCAGTCTCTCATCTGTCTGACTCCTTGAGAATGAAGATATTCAGTCATCTTCATCATGTCTCGCTGTGCTTTTTCTAGTCTGCTCAGATATGGGGAGGGAGGGTTGCCTTAATATAAAGAAAAGTACTATATCACTCTTCCTTTGTCATTCTTTCTTTTAGAGTCAAGATGTGTATTCATTCTACAAAGAAGTGCCTGCAGAAAACTTTGCTGAGGTTTTGTTGAGGACTGGAAAACTGGCTGAGGCAAAAACTGAGGGAAAAACCCCGTTTCCTGCTACAGAAGGTAAGCATGTGGCCTACATAGACATAGATTTTCTAGTAACGGGTTGGACCCACTTTTGCCTTCAGAGCTACCTTAATCCTTCGGGTCACAGATTCAATAAGCTGCTGGAAACAGAGATTTTGGTCCATGTTGACGTGTTAGCATCACACAGTTGCTGCTGATTTGCCGGCAATACATCCTAAATGCCAATCTCCCATTCTACCACATTCCAAAGGTGTTCTACTGGATTGCAATGTGGTGACTGTGGAGGCCATTTGAGTAAAGTAAACATTATTATGTTCAAGAAACCAGTTTGAAATTATTTGAGCTTTGTGGCATGTTCTGCTGGAAGCAGCCATCAAATGATGTGTACACTGTCAGCAGCAATACTCAGGTAGCCTGTGGTGTTTACACAATGCTCAGTTTCTATTAAGCATTTGGTGGCCCAAGGTGTGCCAAGAAAACATTCCCCACACTATTACACCATCACCAGCAGACGCCTGAACCGCTGATGTAGAAGACAGTGTTGTTTATCTGCCCTGTTCTTAGCTGACAAGAGTGGCTTCCAATGTGCTCCTCTGCTGTTGTAGCCCACCTGCTTCAAGGTTAAATGTGTTTTGCATTCAAAGATGGTCTCTTGGTTGTAACGAGTTGTTCTTTGTATTACTGTTTCCTTCCTGTCAGCTCAAAGAAGTCTAGCATCAACAAGGAATTTTCTCCCACGGAACTGCCGCTCACTGGACATTTTCTCTTTTTCGGATCATTCTCTGTGAACCCGGAGATGGTGGAAACTGCTGATCCCAGTAGATCAGTGTTTTCTCAAATACTCAGAGCAGCCCGCCTGGCCTTAACCACGCCACATTCAAAGCCATTTAAATCACCTTTCTTCCCTGCTCTGATGCTCCGTATGAACTTCAGCAGGTTCTTTTCATCTCGTTTACATGCTTAAAAGCAGGGAGTTGCTTTCATGTGATTGGCTATTTAGGTATTTGTGTTAACAAGCAGTTGAGCAAAGTAGACACTGAGTTTATACAACAAATATATTGCCATATAATGGTATGTAAAGTCTGGAATTTGTTTCTTTATTGCCATTTCTTCTGGATGAAGTCTGTTTCCTGGGTCTTTCTCTTTCTTTGTCTTTGCCTGTTTTTCTGCTTCCTACACTGAGCTCTATGTTTGAGTGCTTTAGCTAGGAAAGGGTTTCTAGGGGGAGTAGCCACAGTACTGAATCATTTTTATCTACGCACAATTTGTGGATGGCGGACTTCTCAGTTATAAACTCTCATACAATTCCTGGTTTCCATTTTGTAAGAACTTTTTTTTGCATCAGCAGAAGCTTCTTTCTCCAACCCGAGCCTCTGATTTATTTTTGGTATTCAGGGTTTCTGACTTCTAATTTCATAACCAACCTTTAATAAAATTTATAACCTCACTGTTTATTATTCTTGGTGTACTACAACTCAATTCTACTCCAGATTGGATTTTGGAATCAGGCTGAATCTGAGTGGAGTTTTTGAGGGTTTTTGAGGGCTAGTTGTTCAGACTTTTTGACCTCGTCTGTCGCTGCTCACTAAGTCAATGTGCTTACCACGGTTTTTGCTGTATAATTTAAATTTGAAATGGTACTTATTGGTACATTGATTTGGCAAGATCTCAACTGTCAGGTTGCTTGTAAAATATTTTTCCAGGATTTCAAATTATTATTATGATAATGCAGCTTCTAAGTGTTTGATTGAGGCTGAATTTTGTTTAACTTGAGCTTTTTCCTCAGCGCTCCATCTTAGTGAAGCTGGATGGTATTTGCACAGCGTAGTTGGCTTCCTCCTTGACACCCTGCCCTCTCCTCTTCTCGTCTATCTTAGCCTGGGAGCCCATATATGGTCGACTAGGGGACAACACGGGAAGAATAGCCTCACTGATTAATTAATGTATCCGCACGCATCCCACCGCATCAGTAAATAATGCTGCATCACTGCAGAGATACTAGAGAGATAGCATCAAGTCAAAACATCAAGGCCACACTGCATGATGGATCATAGCTGCTCGCAAAAATCAATGACACTACAAAAATAAACGTGTGTGTGTCTGCGTGTAATACAAATGCATGTAAAATTCCACACTTGCGGTCACATTTTCACACATCCACACTTTTCAGCAAATCCAACTTCTCTGCAGTTGCAGCTGTCATTCAAATGAATATCTCTCTTTTCTTAAAAGTCACCTTCCCTTCGGAGCAGCTGCAGAGTGCGACGTGTCGAGAAAGAGAAAAGCCACTCTGGACAGCATCGCGTCCGATAACAACCTTCGATTAATGACTGGTGTGTCGGCCCGCCGCGCTGGCTGTCCTTAAAAAACAGACTAGGAGATGGCCTTTAAGAAAATAAATATATCGATTTTTCACCTGGCCTAGATAAGTTGGAGGTAATTAATGATGACACAAGTGGAAAGTGACTCAATGGGATTGAGCTGAGTAAGGTGCAGACACAAGCACTTGATGTGAAGACAAGTGGGGAGAAAGAGAGAGGTAGACACACACACATATTTGCACACATGACTCCAAACTCCACTGACACACAGCATGGAGTGCTGCCATTTGCCAAATGTTGACCAGGCTCTAATCAGTTGTTTTTCCCCACACTGCCTGCACAGGTGAAATAGTAATAGGTTAGTGTCTCACCGACCTACTAACAATGTGCTCGATTTAGCTGACACAGGAGCAGGAGTGTGTGTGTGTGTGGATGCAGACACACAAAAACAGCCCATCTAATGCACCCACTTTTCTGTGTGTTGTCTCTATCACTTTCTCTGCACTCACTCACAAACGCACACACACACACAAACACTCACTCACAAGAAGAAATGTTGTATGCTTTAAAGGCAGGGTTATCTATTTAGTGTGTGTGTCTGTGTGTGTGTGTTTACCCCTCTGGTAATTCCTGTCCCGATGGTATCTGTAGCTTTAGAGAGGCGTGTAATCAGCTCATTCTGAGGTGTAGCTCATTGAAACCCGTGGGGTAGGAGAGGAGGGGAGAGAAAAACGAGCAAAGGAGAAGGGTGGGCACACTGCTTAAGAGAGCTGTTATTTGTCCTTAAACTAGTGCATTACTTCGCTGCTGCTCGCACATGCAACGGCGTGCACCTTCAGCCATGCCCTTCCAACCATGTGTGTGCACATATGCATATTAGTGTGCATTTTGTTCTACAGTGTGACTCTTCCTGTGCCCTGCCTCTGTCTCCCTCCCAGTGTCCATGCTCTACTTTTCTCTGTCTGTTTCATTTTGTCTCGGGCTCTTATCACCAACGCAGGCTTCTGTTCTCCTTGGGTCTCAGACTACAAAGTGATTCTGTCTGATCCTCTCTGCTGCCTCCCGCTGTTTCCTCAGAGTATGTTTGTTGGTGATTGATTAACTGAGAGCATCCGTGCGCTTACAGTGTTTGGAATTTATCAAGTTCATCTACATATTTTTAATTGTAATCATGCGAGTGCTGTTGTGTGTTTTTTGGTCTCATTGTGTCTAACTATTGTGGCCTAGAGGGAAGCTGTTTGGGTTAACTCCATCCTTGTGCCCAGAGCTCTGTAGACACTCCAAAACCCATCAGCCTTAGGGGCACTGCATAAACGTGGACTGGTTCCCAGTTTCATACTCGTGCTAACTCTGAATGGGATTAGTTTTTGTTCACTTATGAAAAGCTAATCAATATGCATACTAATTACTTCTCAATCATTAAATGTTTGCTGCTGCTGTACCACCATAAACCCCACAAGTTCACAAGTTCTGCACGTGAATGCAGAATTTTAAAAGTAAATTTTAAATGGTGATCGTGCAGCAAACATTTCAGTGTTTTAAAAAAATCTCTGTGATTCTGTTTGGGATTTTTAATGCTGTGTTTATGTAATATTGGCAGGAAAAAAAGAACAGAAAAACTTCAGTCCCATTACCAGTCATGACAGCACTGTTGCCCTGCCAGTGATTCTGAGTACTTTGGCATGGTCAGTTCATGATGGGCTTTCAAGTCCAGAGTACTGAGTTATAGAAGCTGAAATTTCAGTGGCTAAGCAGCCATCTGCCCAATGTAGGGGTTAGTGTGTGTGTCGCCATGGCAGTTGAAAGGCATTTAAGTTGTGTCACATAATACCATACTTGTATCTGAATAACTACAAATAAGCCTCAAAGACTCATTTATGCTCATAAGGGAAAACTTAGTGGAAGGCACGGCATTTCAGTAGTTATGCTATCACCTCACTACGAGAAAGTTCCTGGTTCCCAGTACACTGACTTCCTCCCACAGTCCAAAAGTTATGCATACATATAAACTGGAGGTTAAATGACGTTTCTAAAATGTCTTTGGATGTGAGTGATTCAAGTATATAGAACCCCGTAAAGCACTTTGATTGATCAGTAAGATTAAATAAATGCCAGTTCATGTATTAGAATGTGCTCTGAAAGCCTGCCTTTCATTATATATACAACGTTGTACATATAAAATCACATTACATTCATTATGCTTCAGAAGACTGCGACTGTGGAATACATGTTGGAAGCATTTACCTTGGTCTGTCATATGTATATACTGTGTATCAGGTGTCGTTTTCTTCTGTAGCTGCTTTATACAATAACTTATATGAGGTTCATATAGATTGAAATAATAAGATGAAACTTGCAATATGAAAAGAAGAAGCCTCGAGCTTAAAAAGCCGATATATAAACTGTATAACCAACTGTTTAGTCAGTTCATCTATATAATGTAGGCCTGAAAGTGCAAGATCAAATCACCAAATTACAAAACAACCGCAGGTGTGATTGAAACCAGAACAAAGGTTACGATCATAGATGGGTTTGGTCTGAGCCATATCTACTTGCAGGAAGAAAAGAGGGGCGATCAGCCTGCTACTTGACGCCCTTCATACATATTCTGTTTTATTTTTTAAATGCATTTGTGTTTGTGTATATATATTATGTATATATACTATTTTAATATAATTTAGACTTGATCATAGAACTCATAGGCGCTGTCCCATCACAATAGAATCTCACGTTTTTTACTGCCTTCTTTTACTCATGCAATGCAAATAGCTTAGTTTAGTTAAGTTTGTGTTAAGTACTTAGTCTGCTTTGTTTATAGACCTGTTGAGGCCTGTAGTGAATCTCAATCTAATCTTTCTTATAAAGGCTGGTGTTGTTTTCACCTTGTGAGTCTGCCGGTGTTTAATCATAGCTAAATGTGGTCCTGCTGACAGCTTGTGTAGCTGTGATTGAACTGAGATGGCTGTGTTAGAATTGGAGAACCCTTTTGGGGGGCTAGGCTGCCTCCCTAAGAGAAAGGTGCAGCATACAGAGTTGCTGTTGGTAGCCATGCAGAGGCAAATTTTGCATTCAGGGGATTCACTATTAAAGTGCACTTTGATTAAGTTTGTGCTCATCTGGAGAGCACTTATTAGCAAAGGACCCGTACTTTGTCTTTGACTAATAAATACGATCTGTATTTGAAACAGGTTGTGTGCTCCCAGAAATGAACACATTCAAAGCTAAGTCCACTGTATACAGGTAGATGTAGACATACATGCAGTAGTTTAGTGTGAAGGTGGACAGAAACCAAACCTTTCAGGGATTTTAAGGTTTTTTTCTTCATTTGTGTCCAATATTCCTTCTTCCAGTCCTGTATAGTGTTTCCTGACATATTTCTAGAATATTAAAACATAGTTTTTGTTTTTTTTTTGGTTTTTTTTTGGGTAATCAGTGCTTTAAAATCGTCTCACCTCTCTCTGTCCTTTACAGTATTGCTCCAGCTGGCCAACGATGCATTTCCCAGGGACATGATGCTGGCTCTGTCCTACTTACTTGCTCTGCCTCAGGTAGGGGGACACTCGCACACGTCCTGGTAACAAAAGGAGTTGGATTTTATTTTATTGAGACCATCAGATAGTTGAGCTAATGCATTTTATCTGCATGATCTATTTCATTTGACATTTTACACCCTTGATTTGACCTCTCATGTTATTAGACATTTCACAAGTTGTAAATATGCATCTCTCTTTGTGTAACAGTGTGAGAACAGTCCACCGTCATAGGCTAGGCTGTGCAAAGACTGAAAACAGAGGCGAGATGTAATGCAGTAGTCTACTTTCATCTCAGGCCTCTTGATTTAGAATATGCTGAAAGCAAAGAGTCAATTTGTGAAAATGCCACTATGATCGTTTGTCTTGCATGTCCTTATATTTGTTCTTACCTGCAGGTGCTGGATGCCAACAGGTGTTTTGAGAAGCAGTGTCACTCGGCCTTGTCGCTCCAACTGGCTGCCTACTACTACTCCCTGCAGATCTACTCGCGCCTCATGCCCTGCTTCAAGGACAAGAACCACACTCTTTACCAGGTCAGTATATTTGTGTGTATGACGGAGTGTTTGGGTGGTTGAATGAATAAATGTTCTGATGTTACCTTGGGAAGACACTAGATGCATGTCTGTGATGTTGTGTAGCCAAAACTGTTTTGTTCCACAGCTCGGAAATACACAAAGAGCGTTTCAGAACTGGGGTGTTTGTTTGCACGTCATCTTTTATTTTGAAAAAGAAAAATCTCTATGCTGTTCTTGTGTATGACTTCTGCCCTGCCTCATCTGCTCTACAGCATGACTTGGCTTCTGTCAAAAATAGATTTACCACATATTTTTAGTCATGTGGTGCAGAAAGCTGCTTTTGGGATGCTTAGAAAATGCACTGCAGTGCAGCTGTTGAACGCACAGACAAAAGAATCCAGTTTTAAGCAGCTAGGACACAAAAATTGATGTGTTGTGAACAGATTATTTTTAGGTCTAGGTCTTGAAACTTTAGAGCCTCAGTGCAGGATTTAGCTGTTTAGGCAGTGCATTTTACTGGTTGGGAGGATCATAGCAAAACAGTGTTTCTCCTGTGGTTTAAGTTTGTTTCAAGGTTGCTTCAATAACAAGTGGAGTGAATATAGATGTGTGTATGGCTTTTGAAATGAAATTTTATGTATGCTTTTGTTTGACATTTATTTAAGGAGGAACTAGTATCATAGACATTAAATGTCAGAGCAAACTGTCCACAATCGCAAGAAATGCATCTGTGTGAGTCTGGGTGATCTAACAGTGCAAACGTGATTTGATTTATAAATAAAGATTGAGCCAGTTAATTTCAATAATAATCAGCATTCTACCATAAGCAGCTCAGATTTGTAAGTCACAAAGAAGCAGGTGAAGAAGGACAAGGAAGCCAGTACTAACCAGTATAATACAGTGGGAGTGTAGGTTTACTGCATGTGTGTTTCTGTCCAGAAAAAGCATGGCCATTCGCATCAATGAGAGGCAGCTGAAGGGGAATCAATATGTTTAGATAGGGCAAACCCCTTTGTTAGAAATTGATGGACACTGTGTTGGGTCTGGGAGGTCGGGTAAGTCTGACAGCTCAGGTGGAGGTCTGCATTATTACAAACTATACCTCCCTATGAACCTGAAATCTGTGTGTGACAGGAGGGTGCGAGTTTTTTTAGAAGACTGGAGACGAGGCAGATCAACTCGATCATATAAAAACAATGAAATGTAAGAAAAGATGCATAATATTATCATCCAGTGTAAGGTTTATGCCACATAAATGCCCTAAATTAACAGTACTGGTAATTCCTAAATGCATTATTTATGTTTCTATAAGGGTTAGTAGTATGTGCAGGCTCTTCAAATAAAATGATATTTTTTAATGCAAAAATATAATTATTGTAATTATCTATGAAGTTTTGAATTCACTGTCATACTGTCAACAGAAACATTGTTTCATTGGTTGAATATTATGCTTGATGCAGCGTGAATTCTTTTAGTGTGCCAAAGTAAGGAGCAATATATAATTTTCAGTTTTAAATAGTTTTTTTTTTTCATGTTTTCATGACACGTGTACTCACACTTATATATATACACACTCACCTTTGTTTTCTTTTTCATACAACATACATTCAGCTCTATCCTAGCCCTTGACGTATGCCATTATACTTCAGTATTACTCACCTTACCAGTTAGCTGTTCTCATTTGATTCCTTCAGTCATCTTTCATTGCAAATAAATTAATGGATTTGAAGACTATTTCGCTGCACATTTTGTTATGACGATAGAATAGTGGGATCAGCGAGGCTACAGGCACAATTGACATGGTTCAAATGCCGCTTGGCTGCGCAGATGTAGGAGGACAAAGTAAGATTTTTAAAAAAGAGTGACAAAAAAAATGCCAAATAATAATTAGCCATCAGAAATGGAACAAACTGGGAAAATGACTGTAATTATCCTTTTAGACATCTGAATACTAATGCAGTTTAATTGTGCTTTAGTTTAAACCAGCAATGCATTGTGTACCAGCTATTGCTCGTGGAGAAGTTTTAAGCATGTTTCTGTGTGTACACAACATCTTCTTTTTCTAAGTAAGGCAAGAAAAACAAGAGATCAGAAAATGTGATTGAGAAGTGAAAGAAGAGGCTGCAAAGTGGGGGTGGGGGGTGATTGGCAGAGAATAACTGAAGAAATGGCTCTGACCTTTTCTTTGAGTGGACCATGGCTCTCATGGGTTTTAGTGCAGGTAGAAGAAGGGAGGTAAAATGTTGAAATAAAAGAACAGAAAAAAGGAAAGAGGCCAGCAGAAGAAGTGGATAAGTGTGTCCCAGTTGACATTCAAGGTTAGAATTGCACGCTCTCACATTCCCGCTCACACAAGCACACCAGTAAGTTGCTCTCCGCGCGCACACTCATCCGCACGCAGTGACGCACACATCCTTCCTGCATCCTAATGGCAGTAATCACTCCCTGAACTCCTGCCTCAAGTGAAGTTCAAGTCCATTAACTTAAAATATATACAGCTTTTTCCTTCTGCTCCACACTTTAGCAGTTGTACTTTCATTTTTAGCTCATTTCTTCATTTTCTTCCTTTTTCTTTTTTTTTTTAAAGTTGTCATTTCCTTTTCCTTTTTTTCCAGTCTTAGTATGTTCTACAAGAGTGAGTGCTTGTTATCATTATGTTCCAGGTCTCGTCTTCGCTCGCCTCTCTTATTGAAGAAGTAGTGGCCATTTTTACCAACAGTGAAAGAAGCGTTATTGGGAAAAAAACTTTCAACCTATCTACTCTCTTTCTCCACTTTCACATATTTTTTCCTATTGGATTTTTTCCCCTCTCTCCTCTGCTGTGTGCTTTTTTTTTTTATGTTTCCTTTTATGCCCCACCATTGTCAGTTAAGTCAAATGGTTTGCTTTGTTGGTATGACATTTCTGGTTTATGTGTTTCCATGATGCTTCTCTCCATCCACATTATGCTGCTCTGTCCGCTATCGTTTCCTGTTCATTCTGCGTTCGGTTTAGGCTTTTTTTCCCAATAGGCCTGCCTCACTCTTGTTGAATCTCAGGCCTCTCTATTTACAATACTATCTTAACTGTGCATGCTTTATACAATTTTCTTGTGCTTTCTTTAGCTCTTGCTTTCTCTTATCTATTAAGGCGCACATTGTACTTAATGTGATATTGCATTTCAGATATGTATGACAGGGTGCGCGTATCTATATTTCATGCACACGCTTGCTTTGCATTGCAAATGAGGTTATGGGGGGAAAAATTACCTACCAAAGCATGTGTTTTTTATATTTGGGCATACGTGAAGCATTTGCGCGCCTGCTTTTGTTTTTTGCATTCATATATCACAGTTGGCACACATTATTGTATGCGCTCCAGTTTAAGATCTGTTTTCCTGTGACAGCGGGGGGCGCATTTGTATGTGCGTTTGTGTGTTGTGGTGTGTCACGCTGTCTCACAGTGTTTCCCACTTGGTACTTGAAGAGCAGTAACACTGTCTCAATAACTCTCACGCTCTTTCAATTCTCTTGTCGCTATCACATAATTCCATGCCCAGGCAATAAGACGCCAAACACTCAAGCCACTGAAGTCATTCAATTGCAAATAGAAATGGAACTCTCTGTGGATTTACTCAAGGTGTTTGATGTGTTTTTAAAGCCTCAATGAACAGCTTGTTTTTATATTTTATTTTTTTTAGATGTAGAGGTTTTGTAATGGGTACTGCCTTCAAAAGGAAAATTACAAAATACGATAAAGGAAATGATTACAATCAGTTTTTGGATCAAAACTAGTCAAACATACAACATTTAATCACATTAAACATTCATAAAATGCAAATTAGTAAATGTTACACATGCTATATTAAAGCTCTTATTTATCGTTCACTGTCAAAATGAGCCTTATCTAATCAGCGTATAACTCAGTATACAAGTATTATGTATAATACTTGTGACTGCTGCTTGACATTTATGTTTTCACTGACATCATTCATACAGAGTTGCTTGGGCTTCCTATAAATATGTTAGCAAGAGGTTAGCGTTAAATATGCAATAATTAAAATCAACACCACTCACAAGTTGGTATATTGCTATAAATACTGAGTCTTGTAGGAATCCTAATTTTCCCAAGAATTATGGAATATTTCTACAATATCTGATTTATAAACCTGACACAACTCTAAGGGGAGTTGTTGAGTTGGTGTGTTATAGCAGTGTTTCCCAACCTGTGCCGCGAGAAATGGTCAGGTGTGCCGTGGAAGATTATCTGGTTCCGCCTGATTAGTAATGGGCAGAAGAAATTACGTGCTGTGAGACCACGCTGCGCGTAATAGCAATAGGTAAATATTTAAAAAGAAAACTAGTCAATCCGACCCAGATGAAGGCCCTAGCATGATTAGTGCTTAGAAGAAAGCAAAAAAAGGTAGACTGGGGACAAACCGAGCCAATTCCGCTATACTTGGTGCTCGGGGAAAAATGATCAAAATGCTTTTCGTGACATTTTTGTTTGGTGATTTTTTCTAATGTGAAATATGTGCCGTGGCTCCAAAAGGTTGGGAACCACTGTGTTACAGTATTTCAGCTGTATTTACCTACGTATTATGGCAGTAATTACCCAGTTGTATACTAAAACTAGTATTTATAATTTATCATGTAGAACATGAAATCATATTGTACATGTTGTACATGATAAATTATGTTTGTTTACCATTGTTTAACATTAGACTCAATAATAATTGTTGACATCTGACAATGTAGCAGTTTTGCTAAGAAGAAGCTATGAGAAATATAAAATTACATAAGATAAAAAAAATATCTGATGTATTTAGCAATGTATTCAAAACATTTAATTTACAATCATATCATTCTTTTCTCTTTGATTGCCTCTATTTATATATTTAAGGTAAAAAATCACTGTAATAAATTTGAGATTCATTTATTAGCATTCAGCATGTTCACTCAAGGTAAGGCCAAAGTCTTAGAGAGACTCTAAATACATGAAAGTATAACCGATATGCTTATTGTCCATCATAAAACGCTGAGATGACATTTTCTGTCCAATTTTAAAATAGGAGTTTACCCATGTTAACCCTGTTCAGCTGTTTTGTAGCACTCGCGGCATTTACAGCTCCAAACTTCTTAAAGATTCTGTTCCCACTATTGACTTTGAAGGTCCTTAACTGTTACTTTCCCATCTGATTATGGCACCCAAGCATGACGGAGCGACTCGTGGCTTTGCGATACGGAGGCTGGGTTTCCATTATTCCCTAAGGCTTAATGAACCGATTTCCATTTGCTGCCACTGGAAGTTTTCATCAGAGTGGTTCAAGTGTTCATTTGCTAAATAGAGGTGCTCCTTATGTTAATTGCCCTGTTTATGGTTATATTGCAAAATAGCCTGTTTTTATGTAAGTGTTGCGGTCTGTTTACCTGTGCTTGTCAGTTTTGTAATGTGGGAGTGTGTGTATTGTTTCGTGCGTTTGTGTGTGAGAATGCTTGTGCTTTGCATAATTGTAGCTGCGAATGTGCATCTGCTGTATGGCAATGTGCTGACTAGAGAGATTGAGATTTTTTCACTCAGCCATTTATCTTTGCCTGGAGCTGCCATTCTCTCGCTTATTGAGTATTGATCACACACACACACACACACACACACACACACACACACACACACACACACACACACACACACATTTAAAGCATACCCAATTGTACTATATAAACACAGAGCCAGAGTATACGATCCGGAAAACCTGCTTAGGTCTTTGTATATCTCATTATGACATTTAGTTTTAGAATAAAAATCCCACTAATCACTATTAGATGCTTAAGTTTCAGTTTGTATTTGAAGATGGAGTCACTGAACTGGAAAAAATATTTCCACAGTTATTAACTTTATAGATTTGTTTCTAATTCAACCTGAAAGCAAAGCTCAAAGTGCTCTCTCCATAGCATTACGATGGGTTTTTAAACCAGCACCTTGCTTACATCTAGAAACTTTTGATACTGTTTGGTTATTGCATAGGGATTCTTTTCTTTTTTACAATTTCAAAAACGTCCACAGCAGAATTCCAGCTGCCCGTTAAGGGAGCTGACCTTGAAAGTGCTGGACCGCTGTGCCAGTTCACTGTAGCTGAGTTAAGTGGAGTAATGAGTTGGAAAGCACCACGATTCCAATGACTTTTCCTTCCTCTTTTTGTGCACATATCGCAATGGTACAAATTGCAGTCTTGTAGCACAATCATTAGCAGTCTATATTTTACCCATGAGAACTCCGTAAAGCAGAGCCACTGCAGAAAGGGTCCTGTTAGACAAATATGTCCTCTAAAAGCACTGTTGCAGCTGACTGGGAATGTTTCAGACCAAGTAGTCTCCAAACCTTTGATTAGATGCATAAGTTTGACTCTGCTAAGTTACTCCTGCTCCTCTTGCTTGTGCTGCTTTTCTTACGATCACTCCCCTTCATGGTGTATTGTGACCCACAGTGCAGCCACGCCTATTTATGGAGTAATTATTCCTTCGGAGGTGATAACTCATTTTTTTCCGCCCTGTCTTCTCGCTAATTATGCGCACATACTGTATACACCATTTACAGAATTAGTGCTAATGAGGCCACTGACTGTATAGCTAAGTGTTAAACAAGACATAAATAAAACTAATTACATCATTACTGGGATACTGTCTGGAGAGAGAGAGGGGGAGACTCTTTATGACTTCTATTCAATCCTTATCACAGAAGGCAAGAGAGAATGTGTTAAATACTAGGTTAATCAGAAAAATGTGCGCATATGAGTGTTCTGTAAAAATAAATGTTACTATTCTGTTATTGATTGCACTGTTGGACTTTCAGACTGCTTGGAAGTTGAGAGGTAATATAGTTTCACCCACATTAGTGATGCGAATCCACAGGAGGTGATGTTTCTTGCAGCGTTGGGGAAACTTCTTTGCCAAACATCTAATTATTTTACACTGGAGTGAGTTGAATGACAACCAGTAAATCCTGGGAGGAAATATAGCTTAGCAAAGTAGAACATAAAGTACTTTGAACTTATTTGTTTAAAAAAAAGTGATGAATCGATAAATATTCATCACTTTTTACTCCCTGGAGTAAAGGAGACGGTCTATACGAAATAATAACTAAATGGAGAAAAAGTCACATGCTTCAAAAAAGGGAAGGAATGCCCATTTGCTCACTGGTTGACAGGCATGTGCCGTATCATATTTATATCATAATATAAATGTATGATACCATGATGACATAAATGATGTAGCAATGCCTTTTAATTACACTTCCCAGCAGGCAAAACAAGGAGACTAGTCTGACAAAACACAATAATATAAAAGCGTAAAACAGATTAACTTCACCAAAACACACCAAGTACAGCCAGGCTAATAAAAAGGAGACACTTGCAGTAAAAAGGAAGAGCAAATGCTGCCTGGATGTTACTGATGGAGTTTCGTGGTGGAAAAGGAGGGCTTTAAGTAACTAGTTTAAAAGCTTGAACCAAGATACAACGTCCCAGACAGCTTTATTATGTAATAATACCGTGCAGCTCCTGAAGACTTACAAGGCTAAGTCAATTTTAAGTGTCAAGCACTTATGTTATTCTTTTGTTCTTACATTTGATTTATGCTATTTATGTAATGCTGCTGCTGTAAATAAAGGCACACTTCATCTGGGTTGCCAGACCATAAGTCTGGAAAAGAAAGATGCAAAATGTGCTTAGTTTGGTTTGCACTAACAGATGCTGCTGTCTGCAAGGTCCAGTCACAAACTAGAGTAAATAGTATAATGTAATATAATGGTTTTTTTTTTTCTATATCATCATAAATGCAGTGCATATCACAAACTTTCTTGAAATATTGCATTATTTCTTATAACTTTGAGGATATATTGCTGACCTGGTCACAGCTGACTGCTAAATTACGCTGGAATAAAATATTAAACACTTACCATATGTGGAGCACAGATTTTAATGAATGGCTGTGCATTGAATGCATTGTCTGGGTGTGTCTTCTCTGAGGTCGGTATCAAAGACAAAAACGTTGTGGCACTTATAAGAGGAGTGTCCGACGTGGGTAATTTGGTCAGTGTTCTTTTGTTCAGATTTCCAGTTGAACCTCTTAAAATGTGGATGTTGAGGCGTTGATGTTGATAGTGATAAATGCCAGTCATCTAGTGTCGCACATGAGGTTGTGGATATTTATGAATCCCAAAAGCTTATATGTTAATAATGCCGTTGATCCCCTGACTTTTCCTACGGTGAAATTTCCTGAGTATAAGTGGATGACATACCATAAAATTTGCAACACTTATTCAAGCTTGCAGCTGTCTGTCTGCTTTTTAATCTTGACATTTTACCTAAAACCGCTGTTGTGCCTGCAGCCTCACAAAGCTCATCAGACCTTGTCAAGAACTGTCTACTCAGCCATACATTTTACCTGGATTTGTACAATATGCTATACCTTCTGAAAGTGTTCCCATGCAGTAGATATAAAATATGTTGAACACGCTCATATGACTTCTCATTGCGCCAGCGTGCATCAAAGTTTTACTATTATCTGCAGGCGAAACACTGGGAGGTAATGAGGAAAACGGCACTGAATGATAGCACATTAATATTTAATCAGGATGGCGAACTTGACAAACTCACAAATATCACTATGAAAATATTTTATTTCATAATTCAAAGGAGTTTTTGATGGGTACAGAGTTGTGACTGAAGTATAATAACATGGGAAATTAAGACTGAAATGAGAGCAGAAGCGTGTTTGAAAAGATTTGCGTGTGTGACAGAGGCTCTTTATTTTTACTCGGTTCCCTCTTAAGAAGCATCACAGTAAGGTGATGGTGCTGGTGGGGGAAAGAGCCTGCAACACCAGTGGAATAGCTGAAGGGAGAGGTCTGGCTCCCCCGTCCCTCCCAGCTGTGCACACACCTACCTTATTCCATTATACTTTACATACGTTTTATACGTTCTTCTCTTTGAAGGAGGACAAAATCCCCTTTTGAAGATATTTTAAAATAACGAAAAAGCAATCGCATACATAAGAGGAAAAAGAAGAAAGAGCAGAGGTCTTACTTGCTTACTTTGAAGATAACTGGGATCGTAAAGAATACTTATTAGAAAGACGAAGGATTTCAGAGATTCTTTAATAATGAGCGGCGAGGGATGGAAGTATTTATTTATTTTTTTTTTTTTTTTATTAATTTTTTTTAATTCAAGGGGAAATATTTTTCAGAGACGTAGCGGCGTAATCCTGATGGGGGGGAAAAGCACAGAGAGAGTGAGGGAGTTGATGCAAACAGTATTTCATCATGTTCTTCAAACATCAGCCTGTCCATCACAGTTTCAGCAGACTTTCTTTCTCACTCTGTGTTCTTTCTTTTTTGTGTCATTCTCCTTTCTGTGAAAAACGGTGTCCAAGACGGTGCCAGCATTTAGAAAAAGAAAAAAACAACTCCCCCGCCCATTCTACCCTTACTTTCCTTCTCTCATCCCTTGACTGCCTCCTCTGACTTCATATCTTTCCTTGCTCCACTTTTAATATTCTCCCCTTTCTACCTCTGTTCCTTTCCTATCCTGCTTTTGAACAGTGAATCCGCCACCATGTCTGCTGCTGAGGCCACATCTAAAGGCACACAGGGATAGCGAGAAGAGGAAGAGATGCAGAGAGACAGACATACACCTCTGTTTTCAAGCTCACACATTTCCAGCAGCCATAATTACCTTATGCAAATAAGATCATGAAGTAAACCATGTCATCCTGCTGGGCGACAACATATAAGGTGCCAAAAACCAAATTCAGGGGCTTATTTAGTTAGAACAGAGGCGATGAGAGAGATGCAACATTCACCTGCCTGTAAGTTTATATGCAGGGGTGCACATAAGTGGTCCGCAGGTGCGCATTCAATGTCAAAATAAAAGACGCGCACCAGATAAGAAGTTGCAAGGCGCGTTGGCGTACATATAAAAGGCGCTGTTTTTGTCCGCTAGAGTGGGATGTTCACGGCATATTCTGCTCCACATCTCTGTGCGTTCATCATTTGTTTGAAGCCAGCTCACCTTCTGCAACCACTTTTCCGAGAATACGCGCTTCTTTTGTGGATCGGACTCCTTCTGATAGTTCTTTGGAGGTGGAGGAACACCAAAGTAATTGCTTAAAGGAGCTTGCTTCTTCGACATCTTTAAGAGTTCTAAACAAATGTCTGTCCTCCTCCAGAAAATCTTATGTACGCAATCGCACGTTGCAACTTCTTATCTGGTGCGCGTCTTTTATTTTGACAGCGAATGCGCACCTGCGGACCACTTATGTGCACCCCTGTTTATGTGACAGTTTTAATCATAAATGTGTAGCCACAATCTAACTTCCTATTGGCCTGAATCAAGGTGACAGCTACGGTTCCTGATACATTTACCTGTAATCTCCCGACGTGGAATAGAAATAGGTGTATATTTGAAATTGCGTGATTATACTGGGGTGTACCAAGCAAATTGATATAAGTCTGGACCAAGATGGTCTGTCCCCACCTTTTTTCTAAATTATTGCCATTTTTGAAAATAGCCTCATTAGTTTTTCACAGCAAAGCAGCAGAAACCTGTGAAGTTTTACATGCCACGCAGTGCAGCAGTGTTTGAAGCTCAGTGTGTGACACTGTTTAATGATGAGCTTTAAGAACAGTGTGCATTTGGTCCAACATGGCTCTAAAACCGTATAGTGCACTCTAGAATTTTATTTCAAAACAAATTATGGGGAGGAAAGAGAGACTCAGTTTGTCTTTGCTGGATTTTATGTTAAGTTGCGCTATATACAGAGCATGACTTCTGAACAAGTTCAGAAATTCAAAGTAATTTGCACAACAATCTGTGGTAATTGGACATTCGAGTGAATTTCATTTTTATTTTAAGCATAAAATACAGCCACGTTAAAAACAGGGTTTTAAAGCACTCTGTGCAGTCCTGTGAAAAAGAAGTACATCATTGTTGCTTCCATAGGAATTAAGATAAATAGCAGCCAGGTGTACAATACCACAATATACCCAGGTGTGGACGTACAAGCAAAGGCACAATTGGAAAAAGACTTGTTTGGTCAAAGTTTCAATGGCCTAGTCAGCATCCACGTGTGGCGCTCTTCCACATTGTTTCCTTTATCCCGTCTATCTCCCTTACCCCCGACCGGTTGTGGCAGATGGCTGCCTCCTTATTGTAGGGTCTTTACCTTCAAATATAAAGCGCCTTGAAGTGACTGCTGTTGTGATTTGGTGCTATATAAATAAAACTGAATTGAATTCCCGAGGCTGCTTCTACTGAAGGTGTGTTCCTGTTAAAAAGGAGTTTTCCCATTATCCTCAAGTGCTTACTCATGGCAGGCCATCTGATTGTTGGGGTTTTCTCTCAGTTATTGTATGGTCTTTAGCTCACGGGGCCTTGAGGTGACTCTTGTGATGTGGCGCTATGAAGCGATATGATACGATGAAAAGAAGAAGGGGAAAAATAAAGGAAAGGGGAAAATGAAAAGAAAATGAATTCCTGTGGCAGGACCATAAGAGAGCGGCGCAAAAACATCAATGAACTGAAGCAACGTTGTAAATACAAGTGGGCCAAAATTCTTCCACAACAATAAAGTCATACAGGAAACAATTACATCATGCTGTTGCTGCTAAAGGTGGTTCCACAAGCTGTTGAAACTATAAATTTCTGTAATGTAATATTAGAAATTGAAAAACTACAAACCATCTCCATTATACAGCAAAAACCATAAATTAAAGCCAAGCAGCCAAACTGCTAAGAGACCCACAGTGCCTGTACTTTTTTGTATACCACTACTCCTTCTTCTACTGTTGAAGTCTAAAGCAGCCCCTGGAACCATGAGGGTAAAAATGTGAAATTTATTTTCCTTCTCACAGGCTGATCCAAAGGAGCTGATTCGATTGGTCACACAGCACGTGTCCTCGTATTCAGATTGGCCCGAGGAGCTGCAAAAGCTGATCAGCCAGCTGCATATGTACAACGAGCGTCTGACAGACTTTACCCAGGCACAGGTGTTGCAGGGGCTCGGCCGTGGTGTGGACGTTCAGCGGTTCAGCTCTGACGCTGATTACAAGAAGGAGACCATACTTGGTCTCACAGAGTAAGTGTGGCTTAAATGTTGGTACTTTTGGATTTGCACTGTAATTGGAAAGGTGCGCTTTTTTTTTTTTTTTCCTTTTCTTTGTTTCTACTCTGAAAGATTGTTCATACCACACACTTGGACATGAGTGGGAGATAATGTCAATTTCTCCTTTAATTAAATGAAATCTAAAGACTTTCTTTCTGTTTTTGTACCTGTGTGTTTAGGACACTGGATGATGGTGTGTACAGAATCGCTTTGTCTCTGGCTAAGCGCTACAGTGTTCCTCTGTGGGAGGTCTACATGACCCACCTCGAGTTCCTCTTTACAGATAGCGGGTATACACACACACACAAATGCGCACGCGCTCTGTTTAATTACATTTGTGCACACGCATCTGTCTGTCTCTTTGTTTTCATCTTCAGATTTTAAACTCTGAAAAGTGTAGCAACGCTCCCTTTCAGTTATAACAAAACTTACCTACATAAAAAGCCAAAACACCGCAGGCTATATCAAACATGTTGGGAATATGTGTGTTTGTGTTTTGTGAGTGAGAGGATGTGAACCATAATTTATTTGCTCTCTGACTTCATAGCTGGGTGTCTGACTAGCTCTGCACCTTTGCTTGTTTTTACAGAATGCCAAAGCTGAGGTTGTGTATGTGTGTGTTGGTACGTGTGCACACGTGTGGCTCCATGATAAATATCCACCTGTCACATTCCGATATAAGGAAATGGTTTATGGATTCCACTTAACAATAAATTACAGCCTATACTTTTCTCAAACCTGATCACAGCTATTCTGTGTGTGTTTCTTTCAAAACCTCAAGATCATGACAAATGTGTGAGGAATATTCTGCATCTGCAAAAGGCTTATTGATTTAACAAAAGGATGCAGGGAATGTTATAAATAGAGAAGAAATTTAAAGGGAAGAATAAATAGAGTCAAAACGTGTGCAAAAAGAATTTAGACTTTTATTGATCGTTGTAGGCAAATAAATTGTTTATGTTTTACAAATCCCACATGTTTAGGAGAAGCAGTCAGCTACAGTGCAGTGCCCAACAACTGAGTCCTTTGCTGTATTTAAGTAGCATGGTTCACTTTACTGGGCTAACAGTTGACCTCATTGCCAGTTTGCATATCAACACTTTAAACAGTACTTTAAATAGTACAGTACCGTGCAGAAGACTTGAATCACCCCTCATTTCTTTGTGTTTTGCTTCTAAGTTGCCTTTTATGTGTTTTTTTTAAAGTGGTCTTGAGCAATTCTCCAGGTTTTCTGAAGGTCTTTCAAAGACTTGTCTTTAAACATTTATGTATCTTAGCCTGGTGTCCTTAAAAAGAATTTGCGGAAACTGAACAAGTATAAGACAAAAAGAGGAGGTAGCAGGCTTAAAAACATTTTCATAATACGTTAACAGTAGCTGATCTTTGATTCCATGACCTGATCGGCACTGTATATTACTGGGACGGAAAGGGTAAGGTTGTCAACAAACTTTTTTCCTAAGAAAAAAAAACAACAGCTACAAGTAGGTTGGGGTTTGAAGCCTGTCACCTTTTAAAGTTTCCCTCAGAAACAATCATGAAATGGAATCTGTTTCTCCATTAGAGATACCAAACATTACTGTCTTTCAGAAGAGCTGGCAATTTTCCTTTCCCATGTGATGGCAGGGTAAATTGTTAAAATCACATTTTTTCGCTGACATAGATCAACGCTCTAAAGTCAATGTAGATCTCAATATGGTTACAGAAGAACAAAGTTAAAAATCCATAAGTATATTTCAGATGAAGAGAACTCTAAGGACTCATTATTAGTTTAAAGCACATCTACAGAATCAGTGTGTGCTTAGGGGGTGAGAGTGGGAGGCAAATAGATGGCGGGAGAAGAGATGGATGATAGAGAATGAGTGTCCCTGAGACAGTCCTATTAACACAAAATGTATGCTTCAGAAGAATCAATGTGCTGCTAAACACTGCCGTCGTCAGCTGTTCTCTGCCTCCGTGTATAAAGCTTTGTAGATGTTTACAAGTTCTCTTTATGGACCTGCTTTTTAATGACATCCTAATGACAGCTATAAATCTATCGAAGAGACTTGTCCAAACACAGAAATGGGTTCACATATTGGTCAGTGGAACCATCTGTTTACAGTTTTGGCTTTAAATCTCATGTCCAGCTCCACCTTTACATATTTGTTTCACATAATGGTAACTTCTTCAAATATTGATGATTTTGTCTGTTGAAAAAAAGACTCATCTTGAGCCACGCCAACTGAATTTGTGAAGCACTTTAAAAACTGCAACCGCTGACCAAAGTGCTAAACATAGGAATAAAAATCACTACAACTAAAATACAAAAAAATATAAAATAAAAGCATCAATAAAACACAGAGCACAATTAGATATGAGTGAATCAATAAAATCAACATTTCAAAGTAGTTTGAAAGATGAGCAGAAGAGGGGTCTCTGAGGAGCGGATTTAAAAATCATGAAAGCCCTATGAACTCCCATCACTGATACCACTTATATGTACTTGACTGTTTCAGATCTTCATATTGAGATTCAGTTTTTGAATTTCAGGTAGATTAATAAAACTGATCCAAACAAAACCTCATTTGACCCTCAAAACGACACAGCTCCAAGTTCCTCGTGTCAGTTCCTACCTGCTGCCAGCGGCTGCTTGTGATGTATTTTCTGCACATCACTGTGTTCCCATCATGAGAAATAAATAGTCTTTTGTGGCACGTTCCCTTCAGACTAATCCCCAGCCAAGATGTGTTTTGCTTTGAGCCTAATGAGGAATCCTCTGAGACAGAGAGAACACCTTTAAAGTTTGTACCAGCTCTCTTCAGGTGCACATCTGGTGACCTCATATGGCAAATTAAAGTTCACATCATATCAGATAATGGCTGTGTTCTAATGCCCTAACAATACAGCTCCAAAGGTGCCAAATGTATATCACTATATAGTCTTTAACACTGAGTTGATTAGAACTGCTCCGTCCCAGCTGATAAAAATCCGAATCAACAAAAAGAACTTCAAGGATAATTTTTCTTATTAACTTATTAACTCCTACAATGTTAGAACCCAAACAGAGATGATGATCTCAGATAATATTTGTGTTTCTAAAATCAACTTCACCAGGACTTCTGCTTTGCTCTGTCCAACCTGGCCACTTGACACTTCAGACAGTTCAGGAATCTTGCAGGATGCAAATTATATTTATACTACATCTTGAAAAGAATATTAAGAAAACACAGTCTTCCTTTCCTGTCAGTGCAGCTGCACTTTAACTGCTATTTCTGAATAGATTTGTTTCTGGCATTATGCATATTGTGTATTTCAATACTTTTGTGCCAGATATGACTAATTAGCAAGTGACTGACTTGACTTTGAATTTTTTGAATTTTCAGTATAAATTAAATTGAAAAATAAAAATATCCTGCAATATATATTATGTTATATATTCCTCTCATAATATTGATTGCCCATAGATTGCATTTTTAAAAAATATTCTCAGCTAATGATGACAATTTAAAAAAAAACAAAAAAAAAACCCACATTCCTAGCATTCGGGGGTAATGTGAATCTTGCTTTTGCTATACACAGGTTAGCTGCAGTACTGCCTGTATTCAGTTGAACGTGTTTGCTCTGTAGAGACTGTTGATGTATTCTGCACTGAGATTCTTTAAGGATTGAGCCTGGACTTCGACCATGACCTCGGGCATTACTCTAGGCATGCTTTTTGCTGTCACGGGGGACAACCAGAGAGCAGAATATGGACAGTGAGGTGCAACAGCATAACCTTTGGTTCCTCTGATGTTTTCACTTGTACAATAAAAGTATACCTGACCGTTAAAACAATGGATATTTTGGTGTCTTAGGAAGGTCATTTTGACATGCTGGCATTTATCCCTCTATGACATGTGCAAATTGTGCCACAATCTCCCAAACAAACCAGACGTCCGTCCCCAACCTGGGCTGTTTTTGAAGGTTAGATTCTGAATGTTATGACGACATGTTTTTAAGCTATTCTAGAGGCAGGATTTGAATTTGATTAGTTATTTTGATTACAAAACATCTGTAAAAATAAAAGCTCTCAGATTTAAAGTTATTTCTAATTTAAATGAGAATTGGAACCAGTTCAATGAGGGAAAAAATACGTGTATTTGTTAATGTGAGTTCAATTACAACACACGCTCTCTGTATGTAATTACTTCTTAGAATAGAATAGAATAGAATTCAACTTTATTGTCATTGCACATGCACAGGTACAGGGCAACGGAATGCAGTTTGCATCCATCCAGAAGTGCTTTAGTGATATAGATATATTACAATATATATTAGCAATAATATAGATATGCGAGTATATTACAGAAATGGGTCTATTATGGTATGTTATAATGTACACGGTATGAAGTATGTTGTGAATATTCTATAACTATAAGTATGTACAGGCTGTAGTGAGTACAAGCTATGTACAGGATATGAACAGGATATAAATATGAAAAACTATACAGAATATGAAATAAATAACTTTACAGAAATCTGAGATATACAGTTATACAGAAATGGGAACTATGCAAGTTGTAAACAGTTGTAGGGTTAAAAATTATCGAATGTACAGAATGATTATTTACACAGAGCTATACAGTAGTGCAGTTAAGATAAGTGAGATATAATTCCTACAGAGGCTATATAAAGTGCTAGTGGTTGTGAGTGGTGGTTCAGTCCATTCTTCATAATAATAGTGAGAATTTGGTAGTGACATATTTTTGATGTGTTTCAAAATGTGTATCAGGGAGAAATATTTTGGAGTTTTTTCACTTTACATGACTCCAAAGTGCAAAAACACTTTCACAGCCCTGTGCTGGACAGTCATTTGTAAACTGGTTAATAAAGAAGAAACCCCCCTCACAATTCTAACAGCACTGACATTTTAAATGATCATTACTGCTCTTCCAAAGCTCACCTACACTTTTGTTCTTCTTACCACTTTAATTAAATATGACTCACAATTTTATTATACACTTAGGTCTATCAAATGTGGTTAAAGTGCAGACTTTCAGCTTTAATTCAAAGGCTTTTACAACATTTACATTAATTGTTTAGGAATTACAGGCATTTTTATGCAAAGTTCCCCATTTTCAGAGGCTTTTTTTTTTTTTTTTTTTGTCCAAAGGCTAAAAATTATTAGAAATTGCAATGTGAGACATGTTAACTTTTTATTTTATGACAAATGAAGCAGACATAATATTAGAAGTGGATTCAAGATGTTGAATTTGTATTTTTTTTCTTCATTGTAATTTTAAATATGAGACCCCAAAAAGATGTCAGTCCAAATGAGGGAAGCCATCATTCGGATGAACTTAAATCAGCAGCTCGGCAATGCCAAATGATGGTGGTGGATGATGACACAAAACTTCCACTTAAATTTCAGCTAAAATACATGCAGACAGAATTAGTTTCTGGTGGGGAAAAAAAACCATCTTCACAACATCTAATCAAGTCAAGAACCCCTGAGGAGGTACGACTATCATTGTCATGAATGGGATTACAAAAAGGTAAAAACCAGTGGGTCCACTCAAAATCAGGAGGGCCAGATTAGACCTTGCCAGAAAACATCTAAAACTGCACGCACAATTCTGGGAGAAAAAAAACTCACTGGAGAGATGAAACCAAGATGAACTTGTACGAGAAGAAGCGAAACAGCTCAGGATGTGAAGTATATCACATCATCTGTCAAACATGGTGGAGGTAATGTTATAGAATGGCAATATGCGGCTGTCAGTGGAACTAGGTCACCAGTTTTACACCAGTAAAGAAATGGGATATTCTTCTATTTTTTGGGTTGGCTGTGGTTCAGAAGGTAGAGCAGGTGGTTTTATTCTTGGCTGCTCCAGTTTGCATGCCAAAGTACTGTTGGGCAACTAAACCCCAAGTTGTTCCCGACGTGTTCATTGGAGTGTGAATGTTAGGTAGAAAACACGCATAGAAAAAAAAATGCTTGTATGAATGTGTGCAAATAGGTGAATGAGGCCTGTAGCAGAAAATACTTTGAGTGCTCAAGCAGAGTAGGAAGCGCCATAATTGAACTAGTTCATTTACTATTTACCATTTTAATGGTCAAGTTAATCTCAACCCAACAGAGTATATTTATTGAATTATGTTATTAAAATAAAATACAAAATTCATAAAGAGTCACAAACGAGCAGTAACTGAAGGTGGCTGCAGTAAAAGAAAGTAAAAGGAGGAAACAGCATTTGGTATCCATGGATTCAAAACTTCAGGCGATCATCGACTAAGTATAAAGAATAACCTTTTGTTTTAAATTCTGTTGTGCTTATCTATTAATTTTGAGCCTCTGAAATGGGGAAGGGTCTACAAATGTCTGTAATTTTTGAAACCCCCCTGAATCAAAGCTGAAAGTCTGCGCTTCAATCATAATATTGACTGATTTTAAAATCCACTGTGGTGGTGTACAAAGCTGACTTCATCCAGCAATTTATGGACCTAACTGTTATTCTCCCCTGGACAAATTGGCTCTTTACTTCAGCAGAGTTTTATAACAAACAAGAGAAGACTGCAATGTGACGCTCCGGATATCACAGAGAAATATCCACAACCAAGATAAAGTAGCAAACTGTGTTGTGTGAGGAGCGAAATGCCACCAAGCAAACGGCAGTAGGTAAGCCACTACGCAGCAAACTTTTAATAAAGCTATCAGGCTCTATATATGTTGACCGAAAACACGCTGCCAGCTGTGGATACTGAGAAGAAGATATGCTCCTAATGTGAGCAAAGATGCAGTGAACACCTTTTGTCACTTGAAAGAATAGAGGGGCAGGGAGGAGATAACAAAGCAGAGCTTGGCATGAAAACTGAGCACTCTCTGCCAGCTTCTGTGCCTTTGTGTAGTTGCTCATAATGCCCCTCAAAAAAAAGTTCTGGCTGGATAAGTCGCAATTTCTCTTGCAATTCTTCTCGCGTCGCAGTGTTTTTAGTCACTTTGGAGCTAGCGTGATTAACTAGTGAAACATCAGACTTTGATTTGGGTGACGGGCCGCCTGCGTACGCTTAAGAGGGAGACTTCACTTTAAGTTAGTCGTGCTGTTGACTCCAGCCTTATTAGAGCCCCTGTTGTGAGGATGATTAGTGTTATTTACATTATCGAGCTTATTGTCAGCTGCCGCGCCGCAGCCAGGCTCTATATTTTTTTCATTAGCGAAAGCCTGACAGAGAGCCCAGAGGAAGCATTGTTCCCTTTGATGTTGTCCCGTTCTGACAGATAAACAGACTTCCACTCACACAAACGCACTCCCATGAAGCCACAGATTGCTCGGAGCCCCTCGGTGACTTCAAGCAACTAGCTTTACTTCGCCTTTGCCTTTTCGTTCTTTGTATCGCTCCCTGCTTAACTTTTGTTTGTGGTTCTCCAAGTTTTTTTTTTTTTTTTGTCATCCTCTTTCCAGTGTTTTTGCTTGTGTTCTTTTCACTTTTTCTTTTGCTCTTTAGACCACCTGCTGATCTTGACTGAGATTTGTAGCAAAACACGCTTAGCAAGGATGTGCACACGTCTTGTGCAACCTAAAAAGCTCACTGGATACATTATTTCCTTCCTTGGGAGCTCGGATATCTCCCCTCACATTAACTAACACGTTCCCCGCTATTGCTTTCCTTCTCTCTTTGTCTCTGTCTTCTCTTTGTCATAGCCTCTTCCCACTTTACCTTATTTATGTCTGAACTGATCAGCTTATTAAATGTATTCTCAGTGTGGTCTATGAAATCTTTTTTTTAAATTTATTTTTGTTGCTGTTGGAGGGACTGTATGCTTTGTGATAAGCCTGCAGATTGCTCTTGTGTTTTTGCACCACTGTTTTTAGCACTACTGTTTTCAGAAATGACTTTGGAGCCAAATAGTCTCCATTGCTGGTAGTCTTCTCTTTGATTTTCTGTTGATGAAATGTGTGGGTTTTTCTTTTTTTGGTTAGCTGTGTTTTTTTTCTCATCTCTTTCAGGCATAGTGGCTATTGCTGTCTATATGAAAGGCTCAGATCTTTTCCTTTCTGATGCCTGAAACTTCAAGTGTTCACACACTCTGCGTACCAATAGATATTTTTTTGTGAAGCCATTACAAACAGCAGGTTTTTACAACCACATATGTAAAAGCTTTAAACTGATAGTAGGCCAGGCTATTGTTGTGTGTTTACTACAAATCCAGCTATATAAAATTATATTTTCATTTCATTTTCTGCACATTTTTTCCTGTTTTTCTTATTCCATTCCCGTTTTCTCTTCCACAGCCTCTCCACCAAGGATATTGAAACCCGGAGCGAATCTCTCAGCTTGTTTGAGACTTTAAAGTGTAACCCTCAGGCCTTTTACAGCCACATGACGAAGTATGTTCTTCCCACTGTGGAAGGAACCGACCTCAACCGCCTGCTCTACTACTACACCTTACTAGATGCTGCGGGCTGTGAGCCTTACGTCACCACCACCATTAAGCCAGACTCTCATGTTAAACTACTCAAGAAGCTTCGGGCTGTTGCCAACGGTGAGGTGTACACTGTTTTTTATGGTGATTATATAGTATATGTAGTTCATAACTGGCATTTTGATTGTTGTTCTGACAAATCCCCCAGCTAAAACGTTTTGTTACTAACATAACCACGGTTCTCTGAAAACCAAGTGGGGGATCTTATAAAGGGGAAGTGACTTCTTGCATGACCAATCACAGGAGCTCCACGAACACCATGTTGGTCTAAGACAGACCAGTCACTGTAAGGACACAGGGACCCCTGACCCACTTTAAAATACATTTTAATCTATAACAGTTAGTCAGATTTATTTAGTACTAAGCATGCCATTACTGTTTTACAACCCTGTGCCAGGAAAATGATAGATATGAAGTCCAAGCAATAAATCAGATTAATTCAAATGGAATTTATTATTATAAAACAAATAAAACAACAATGAAGTCTGGAAGCCTGCAGTATCAGCAATATTGGCAATGAAAAGATGTAGTTATGGTTTTAAAAAAATTCTTGGCTTTTATGTTTCAGGATTTAATAAAGATCATCTGGTCCTTAGCATGTTTTAAAGTTAGGCAAATACAGTTTCAGCTAAACTATAAAACATACACCACATCAACCCATGTCATTATTTAACAAAAACTAAGCCAATATACAGAAGCAGTGTGTGAGGAACTGAGTACGTCCCATGATTCCCTAGCTCGTAGAAGCACCTTAAGCAGTAATAACTTGAAGTAATCATTTTTTGTATGACTTTATTAGTATCTCACATTGTCGTGGAGGAATTTTAGCCCATTCTTCTTTACAGTGTGGCTTCAGTTCATTGAGGCTTGCAGGCACTCATTTATGGACAGCTCTCTTAAAGTCCCACCGCAGCAAGACTCCGGTTGAAATAATGGAGGTTCTGAATGTTGTTTCCCCGGGGACATTCACTGTGGCTCAAGTGAAAAAGAAAAGTTTGGACATGAAAGATGATATGAAAAAGTACTAACAGACTGCAAGAAAAAGAAGAAAGTAGGCAAAGGACAAGGAACATGTGATCCGTCAGCTCTAGAGGAGAAACTCACTGCAATGAAATATAAAGAAAGAAAAGAAAATCCAGATTCTCCAGCTAATAGCAGGATAATGCGAATGGTGACATTTCACAATAATATAAATAATTTTTAATGAAGATAATTTAAGAAAAAAAAAAGAGATAGTTTATACATATATTTTTTAACTTAAAATGTTAAAATTTACAGCCTCCCATTTAGTATTTTGCTTTCTTTACATGCAGTTTCATTTTTAATTTTTCTTATTTAACTGTAATTTTGGCTTATTGTGTTTTGGAAAACTGTAAATAATGACCAAATATGACGACTACTACTACTAATAATGATCATAATACTACTGCTAATACTTGTAGTAATAATCATAATAATGAAAACAATGATGATAATGATGATCATGGTATTAGTAGTACTGCTAAGGGTAGTATTCATTTTAAACACTTGGTTTTAGACATCCTAAGACAGCCAGACCTTCATTTGTTTGTCTGCATGGTCAGAGACTTTCTGAGAAATCATTGAAATGTTCTTACGCGTGATTTACGTACACACTGAGCGCGAGCGAGGGTTATTATTCCACAAGCCTTGTGGTTTGTTCTGATGTAGCTTTGTAAACCTAAGCCATGTTTCCATGTTGTTTTTAGGCAGAAGAGGCTTTCTCCTGGCAACCCTTCCAAGCAAGCCTTGTTTGGCTTTTTTTTAAAAACTGTACTGCCATAAGCTTTAACATTTTACATGCTAACTGAGGCCCAGGGAGTTTGAGATGTAGATCTTGGGTTCTTTCATTTTCATTGAGTATTGCACTGTCTGACCTTGGGTGAATTTGCTGAAATGTCCACCCATGGGAAGATTGGCAGCTGTGAATGCATTCGCTTTAGAATGATGAACTTCAAATTGTTTGGAAAGGGCCTTATAACCCCGATCAGCAGCAACATTTGCTTCTCTGATGATATTGCTGATGTCTTTCCTCCATGGCCTTTTGTTAACATACACCTCAATGCTCCATTACCTGTGATGGCAGTAAAGGCGTGTTTAGCTTTTCACACAATGCTTGTGCATTGTGTCTTAGTTTTTGTTAAAATGATAATGATGTGGTGCAATATATCATGTGTTTTGGTTAATCTGGGGTTGTATTTACCTAATATAAGACCTGGTAATGAATTGCTATGTTTTTTTTTTTAGTAAGTAGTAAGTTATTGAAGTTGCAAATGCAAATAGCTGATGCCAGGCACAGAGAATAGAATACAAAGTGCGTCTGTGGGCCAGTATTTTTAGACGGGAGGTCCCAGGTGAGAGTGTACACGAGTTGATGACCCTCCCATGTCAGGCAATTATCCAGTCCTACAAGGAATGCTAGACTCTTTGACAGGTTGTCACTACTGAAAAAAAAACCCAAAACAAAATGAACCAGAAAAAAAAAATCATGGCAACATTTCTTGCTTTTAAATTTCTGTATAATTCCACTTATTTAAAAAGCGTTTTGTGTGAAATCATGAGGGAAGTCATTTTGCATTCGGCAAACAGGGTTATACTTTAGAAAAACAGAGTGCTGCCATTTCTATTTGCAGACTAAATAATAGCCTTCGTTTACTGAAGAATGCAGTTTCTGAAGAGTGAAACGCAACAAAAAAACAAATTCATAGGGATAGTGCACCTGTTACTGGTGGGGAAAAAACACCTCTGGCCTGTGCTGTCAGGAAGTAAAAGTCCAGACTTGAAGACAATCTGTCTCGACATGACTGATGACTCACACACAGATGCTGACATTGCTTCTGGTCAGCGGTTGTCATGTGGAATTTTAAAAAAAACAACAACTGACCGTCTGAATAAAGCTAGTCGCTAACGTTTGACTGGGAAGAACAAATAAAACACCTCCGATGACATCCTGATAGTGCCAGTTACACATATTATCCTTTATGTCTGATTCATCTTGCCCTTTGATCTTATTCTGCTTCCTTTTTTCCCTATTAGCTCATGTAGATGTTTTCAAAGATGAAGAGTAGCAGGGTTTGAACCATGCAAAACTATAACGATATGGCTGTGAAGTGAAAAAGGAAAACAATTCAGCATCAATCCTATTGATATACCAAGGGTCTGAGAGAAAGCATTGCACTCGGTCCTCTCCCAGGACATCATGTCACTGGTTCAGCGCTCCAGGCTAGAGTGCTCAAACTTTGTTGCGTACGGGTGAAGCTGGTGTCACTTCTTGGAAAAGTTCAGTAAAGGTCAGCCAGGTGTCAGCTGTGTTTTCACGCCTCACTTCCTCCTTCTGCTCCTGATAGCGCCACAGCTTTTACTGGTGACACATGTCTCTGTTTAACACACTGAACCACACATGCCCAAATCACGTACACACACAACACTGAGACATCCACATCAAGACCGGGATGCAGTTTTACATAAAGTAAGAAAAATGAAATTAACTTTAAATGCACTAACTCCCACTGCTGCTTTTCGGTTTCACTATATTAGCATCTCGCTGTTTTCTCCCGTTTGTGCTTCTATCGCTTATATGCAACTCACAATGACAGCGGCTGAAGGTTTACCACACAAAGAACTGTTGTTCTAGGCTGAAGTTAGAGATGTATAAGGAAATTGCAATCACATGTGCAGGTGGTCTGAATGGGACCTTTTATGAAGCAATCCAAATATAAGCCCAGCTCTTCACAGGGGAGACATAAACCTTGTAAACAAAGCAAGATGAGGCTCAAACTGCATCTTCTGGGCAAAAGGTTCCTCAGCAGTTGATGATCTGTGTAGAAGATGAACAGAAGACTAGTTAGTCAATAGACAGAACAATATGAACTCAAGGCAATTTTACATTGTTAAGCCTACATTTATTTTTACAGTGTTGTACAAAACTCTTGAGCCTTAATTCCTTTTTGATTACCTCCACTGAGGAGGTTATAATGAAACTTTATAGAGCTATTTAAAACTGTTTCTTACTGCCACTGGTGTACTGACAGCATAGTGTAAATGTTGTCAGTACACCAAGTAAATTGTAAATCTGATGTCAATTTGGACCTCTGGCCTCTTCTTCAAGGACAAATAAGGTCAGATCTTCATAAAATGCCTTTTATCATTAAAACTAGTAAAAATTATAATACCTTTTTTGTAATGCCAATATTTAGGGAATGATACTATTATATTGGTATTCTAAATATCTAATATTTCTTATAGTTTGTATGCAAATATGTCACATTTGACCGTATTTTTACATTTCACATCTGCCTTTCTTTCAAGTTGACCTTAAACTAAAAGTATTCGAATTAAAGCATTGTCAAGAGGAAGTTAGAAATATACTGTAGTATAATATTATATAATACCCTCAAGTTAATATTGTTATTAACAAATCAAGTCCCCTTATCTATTACCTACTCCAACATAATGTTTGTATAATCAGAGTCAATATCTGTTGCTACCCTTATCTGATTTTTACTGAACTACAAACTTCTACCAACTTTGTAGTTCTGCCTTGGTGGAGGTTTGCGCTCTGCTCCTAGAGTACTTCTTTTTTTATATTTTTCTCCCCACTAGCCAGACTTTCTTGTAATTTTTTTAAACTGCTTGTGAGCAATAGTTCTTCAGGTTTTCTGAAGGTCTTTCAGATTTATACTTTGGACACTGCCTACTATATCACTCATTTTAAGCCCAGTCCTTGTACATGAGCATTTCCAGAGGAATGCTTTTTATTTGTTTAGCCACTTAACATTGACCTATGAAACCAGACAAGGCCTAACTGAAGGTATGAAGCAGGGTTGTGCCTACACATAACGAAAAACTTGGCAAAGAACCTATTTTAAATTGTATCTTCAATTTTGGAGAACTTGTTACTAGCAGCCTGTCACAAAAACCAGCTGGTTTCATATGCTAGATGTGGCGTGACGATGAGACACCATAGAAAATAAATAACAGTGAGTGACTTCACATGGCCACAGGCAAAATAACCGCAGGCGAGCTCAGCACAGGACCTGATAATAAACTCCCAAGCAAGTGACTGAAGCGGCTACCAATGAGATTCATGAGTACTATTGATTGAAACATGAACCGGTAGTAAGTACATTAAGAGGTTACCTAGGTAGCCGGAGCCTTGCGTGTCGACCGGATGTCACCTTCAAAGTAATGTCCGATGAGTGAATTGGTTTCAGTGGACTCAACTTTAGGAAAGGGAAACTGGGAGAGAAGGTTCAAATTACACAAGAAGGCAGTCTTTGGAATGTCCTTCAAGAAGCCCGGAGAATTAATCCTAAAGACTACTTCCATAAATGACAAGAAAGCTTACTTAAAAGAGTTCAGGCTGTGTTGAATAAAGGTGGTCTTACCCAATATTGGCTTTCAAGCTCAAGAGAATTGCACAAACTCTGTTTTAGCCTTATTTACGATATTTGCATAAATTTTGCCACATTTCAATAAATTTCGGCCCCTATTTCCCATTTGTCTAGTAAAATATAAAGAATCGAAAGGTGACTCAAGGCTTTTCCACAGTATTCTGTTTTTAAGAAATCTTTTATACAGAATGCAGAATAACGTCTTGATTTCAGGGAAGCATGGATAGAGCTGCTAATGTTGCCCTAAACCAGCTTAAAAACACAGAAAATAAAAGAAAATGGATGCACTAGTTTTAAACAGGCAGCATAGGTGCTGACAGTTGCATAAATGCCGTTTAGCCATGGGGAGAACCAAAGTCCATGCTTTATTGCACCACATAAGCTACCAGGAGTTGCAGCATCATGAGTACTAATAGATTAATGCACACGCATATACACACTAAGCCAGATTGACTTTATATGCATGCACAAGCGCATATAGTGACTTTGTGACAATAACACTTTCACGCTAACACTTTCTGTACTGTATGTCTCGCTCTCACTCACTCATTCACACACATGCACACACATACTGTTGAAACATAACCCACGTATTCACACTTCCTGCAGCAAAACTGATACACAGGCTGTTGCCGTGTCTCTGGGGCCTCTAACTTTCTACCAACACTTTCCAACTCTTCTGACGTGCTCATTCAAAATGACTCATTTGCAGTCCTGAACAGACACATGCAAACTAGCCCACCCAGATGTACTTACAGAGGCTTTCAGATGAGTTGGAGACAGGTGGTGCTCATCACATTTTCAGACACAGTACCAGGTGACCGTCTGAGCGGGCTCTAGTGGAAAGGGGGAAAGAGAGGCAATATGAGGAGTGGGTGGGGCAGGTGAAGCCGGAGGGAAAGAGTACATATGTAAGTATTTGTGGTTTACATGTCTGTCTGGGCCTGTCTGGAAGGTGTGTGTGTGTGTTTGTGTATGTGGGTTCAACCTGGAAAGTTTTGTGTGTGTGCGTGTATGCTTGTGATTGTGTGAATGATTTCAAGCGGCATTGACAGAACCCTCCCCACAGGCAGACCCGTGTTAAAATATTTAAAGCCCAGACAGGCCATGTAGCGTTGCTACAGTAATGCGTCTGTCTGATAGCGCTGGAGACCAAGAGCACACCACCGGCTCTCTCGCTCTCTCTCATACACACACACACACACAAATGCCTACTCCGGGGGTACTGCAGTGGTAAATATGATGCACGCAGACAGTTTGACAGTCAAACTGTACATGTTTGCATGCAGGCAGAGACGGCCGGCACCCCTTTCACACGCAGGTCACACGCGATCCTTGTTGTTCACATCCGCTGTTTACTCTTTCCTGAGATGCTTTTCATCTCCTGATGCTTTTCTGTCATGTGATGGAATATTCAATGTCCTGTGCAAATCTCTCGTCTGCTTGGTTGTCACAGAAAACAGAAAGAACAGTAATACAGAAGCATGCACTGTATGCACACTATAAAAATGGTACATTGTGTTCCCCTTCCGACACGATGCAATTTTATACTCTGCCGTGGAGAATAAACATGCTTATTGTTCATATGTAAATACTCTTTTTACAATTCCCATTATTGATCTTGAAGTTGTAGCAGTAAAAGGACCTTTGTTATGCCATGTTTAAATTACCTTGAGCTAAACATAAAGCTAATGTAAAGCTACTACAGCTTTTTGTAAGTGTTCAACATCTACCTTGCATAATTGAGGCATACAAAGGAGTGTCAAAGATCCCAGTACACAAGGACAAGAGAGGAGCATCCAAGTATACTTGTTCTTTTTTTGATCATAAAGCTCGAGGCTTCAGTGAAGAGGCAAACACGTTTTTTAAGGTGGAAGCGTTGTAAACGTGTAATATGTCTTTCATGCTTGCAGGTTTGAACTATCGGAAGCTCACGGATGAATCCTCGGATCCACTGGCCACTCTTCAACCAGTGCTGACCAGTCAGAACGTGTTGTCCATCTCCAAACTTGCCAATCGTTTGCCTTTGCCCGGCGGTGGTGGTGGGGCCACGGTGTCCGCCAGTGCAGTCCACGCAGTATGGCTGCAGAAGGTGTTCTGGAAAGGGGACCCCCAGCTGCTGAAGAGACCCCCTCAGAGCGACCAAGACTACCTACACGCTTACGACACTTGTGCCAAATACCTGGACAGGCTGGCCCCTGGCGACGCTGTCCGCTTCCTGGATAACATCACCTTCTCTCTTGATGCATCTAAAAACGTAAGCCTTAATTGGACCAAACAGAGGGGCATTTTTTTCATAGAAATTATTCTATGACGGGGGCCGGGGTCGTTTGTGCAGAAGAGGCTCTATTTTCTATTACTTTCTCAGGTAGGAGCTGTGATAGGTAGACAGACTCTGGTTAATTGCAGCACAGAAGGTAGTTGGTTTCTGCCGCAAAGGAAGGATTCGTATTTGGTTAAAGGGAAGATTGCGGGGATTTTCACTCACTACATCAAACTGTCATTTTCCTCACTCCTCACTCATCATCGTCGTGCCGGTCTTCTCTAATGCCTGTGGCCCAATTTCTGGAATGCCAAAAGCCCTCTCCTAATTTCAAATACATTATTCTGTTCCCATCCACTTTCTGCAGCCTCAAAGCACACACCAGTCATGATTTATAAAAGAAATTATAAAATTTCACAAGGAATGTCAGCCACATAATTACAGGACTGTGAAAAATTGTCCTGCAGTAGACTTAAAGTGCCTCAGTGCACCTTATCAATAGTAGCCTGCTGTTCTTTTTTTTTTTTTCTTCGCCCTGGCACCCTGCCATCACCCTTCTCCAGACCTTCCTTTTTTTTTTTTTGTCCTGTGTCCCTTCTCTTTCCCTACCACCCCAAGAGAGCTAATTGATCCCTCTTGACTTCAGAGCCAATTAAACTCCAATTCCCAGGAGGCAATGTTTTCCCTTTGTGTTCTTTAACATGCAGATTACCTCTCAGGAAGACACCGTCCACTCCCTCTGCCATTACCATCCCTCTCTTCTCTTTCTTCTGTCCTCCTCGGACGTGCAAAGGGAAAATCGAGTCCCTTCTCACATTTAGGAATGTTTTCGACCTTTTGACCATTGGGTGGCAATGATGAATTGATTCACCGTTGCCATCGTTGATTCATTTCCTATAAGGTCAAGGAGTGAAATGCATGTCTCGGGCCGAAACTTCCCATTGGACATTTTTTTCTGAAGGGAGACAGATTATTGATCTCAGCTAACCTCTTTGGTGGATGCATCCCATCTTACTCAACTTCTAACTTCTTTTCTAACCTTACCCGAGACTCTGACTGATGTTGGCTGTGAATACCTGGATTTGATTCAGTAGGATACACACTTCATAACACATTTGTACAAAGACAAACAGTACAAAGGGCGATCGTGGCTCAAAGAGTTGGCAGTTCGTCTTGTAACCGTAAGGTTGCCAGTTCGAGCCCCGGCTCGGACAGTCTCGGTCGTTGTGTCCTTGGGCAAGACACTTCACCTGCCACCTACTGGTGATGGCCAGAGAGGCCGATGGCGCAATATGGCAGCCTCGCTTCTGTCTGTCTGCCCCAGGGCAGCTGTGGCTACAACTGTAGCTTGCCTCCACCAATGTGTGAATGTGAGAGTGACTGAATAGTGGAATTGTAAAAAGCACTTTGAGGGCCCCGAAAAGCGCTATATAAATGCAATCCATTATTATTATTATTATTATTATTATTATTATTATTAAATAAACTCAATTTAAATGAGCGTCTTACTTGCCAGAGAAATGTTCTGACGATCTCGGTGAAGATTACTGCAAATTCAAAATGGGGCATATGTAGCACATGTTGAAAGTGTGAATGTGTGTGTGTCTTGTCAGGGTCTAAGTTTGTGCGTTTCTGTGCAAGCATAAAAACCTCCTGTAGCCCGAGGCCTACTCTTCTCCCCATGAATGGTTAACCTGCTCAGTCTGAATAAAATCAATTACTCCAGGCTGGCAGCTATGATCCCTCTCACTCAAACACACACTTCTTATACACATGCACATGCTACTCAAGTTCCTGATAGTATTGAAATGTAGATAGATTAGGTTGTACCTACCTCTCTTTAACTCGGTCCATTTTAAATGAATTTACGAGTATAGAACTTGAGCACCTCTCTCTTTGCTCAATTCCACGCCTCCCCAACTTCCACCTCTCTCCCATTCTCTTTCTTCCATCCATTTCATGTCCAGTTGAGCATCCAAGCGAGGTTGGAGGTGATAAAGCGAGCCACCAAAGCCCTGCGCCAGCTGGGTGAGAAGAACAGGAAGAGAGGAGGTGATGACAGTAGGGAGCAGGAAGGGACGGACCCTGCAGGAATGACTTTTGATGAGGCTCTAGCACACCTGCAGCAATCTCAGGCCCACCTGGACACTCTGAGTCATCCCTTCATTCTGTCACTCAAAGACAGCCAGGAGGTAAGCCCCATCTGCCAAACACTTGAGCCATTTTATTCTTTTTCGGAGAGTGAGATTTGCTCTTTGTGTAAATGTGCTTTTAATGATCCATTGAAAGAACACACAAAGTTTAAGAGCGATATTTGCCAGCTGGTTAATTAAATTGGGGACAGAATTATTCTTTAGCACGCAGTACAATGTATCGTGCAATCATTCTAATCCACAAACTTAAGTGGTAAATAATTACAACTATTATCCAGCCAAACCCAGTTTGTTTTCATGGGAAACACAAAGAAACACAAAGAATTTGCATAAAAAATGATGCAAAAATCAAAAACGCATGAGCTGATCTACTTTTCAAAGAAATGAGGCATGTGGCTAGTCACACAAAAATGGTTCCAAAATAAAGCTAGCTTGTTTGTGTGGATGGATTATTAATATCATTATTTATGTTTTTGTGTGTACTGTATATATAAAAGAATCATTACTGCTAAAAGAGCAAATTCTTCAGTTGCTTCTAACTTCTGCTTTTAACTGATTAGCTGATCAGCAGCATCCATGTATAAACTCAGTCAATTCAGAAGTCTTACATTCATAGTGCTGTGCAAAAGTCTCGAGCCACCTCTCATCTCTTTATATTTTGGTAAAATGGGGGAATGAGTTTAGCTATTTCTTGAAATGTGCAACCATTAATGCAAATACAGTATATAAGAAGAGTTTGTACCATTCTAACAGCCTGAAAATCAATATTTGGTATGACCACCTTTATTCTTCAACACAGCTTGAACTCTTTCAGACAAGCTTTCTTGTAATTTATTTGAACAGAAAGCCTATTTTATGCCTGTCAAACTTTGTTATCTTTGGCATTTTTCATAGACTCAGCTAAAGAAATGAGAACAAATTATGTTTCTGCAACAGGCTGCTAGTAACAAAGTGTCTAAAAATAAGTTTTAAATGAGTTTTTTAAAGCTGTCTGTTATTAGTAGACACAACAGCGTTTCATCCCTTGAGCTCGGTGTATGTCTGGCTCCTTGGAAGCAAAATCAGTGAAGAAATGCAATCCCCACACAAATGCAATTGCCTATGGAACGGTAAGTTTAATAGGCCCTGAAGTGAAGAAGACATTTGACTCTCACTTCTTACTTCTTTGCCAGTTCATAAGGTCACCTTTGGCTGGACATACAAATGGTGCCTGCATATACAGTACTTGTAACGCTTGTGTCTATGTGTGGGTATGTGTGTTGTATATTTTGGGGGTGGTTCTGCTCGGCTAAGCTCTTCCCAGCCTCAGAAAGGCCAGTCAAGGGTATATTAATGTAAATCTGTGGTCTGCTGTTTCAAATGAGCCCTGCCGTATGGACGCATATACGGTACAAGCACCATGCTGTATCTCATTAAGCAAAGTCACACTGACTTACCCCACTGTCACCTCACTGTGGCTGCCTGTGTGTGTATACACAGTCTGAATCTGGGGCTAGAGAGAGGGGACATTATAACTTGGCGAGCTAAGTGTTGCTATGCGACAAGATATCATTGAAAACTGGTGATTTCTGACCCCCACACTGTGCAAGTTAATAATATTTTGTCCCAGTTTTAACTGTGTTTAAAAGCACATACCCTCCATAATAGAGTGGAAGACACAAGAATTACCAGGCAGAGCTTTAGGGCAGAGTCACTGATGCATACATGGGCGCACACACACATACACAAGCACACACACAAACACTGCATCCTCTATAGTATAACTTTCCTTTTTTTGGTGGAGGATGTAATTGTATCCTTGGAGATGTATTAAAATAATGGATATAAGAACCAGAAAGGGGCAGATAGGTAGGGAGAGATAGATACAAGAAGCTCTGTAGGCTCTGTTTGGCTATACTGTGGTCGTTTATCAAGTGTACGTGACCAGCTGCTAGAAATATTGTTAAACCTTTCTAACACAAAGAATCTAACACAGAGGCCTTGACCTACAATAAGGACATCAAATGGCATGTTCTTGATATTGTAAATAGTGATTTTTAAACTATTAACTCGTGCAATTGTGAGAAAAACGGCAAAGAAAATAATAACAACAGATCGTGTGATTTGTCTCTGCAGCAGCAGGGCTATTCCTTTCTATGTTCCATATTCCTTTTGATGTGGTGAATCACATACTGTGGGCTATGAAAACCATGTCCTTGATAATTACACTTTAGAGTAGTATATAATATTAACAAAATTAACAATAGCCTTATTTTTCATCCATACACTGAGGCTTCACAATGATACACAGAGTGGCTAAGATCTCCATTATCCTACCAGCGTCCCCCGTATCCTCCAGGTGAAATGGGAATCCCTATTACATGCCCTTTTTTCCCCTAGCTGCTACTCTTTGGAGGAGCCTCATACCCGCTACTTTCTTTGTCCTTAAACTCTCTTGTGATCATAGCTAAGGATTGGAACATAGAGCAATGAATTGAGAGCTTAGTTTCATGACACACTCATCATGTCATCATCATGTCCATTTCCTCTAATTGGCGCTTTACTTAAAGTGCTAATTTTTTCTGACAGGCATTCGTGGTCTGGCTCTTGGCTCTGAGTGCTGCAGAACACATCCGTGAAACTAAAAGGATATCCACAAAAGAGATGTTACACAACAAGACACTCTTCAGGCTTTAGCTGATATTATGCTTTGAAATTTAATATACAGAGAAAATATCATGCATATTTGAGATTCCTAGCATAAATATGATGTCAACATAAGGAATGTATGTATTTGAGTAACCTGAATACTTACCAGCACATTAGTTCGGTACACCTGTTCAACTGCACATTAGGGCAAATATGCTAATCACAGAGCAATACCTAAGGGCATTTAGGTATGAAGACAGGGTCAAGACGACCTGCTGAGGTTCAAACTGAAAATCAGAATGAGGAAGAATGGTAATCTAAGTGACTTTCCACATGGCATCATTATTGGTGGCAGACAGTCTAGTCTATTTCAAAAACATCTGATCTATTAGGGTTATTCTGCAAAACCATTTCCAGGGTTTACAGAGAATGATCCAAAAAAGAGAAAATCCAGTGAGCGGCAGTTCTTTGGGTGAAAATGCACTGTTGATGTCAGAGGTCACAGGAGAATTGCCAGACTGCTTTGAGCTGATAGGGATAGTTAGAACAAAGGTATGCAGAGCATCTCTGAATGCACAACACGTTGAACCCACAGTCATCGGTTAAAGATGGGCAACAGTTCACACAAGCTCACGTTGTCAGGTAGCAACATTGGGATAGTAGAAGTCCAATTTAATGTAAACAATATGAATGTCGTTTATACACCACAATGAGCCTGATTAGCTGACTCATGTTCAACCCTTAGCGACCATAATGAGCCCATCTTCTAATGGCTCCTTCCAGTAGGATAACTCACCATGTCACAGAAGCCCAAGTCATGTCAAACGGGTTTCTTGAACATGACAATAAGTTCATTTCAGATGCACACCAGATTGCAGTTCACACCATATCTCAATATCTCTTTGGGGCATGATAGAATGGGAGACTCACATTATTGACGTGCAGCTGACATATCTGGAGCCAATATGTGATGCTGTCATGTCGATGTGAACCAGAATCTCTGAGGAGTGTTTCCAGCACCTTGTTGAATCTGTTTGAACATGTGCCAAACACCTTCACTGTTAAAATAGCTTATGGATTTGGACGATTTCCAAGTGGTATTTTAATGGTGGATTTGGAAAAGACACACGAGACACAGAAAGCACAGACATTACATTTCCTGATACTGCGACTGAACTGTCTGGATGTAGCTTCCTGCTGAGAGTTTGTATCAAAAAGCGACCTTAGTTTAGGAGGAGGGTCTTTCAATGGCTTGAGCTCAATTCTACTGCAGCTGCAACAGGCACTGAAGGGTTTGTGATTAGACTGAATGTTGGAAGGTTCCCTGGGGAACATGACAGAATTGCAGCAAACGCACACCAAATCCATCTTTTATGCATGAAATTGAACCGCATTTATGACTTCTGCAGCTGCCTGGGCTGAAGTTTCCTTCTTGCTCTCTGGACCTGTCTTAATTTTTTCTAGTGCTTGACTTGTTGTATGTCACTGACCCTGAAAGTATTTACAATGTTGTTTGAAATTGGACACATGAGGAACACATTTTAATTTTTAAGGTTTTTACTCATTAATTAGTGTAAATATTGAACTGGGATGACCAGTAATCATCCCTCCAAAACAATATGCAGTGCTTTTACTTTATATGCCATGTAAAAAAAAAAAAAAAAAGGTTTATGGAATGAATAGTGAAAAGTGGCCATGGTTCAACAATGATTAATGAAACAAATCAAGATGGGATAGAGTAATTACTGAATCCTTTCATGCATATACTTTGAGAACTGGAGCAAGGTGTTTAAGTTCATGTTTTTCTCACAACTAATTAAAATATGGATATCTTTAGAAGTGCATTATTTTTCAAAACTTATTCTGAAGGAGTTATTTATTTGGTCATTAAAGTAGTAGTAAAAACAATATGCTGAAACTCATGAAGCATGTTTTTTTTTATATTAGGTGCACTTACTAACTGCTAGTACAGTGCCGTATTGGACACCATGTGTGAAAGGATGAAAGTATCAACAATTAAATAACCTTTAGCTTCTGGCAACTCCAAAGACCTTGTCAGCCTTATCCTCTGGCATTTGTGCTCGTAGCGTTTAGCTGAAAAGTCAGATAGGGGTGTAAAATGTAATAACCAGAGGCATGTGACCATGCATTAATAGAGCCAAAAACCTGATAATGACACTCACACATTGAAAATGTCTGCATGTGACACAGAAGAGTAAATGGTAATGTACAGTGCCAGGAAAAGCATTTGCCCTCTTTCTGATGTCTTAGTTTATTTGCATATTTGTCACACTTAAGCTTTAATATTAGACACAGATACCTGATTAATTGCAAAATGCAGTTTTAAATTTTTCATTTATTAAGGAAAAAAGTTATCCAAACCTACTTTGGCCTACTGTATGTGAAAAAAATAATTAACTCCTAAACCTAATAAGTGGTTGTGCCACCCTTGGCAACACTATCGCCACCATGTTGGACTGGTGGGTTGATTTATTCTTTTATTTTTTATTTTTTTTATGAAATGCTGTATTACTTTTAGATGTAACGGGACTCAAACCTCCCACTCATCAGTCCACAGAATATTTTCATATAGATGTGTTTTTCTTTGGTAATTGTGAGACGAGCCTTTCTGTTCTTTTCGGTCAGCAGTAGTTTTTGTCTTGAAATTCTCCCATGGATACGTTTTTGCCCAGTCTCTTTCTTATTGAAGAGTCATGAACTCTGACCTTAACTAATGTAAGTTAGGGCTGCAGTTGTTCTGGGTTCTTTTGTGACCTCCTGGATGGGTCATCAATGCACTCTGCACAGCTTTAAATTTGCAAATTATTACATTCTGTTTTTCAAAAGAGGTTATGATTGTGAACCTAACTAAATACATTTTGTACTTCCTACGACACACGTGTCCTTGATCTCTGACAATTTTGTGCACTTTTTTCACAGTGCCTTTTTTCCCCTTAAGAACTCTTTCTGTCATCTCATTAATATTAGTTTGACTCTAATGTCTTAATATTTTATGGCCCCTAAAAAGACTGTGATCTTGTACGTTGAGATTAAGTCTACTACCTCAGTCTTTAATCATTATTTTTAACATCATTGTGTTTCGCTACTTTTTTCCACGTTTTGTTCCTGTTCTAGGAGCAGCTGCGGGCCTACAGTCAACTTTACGATTTGTCCCGTTCTGAGAGGTCAAAAGTCTGCGAGTTAGCAGTCACTATGGCAACTGATGGACAGCCCCTGGAGCAGATTGGAGAGCTTCTGCGCGTCACTGTTGGATCCTTAGACCTGTCTCTCAAAAGTGTCCTTCACGATGCTGTGGAGAGAGTAGTCGCTGCACTCAGGTATTTTATTTTCGATGTCAAGGTTCTTGATGTTCTACAGTATATGCAACAAAACTCTGAGGTGTCAAGTGCTGACAATACCCATGTACATACTGAGATAGTTTGCAAAGATATGCACTGCCAAATGTTAGTTAATCTGCTTTTAGTAACTTCCCAACAATGCCCCAACATGCACAATGACAGAGAATCTTGAATCTTGAAATATGCACAATTTTGAGAAAAACAGCACTTTCTGTAATGGCTTGGTAATAACACGTTAATAATGGATTAATGTTTGCTAAGCAGTTTGTTAATAAAGAGGCATTAACTAAGTAAATGCAATATGCAATTACCAAATTAACAACCAAGTAGCAGCTTGTTATTACTAATGTAATAAGAGACCACAAATAGTAGTAATGTAGACATTTAAAAGGACCAATGAGGCAAAATGACTAGTGCAACAATGTAATAATCTTAATTATTAACTCTATTAACACATAAATATTACTGTTTTTACGGAAATGTAATATAAAGCGCTACTCACTTTTTTCCCAAAATGTGGATGAGCTATGAAGCTGTAATCATGAGGTGAGTAGCTTAGTTTAAAGCTGAAAGCAGGGGAAAACTTGTAATCTGGGATTCATAAAAAAAAAAAAATACAAAACCACAGCTTTCAGAGATTCTCCATCTCAAGACATCCAAACATTGGTAACTCTGGTTCTCCTCTTAAAACATTTTTAGCTAAAGCTCTTTTTCAGTAGAAAAAACACACACGCATAAAAAACCTGAAAAGTTGCCTTCAGCTGAATGCTCTGGACTGCACTCTGCCATTTCACTTTTACCATGCTGTAAGGGAGCTCATTCTGTAGTCTCTTTATAAATGCAGAGAGTGCTAAGACCTTCAAAGGCAGGGGTTTAGAAGCACCAGCATCCACAGTTGGCTGCATTGGCTGCCAATTGTGACCATTTCTCCACTATATATAAGTGTGTGTGTGTGTGTGTGTGTGTATGTATATATATATATATATATATATATATATATATATATATATATATATATATATATATATATATATATATATAATTTAATTTTTTTTTTTTTTTTTTTTTGAGAAAAGGGTGTCAATAGCATTCAGAGACCAGTTGATCAAATCCATAATTCTCTTTAGGTTTTAGAAACAGACTGTGAGAGAGTAGAACTAAGCAGGGAAGATGAGGGAGAGGAGAAAAAGTGTGTCCGCCTCCTCCGAGAGCCAAAAGGATCACATACAGAAACCTGTACAAAGAGATCAAACCGCTACACACCTCTTACTGCAATCAAATTCTTTACCACAGCCTAGCTAAAATAGCAAAAATAAATAAACAATATATACATCTCAAGCTTCAATTCAAGTCAAAAAAATATCTTAATTCTCCGCCTGATGTCTGAAGCTAGTGATTATTTTTGTGGCTGTAAATCATAGCTTGTGTTGCACAACGCTAGACCCCCTGTTAGTCCCAAGTTGTTCAGAAAATTGTTAATATTAGGACAGTGTTGAAAAATTACAGTTGTACAGTAGTCTTGTGTGCTGTGTGCTATCAAACATACCACCAGCTGTGACAAGCAGAATAAAGGAATAGGAAAATTTAAGATGTCAGGTTACTACGTGTGGCTCCCTTTTGTGCTTATTTAATCTTTTTTTCACATTTGCTGTTGCGCCTTGCCAAACAACATTATCATCTACACGTAACCCTTTCATTATCTGTCAGTGCAGATTGTATGGAAAAATTAATGTATTTTTATAACTATCCAGACAAAGCGAAGTGTCTACATTCAGCTCAAAAGCAGGCTTTTGAACATACTGTGCGCCACCTGCTGACACCACCTACGACCTGATCTTTCTTGGTTGTTATCTGAAAATATACTGTATATATATCTGTCCACTTTGGGCTGAGCATGTTGGTGGGAAGAACACTGTCAAAACAAATGCCTGAAGTGTTGAACTGAATCTGCAGTAGCTGCCTGTGGGAGTTGGGCTCACAGTCTTTTATTGGTGTTTTCCTGCTCCCAGAATTCAAAAGGAAGGCAGAGATGATTCACCAAGATGTGTCTGCAGATGTGCTAGATGTAAGGGCCGCGGTAAACACTTTGTATAACATTGTATAACATCCAACGAATACATGTATATGTTTGTTACTTAGTTTCTTGAGAAGAAGTGAGCTAAAACCCATTATAGAGAGTTGTTTTGATTTAACATACTGGAAGATGATTTTTTTAAAATGATTTTGCTTTTTGCTCAGACAGGCAGGCCAGCGAGCAGGGTTTTACTGACAAAACCAGATATCATCAGGCCATCTGATTGGCTTGATAAATGAGTATCACCCGCTGTGATTATAATCCTGCCTCATTTCCAGCTTTTTTTATAGCTGCTCAATGGTGCATGCTTCAGATAAATGGCACCTGAATCTGCAGACACACACACATGCACAGGCACTCACACACACATTTGTATTTGTATAGACTTGGAGGTCATTATCCCTAATGAACACACACACATACACACTTTATTGCATGCACATGTTCTTCCCTTTTCTCTGATTCATTATCTTTTTTATAATTAATGCAGCCTGATACAGCTGTTCCCCTCCAGATCTCACTCTACTCCCATATACACACACACACACACACACACACACACACACACACACACACACACACACACACACACACACACACACAGAGTCTGGGTGTGTGTGTCAGGTGCAAGACTGCACACAGAGAGAGCCCTATTTATTCTCTGGGGGTTTTCTTTGCCTTGAACACGTCACTCCGTGTTCTTACATTATGAATATCCCTTTATGCGTCGACTGCGTGTGGCTGCGAGCGTGCGTGTCTGTAGTTTCGGGGCTTTCTTGAAGCATTGTGTTTGGCAGTTATGAATGAGGCGGTCTTGTTTTTGGCTCTCTCAAAGCCTTGAGTCTGGTACAGCAGGCATACCTGAGCCTCACACTAATAGCCGTCTTTTGTATCTGTCATAACTGCTTTGTTTGTGTGTGTTTAAATTCAAAATGTAAGTAGTGAAATCCAATAAAGAAAATGCTGCGTCATCTTTCCACTTCTTGCCCAGATCATCTGTATGTTGTGTGCGTATAAAGCGTGTGTGTGTGTGTATATTGTGTAGGCAGTTATATGTATTGGCCGGGGCATACGTTTATTTGTGTATGTGTATGGATACAATTCCAACAGAAAAGTGGAAGTGAGTCGGGGGAAATCACCTTTTTTCCCCTCCCCCTTTGTTTCTTTCTTTCGTTGTGAAAAATGGCCTGTGAACATATGGTGCACACACACACATACAGCAGCACCCAGAGCCACTCTACAAATGCACTAATGATGTACCTTCTTAAGCTTACCTACTATTATGTGGATTTAAACCTCATCTCATTCCGCCTCTTTTTATCATCTTTAAATTATTAAAATTAACGTGTTCTTGTAAATTTCCACCGGGCTCGATGAGCTTGTCACATTGGAGATGGCTATTAATGTTTTTTTTTTTCTGTTTCATCTTGTCTGTAAGACTTGAAATAATTTTATGATGGTTAATTTAACAAAGGTTCACTACCTTCAAACATTTAATTGCCGCCAGACACATTTTTAACTAACACCGTCCCTGAGAAAGAAGCCTTTGATTTTTTTTTTTAAGTTGCTGTCCCTTGACATTGTGCTAATTTGAAAATCTTATCTTAATTAGCTGATTATGTAAGATGATCGTGGTGATGTGGTTTGTTTTTCAGTGGAGACCCATGCGCCCTGACAAATTACCCACAACCCCTCAGGGTCCTGGAGGCCATGGTGACTGCTGTGCACAACAGTGTGCAGAGTGGGTAGGTTACATCTGTCATCTCATACAACATACTTACAGTGACCCATTCTCTGATTTCCTTTGTAGTCCCTAAACTAAACTGTCCTCACACAGCCAATGTCACAGCACTTAAAACTCAAAATACAAGCGATTATGTAAATCAACTAAGCCTTAAAGATTTTCTTCAGCTTTTGTCACCCTCTCTTTGCACTCTGCATCTTTTCAGTTCTATTCAAGGGCTGAAATTAACACCTGCTGAGTGTTAAATATCAGTTAAATGTCTGCTAAATAAATGAAGATAAATTGACAAAAGGCACCTGGCAGCCTGTCTTGTAGCTCTTTTTGACGACGAAAACGTTTTGACAGCATCTATTGTACCCTGGTCAGCTTTTTCATGACCAAAAGACAAACAAGGGATCTGTGACAAAAGAACCTTAAATTAATGTATCATAGTGCAGTCATGCCCACTGCATTACTTTGGAAAATGTGAAATTTCAAAGAAGAATGGCATAAATAGTAGACCTTTAACTTCTTACTGACAAAGACATAACATATAGCCTGTTACATGCTAGAGTACGTAACAGATAACCTAAACTATTTGTTTTTATTGTTGGTATTCTATTCAATGTAATAACCAAAGATAAACATATGGAGCTACCCACTATAGCAAACTCTTTTTACCCAGATTCCCTTCCTGACCCAAACCCAAAGTGAATTTCCGGCTGGAAACCTCCGCTTGCCAAGCAAAAGTGTTAACCACTACACCATTGGAGGAAGCTTTGAATTCACAGACATTTGCTGTTTTTCTTAATTAATGATAAAGTTCTTAATTGTTTTGAAAATGTCCTTATTACTACACAAGCGTTTACGTCATGTAAAGTGGAAGAATTGAGATATATTGTTAAAATTTCCCATTTTACTGTTAAGTCATCTCAGTAGTAATGGTAATTTTATTTATATAGCGCATTTCATTACATGTGATAGGTGAAATCCGCGAAGTAGTCAACTTTAATTTTTTTTACAAATATTATAGATGTTTTAAGGCTGTAAAACCCCTCACTATACACTTTATACATTTTTCTCAGACAGGTATGAACATTTTCACACTTTTCTCTCTTGTTTAAAGACCCTCAAAGTTCAAACCTTCGTAGAAAAATAAGTCGGTATTATAGAATGAAACCAAAGATCAAACCCTGTTTTCAGGTCCAAAACATGGGAATAGAGCAGCTGCGAGAGAATTCAACATTAATGAATCAACGGTACGAAAGTAGGGGAAGCAAGAAGAATGAGTTGAGTAAAGTTTGACGTATCTGACTGTTTTGTTTCGCTTAATGTGCTTCATAATGCGGCGTGCCTTATGGTCCGAAAAATACGGTAACTTCTATCTTCCTTTAGCATGTCCAGAAGTCCAACTTTTTGTGCGACGGTTAGCATCGTCCTCTGCCTTTTGGGTGCTACCGCAGGTGTCTTTGACGGTGCAAAACGTTTCGTCGACATTGTTGTGTTTGTTGGGGAGAAAACTTACACAGATACAGCACTTCAGAGTCACATTGCTAGCGATCGAAGATTTATGTAAATTTGACAACTTTGACACAACATAACTGTAGCTATAGTTGAATCATTTAGTTTGTAAAAAAAAAAACCCCAACAGAATAACATACTCAGTTTCCTACAGCTCAGTTTAACGTCCTCAAATCTTTGTGCAAACTTTCTAACAGGCAATTTCTTGTTTCTTGAATGAAACAAGTAAACTACTTGGTAACATTTAGACATCTTAGTGTGAACTCTACACCTTGTCTCTCAATCTCTGTCTCTTTATCTGTACCTCACTTTGCCTGCTGTCAACCTCCCTCTCAAATCCTTCTGCAGTGACAGTACCGTCACTTCAGATGACCTCCTGGCTTGGCTGCGTCCATTCTGCGGTGACGCGTCTCTGCCCGTTCGGCCTCGCATCGACGTGCTGCAAATTCTGGAGAGTAACTTCAGCCTCGGAGACAGTGACGTTCGTCTTCTGCTGCTTTACAGGACTCAGGCTGTTCTCAGGGACAGAGAGGTAATGTTACTGATGCTCTCACACGTGTTTGAAGTTATGAAGATTTAACCCTCATGCTAACAAAGTGAGAAATATACTTTACTTGACAAACAAAGTGCTCTACAGAAGCACATGGAAAACTATCTACAGATGGGTAGAGAGGTCTGAATTTCCTGTTGTCCATGCTTGTACAAAAGAAAATAGAAGCAGAGAAGATAAAAAGGAAAATGGAAAGAGAAGAGAATCATTAGTGTGAAGACATATAAAAACGAATGTGTTAATTTTAATAGCACCATCAAAAAATAGTATTAAATGGTTGTGATCATACAAAAAAACTTGAATATAACATCTCTGGGATTATTCTCGTTTATGATGGACTCAGACAGTTGGAAAAATCCACAGCCTCCAACCTAAAGACCACAGGGAGTCGTTTTCAGTGGGCACATGGCATGGATAACTTGCACAGTTTCATATCCAAGTTTTAGAGCAATACACTGTCGTCCAGAAAACTGTCTTGCTCATTTCAGCAATGCTCTGCTAGACAACATTTTGCATTTTGCAAATCATTAAATTATATTTTTAATTACATTTGACACAACTTTGTTTTCTCTCTTTTTTAAATAAAACAAAAACAAAACAGGATGTCACATTTAGTGTAAAATAAAGTAGCTCCATTCTAAAAGATGTCAGTGTAGGAAAAGTGCCTCAGTTTCTTGAGAACATGAACACATGTCAGTGGAATCTACTTAACTTTGAATGTGTGGAAACAAGTTCTTAGATGTAATTAGAGATAAAAACTATGAGTCTGAAGCTTGTAACCCACAGTGGGTTTTGCACAAGCTCCTACAACCAGGTGTTAAAAATCATACTAAGGGATAAATGTTTAGATTTGAAATAACTGCATAAATATATGTGAGTATTACTAATCCGTATGTGTCATTTGCATATTTGCAGTAGTATGTAACATATGTATGTATGTGTGTGGCTGTGGCTCTCCCCTCCTCCCTCCCTGGTATAGCAGACAGCTGACTGGCTAGTCACTAAGTTATTTGACTGACTAATTAATGGCCCAAGCTGGATAATTAGTGTGTAAATGTATGCAGGCAGCCTTGGGCCATTGTCAGCGCAGGTAGACAGGTGTGTGGGCCCGGACTCTTTAACTAATTAGGTGAACTCCTAACATTTGGCAGGTTCTGATGAAATATACACACACACACACACAGGCAGACACACGTGTGCACACTTAACAGAGCGTACATGCAAGGGATCTGTTAATTAATCTTGTAAAAGAAGTCACGTTGTAAGAACCAGACTCGTTTCAGATGAAGTGCCACTTTCTCTCATCTCTCCCTAAGGCAGCCAAAAGGCCTTTAAGTGTGAGAGTGGGGTTCTTGTAGCCAATTGTCTGTTTTAACGTTGATTATTCAAGATTTTTGACTGTTGAAAATGCTTTTTGTGTTTTCACATCTGTACTGACACTCTCGTCCAAACGCATGCACAACAACGCGCACTCACTCTTTTATTTATTACATTTTGCCTTAATAATTGTAGCAACTTTTCATTGTGTCAGCTGCTCGACTGGAAGCAGTTGCACATTAATCATGTTGGCTAGGCCGGTACCACCCGTAAGCAGAGCTGGCACTGACAGCAGGAAGCTGCCCCAAGGCCACGCCGGAGACTTTGTTGTGCCCCACTCTGACCTTATCATGCTGGCTTACAGCCTGAAAGGGAGAAAAAGTGTAGGAAAAGGGGAGAAGTGGTGCTCGCTTAGAAGAAATTTAAAAAAAGTCAGATTCTGACAAAGGTGACAGGGGAGGAAGAAGGAAGGAAAGAAGTTGGTAATGTTCCCCCTCTCCTCCCTGGTTCCTTAACTAATCAGCACAGCTCCTTCTTAAAAGCATCCCACAGACTACATATTCATAGAAAAATGTCACATCTATAATACGTACTAGTATATACCCAGCCCTCCTGTGTCATATGCACATATTACTCAGATAGACATGCAAAAGGGTTGCCTGCTGTGATTTCCATGACAACCACGGTCTGGAGCCACAGTTTGAATCAAACTGAAAGCACTAGTATGTTTCTGTAATGCTTCCTTTTCAGCTTCTGTGTGTTTGCTGTTCTGACAAAGATATCTGGATGACACTGTTTTCAGTGATCAAAGCACAGTCTGTCTCTCACACACACACACACACACACACACACACACACACACACACACACACACACACACACACACACACAGTCTTTGTTTGTCCTTCAAGCTCGAGCCCTGGGAGCGCTTTTGCGGTTGGTATTTCTCGAGCTACTCTTGTTCCTTCTTCTTCTTGCTATTACTTGGTATTGCTCTATCCGTATTTTTCACAGTAGAACATAAAAAAATTGTATCTACCTCTGCTTTACAAACAGCCTGTAAATGGCTGGAAACTAAGGAGACCAGTTTCGGGACTTTTTTTAAAGCAATGCTGCCCCATTTCTTGGCTGATATAGATTTCTAGCTCCTCAACAGTCCTGGGTCGTCTTCTCAAATTTATCATTTCATGCTGCTACAAATGTTTTCAGTTGGTGGAAGGTTTAGAGTGCAGGCAGGCCATTTCGTCACCGTTCTTTTTGAGCACTGATGATGCCTTTCAGATGTGTAAGCTGCCACCTCTATAGGTACTAATGCACTCACACACCATCGGAAATGCAGGCTTTTAAACTAAGCAATGATACGAATCCAGATGTTCCCCCTCTACTTTAGTCTGGAGGACACAGGATCCATGTTTTCCAAAAAGAATTTCAGAATTCCACATTTCCTAAGTGTCTTTTACATGAGTTTTGGCCCAGAACAACTGTGCCATTTCTGGATCATGTATGGATAGTAGTAAAATAAACATTAAAAAAATCGATTAAAAATATATCAAAATGTATGTTAATGAGGTTTTGGAGCAAAGATGATAAAGTCATGGATACGAATGATAATGAAAGGTTATTGTTGGTCTGCTGTTACAATACATTATAATTGTATTGTGGATCATCAGTCCTGTCAAACTGACTGCTAACCTTTTGGTGGAAGGGACAAGCTGAAAGAAACTTAATTTCAGTCATTAATACAAGCTCACAATGCAATTCCTTTGGTTGTAGACAGCTTCCAGGCTTTTAGCATGAAGACTCTAAATCAGAGAGCCAGGCTTTGCCTGAAGGTAAAATGAATAAACAAAACCACAGATTAAACAAATGAGATATAATATGCTAATCAGCGAGCTTTAGAAGATACTAGAAGCTGGATTTTGTTGAATTTAGTCAAATTGATTAACCGCTTCTCGCTCTGAAAGTAGATGTTTACAAAGACATGAATCGCACATTACTTTGGCATGTTGGAAGTTTTTTGAGTTATAAACTGTAAAATTTTAGTTACTGTTCTAAATTGTGCTAATAGGTCAGAGCTTGTCCAGTATATACTATATGCGGACAGTAGTTACTTAAAGACCATACAGTCAAAGGGACTTGTTGAAGGCAGCTGTCCACTGGGATGGTTGCCTTAAGAACTACAGTGGGGCAAAAAAGTATTTAGTCAGCCACCGATTGTGCAAGTTCCCCCACTTAAAATGATGACAGAGGTCAGTAATTTGCACCAGAGGTACACTCCAACTGTGAGAGACAGAATGTGAAAAAAAAATCCATGAATTCACATGGTAGGATTTGTAAAGAATTTATTCGTAAATTAGGGTGGAAAATAAGTATTTGGTCACCTCAAACAAGGAAAATCTCTGGCTCTCACAGACCTGTAACGTCTTCTGTAAGAAGCTTTTCTGTCCCCCACTCGTTACCTGTATGAATGGCACCTGTTTGAACTCATCATCTGTATAAAAGACACCTGTCCACAGCCTCAAACAGTCAGACTCCAAACTCCGCCATGGCCAAGACCAAAGAGCTTTCGAAGGACACCAGGAAAAGTATTGTAGACCTGCACCAGACTGGGAAGAGTGAATCTACAATAGGCAAGCAGCTTGGTGTGAAAAAATCAACTGTGGGAGCAATCATCAGAAAATGGAAGACATACAAGACCACTGATAATCTCCCTCGAGCTGGGGCTCCACGCAAGATCTCATCCCGTGGGGTCAAAATGATCATGAGAACGGTGAGCAAAGATCCCAGAACCACACGGGGGGACCTGGTGAATGACCTGCAGAGAGCTGGGACCAAAGTAACAAAGGTCACCATCAGTAACACACTACAACGGCAGGGAATCAAATCCCGCAGTGCCAGACGTGTTCCGCTGCTGAAGCCAGTGCATGTCCAGGCCCGTCTGAAGTTTGCCAGAGAGCACATGGATGATACAGCAGAGGATTGGGAGAATGTCATGTGGTCAGATGAAACCAAAGTAGAACTTTTTGGTATAAACTCAACTCATCGTGTTTGGAGGAAGAAGAATACTGAGTTGCATCCCAAGAACACCATACCTACTGTGAAGCATGGGGGTGGAAACATCATGCTATGGGGCTGTTTTTCTGCCAAGGGGACAGGACGACTGATCCGTGTTAAGGACAGAATGAATGGGGCCATGTATCGTGAGATTTTGAGCCAAAACCTCCTTCCATCAGTGAGAACTTTGAAGATGAAACGAGGCTGGGTCTTCCAACATGACAATGATCCAAAACACACCGCCCGGGCAACAAAGGAGTGGCTCCGTAAGAAGCATTTGAAAGTCCTGGAGTGGCCTAGCCAGTCTCCAGACCTCAACCCCATAGAAAATCTGTGGCGGGAGTTGAAAGTCCGTGTTGCTCGGCGACAGCCCCAAAACATCACTGCTCTCGAGAAGATCTGCATGGAGGAATGGGCCAAAATACCAGCTACTGTGTGTGCAAACCTGGTAAAGACCTATAGTAAACGTTTGACCTCTGTTATTGCCAACAAAGGTTATGTTACAAAGTATTGAGTTGTATTTTTGTTATTGACCAAATACTTATTTTCCACCCTGATTTACGAATAAATTCTTTACAAATCCTACCATGTGGATTCATGGATTTTTTTTTTCACATTCTGTCTCTCACAGTTGAAGTGTACCTCTGGTGCAAATTACTGACCTCTGTCATCATTTTAAGTGGGGGAACTTGCACAATCGGTGGCTGACTAAATACTTTTTTGCCCCACTGTATACTTTTTTAGTGCCTTTCAGACAACCAGTAGAAACACTGATATGATGTATTAGCCAACTAAGAGCTAGGCAGCAAGCATAACCAGCTGGAGGATATCGGTGATCATGATAACAACAGAATTGCAGGGGCGATGTGTGGTTGAAAGTACATGTTTTTTGCTCTTTTAAAGTATAGTAAATAACATTGCAAGTATCTAGTTTCCTGATATACGTTTTAAGAGTGCAAGGTGCCATTAACCTTAGACAGAGGCTTTCTCTGGCAAGCTGCTCCTGAATCAGCTGATGCATCTAAAACTTTGGAATAGGATAGAATATAATAGCTCTTTATTATCATTATACATGTACAACAAAATTGTGGATTTTGTACTTGCATTACAAGCACATGCCAATTCAGATGCCACTTTGTTGTAGGTTTATTTTTCTTTTCGTTAGGCTTAATGAGTTAGGAGCAAAAGCTTTTACTGTTTCTCTGTTTTTAGTTGAGTTCAGCTAATGTTAGGACTTTAACATTTTCTGTAATGTGTCCTACAGTTTTCCTGCTCCCCCCCCCCCCCATAAAGACATCTTGAAAACTGGGATTTTGATCTGGACACTGATATTAGACTTATGTTATTCGACTTAACAAACATGAAAAGCTTCTTGCAGTCCAAAATGACCTATATAGCATGTCTCTTTAACTGTTTATTCATTGTCATCTGATAAGCTGCTAGCAAGCTTTCAAATCTTAAACCTCAGGGCACACAGCTTGAACTAATGCACCTGCACTTCAATATCACCAAGGATGAATTTAAATCACCTAATACAAAAACGAGAAATAAAGTAAACCATCCATTTAAGCCTGCAATAACAGATCTTCACGCCACTATAGAGTAGCTAAAACAGGGTATAAAAAAACACTGACACCATTTATGTTGAGGCTGTGACCTTCTTAACATATATTTTTACATCTGCTAGATATAGAGCAGTTTCAGGATTCATATGGAGTCATTACAAATGTAGGTTTTATAATAACCTTTCATTTGAAGTAGATTTTTTTTTTAAAGGCTGGATCAAAACAGCCTGAAATTTAGTGTAGTGATTGCTCATTGATTTGAATTCTGCCAAGACACACGCTGCACATGGGCAGTTTATCAATTGTTAGTATAAAATTGTATAAAAGTGTTTTTGACACTCTCTGCCTGTGTATTTATGGAATGTGTGTGTGTGTGTGTGTGTGTGTGTGTGTATGTATGTAGATATGTATATGCATATGTAATCTATATGTAATATTGCCACTATTCCCCAAGAATAGCTTCTTGACAGCCACCCTTCCACTGAGTCCATTTCTGATGAGGCGTCAGTGAACAGTAGACATCTTACTTTCCTCACATATCCTAACTTGATTTACAGAGTACAGTGCCTGTAATATTTTTGTCTTCAGTTGGTTACGTTGTCGTTTTTATGTCACACAGCCACACAGGCGCCCATGCATTCCGGTGTGCCAACTCATGATAGAGGCAGACGTGTGCTATTATGATGGATGCTGTTTTGTTCGGTGGTGACCAGACTGGGTCAAGTTGGGCTGTGTCAGTGGAAAGGCCAGTGCATGATTCACAGCCGCTGCTTCATAAAGACCCACAGATGATATATCAGAAAGAGGGGAGAGAAAGGAGAGAGGGATAATGATGGATAAAAGATATGAAAAGAGAAAGGAGTGAACGTTTCAGATCATGTTGAATGAGAAAAAGGCAACAGCGTTTTGCTTAGCTTCCCGACACATCCTCCTTAGCATTCCAACATACTATGTAGCCAGAAGACGTCTAAAAAGGAAGATATTAATGTGCCCAATTGTAATGCTGACATTTAGGCAGTGCAGGGTGGGGGTGGAATGGGAGGGGGTTGATACAGGAGAAGAGGCATAGAGACTGTAAGAGGTGAAGTCAGGCATAGATTTTGTGACTTAATTTTGAATGATTAGTCATAAGAGCAGGGCATTCAAATGTCAACACTGTCAAGATGTGAGGGTCTGTTTTGCCTCTTTGATGGGCCTTTGTGTATATTGTCCATTTGGCCTTTTTGTCACTAACAGCCGTGTACTTAAGGTTATTTCTTTATGACATTTCAAAGACAATCAGGAAACGTCGGAAAGCAAATATGCGTGTAAGTGTAGGTGTGTGCGCTTATTCTGCGTAGGTGCACACTGTACTTTGTGTACACTGTGCTTGTTGACGTAGCTGCCATCTCTGCTACTGCCTTGATTTCGTATTGTGGCGATGTTAATTAGTATCCCAAATCCCATGGCAGTGCTAGCAATAATGGCCACACACACACCTACACACACTCAAGTGCAGTGAAAGAAGGTGGCTCTCTGCATTAAAGCCTTCATATAGCTTTTCACTGTAAATGTGAAGGAAAATCACATGCATGTCTGTGTGGGTGAATAAGCAGTGATCACAGATTGATGCGACGTGTCTCCGTCGATGTCATGGATCATTTGCCGTGAAACACTGCTTTGATGCTGTTTGGACCAAGCAGTGTGTCATCTATATAATAATATGGATGAAGTGAGGTGAGCAGAATGGGCTCTGCCATTCCCTCCATAAGCTTCTCTGTAGCTACACCCCCTCCCGACCTCACACATTAAATCCAACCTAGCCTGTCTGACTTTTCCCGAAGGCGGGTCTTCTTCTCCTTCCTTTTTTTTCCCCATTTCACATTTCAAAATGTCATGTCCTTTTCCCCACTTGCAATTCATTGATTATTTTTTATTCATATTTGATAAGGTTGAAATTATGGGTTAGTCGGCCAAACATATTCCCAAAGTATATAATTATTCAGGTCAATCATAAAAACATATTTTATTCTTTATATTCACTTTCTGCAGTATCCAATTATTTCCTCTTTGTCCGTTCTTTTTCATGGCCTGTCTTGATAGCAGAAAGTTATATCTAAACACACTCCTGATTCTTGTTTCCCGCAGTCTCTTTATCAGTCTTTGCTTTTGTTTCGTTGATAGAATTTCCATTTTTATGCACCAATTAAGCAGAAAATTATAGAATACATCTGTTTGTGGGCTTTCATGCATATGTAAACATGACAGGCACAATATTTGAAAAGGGCTTAAGACCTCAGTGTGTTTTAAGTGTTGTTACAAGTGCATATGGGTTTGCCAACACATGGACAAACATATATGTTTGCTCACACCTAAGTGCATCTGCCCTCCCGCCATATCATAAAACACCCCCATCACAGCTGCTGTATATTTAAATATTAAGGCAACCGTTTGAAGTATGCAACACCCGAGTGCTAAGATAAGCCTTTGCTTGACATGAAAGACGTTGAAGGATGGCATACTATTTTGTTGGAACTACAGTCTTTGTTTGATATGACAGGAATACAAACAGGAACACAAGTGGGATTGTTTCTGGTTGACAGAACAATGGTGTTGTTGATTATTAACAGGCACAACAAGGAATTGTGTGCAAAAAATAATAAATAAAAAAATAATTTTATAAAAATGACAGCGTGTTGCCGCGGTGGGAAACATGTGAAGAGGAGAAGCCGGACAGGGAAGCTGGGAAAGATTTGTCTGATGAAAGCGAATGAGCCTGTACTGTGGGAAGAGGGTTTTACAAGAACAAAGAGCGAGCAGAGTCTCTTTCCAAGTAGATAAATAATAAATGTGATGGGGTTGAGAAAGCTATCTTATGGCCACAGCCTAATGCAACAGATCAGGGGTCATTGTCGTGATGGCAAAGCCCCAGCTATAATTCCACTTGTTTTGGCAGCTTTTATCTATCCCCCTTGGGCTCTCTCTCTTTTTTTGAAAACTTTATTTACGCTCTGTTTTTAACTTGGAGCCAGGAGAGATGAGCACAGTGCTTTGTCATCTTGGTGGGATCACTGATGACTTGGAAAGAAGAAGAAAAAAAGACCCTAAACACCAGAGAGGAGGCAGAGCAATAAAATAAACAAGAAAAGAAGGGATGTGCAGAGGGAGACAGACAGGAGGAAAAATAAGAAGAAAAGAGCCCGAGGACAGCTGAAGTTATAGGAGTGGGCAGCGCGGTGCCAGATGAGAAAGAGGGAGAGAGACGGTGAAAACTGAGATGAAGGGGAAGGGACTCTTGCGGTGTTATCTTTTTTGGCATGTTCTTTGCTGCTTTAGCGCCAGGTAAACGCAGTCTTCAGCTCACATCTACCTTTGAATTTTTGTTTAAACGAAATTTTACACATACCGGTAAATAATTTAAGCAAATTCCCATCTTAAGTTACGCTATCTTCCTCACACCTCGAATATTCATCGAGCTATGTACGCATGCATGATTAAGGAGAATGAGCAGTTGTAACACTGGGTTTAATATGTTACCGTGCGCCGCTGTGTGTCGAGACGGTTTTAAGCGACAAGCTTGTTCTCTCCTTCTAACACCGATCTACTCTTGCTTTCTAGCCACTCCTCTTCTGTGTTTTGTCTTCTGAGCTCTCCCCCCTCCGGTCTCTTATCTTACTCTTCTTCCTCTCTTGAGGCGTGCGCCATTATGTACACCCAGGTGTCATGTTATGCGACGTGGGTCTACAAAGTTAGTGCACAGAAAATGCAAAACGAATAGAGGGAGAGGTTAGAAAAGCTGTATTTGTTTGTCATTGCACTCAACTTGTCATGTCATGCATACACAAGGGTATTTGTGTGGGTTTTTGTTTGTTCTCCACAGGCCTGTGTGTCTTTATCTCTGCACTTATGTTTCCCCTGCATGTTTTATGCGTCTCACTTTCAACTCGTAATAAACTCCTGAAACCCCTACAGGCCTCGAGGCTTTGCCCTTTTGGTGTTTGCTTCTCTTTGCGCTCTCTCTCCCTCTTTTTTTTTTTTTTTTCTCTCCCCTAAACCTGCCCCCTCTTATCAACTCCGCTCACTTCCTCTGCATCGCTCATTTTCTGCCTCACTCTTCCCAGCCCGCTTTCTCCCCTCTTGTGAAGTGTGCGACCTCTGCAACTTTATTTTGCTCGTCGCTGGGGACATTAGCCAGAGCAGGTCAATGAATATTGATGAGCTCATTCAGAGCGCTCTCAGTAAAGGCCAGACAACGAGATCTCTGCATCCCATGGCTCCGCTGGCACTCCCAGTCCGATACACTGACATGCCCACATCCCGTGTTCTCTCCCTTCACTTTTTTTTTCTTCTTCTTGCCTCTCAGGTCAAGGACTGAGATAATTGCCAAGTCATAGAGAAGATTATCAGGTAGCTTTGTTGATGGGGGCAAAGGTTCACACAGTGTTTCACTAATAGCCCGTGTAAATTTAGGAAGAAACGGAGCATCTGTGACTTGAATTTGATGTTGAAGAGAAGCAGACTCATGGGTCACATTAGCTGAACGAGGCTGTCAGGTGTAGTGTTGCTTGTGATGCAGAGTATTTCAAAAAAATGAGTTTACCATGCACATTTTTGTTAGTAACCATTTTTGATTAATCTGTGCATGGCAATTGCAATCATATGCATGACCTTATCATATCGTTTTAAATTTTAAAATGTCATCACGAATTACAATTGGAAATTAAGTCTAGAAATGTGAAAAAGGTAATTTTTTTTTAAACAAAGGTCAAAAAGCAGCATTCTCAAGTATTACCCAACAGCAAAGTACATTAACTGCACACTTAAGTGTGTGTGTGAATGTGTGTGTGAATGGGTGGATGACTGGATATGTAAAGCGCTTTGGGGTCCTTAGGGACTAGTAAAGCGCTATATAAATACAGGCCATTTACCATTTTACCATTTAAGGGTGGAGATGAACTTGAACAAATTAGTGCAGTCTAACCTATGGGGATATTGAGCATGTAAATAATGGAACTTTAATTTAATAGTCACAAAAACTTGTTACTTTATCAGCGGAAGTGAGGAAGAGGAGGCAAAGTATGGGGTTTTTTGTGGGGTTTTTTTTTTGTGTTTATTTATTTATTTATTTTTTAAGAAACAATCAAATCTGGTTCAGGAATGTGTATATGTATAGCTTTTGAGATTAACTAGCCTTCCTGTCATGTTCGTGTTTAATCTGACCAATTTACAACTTAAAACACTCATAAATACCGTGTTTTACATCTGATTGCCTCAAGGCCTTATAATATCCTCCACACTATGCACATGAACATATAAAAGCGATGATCACGTCTTTCATTGACTTTTGAGTGTTTTAATCAACCTTGTTACATCTGTGGTGCGCCCCTGTGGGGTCGTTCAGTCAACAACCCACTGAAATGACCCACTGAACTGAATTTGGTGGTGAAAAATGTTTGTTATGCTAATTTAAGAGCTGTTAAAACAGACCGGTCAATTTTGAGCAGGAACACTAAAGTAAGGAGGTGAACAAAACTGGAGGGCTAGTGGAAAGACAAATTGTGTCTTGTAATTTATTGATGCTTTTATTTTTTGTTGTAATTGTATTATTTTTATTCCTATGTTCAGCACTTTGTTCAGTGGTTGCTGCTTTTAAAGTGCTTTATGAATAAAGTTGGTTGCTCACTTAATTTGGAGCAACTGGTCATGACAGTTCTTACTGCAAAACTTCTGCAAAACAGTTACCTGGACCAGAAATTGGTTTGAGTGGTTGTCATTTACTTTACATAGACAACCACCCAACATATTACATATTGACACAATTAGATGCCCAGGTATTTATAAAAAAAATGCTATCCCCCTTCATGCTGCTCATTTGATAGAAAGGGAGAATTGAGAGTGCTCGTCGTCGTGATTGGCAGTGGTAATAAGATGTGATGAGTGTGGGAGAGAGCTGCCAAGACGGACAGTGATGGACAGCACTCATCATTAACCCGTCGACCACAGTGTCACACCGGCAGGTGATGATTTGTTAACTATATACTTCCACCAGTCACTCAGTTGCAAGGAGGGAACTTGTGAGGAATGAAGGGATGGTGTCATGTGGTGCTGGTCTGCATGCGTGTGGTGTGATCTAATAACTGCAGCATAAATGGAGTTTTTATTTAAAGTTGCACTGACGGTATGAATGAGCGCTGTCTTGAAATATCAGTGTCCTTATTACTTACATCTTTCCACCATGAGGATGATATTTTGGTGTTTGTTTTTACAACTGGAGGGAGGGCTACCAAACAGTTTTTATCTTCAATGCTACTAACAATGACCGTCACAGGGCTCCTCTCAGTTACCATGACTGGCATGACAGTTTGTATAGTTTGTGTGTAGGGTTTTGTGTTATCTATTAGCAAAAATGGAGTTTAGTTTTCTTAATTATGATAAAGTTATCGATGATTATTGTGTTTTGATTCATTCATAGTTCAACTTAATGTAGGCAGCAAGTCATCATCCAGTTAGCCAACCGTTTTGCTTTGATTGTACAGTATGAACAGTGGGGAAAAACAGACTGAAGGCATACAGAGATTCACATTTTACCTGATATCCTTGGGTCGTTTAGCTCAAGCAATGCTGTGCCTCAGTTTTCAAGTATTTGTGGCATTAGTTATTTACCAGTTAACAGTGAATTTGAAGTTTCTATTATATATGCCTATCTAAATACTCTATATATTATTTTTTTTATATTTAGTGATGTAACATTATATTTAAGTTAGTGCTGTCAGCGTGCGTGGGGCTGCACGGCGTCAACGCGTTAGTGCAGTTAGCTCTTAACGTGTTAGCGTCGTCCAGCCCCACCCACGGGGCGATCCGCAGTAACTCGCTAACGGAGATTTGCCCGTTAATGCAGTTACGGCGTTAATGTCATTTTAAGAAGATTAACGCTGACAGCACTAACTTAAATTTATATATGGGCTGTGCATGATTGTGTTATATAGCACATATTATCCACAATCGTTTACACTGTAGTCTATAGCTTGACTGACAGTGCTGTTCATTACAGATTCTAGCCATAGGGTGTTTTGTTAAGGCAGACAGAGGCAGAGCTGTGACTCTGTGCTGTTTTTCTAAAATGAAGCTCTGATGAAAGTTATTGATGTTGAGAGTTTAAATGGTAATTATTAAACTTTAAAGAAACTTTAAAAAACCACTCAGAGCTTGACCAGCAGCACTGATTGTTGAGTCTAGGAGTTATTTGTCAGACTTCCCCCTTGCTGATTGTGAGTGATTGAGCTGTTTGTCTTCTACACTTACGGACAACTGAGATTTTATTTTTTTGAAGCCATGATTTGATTAATTAATAAAAAAAAAACTAGTGCATGTTGAAAATGTAAGCATTAATCATCAATCACTGTCATCAGAGCTGTATCTGATACGACTGCAGTAGGTTCCTGTCTTGACTGTAATCCGTTTAGTCTGCAGGTAATATATATATAAAAGCCTTTTACTGCATTAAGTAGTCGCTCTGTTTCACCGAATGTGAAAAGGAATGACTGCAGAAGTAGACGATAATTTAGTGGAGGTGGTCAACAGCTGTTGAATATTGCAGCCTTTTCATTTTCGGAGAGCTGTCAAAAGGAAATGTAGATATGAAGACTGTTTTCAGAACTCTGGTTGTCCCATCAAACCTCCAGCAAGTAAGCAATTACTCCAAGGGTTGCTCTGTTAAATCAATAATTAAACCTCAGCCTATGAACACTTTGGTTAAAAAAAACATGTGCAGTAGATTTTTGTCAAATGTTAAGCAGGCCCCTTATTTCCATATGTTTACTGACCATGTGATCATACCTTTCTTTATTTTATGTGAAGCTACAAAAGGTATCTACAGACTGCAACATCGTTATGCCCACAATCAGTTTTGAACTAAAAGAAGAAAACGTAGGGTCATAAATAAGTTTGTAGGGTCCTGGGAATTTGTTTTAATGGAGTAATGAGTAATTTGATGGGAGGCAACTTGTCTAGGAGCAATCGTTGTCCAACTTGGACTGACTGCAACCGCTCCCAGACAGTCTGCAAATAATTCCTGCCTAATTTATAAGAAGACAGATTCCCAACCTGTTGCAATCAGTCTGAGTCACTCTGGATTGATGAGCACAACTAATCTGCCATGCTTCTGGCTATAAAAGCAAGATTGCTGAGCATCTTTTTGCAGATAAGCTGTCTTACAGCAGCTGCGTCACTGCTTGTGGAGGAATTCCTCAATTTCTGTGAGGTTCTGGGTGAACTCTTGCTGGGCTTGCCGATTTATCTTTTATGACAGATAATTGCTGTATTATCACAAACAGACTGTATGTAATGGCCAACTTGACCCCATTCAATTGCAAACTTATAGCAGACTAACAGCAGCGTATTGCCATTTTATTGTCACCTTATTGCCGTCTTGGTTCACCAAGTGCTGCTGTGAAGATGGGATCTGACTGGGAATGGTTGCAGACCTGCTTCCCCATCTTTGAAGAAACCATTTCAAAGGCTGCAAGATCAAATGCTCATTGCACACAGTTGCAGTAATTCTATTTATCTGGCACTCTACAACTACTGTTGTCCCTAAATAGATTTTTAGCATTAATTGAAGCTTGGCAGTCAGTGGACTTTCCACCAACATAATCACCCCAAACATACACACGTGCTCATACACATATGCTCAAGTCAAATAAAGCCTGATTTGGCTTCTTTTTTTTTTTTTTCCTTAAAATGTTGCTTTATATCAGTCCCCGGTTTTAAATTTAAAAATTCCACCAGAATGCTGTCAGAAATTGAGCAACTACCAAAAAAATTAATGGGGTTAAATCTATGAACAGTATAATGATGTTATTATTGAATACTGACTTTGTAGGTTGAAGAACTGTGATTATGGGCTTTATGGAGACTGTTCTATTTATAACACTTTATATTTTTACTATAACAATAATATAAAATATCAACAATTTACAAACTAGTGCAAAAATGAGTACTTTTCTGTCTTCTTAACATAAACCAACAAAGGAATACCAAAAAAGAAGGTTCCTCTGCTCTGTAGCTTGTGCAACTTTTTGAAGATATTTAGATTATGCACTAAAAAAAAAAGAGTCTAGTAACTCTTAACCAGCTCACCTGAAAGCACAAACATTAACACTAAGCTTGGTATGGCATAGCATGGCCTGGTTGGGCGTCAGAAACATGAGTGAGTGGCATAGGCCCTAAGCTGGCATAGCCAGGTGGTCAATTTAATGTATGGACCATTAGTCTCTAGTCTAGTCACTCGCATTAGAACATGTAGGCAGGGAGGGAGGGAGAAAACATACTGTCAACCTCAGGTGCAAATAATGCATTGCCAATTATGTCTCTGGGTCGTAACAAGAGGAGAGGCAGTTCTTCAAGCCTTGGCACCCACTATACTCTAACATAGCTTCATAGCTTCATGCTCAAGCAATATCGGTATGTTTGCAAAATGTAATAAATGTTATGCCGTACCTGTCAGGCACTTAGTAATTACTTCAAACCTTCTCATGCCCTTAAACATCTATGTTGCACTGTACACTGCTTTTAGGGTGGATGTTGACAGTCCTCAATAAAATGGGTAGAAGGCAGGTTTTTCAGTTAAACGGAAAGGCAGTCCTTCGCTTAACTTTTATGCTTTGAGTACCTATAGACAATTTTTTTTAGTGTTGTTTTGTATGCTGACATATGAAATACATTAGCTAACATGTCAAAGCATAAAAATTTACTTTAACAGTATATAAGACAAAAACTTTAACCCATAAAACCCTGCTCAGGTTGGTGCTGTGACCTGCAATAATAGTGTTAATAATGCTTGAAAAATGAAAGATTTTTACAATTTGTTCAAGTTGATTTAAATATAAGCCTTTTAATAAGGGAATATTTCTTTAGTTTTATGTGTACTGAACTAAGTCCTCTTAGTCACTTAACCAACAACAAGCTATTATAGATTTGTTCAGTTCATTTAAAAGGATGCCATAAATTGTAAAATGATAAAATGTACCGAAGACGGCGTATGGGGCTCATTTCATTGGAATATTATGTTTACCCCTGAAGAATTATTGTTCAGCATTTAGGGTATTCGTTCTAAAATTATCTACAGTATTACCTTCAAGTGTGATGAAAGCCGTGCATATTTAACAGACCACAGCTGAACACTTTGATGCTGGAATATTTATTTAGTGGGATCTTATAGCTTAAGGAAAGACTGTGACATATGGTGAAAACTGTTTCACAGGCGTTTATGGAGCTTTGTTTCTCTGCTTCTTCTCTGCGTGCATGTTTGCATGGTCCTCATTGTGTTTTGTGTGTGTCTCTCCATTAATGGAGTGAAAGCAGTCTCATGCAAGTGACTCTTTCATCTGTCTACCCCCTCAAACACACTCGCATACACATATAGTTTCTCTTTCTAAAGCAGTAAACGTCATCTGGACTTGTCTGCTGCGGTCTTTTATACTTCATCTCCATTTCTATCCTCTGAGAACTGTATGTGTTTTTGCCCATGAGGTTTCTGACAATCTTTTTTTTTGCTTTGCTATTGATGTGGTCCTATCTCTTTCTCACACACTGGCACTCTTCCTGTCTTTTTTTCCCCTCCTATTTTATTATCATATGCTGATAGCAGAGTTAGAATGCATTGCCATTTTTCAATTTGCAAAGCGAGAACCTTTTGGACTACACAACACTGTTTTTGGCAAACTACAACCAACTCTGATTACTGTTAGTCTTTTTCAAAAAGGTGAAAGCAGTTTTTTTTTTCAGCTTTAGGAAGATTTACAAGGTATGACATTTCAGTCAATCTTTCTAACTCATGTAATGCTGTGTAAGCTTTTAGACGAGACCAAGAGGAGACTGCTGTAGATTTGAAAGGAAAATGTTTTTCCCATCTCCCTTAAAGCAGGACTTTTACCACTCAGCAGTGCAGCATGTTGATATGTAAGGCTCTCCTTGGCTGTTTTGTCTTCATTTCATAATGTGTCAGATATTCTTCTTGTAAAACAATGCAGACTTTTAAACTTTCAGTTATACTGATAAGTCATGTGAAATAAACCTAAACTAAATAAACCCTAACTGCTTCCAAAAAAGGAACGTCTCATATTATACAGCCCTTACTTATCATTTTAAAGTTTAAAGTTTATGACAATACAATTAGAAAAATTGTTAAAAATGTCCTTTGGACAGATGAGAAGAAATGTCAAACCAAGCACAGCACAAACGCCTCATACCAACTGCTGAGCTCGGAGGTGCAGGCTCATGATTTGTTTGGGGGTTTTTTGGGGGGTTTTTCAGCAGCTGCACGTGAGGACCTTGCAATCACTGACTTGCCTGTGCCAGAGTATTCTAGAGTGAAGTTTGAGGTTTTCTGTCCCACAGTTAAAGATTGGCCCAAACTGGGTCATGCAACAGGATAATGATCCCAAGCAGAGCAGTAAATCTAAAATCGAATGGCTGAGCTGAAAAAGAAAAAAAATGTGTGGGCCTAATATCCTCCACAATGATGTGAGAGACTGAAGAAGTCATACAGAAGATGATCACTTCGTTATTGCTGCTAAAGGTGGTTCTACGAGCTACTTGATCATAGGGTGGTTCTACAAGACACAATTTGAAGATTTGCAAAAAGAATTCCAGATTTTTGATTTATCCATCATTGTTTACTGTTATGCAACATTAAATACACTCAGGCAGAAGGTCAGAAGGCAGCAGAATTTGTGGCTATATTTTATATAGGTTTTTCCCTTTGCATGTTAGTGATTTAACATATTTGTATTTTCGCTTACAGTGTTTCTGTCTGGGTTTCCAGAGCCAAGTCACGATTTCCAATACAGATAGTGTGTGTTATTAATAGAGACTGTGTTATCCTGGAGACCTGAATATTACTGCCATTCCCGCAGTTTTTCAGATGTTGGTGAACGCCTCATTTCTATCTCCCTGTCCCTACTTTTTTGAAACATGCTGGCTTCGAAATCATAATCATTTTAAAAAGAGCCTCATTGTTTCTGTTTCAGTTTTTAGTGTTTTGTACAAAGTGTTTTTAAATCAATGATTTGTCTCGAAACTTCATAGCAAACATTATTAGATGGAGATGGCCATTTTGCAGTGTCCCATTGCAATTGCATATCAAGACACACACAAGCAGTTTCAGTTCTTCATCCTGCTGAAAAGGCTGACAGAGGGTAATAAAGCAGCTACTGGTAACTGCTCATTGTCATGTTTCATTTACTTCCACCTCCCCCTGTCTGCTTTCTTCATTTCCATGCTTTCTTCTTGTTCTCTATGTTCATGTCTATCTTTTTGTTAGCACCGTGGCTACCTCCAGGCACAGTGGGCGAGCAGTTTAGCATGCTGTTGTCATAACTTAACAGCAGCGTCGGCTGTGCAAGCAGAAAAGAATTGTTTTTTTTATACTTAAAATTACACGCAGTTTGTACTTTCACCCTGTGCAACCATTTCTCTCTGTCGGTATTACGGCATATCATATTGTTTGCTGATCTCTCAGTGGGAGCGGCTGCAAGTAGTTTACAAGAACTGAAGTGTTAATTTCTGTTTTTTTCCACACTTACTCAATTTGGTTTTAAGGGAAATGTGTGGTAGAAATTTTTTCTACACCTTATCTGTAATATATAGTATTTCCATGTGATTATTTAAAAGAAATTAAAAAAGAGCAATCCATACCATTTCTAACATACGTTTTACTGCCTAAAGTGTCTTTTGCTGCCTCTTCTTTATTGCTAAACAACTAAAGCTTTTTCAAGCACTGCTGGTTAAAGCTGCTGTTTTCGGTTGATTTGTTTTATTTTCACACAATAGAGAAATATTGCACAGTGGATATGGTATGGTATTTTTTCCTGATAACCTATAGCACTTTATGTTTTCCTTGGCTTTAAAAATAAACCATTGGTTCTGCAGCACTGAGGTAGTTCTATGAACATAGTAATGATTCCCACTTATGTGACACCTGATAAACACAACATTAAGGCCATTTCTTTTATCACGCTTACTAAAGCCACATACACAGTGCTTAGGATGGAAAAATCAATGCCTGACCTGCTGTTGCTGTGCTATGATTGGTTCTGTCTTGAGGGGGAAAAAAAATAAAAAAAATAGTTACTTTACAGATGTTGTTATCCATACAGGAGATCAGTGCTTGATTTAAAAAAAAAAAAAAATTAACATTAAAAAAAAGAAAGACTTTTTAGATAGTAGGAATGTGGTGTGTGGGTATTTGCAGCCTTTGTATGCACACAGGAGATTTACAACTCCACCACTGGGAATGACACAGATCCACACACCACCTCACATCTGCAAAAAACACAATATGTTTATTAGTTTCACATGGCAACTAATTTGGTGAAAATCTTTGATGAAATAAAACAAAAAAATCTCAGCATTGATTTGTAATTGCGGTTTGAGTTTGGCTGTGGGCTGTGATTTGATACGTGACTTATAAATATGAAAACGTCCGACATATTCTCTGAACAACTTAAGATGAGAGGGGTGCACAACAACGCAAGATTATTGTATTAACAAGTATGTTGAGGTTAAAGACAGTATCACGAAGTTTACCCTTTTTAACTTATGACGAGTAAACCTAGTCTAAAGCAGGTTATGTTTAGAATTTCTGTTTAAAATCACATCTTTAAAAAAACACACATTTCAATGACTACTTTGATTTTTCATTCTCTACTGAGAGAATATGTTTTATTCTTGCAACATGGTGAGCTGCAGCTTAAAGAGGCATACTGTAAAGTTGGTCCACAGCAGAATTCGAGTTTATTTGATCCAGAAATTATATTTTCATATTCATCCTATATATCAGATTTAATGCCAGATCTATTTTATACAGATGAAATTAAACCTAATAGACCAGAGATTACAAAACTTTACAATGTCTTCACCTTTTAAATTTTTTTTTTATGACAGTGACTGAAGTAGGTTGCAGTTGATTGGTCAGTTTTTTGCCAAAAAATAGAGCTGACAAGTCAAATGCCCCGTTTAACTGAAGCAGATAGCTTGGGTTGACAAAGACAGCTGATAACCAGTGTCGTGATACGTTTTATCTCTGACTGAGATTTTAGGTTTTGCCAGGCCAGCTAACACAAAGAAAGCCTGGCTATTTAAAACTTGCTTAGTAGTACACATCTCATAAAAGCCTGCAAATGAGTCAGAGTCAGATTTAGGGTGAGTAACGCGGGGGCTACAGAGATTTAGGAAACTAATTCTGAAGAAAATCTGGGAGGAATTAGCAAAATGTGCTATTTTGAAAGCAAAAGAAAAGAGTGACGAAAGAATTTTCACTGCAGGCAAGCTGGTTTTAAATAATTGTCAAAAAACATAAACTTGATTATTACAGAGCTACCTGCGGGTAATTAAAATGCTTTATTTTGAGCACACCTGATGAATTACTGTTTCCAGGCATTACAGTATTTTGGTGCAACACCTTTGGCAAAGAAGAATAAATATAATTTGGGACAAGGATCCTCGAGGCTTCGCTGCATGGTAATAAGGGGAAGAATAATCAGAACAAACACAATAGGGCTCCGGCTGCTTTGCTCCATGTAGGGTCTTAATTATCACATGCTATGTTGCCTTGCTGTCTAAAAGCATCAATATTAGGATGGGCAAAGGGTGGGAAGACGTGGAACGCAGATTGAAAGTATCTGACAGTGCTAAACAGTTTTTAAATAGTAAATTTGATGTACATCATATTTACATTGGTTTATTTCCCTCGCTAATATATTTCATGGCATCTGCTAACAGTTTCACTCCCCCCTCCCTCTTCCGTTTGCCCTCCTGCACTCTGTTCATTGTACAACGCCACAGAGGAAATGTTGGTTTTAATCACTAGGCATAATTAATTGACATCCTTCCTTGTTAAGAAAATAAAAGCCTCAGAGCCACAAAGTAATTGACAGAGTTAATTTGGGGGACAACTGTAGGTGAGTTTTGACGTGTGTGTGTGAGTGGGCAAGTGAGACGATGCAATCTGATAGCCTTTTGTATGCGAAAGAGTTTCTATTTGGATGCATCTGGGTGCACTCGCCGTTTATCATTTTTCCATTCCAGGGGGAACATATAATCAGAATATTATCGGGGAATCCCAAGGTCTCACATACCCTTGAATTTTCATAGATAATGAATAAATGTGTCCATAAAACTTTAAAAAGGCATCAATAGTTAGAAAATGTTCAGTATTCATAATGCATTAAAGCAGTAATAATGATGAACAAGCTCTGGGTTGCGGTTTACATTCAGGGATGGATTTGAGAGCTTTAGATTGCAGTGAGAGCTTTTTACAGGTAGTTAAGATTCCATTTCTGTTTCCCAAGTGACCTCCATTTCCAGAAGGTCCAGAGCTTAAGCTTTACTCATTTATTGCTCCATCCTCCATCACAAGGCAATTGACTACAACACTGGGCGTGTATCTGTTATGCTGCCAGTGGTTTAGTGCATGATTAGACATTTATAACATGTCTCAGAAGAACTTTAGTCGATTGCCACGACTTTTGCTGTTTATAACAGCATTGTGCAGTAAAAATATGTTTCTGTATATTTTTGAGGTTGATTTTTCCATTGAAGCATATTTTCGAATGATTCGGGGTTCATTTTTTTTCCCCCTCGGCTGTATATGAGTGCTTTAGAGCTAGATGTCAGCCAATAAACGAGTGGGATCTGTGCCATGTGCATGGATTTAAAACCATTATACAAGTAAAGTATCGCTAGGAATAGAATACAAATCCAGTCGTATAAATGTGAGCGCTCCACCAAGGCTGACACCGTTCCCCGAGTCTGGCTGCTAGTGATGCATGTGTGTGCGTACATGTGTTTGTGTGTGTGACACAGCCTGTCTTGCAGCAGCCTTGCTTTGGCAGGTCATAGTTTTCCCCTCAGAAATCAGCCGCTCTCTGAACTGTTAAATCACACTAGAAGCCAACCTTTGAGAAGAAAATTAATTACTTTCCCTCCTCCTCCCTCTCCTCCTCCTCTCATTTCTTCCATATTATCCCTCCCTCATTCCTTTTCATTCTCTTTTCTCACATTCTTTCCCCTCAGTCGTTTTTTCTTTTTTCAAATAAAGTTGGCCACAGGTGACTTTTTTTTTTTTTTTGAAAATAACAATGAAATGTGCCATTACTCTTAAAAGCCTTATTCTTTAGATTCGCTGGCTTTGTAGCTTTGATGGAGCTCTAGATTGACTGTGTGTGACTGTGCAGTTCATTCGCATCTTGCTTTGGCAGGAATATCGTGCCCACAATCTTTAGTGAAATCATTATGTTGTCAAGTTTGTTGAGAGCTTTCTTAATTTGAAATCAATGAAATGGGCTCTATCCATTTTTGCGTATGGTGTGTAGTGGAAATAGCCCGCCCGATGACTAAGATGAGCGTCTCAGTGGATGATGCTGGCATTCGCTGTTATGTTTATCATCAACGATACACATAAGGCAGAATTTTAACAGAAACAGGCATGCTCGATGTTCAGTGTCCTGGGTAAAGCTCGCAATCAATGTTCTCGTAGCTGCCATTTTGTTTTCATTCCAAATTGATTTGCCTTCCTCACAACCCGGTTTCTCTTTTTACCTTTTTCTCAGATTCAGATAGAGGATGTGGAGAATGAAGAAAAACGATACAGCCTTTTCCAGGAGCTGTTGGAAGCGGCGCAGAAGTGGGAAGACTTTCAGTTGCTCCTTCTTCTCCTCCAAGCATGGCCACCTATGATGAAAGAGGAAGTGTAAGACGAACGTCCATCTTATTTCGTGTTAATGATTTAACAGTGATGATTTAACAGGACAGTGCTGACATGGCTTCTATAAAGACTGATTATCAGTTTAAAAAAAAAAAGTTAAGTATTGTAAGTGTTTAAAAACAGCTGTGGAGTAGTGAAGACTTATATGCTGAACCTTATCTTTGACAGAGCCAGGCTAGCTGCGCATCCTTCCAGTAAACTATGTGAGCTCTGCTGTTGGCTCTTGTCTAAAGTTCAGTGGACTGAATATGAGACAGAGCAGAATTAACTGTCAGCAAGAAAAGAAAAAAGCCTCAAAGTATTTTTTTGAGCACATCTATTGTGGTTGTTACATACTTTTTAAATGTTTTTTAAGCGTTTTTATAGTTTTTAAGGCTGTATTCGTGTTTTGCAAAAATCTTGCATCTAATTTCTTTATATTTTTCTTCCTAGCTGCCAGACTTTCTTATGATTTTAATGTGGTCCTGAGCAGTATTTCTCTAGGTTTTCTGAAGTTCTTCAGAAAGTTTGGAGTTTTTCTTTGGATGTTGGCTTCTTTATCCACACATTCTCAGTCCAGTCCATGCACCTGACAATTTTCAAAAGAATGTTTTTATTTTTTTAAATATATACAAATATATATATATATATATATAGTTAAGCCATTTAACCTGCTGATCATTCAAGGGATGAACAGACAATCCAAAATTATCAACTGAAATTGTCTTTTATGTGTGAGCACATAACTGCACCTAATTCTCAATTTTCTAGTAAAATATAAAGAAGCAAGAAGTGAGTGGGTCGAGACTTTTGCACAGTACTGTGTGAAAGTTTATTTCCCCCTGTTTGTAATTATATCTGAAATATCACTATGTGCCCAGAAATACCAAAGAGGCAATTTCTAGGAAAATATTTTATAAATATAAAACATAAATATCCAATAATGCAGTGTATTAGTGTAGCATATAATGGTGCTGGGTGGAGTAACTCTTCCTTTTAAGTGTTTAAATATATGGTGCTTCATGGCAATACATACGTCTTTTCAATTTGTTCATCATTACTTGCTACATATTAAATAAGGTTGAGTTACCATGGTAACATGTCTCCAGAAGGCAATATGACTCTTAGGAAGGCACGTGAATGGACTAATTAGTGGAGTTATAATGTGTTGACAATAGTATTCATATTCCATACATGATGCGTGGTATGGGATTCCTCACAATGCCATGTTGTTAGCCTTATTATTCACACGTTCATATGTACTGAATTTAAACTCAAACAGTGTAAATATTTCATTGTCTGTGGTTTGGAGGTAGTAATTAAAATATCCCATTGATGCTGACTGTGTGGAGAATACTATTAGTGTCGCGGCTCATATGGTGTCAATTAATTTTCTCTCATTTTTGTCGCCTCTCTCTGCTGGTGCCCTCTCAGCATCTTCAGTGAATTTAAAGTTAAAAATATAAGTGCTGTTTCACTGCTTTGGGTCAAAGCAGCCACTTAAAGTGAGTGATTCTGTGTGTTTTGTTGCTTCACAAACACCCATAGACACTTTTTAAAATGTAGTTTCTTTATTAGATTTGTTGCTTTGGGAAATGGGAACGCATGAGGACACGGACATTTTAATGGGCAACTTCTATGGACTGCCTTTGCGTTTTACTAAGAGCTGGTGGTGCCTTTTATCTCCTAGATGCTGTGTACATAGACTTTTAGACTCGGAAATCACAGAGCCTCGGGCTCTGTCCTTCTTGCACCAGCTGATGTCTTATGAGCCACAGTAAGGGTTGGCTATATTATCAATAAACCCTAATGATGTGATTGCTCTTCCCCTGCTCCATTGTTCTCAATTAAAAGCGAGCCGTTCTCTGAGGACCACAGAGACAAACTGGTTAATGTTCCTTGGATTTTATCCTTCCAGCTCAATCAAAGCAAGGTTCTTTTGCAGTAGTTGTAATACACTCGTGATAACTTGAAACTTTATTTATAAATGTGTGTATATTTTATAAGTGTGTGTAGGATCAGTCCAACTGCGCCTTCACAGTTAACTAAAAGTGCAAAAAATTAAGACGGGGAGCTCAGAGAAAAGCTTTCGGGATCAGACATTCAATACTGGGATCTACTGTATGGCAGTTAGGGGCTTCGATATTTGAGGGAAATTTTTGACAGTGATATTTATGATGTTATAGAAAAAAATGTAGTGAACAAGTATTGGTGATTGCAGCTCTCAGACAGGAGCATTTTTTGTGCAAACAAAACAAAGAGCATTCTCCATCCTCCTTCTCCAGTGAGTTACAGTCACTGATGGCAGACTATGTAATTCATAGTGTAAATCTATTGACTCAAGGTGCCAGTAAGAGTAGCAGCAGGATTATAGTATCACATTAGTGACACAGCCTTATATACAGTGACAAATGTAAGCGCATAAGTAGCATGCTTAATACTTTAGTTTAAAAGTAAAAATAAAGTAACCAGGATGCTTTATCTTGGATAGAGCTTTTATACAGGTTGTTTATGTCATGGTCCTGGGTGAGTGACCCAGTGTTTTGTAGCTGTTTCATTTGTGTTTCTTGATTATTTGGTATTTAGGGTTGTCACTGTTAATATTTTTGGTTCTGTTCTAGTAATTCTTTTTCTCAGTTTTTGTATTTTGAGCTCCTTCTGTTCTGTGTGACTGTGCCTGCCCTGGTCCCACGTCTCTGTGTTTCCTCCCTGTTGCCATGTCTGATATCTTAGTGTTAAGCTCGTGTCTGTGCATACCTGTTATATTTCCTGTTTTACTTTGAAGGTCCTTGTCTTATGTGAATGTGTCTGGCTTTGCTTCCCTAGTCTCGTTAGCCCTGATTTCTCCCAGCTGTGTTTCCCTCCTGTCTCCTATTCCCTGATTACTCCACTGTGTATATAAGCCCTGTGTTTTCTTCTGCTTGCTGCTGCTTCGTCTGTGTTGTCTCCCTGTGTAGTCTCCCTGTGTAACCTCTGTGAGTTTCTCCTTCTGTGCATTCAGGTTTCAGTTCAGTTTCATTAGTTTTCCCAGTTTAGAGTTTCCTTAGTTTCTGCATATGTCATCTCCGCTCCTGTTGTGTTCTCCACTCAGCTCGCTCTCATCACAACCTCGGCCTGCATTTGGGTCCTTACCTCACCTCCACACGGCTTGCCTCGTCAGCCGTGACAGTTTATAGCCCTCATTTTCTCCATGTAACGACATCAGTCATTTCCATTCAGCATTTGCTCCTTCTATCATATAAAATGCAGCTAACACGTGCTCCAGCGATACTCAGCTTGGTCCATTTTTGACTTCTGGGCTGCTAGTATTGATGCTTCACGTGCCTTCATAACCTGGTTGTACCCAACAGTTTGTTTTTGCCTCAACTAGTAAAACGAACTTGATGTTTTTAGCTGTAAAGCGAGCAGTTTTCTTGCATATTGTACAAGTGTTGCCTAAGCATTCTACTTTAGAGGTTGTTGAAGTAGCTCCCTTTTTACTAAATCATCATTGGAGGCTGACACGGCTCTCACTCTTAAACATGCTTGTCTTGTTGTTGTGCTCGCATGGCGGAGCTATATCATTAATATTTTAATATGAAACAATTTAATTACACAAAAAATTTATACCGGTATCACGCACGCTACGATATGGTCAGTCTTCAGTTTAAACTTGGGAAGTGTCATAACCCCAGTTATGACAAATGTTTCAGCGAAATAAGAGTAAAAGCTTTCATTTCCACCACAGCTGGAGGACTGTGGAAATTAGGCACGTAAACCCATTGTTGTTCAAGATTGAATGGATCCAGTGAATTAATTCAGATGTTTGATGATTATCTGTTTATGCTCAGTCGCGTTAAAAACAAGCGGCAGGTTAACAGCGTGTTAACACGTGCGTTCCTTTTTAAATGTCTCTTTTTGTAAAGAAGGCAGTAAGCATTATCCACCTCTCATTCTCGTAGTGCGCCTGTTGACTTCGGTTTTATATAAATGGAGCTGTACAGTGTTTGATCAGCAGCTGTCTTTGACTCCACAGTAGTTTCATCTGCTGAAAAGCAGGTAAAGCTTCTGAGTCTCTTGGAAAGATCTGACTGTGGAAATAGGCAATTACTGTACAAACTGGTGAAGAATAGATTTTTATTTTATTTTTCATCTGGACTCTTTTGTCTGTCAGTTTGAGTCATCTTCAAGCTCATGATGTCCATAAAGTACAAAAGAGGATAAAGTTGGTTGTGAATGGGGAAACAAATAAGTGGGAGATGAAAACAGTTTCCAACAGAAGAACATATTTTTTTAGCTATTGGCAGTTTAATGGACAAAATGAAAAACATTACTCAACAGTCCATTCATAATGGGCACCAGGGATGTCATTAGATGTGTTGAGACTGATGTAAAAAGCCAACACACACACACAGACACACATATACATATTCAGTAGAGAAGCACTAGAAGAGATTAGGGGTTTGTTCAACTCTGCTGCTTCAAGGTCACCCCAATTTCCAATGAAACTCCACTGCTTTTGTGAGCCTGATAGCTACAGTCGGACCTCTGGGACAGTCAGCTATAATCATTTGTTTTAACCGCAGACTGTTTTATCTGTTGTCTTGTTGCATCTGTCTTGTACATTCAAATGTGAGCGTAAAATCAGCCTGTACATATGTCTTTTTGTTTTTTTCTCATTTGTTTTGGCATCCATACTTTATTCATGTTGTAGCAAATTAACAAACAGCAACTGCGCTGTAATGTACTTACTCCAAGCCCGAAATTCTGCTCAGAGCCACATCTGCTCTGCATATTTTGTTCTTTCTTTCTTTTTGGTGCAGTGATGGCTACACGTGGAGCTCATAATTTGGAACACAAAACTCAGAATAGCTTAACCTTCAAACGCCTCATTTTAGATGCTGACTGCATGAGGACTTTATCTCTGTGCAGAACACATGGTTAACCTTAACTACTTGTCTGACTCAGCACTTAATCCTGGTCGGGATGGAAGTGTGCCATTGTGTGTGTGTGTGTGTGTGTGTGTGTGTGTGTGCGTGCGTGCGTGCGTGTCAGTATGAGGATTTGCTTCAGTGAGACCATAAGAGGCTGTTTTGGGAGCCATACTGAGTGTTGCATCTGAAAAGCTTCTCCTTTAGTCTGTCCGCATAAACTGAGTCATGATTCAAAGCACGAATGGAGGCTGGCTGTGACTCACACTGCACCCTTTGACAGATTTGGCGAGCACACAGACGCTCAAAAAGTCGCATGCAGCAGTACCTTCCTGTCCCCTGGAAAAGCACAGGAAGCGGTAGCGTGCCAGCAGCACAAGCGGATTCTGTTTGTTCCCATGGCCGTATCATCCAAAGGTGAAGCAGCTCGTCTGGACAAGACACCCCGGAAGTGGGATGGAGAGCTGCCTCTTCAGCTAACAGACAGACACAGGAGCCCTGCTGTTCTCCCTGCTGTCTCTTTATCGCGCTCTGTCTCTTTATTTTGACGGGCCTTTCCATCGTTCGCTGACACTCGGTTCTTTTGCAGAGATGCTCACACACTCACAAGCCTACTTAAGAAAATGCTTAACCTCCTAATCTGACTCTAGAGTTTCTGCTTCCCATCATACGACCAAAGATCGGTCCGAATGCAAAACATTATCATTTGATACAAAGCGCATATTCATATCAGATTCCTCATGATCTCCTCTTCCTTTGCTCTCCCCTTCAATATTTAATGCACTGCTTGTCATTTTAATCACATACACAACTTCCAGCAGCACTGGCGTGTCAACATGTATTTTCGAAGCACTCAAAGTGCCTCTACTTTTCTAACAAGTTCAGAATTTATTTATTTTTCTCCATACATTGTATTAATATTTACAACCTCACCAGGACTCAGAAATGTGCTTTGATTCCCCTCGTGTAGCCTGATGCAGATATAATGAGGCTTTGGTTTTGCATTAGACTACAACCTCCGCAGCCACTAAAATTAATAACTGTTGGCAGTTACAGAGGCACTAATATGACTCTGTGCCATGCTAAGGGTAATAGTAATAAAATTAATTACTTCAACAGGGTCAATGCATCATTCGTGGCATATTTAAACCGATAATGAGTTGTTCCATGGTTTTTGATTTTTGTCTTCCATGCCCTCGTGTATTGATAAAGATCCATGAAGGTTACACCGGTGTTTGCCGGCTTTGGCTGAGGGCGCGCATTTGCTCTAGAGGCGCTAGTGTGATGCCTGTCACTGGCATTAACACAGAGGTGAGGGAAAATATAGCGTGCAGGTGTTTAATATTAATTGCACGAGAATATGTACTTACATGTCAGTGTTGGAATGAATTTGTTTATCTTTAGGCTTCTTGATCACCCTCTCTGCTTTCTTAACAGCCTGAGATTTGAATGGAAGTTGATGCTGTTATTTTTGCACATTTTTGTACACTTTGGTGTATACGCAGTGATCATCTGCCAGTTGCTGTCTCACAGTATTACCATTTGGTCACATGGGGGTATGTACATAGGAATGGATGAAAAGCATTAGAGTAATTTTACATGTTGCACTTTTGTTCTTTTCCAACTTTTCTTGACATAAAGACACCATCAAAGGCAGCTGTTTTCCCTGTGTACTGTTTACCAGTGCATTTCCTCTTTATGTCAATCAGAGAGGACAAAGAAGCTCAACACAACTCTACACACAGACACACATTTGTAAGTCTTTGTTTTTCTCTTGTCTGCAGGGCAGAGTCAGAGCATAACCCCTGGGTGGTGCTAACCTCAGCCTTACTGACCCGCTGCAAGGGATCAGAGGTCAAAACAGACCTGGGTCAGCAGGTTGTCACCATGGTGAGATCTCTCTATAACAGCAAACACAAGCTCCCTGTGCAGGTAATCAGATAATACTCTGTATTTTTTGTTTGTGAATGTCTAGCCTTTTCTTTGTTGCAGTAAACTTGAAAGTGTGTTAAAGCAGTAAATCTTTATTTATTTCAGCAAAATTAAATTGATATGGAAATACATTCACCAAAGTACTGCATAAGAGTCCTCTTACTCACCCGTACCTCTGCATAAAATGAAAATAACAGCAAAAGAAAATTCATTTTTTATTTAATGCCAGCAACACCTTTCGCTCCAGTTAAAACAAGGGCATGTTTACCACTGCGTTGCATCATCTTTTCTTTTAATAACACATAAAAAGCATTTGGAAACTGAGGATACTATTGTAGTGTTGAAAGTGAACTTTTTTCCTCCCATTCTTGCTTGCTGTGGGAGTTCTCTTCTTAACAGATCAGGCTTCTTTTGTCATATTATTTTTATTCAGCTTCAAAGTGTGCCAAATGTTGTCAGTGCTTGAAAGACCTGGATTGCAGACAGGCCATTTCAGCACTTGCAGCTTTTTGAATTCACAGCTGCAGAAGTATGTATGGGAGTGTCTTGCTGAAACAAGCAAGAACATCTGAAAGGCAGTATATGTAGACGGTACAGCAACATCAACCCTCCTACTGACGTATTTCACATACACAGACTAATTGCTGTAACCTTAAGAATAATTTACTGCAAGAAGCAAATATAATTGCAAAGCAATATCAGTTATGTAATTATTATTGGTAGCACTTTCTATTACAGCTCAATAATAAAGGGGTAGTAGTAGTGTAATAAGGGGGAAACAAGCTTGTAGCATGGTAAGTTATTATTATACAATTACCAAAGTAATAACCATGTAATATCCAAGTAATATCATGGTAGTAACAGTGGTTACAGTTGAGTAATATTACCCTGAAATGTATGTAGTTGGATTATAAGGGCCCCAAAACTGGGCGTAACAATGTCGAAATAGAGCTTGGTAATAAAGTGGTAATAGCAGGGTAACAAGGAAGAAACAAGAACGTAATAATGTGTCAATTTCAAAGTTATTACCAATCAATTACATGTGGTAGTTTCTGTGTAAAAAGCACAAAACAGACAGAAATAATAAATAAAAAGAAACAAAGAAAACCAGAAAACCCATACTCAAATATGATGAAACCAATCAGGGTAATTTTGAACCCCACAGAAAATAACTGAAGTAAACACAGATCCAGGCAGCGTGTCCCGAGTTTACCCCGCAGTTTTCTATACATGTTCAAAAGATCTCACCTGGGAGGCGCCCAGGAGGCATCTTGGTCAGATACCCAAACCACCTCAGCTGACTCCTTTTGATGTGTAGGAGTAGCTCCTCCTTGCCCTGTCTCCAGGGCTGAGCATGAACACGCTTCACAGTAAACTCATTTCTGCCACTTGTATCTGTCATTTTATTCTTTTAGTCAATACACAGAGCTCCCGACAAACCGTAGGGTGAGGGTAGGAGCGTAGATCGATCAGTAAATCGACGGCTTCGCTTTCACGCTCTGCTCCCTCTTCACCACAACAGTGTCCTTATCACTGCCGAGACCAATCTGTCTGTCAATCCCACTCTCACTCCTTAACATTTTTAAAAAGCACTGATCAAAGGACAAATGGAAAACAATGGTGTGGCGTCATTAGGAACAAATTGAGTGGCAAAAGTCAAAAACTTGGACCCACCTATAAGGTTTAACAAAAACTATCCCTCTGGGGCATGCATGGACCCAGAGGGTCAGTAGGATGAGACTTTAATGGTGCCTTCACAGATATTAAAGTTAGCCATACCATAAGCACTAATGAACCCCATTACCATCTTTTGAACTGCCAGATACAAAACCAGCCGTTCTCTGTTTCAGTCCAGAGGATGCAGGTTTATTTTTGCACTTGTGGTAAACTGATAAACTGTGTTCACTGGTTTTAAAAAGAGTTTGTGACCCCAAGCAGTGATTTCCATTACAGAATCTGTTTTTAGTGCAGCGCTGCCCAAGGGGCCCAAAATATCGGTTTCATAATTGGTTTTCAGCCTTTGGGTACAGAGATTTCTCTGGATTCTCTGAATCTTTTAATCACAATGTGTACAGCACCTTCAGTAATAGCACTATCAAGCTATTTTCAAGAATTATTATTCTAATTATTTTTAAATTATTTGTATTTTTTTTCTTTCACAGAGTAGGTAACTCCTCCACATCTTTAAATCTCAAAGATTTGAATGTGTGTGGGATGTTTTTTATACTCAGTCGCGTCACTTACTTGTTTCTAATTAACCTAATTAGTCGTGAGCGCCTCTGCCCTGTCTTTTTAAAATGGATTTATCTAATTATTTACTTAAGCAGTACACAAGTTTTCCAATTGACTGTTATCCATAGTTTTTTAAACATATTTCTGGCATCAAATTCAACATGAATCAATATTTTTTTCTTTAGTTGTGTGTTCAGATTTTTAACATTTGACGTGTCGTCTTTGTTATATTTTTACGTTTTGGGTTTTAAGTGTTTGCCAATTATTTCATGAAGCTGTTTTGTTGTTGTTTATTTACAATTCATAGTGCTCTGGGTTGTATGGGCATTTGTATTCCACTTTATGCTCCTACATTACTTCATGTGCTGTTGTGTTTAATTTATATGTAAAAGTATTCCAGTGATAGAAGATAAGCACTGACATGGGACTCTGAAAGGTGCATGATCTTTGTTTTCATCACTTACTATTTTAAAATTAGTATGGCTCCTACACATCAGTTCATCTTTTGTCACCGTTATTATTTAGCTTGTTCACGCTCAGTAGAAACACGCTGCAGTGCCATCATTTTAACCAATATCTAAATACAGGAGGCTAAAGGTATTAAGCATGTAACCCACAGCAATGTGTTAGCATCAGCTCAGTGCTTTCTGCAGTGTACTATATGCACTAGCCTCCCATTGATATCTAACAGCTCCTAATGCTATTCATGCCCTGCTGAGCACCATGCAAGTGCTAAGCCAAATGCCATTCTGTATGTCTAGGGCCAGCTGACTGTGATATTAGTTTAGCACTAATGCTATTCAGTGTGAATAGGCTAGTGTCTGCCAGCCTGTCTAATATTAGTGTGGGATGGGGGGGTGGGAGGTGGGGGAGGCCTTTTACTCTGTTCTGAGCAGCTTTAATTTGAATCTGCTGGAATGAAACCGGCAGAGCATGGGGGAGTCAGATTGCATTGTGATATCCGTACATTACTGGATGGGACTGTGTGTCTGGCGTGTGCATGTGTTTGTGTGTAAACCTTTTTAAAAGTATTAGGTGCCTCTACATTATATGCACATCGATTAACCTTCACTGTTCTCTCTATTTCTGCTTCCCTCTTTTCTTCTCCCTTCCTCATTTTGACTCTGTCCCCTGATTGCCTTGTGCTATTCTCATCTCTGCCTTCGCTTTTGTCGTTCACCCTCTGCCTTTCATCCATTCATTTGCACATTTATCAATTCATCTTACCCCCTCCCAAATCTGTCTTTCTCTCTCTTTTTTTCAGTGTATTAGACACATAGCTACCCTGCTGCTCCAAAATCAGCCAAGCCTCCTGCAGCCGGCACTGAAACTGATGTCTGAAAGCGGTGACGAGCAACTGCTTCAGCTGACTCTTGATCAGATCAACGGCATGAGCACAGTAAGTGTCACTGTAATAGTCTGGAGAGTTTGTGTTCAAATGGAGACACAAAGGAGTTTGCTTTATGAACTGCAGATTGGCTGGTGACATTTTTGTTGTCACTTATCCTTTAAAATTGTAAAATGTAAAAAGAAAAAGTGCTTCACGGCTTTCTGGAGCTCAAGGAGGTGTTCCAGATTTCTTTTCTTCTTTTTAATCAACTGTTAACCCTTTAAAGCCAAGCATATCATAATTGATGCATGTGTTTTTGAGACTTCTACATAATCAGTGTGACTTTTTTTTTACCCTCAAAAAATGATATAATTTGCATGACACATTTTCAATGACTAAATTGCAAAAATATGGCTAATGTAGCAAATGTGATACAAATTAAAACTCATATATGCAGATTCAAGTTTGATATATTTTCATATATATTTTGTCTAAAGGTTCAATGTTGTGGAAGTTTCCATTCAATAAAGCCTGCAGACAAACGGTGAGCGATCGCTAACATCAAACCTTTAATCAAAACAAGAACAAAAACCCAAGCTTGGTGAGAGAAGCCATCGCTGGGGCAGTCGATCAGTCTCTCCTGGCATGGCCCTGGGTTTAAATACTTCCCACAGGAACAAAAGGCAGTACACAGCTGTTTTCACACCTTTGGTCTTTCCCCCAAAGAAAGTTCATACTCCTTTGCAATGTCTTACATTGGTTGAAGAGACAAAAGGCTCTTCCCCCCACCCTGGGTTCTTTGTGTGTGAATGCTTCCCCCAAACTTCCTGAGATACAATCACCCGGCTGTTCAATGGCATGAATAAGGTGTGTGACATTGAGACATGCTTAAACCCAGTGGCACCAAAGCATTATACAATAAAATAATATGAATAATACATAAATGAAAGAAATTCCTCTACATTCAACAAACGCTCCAATATCAAAAAATTAAAGATTTCTGGCAGTTATTTCATGGTTTAGGTTTTAAAAGGTTAAAACCCAAAAGTTTTCAGTGTGTAGTAATGGTGAAGAGCTCAAACTGTCTTAGCCCTGTCTGCCTAATGAATGGCTTAAAAAAGGCATCTAAATATCAAATTAGGTTAATGCGTAATATGAATTATTTGTTTATTAACCTTTATGGCTTGCGCTTTAGAAAAAAAACTAGTGTTACGCATTGTGTTTTTGGAGCCTTAAGGTTTGCCTTTTGACCAAAAAAGTGTGACTGACTGAGAATCCAGAGACACTGCATGCTGAAAAGAAGATAATGGAAAAAGGTCTGGTCTGTTGTCTGAAAAGAGCGAAAAATTACATCCTATTTCCCACAGTTTAAATTAAGTTCTGCTAAATAATTTCAACATCCTTACAAACCCAGTTTCTCTACTTGCCAACTTGTCCTCTAGTTTTGGGAGGCCACCGTCAGATAAGAGCATAATCGTTCAAGACTGCGCAGGTCGCTCTCCACTGTTTCTTCAATCAGATAAGCAATTGTCACAAAGTGGGCTTCTCAGACCCAGCAGACCTTCTCTTTGTTCCTGGATCAGATAAGAGAAAGCCACACTATTAACTGACAGAGCCTCCATTAAATCAAACGATCAAGCTGCTATATTGGAACACCTGCTCTTAAACCTCAGTGAATAAGACAGCGGAACTGAGGAAAGTTAGGGTGCTGGAAGTGGTGAGAGAAAGGATTTGTGATTTAGATGTGGGAAGAGAAAGTCAAATGGAGCAGGAACGGGTGTCGAGACAGAGAAATGGGATGAGAATGGAAATTACAAGGACAGCAAATGTATAAATTGTAAAGTTGAAAAGGGACCCGGGCTACAGTAGATAGCACGCGGGAAAGACAGAAAAGATAAATCAGGTAGAGTTAGAGAAGGGATATATGAATGGAGGAAGACTGGTGGCGTGTCGCTGCTTTGAGAAATAATCTTATGTCTGCCAAGTAAAAGCTGAATGAACGGGGGCATGTTCGGAGCGGCACAGAACAGTGTTCATCTAAAGATAACATCATCACAGACACAGAAAAATTATCTTACATCTAATACATCTGATAGTGTGTTGGCTCCACGCTGCTCGCTGCTCATTGTCTGCATGTGCCTAGTGCCTTTGTGCATCCCTTCAAGTGTGTGAGTATTTCTGTGTGTGTGTGTATGTAGGACTTGTTTTGATTTCTACATGTTTTCAAGTGCATTGCTTCTGATTACTTAAACTTGCTTTGAAGGTTGTGTTCACACATATGTTATTGCAAAAAACAGAATTTTGCAAAAAGGACGTTGTGTGCAAGTCTTGTAGTATGTTTAGGCTTTGGGCATAATGAAACACTCAGTCTGATTCAGTACCAGCGCTCCTCATTGACTGTATTTAAAATCTTAACTCGAAACTCATAATTTCCATTAGGTTACAGTAATTGAATAAACGAACTTAAGCTGTCGTGTGACATCGTGCACACGCTGAGAGCTGCCCACCATATTGGACGTGATACGACCAGCAGTTGTAAGGGAAAAATGTTTATTCTCAACTGGTCAGTGCTAGCTGTCATGAGGTTAAGGAAGTGGAGGCTGTACATTAATCAGAAGGTCAGTGGTTTGAATCTTAATGTTGAGGCAGTCTTGGGCAAAATACTTGTGCATTCGTGTGTGAGGGAGGGTGTGTGTGTGTGTGTGTGTGAATTTGAGCTAAAAAGCACTTAGGCTTAGAATAACGTGCTTGTATAAATGAGACATGTAGTACAGGGCGCTTTTAGTGCTCAAGTTGTGTAGAAAAGCACTACATAAGTACCAATCCATTCAGAAACTACTGATTTAACTAAGTGAATCACTGTAAAGCTTAAATTATTTGCAAATTCAAAACTTTCTGAGCATGAAGTGTTTCCTTAGTTTAATGGGGAGAAAAATCTCACATAAAGTACTGCAAATAGTTTCTATCCATGCAGATAGATTTGCCTTTGATCTGCCAAGGGTTTAAAATATCCAGCTATACAGCAAAATATTCAACATTTTGGTTTTGGTGTATCTTTAAAACATCTGAAAAGTTACTTGTAAAAATTGGGCCTTCAGAAGGAATTATCTTTGTAATCTACATTATCCTTGTAACATACTGTTAACAGTTTTTAAATGCTTGCTTGTTTAATGCCAAGAAGTTCCAATAACATTTATTAGGTTTGTGAATAATTCATAGTGACCGGAAAACATATATTACTGGAGCTGAAGCACAGCAGGGTTAAATTGTAAACTGTCCGCATGGTTAGTTACCACAGCGTGAGCTTTTTCATTTAATTTGATTGTTAGCAAGTGCAAGATTGAATGTTGGCACTGGCCGTCTCCAGCGGACGTCCTCCCTTTACACTTCAGGATATTGCAGTGCAACTCTGCATCGACACTCTGAGCCTGTGGGAGAAATTACAACACCTGCAAAGTTTGGGGGGGAAAAAAAAGTCATGTCTGCATGTCGGCAATGATGATTCTCAAAATGAAAGTTGGGTCAGCTCATAAGGTGATGTTTGCCTTCTGCACAAGCCTGAGGTCCACAAGGAAGCTGGAAATTGCAGATGCACACAGGGATCAATCCAAAAACACTGCAGCAACAGAGGAAGCTGTTCATGCACAAGAACTCGAAGGGGAAGTTGGTTAAAATTGAACTGGTGATGGTTCTTGGACTCAAGGAAATTTTTTGACCACACCTTGTAAAGTTCATGTTGATCCACTTCTAAACGTGATGGCTTACACATACTGTTTCTATTTTAGCAGCTCTACAAATAGCCAGAACTTATCAGGAGTTACTGTGCAGCTGCTGTTAGCAGATCAGTATCTCAGGAGGAACAGAAATAATTGATTTTGGCTCAGCTTGATCAATCAGAAAATTCACTGAGTCAACAGCCTGTTAATTGACTGCAGTTACTGTTCAGTTACTTTTGGTTTGCATTTCATTGAGATTTTGTGTTTAGCCACGCTTTGTTTCACTCCATCATACTAGACAAGGTGCTGCTGCTGTGAGTTTTATTATAGTTCTCGTTTAAATAACTAGCCCGAGGTTGCTTTTTGGTCACAGTGAACCATACATTTGTTTGCATATGCCACTCTGAGTGATTGGCAGACTTTATCTTAAAGCACTGCCTACAGTTTTCTCCTGGCAAATAGCTTTGTATCTAGTATAAATCATTGTTTACATTGTTTTACCATCAAAACTTTTTTGCCACAGCTGAAGGTCCCTGAGGTTATCATTAAGAAAAAGAGATTAATTTAGAGTTTAATTAAGAAAATGTAATTAAGGGAAATCACTTGGCCTAGGAAGCGAATTCAAAACAGTAACTGATTCATCCACAGTGAGATGTATGTATATGTGCAGATTTTCCTTCACTTTTCCTGTGTCTTGCGTTGCTGCTGCGTGGTAGGTGAGTAAATGGGTATGCTGAGCTCTGCAGGAGGAGACCACAGTGGGCGTTGGAGAACTAAAGAATGGAGGAAAGGAGTGGGAGTAGTGCAGATTATTTGAAAAGGAGACAAAGAAGTAGAGAGCAGGTTATGGAGAAGGGAATGTATTCTTGATGCTGAAAAATACAGTGGAGGCTTTTAATTCTCTGCTTTCACGCTGTTCAAGGTGTCGGCACACAAGTCTTCAGCTGTACTCTCTTCCATATTGTCCATTTCTCTCCTCCTCTTGAAGATGTATGGAGTTGGGAGGAGGGAGTCAGGAGTTAACACCAGCCTGACTAATGCGAGTTCTCCATTCTGTCTGTAAACACACACACACACTTATACAGATTCCTCTCAGTGCTGCAGCAGTCCCTGTGCCTTTTCAGCAGCTTATGTTTTTTTTCCAGGCTTTTCCATGATTCTACAAGGCTTACATTTTCTGTGTGGCACATGTTCGAGTCACAGTGACGACAATGGCATATTCAATAGCCTCGAAACTGCGGGTCTTTAGCCAAAAACCATAACATTTTCCATCTGAAGTGGCAATAGCAGGTTGTTTTGAACCGCGGCTGTCTGTGGCTCAGTGAATTGATAAAGTTGTTGTCTGCAGATGACTGGTTTCAAAAAGAGAACCATGTAAAACTAAATTTGCTTTTGATGGCTATGATATTTTTCTGAAATGGAAAAAAAAGTTGTGTATTTCTGCGTAGATCTACAGTACTGTGCAATAGTCACCCATCATTTTATTATATTTTGATACGGAATGGGAAATGGGTACAAACATACATGGAAATATAGTATATAAGGCAAAAACAGAGTTTGTATCGGCAGTGGTAGTATGTTTGGGAACATTGTCATGCTGGAAAATTAAGTTGTTAAACCGACGTGTTCCAAACAGTAGGGTACATCTTTCGCCATCTTACAATGCTGTGATTGCGGCCATTCCCCAACTCTCTGTGAATGGTACTCATGGCCTTTGATCAGTGGGTTTTGGTCAGTGGTTGTTGATCAATGGTCATGAGAATTTTCATAATTATGTTTAAGGAACTGACCTCCCAGCCCATTGTTCCTTCAGTGGGCTGGTTTCAGGCATTATGCAAATATACTGTTTATAAGGTTGGGGAAACCTGCAGTCAGCTGAGACTGAAGAAGTCACTTGGATGAGTGACGAAACGTTTCTCCCACAAAACGCTACGTCCAGATGAACAGAATCAACGTTTGGAGATTTACTTTCCTGGATGATTGAGAATGCATCAAGACAATTGTAGATCAAATTTCTTCCATTATGAAAAGATCCCCAACACTATTGGCTGAGATGCTCCCCAAACCATGACAGTCTCCACTGTGTTTTACAGATGGCTGTAGACACTCACTGTTGTACCTCTTTCCTGATCTTTTCTGTACATACTCATGACAATTTAAACCAAAATTTGCACTTTATGCCTGTCAAACTGTTATTTGTGTCATTTTTCAACAAAATGTTAACAAATCACGTTTTTGCGACAGGCTGCACGTAACAGTACCAAAAGATGCCATTTAAAAATTGTCATGTGTTTGTTAGGTGTAGACACAACACTGGTTCATCCCTTGTTTCATAGATTCCTGTTTTGTTTGAGTGATTCTTAGGTGAGTTAGATGACTTGACAAACAAAAAAACATTCCTGTGAGAATGGTCAGGTACTAGGTACAGGTATAGTAGTGAAAAAGTAGCCAATGTCCAAAGAAAAACTTTGGAAGACCTTCAGAATCTCTCGGGACCTATTTTACCACTGTAAAAAATTACAAGTAAATCTGTCTCATTGGATGCAAAATATAAAGACTCAAGACTTTTGCATAGTCATGTAGTTTCTGTTGGTTTGAGTCTCAAAAGGAAAATGGAAAATAATTCTGATAGTTAGGATAAATAGGCTGTTGGTTGAACAAACCAAGCACCTTTAGTGGTGTCTCTGAGCTTTGGGGCTGTTTTCTGAATTTTTGCTCATGCTTTCAGTTGGATTAGAAAATCGTAGCCATTGTGAGGCTACTGAACCACTTTAGAGTAACCGCATTAGCCACAAGTGACCCGTTTGGTTCCCATGTGAAATTTTCCAGTAGCCAGAGTGCCTTCCAAAGCCTGACAGAAAAACAGCCAATCACAGGAGTGGAGCGCCCCAAACGCTGATCCAGTCTTGCCAAAATGATTCTGTGAAAATATTCACAGAATCAAAGAAAAGATGACATAGCCTAAACTAGATAGCTAGCTAGATAAACGTGCTGTGTAATGGACTGCTACAGTGGTTTGTGGGTTTACTTGTGTTTACTAGCCGATAACGAGCCAGTTTTAGTGGTAGTGCTTCATCTTTCCATCTTTTCTTTTTTGAATTTATTAACAGTTTTAATTTGAACTTGTGCTCCCTTGTGTATGTTTTTAATCAGTTAGAAAGAACTCAAAATCCCGTTGAAAGAGTTGGATGCACCTTGTCCATCTGCCCAGTGTAGTGAGGACAAAAGGGGCATGTGTGCTTGTGTTTGATTGAGTGATTATGTGTCTAATTGCTTGTTTAAGTGGGCTTGTTTACAGCTTTTTGTACCACATTGAACCTATTAATCTAGCTCTGTTAGCTTGCAGCTCACTGCGTTGATCCCTGAACTTCCTCACCGTGTGTGTGTGTGTGTGTTTGTCTCCTCGTATGCGTCAGAGCCCACTTTTATTTTTATTTTTTTGGCTTTAAAGCCTCTTCTTCTGTCACTTTCAATCATGTTGTGCTGCAAGCAAGAACTGTTTGGTGTCATTTGTGTGTGCGCACACTCAGTTTGGTGCACAGCTAAAGCCTGGGGACAGCTTGGATGGAGGGATAGGAAACAGAGCCTGGAGAAGAAGAAGAGGAAAGGAGATAGTTGTGTGTTGTCTGGCATTCCAAAGAAGCTTTATGATTTAAATGATAAAAGAAGGCTGGGGCCATGCATTATGTATTAGGCATTGTACGTGTTCAGTAATTCCAATTAAGCTCTCAGCTAGGTTTAGCTCAGTGAGAAAGAACTGAGAAGGACGTATACAAGAAATGAGAGACATGCAGGGTAAGAAAGGCAAACAAGAGTTTAAAACACTGACCAAACTAATCAGGTAACATTCAGTGGCCTCTCGGAACAAGCCAGGAAAAGACGACCTTTTTTTTTTCCCTTTCGTCTTTGACGGCGCGAGACAGCAAGAAATGAGAAGGTAATAAGAGCAAGAGGGGGGTTGGACATCTGATGGCTGCAGCTCAATGTGTCAGTTCTCTTGTCACGCTGAGTGTTTGTTCACTCACTCAGAGTGCACACCAGCTGCGGGTGCGACCACACTCACAGGAGACAGAAGATACCTCTTGTTTTCGCATCTCCGAAGAGAGAGACTGGGAGTTGTTCGAACCCTCGAAGATGGGCTTTTAACCTGATATAGATGCAACACAGCTACACCCCTATGCACAAAAATAGATCCACCTCAGGACAGGTTTTCATGTTCTCCAAGCTGTTGACCTGTGATACAGAAAGAAAGGCATGATGGATGTATTCCCTGCACAATCAGATCCTATTCACACTGATCTGTTTATTAAGACAAGACCTGGACAGACTGCAGGGGGAACTCAAGAACTCAGTGAGAGAGAGGAGAAAGGATGATGAAGGAGGAAAGGGAAAGAGGCAGTATATAGTCACATATACGGGTTTGTCAGAGTTGCAGCAGATGGCTAGCTGTGGAGCTGAGTCAAAGGATGATGTAGTAATTGCCTTTCACATGAAGGATCTGAGTTTAAACAGATGCTGTGGCAAGCATTCACACTGCCAAAGTGTCCCTGAATGAGATCCTGAAATCCCACGAGCTTCGCTAACCACTGGTCTTCTACTCAGCCTCACTTCTCATGCAAACATTTGCAGACCACAGGTTAGAGAGAAAGGATCACTGCCTCCTGTTTAAACACAACACAAGCAAAACAACAGTTTTATATGCAGTTGGAAAATAGATGCAGCTGCATTGGTGGAAAAAAAATATTTGGAAAGGTTTGAGCGAACAGTGCAGTTCCTTACTCTTGGACAAATGATTGGACGGAGACCAGATGCTTTGAATATGTAAAACAATACAGTGTATATGGTATAATGTACAAGAAGGATAGAAAGATTTAAAGTATTGATTGGTTTTTATTATCTGCAGCTTTTTTACAGTAGGGATAAGCACTTGAATGTGACACAGATGTTTGTGCTGTAAACAAAAAAAAAGGATATGATGTTATCTGCTCCACTTTGATATCAAGATTCCCCTCCATCCCTCCATCTCTCAGGTGCTTCTTCACATCTATTTCCAGCTCAACTGTCAATCCAACTGACTCTAAGACTCAAATCTGCTGTCTCTCTTGACACTGTCAAACAGTAATAGCCTGGGAGGTGTGTGTGTGTGTGAGAGAGAGTGAGAGTGTGTGATTCTGCATGGAGGACCAGGCCTGTGCTCGACGGATGTACTCGCTTTCTTTTTCCTTGCACAACTCCCATAACCAGGAAATGCAGAGGAAAACATGATTTTTTTGTGTTTCTTTATTAGATTCAGTGTTTGTGCGCGTGTTTACAATATTTGCATATTTCTGTCCCTACACTGGTCACCGTGCACAGGAGCGGGGCTAGATCATTGTCCTCTAAATTCGTACACATCTCATGCAGCCACAACCAACTGCATCTGATAATTAATTTGTGTGTTGTAATGCTAATCTAGTCTCCTCTGCAGGTATGATATTTAGAGCTTCCGCAACTCTGGCGCTTTTGTTTCACACTCCCCAGTAGTTGATAGTGTGCTACATATCAGTCATAGCTGATAAGGTGTATAGCTTATTTTAGAAGCCACACGTTATCATCATTGCATTTGCTATAGGCGTGAGCTCTCATTACAGCCAGGCTCCAGCAGGTTATTTCAGTGATTAACAGGCTTTAAGGTCCAATCAGATCAAATCTGAGGTTAATCGCACTTAGAACATCAAAAGGCACTACAGAGCTGCAGAAGATGACGCCTGCAGACTTATCGTGGGTTTATGAGCCCCTGACTATTTTTTTCATACCACCACAATGAGGCTGATAGATTGGGTTTTCATTGGTCAAAAATATACTGGTTGGCATAACCTGCTCAGGATTAATTGTAATGATCATAATCAGATAAAAATCCTTATCAAATACATCTCACCGGACGATTAATTACATAAACCTTGCTAGTGCTGGGGTGGACCACATTTTCCTTCAGTACTGCATTAATTCTTGACGATATAGATTTAACAAGGTGCTGAACACTTTCCTCACAGATGTTGGTATGCACATCCATGATGTCACTCTCCCATTTCACCACATCCCAACTTATTCGATAGAGATCTGACGGTGATTGTGGAGGCCTTTCGAGCACAGCGAACTCACGGTCATGTTAAAGAAACCAGCTGAGATGATTTGAGCTTAAAGGGATGGACATGGTCAGCAACAACACTTGGACAGGAAGGCTGTGGCATTTAAACAGTGCTCATTTAAATGGTGTTTACTTGGTACCAAGGGCCCAAAGTGTACCAAGAAAATAACCCCCATGCAGTTATAGCACCACAAGCCTGAAGTGATACAAGGCAGGATGGAGCCATGCTTTCTTTTTTTATCACTTAAATCATCTTTCTTCCTAATTCTGATGCTCAGTTTGAACTTCTGTATGTATGTGGATCTCATTTTTCTCAGAAACAAACAAAAAAAAAATAGCAAAGAGAAATTAAAAATGCATGCCATGAAAGAGTTTGGGTCTTTGGAGGTTAATCTAAGATTCAATAAGTATTCCCCACATGAATAGATGAAGTACAGTAACAGTAGAAAAACTGATTTAAAAAAATTGAGTCAAGCTTATTTGGAAGAAAATACTCCAACATGCAACTTTTTCTTCCAAATAAAGGCATTTTTGCAATCTGGCTAAACATTTGTCTTGTTTGCAGCCTGTTTCATCATCTCACCTTGTGTTTCTTGCCTTGTCTGACTTTATTGACACACTGTCTATGCGTTTTCACATCTCAAGAAATCCTTTCTTCAGTGTAGTGTTACCATAACCACTTGTTCTTCAGTGCCAAATTGCACACATTTATATAAATGACACTTTTTTTTCCTACTCACACTTCTGAAGAATAAGAATCAGTTGCTCTTTTGCATGTAAATTAAAAAAAAAAAAGTCATCATTCGTGACATTGATCTTCAACAAAGCTCCAGAAATCCCATGTAGAACATTTGTTCAGAGTCTCTGTTGAGGCTGCAAAATGAAAAATAAAGCTGAAGTGTGAAGGTGTTTTTGAAGTGCTTCTCCTCAGTTCTGGTGTGCATTCAGCCCCTGAAAACAGTCGGTGGATTTAAAAATGTATGTATCTGACGCTCTCAGTGCATGTCAGCCATTCTCCTCTATGCCCCCCCCCCCCCCCCCCCCCCCCCCAGCTCTCTTCATCATACATTTTCCACACTCCTAACCCCCACTGTCTCTCTTGTAGTTTTTTCCTCCTTGATTCTCATTATACATGGATGACCTCCTCATCCACCTCTGTTCTAGGTTCAAAAATTTCTCAGTCTGTCATCTTTCCTTTCCCCAGCTTGTCATGATTCATCTGGTCTTGTCTCTCAATAGAAGGCCTAGAAATTAAATTAGTAGTCATGCACGTCACACTAGTCACATGCCGACTCTCTCTCATCCTTTGGCAACAGGGCAATAATGACCTGGCAGGGTTTAAAACGCATTAAATGGAAAATGCATTAAATCCACTATACTGATGTTCCTTCCCAGACCTTCTAACATTAGCACGAAGTAAAAATTACTTTAAGTTCAAAATATCAGTAATCTCCCCCTAGGAGACAATGTCATTGTAAGAGACAGCAGCTGAATAACTAATGCTTATCATCACATGAGCCAAGTGATCCTCTTAAAGGCTCTTTGTGTGTGTGTTTGAAGGAGGAATTGTCCATGCAGGGGAAAAAGATTGAGTTTTGGCTCTGCTCACCTTCTCCGCTACACTAGAGAAGACATGGGCTCCACATTTATAATTGATCTGCCTCAGCTCCAAAAATACCCCAACAAGGACACGCTGTTGTCTGCGTGTGCATGCACACAAGCGTGTAAAGTTGAGGAAGTGCAATCTTAATAATAGAGTTAGCAAACAGGTGAGAGGGTGCAGAGGAGACGGGCTGAGTCATGGAGAGACGGCCCTCTCAACCCCAGCACTCAGCCTGGCTTCTGCATGGCCTGTAAACCACTCTCAGCTGCCCTAACGGCATTTAGCTGTTTGAATTTGCATGTAATTCATTGATGTAACCAGGTGGATGATGGGATTAAAATATTATGTAAAGGTCTGTTTATGACTCTATGAGCATATGCTCTAAACACTTTTAGTAAGCGAGAAGCTGCAAATAAAAGGAAAAAGAGAGGAAAAAGAGGTGTGTGTGTGTGTGTGTGTGTGTGTGTGTGTGTGTGTGGGTGGATTGGTGGTTGCGAGAAGCTGTGTGTGATCGAAAGCACATGCGAGAAAAATGGCGGTCAGCCGCGGGTCAACACAGGATGTGACCTGACACTGAAAGTGTAACATTGTAATCATACAGCATTTAAAGGTTCCTGCTGCCGCGGCTGCATTAAGCTACAAAACCTTATTTCTGCAAAACGCAGTGGATGGTACAAATTCAACTCCACCAGCTGCTTTCAGTCTTCAGTCAGCCAGTAGATGTTTAGGGTTGATACCTGGAAGAGAAATTGGATACATTCATTCGAAATTTTTGGCTGTTTATCTTGACACGTGTTCTTTTCAGGGATAAAAAACAAAAAAAAAACTGGATCACAGTTTAAAAGGAAACTTAGTTTCTCTTGATTCTATCCCCACATGTGTGTTTACATGTTCTCCTCCCCTTTTCTTCTTCCTCCAGGAGACTGCTTCCTCCTGCGATGAAGAGCTCCTTTCCTTGCTCCTAGATGCTGGGCTCCTGGTAGGCTGCGTCTCCTCAGCCCTGTACCCCCTGCTAAGCTCCCACATGCTGTCGCACCAGCAGGAGGGCGGTTGGGATGTGGAGAAAGCCGCCGCTGAGCTGATGGCGGCGGGCCACGGGCCTGAGGCAGGCTCCCTGTTGCTGGCTCACCGCGGAACCCACCCGGCCCAATTCACCTTCAACTCCGCCTTGGCCGTTCTCGAGAAGTGGCTGTGAAAGGAGACGGGGAGACAGTTTGGACCGCAGCCACAGAGCGCTGTCGTAACCTAGCCTTAGGGAAAGAGTAGGAAGATGCTGAAAAAGGACTGGAATTAGATTGGAACGAGATCTGAAGAAGCAAAACTAAAAGCAGTCAATACCTCTACATTTAGTTCTCTAATCAGGTTTGAGGTTCATCAACAGAAGACATTTCAATAGCGCTGTCATCTGTGAAGGTATAAGAGAGGATACCTTTAATCCTGAAACATCTGCTCAATTAGAAAGACGATCTTTCGCACACAGAAACAACCTCTGCTGTCACTCAGTCATGGATGAACGTTGAGACCGAGGCCTAATCACAGAATGCAACGGCTGCTCGGATTTATTTGTGTGTGCGCCGTGTCCTATTGTGTGATAAAGTAATTGAGCAGTGGGTAGCAGTGGGTGGATATTAGCCTATTGTTCCGTGACAGGTTTGCCTCTTTAACGTCCCATCGTTAAACACCCTGCCTCTGCTCCATTGTTTTCCCCCTAATAATGTCTAATTAATTCCTTCTAAACAAATTAGCCCCGCAGCTGCCCCCGTGCTGAGTGTACGGATGCACAAATACTATATATGACACACACCAGTGAAGTTATGCAAAGCTTATAATGATGAGGAATAAACGTGCACGCACGTGTGTGTGTGTGTGCGTTGATGTTGTTAGGTTGCTTTGTTTCATTTGAATAAATAAAAGCGTAAAATACGGCTCTATTTTGTCCCACCTTTTAGAACCGAAATAAAGAAAAACTGATGAAAAGGAGCTATTGTATTATTTTCATTTTTTATTGTATTGTGTTTCTTTATTCATGGTGGAAGAGTGCACAGATGGGTAACGTTTCTTATCAGTATTTTTAGTTCTCTTTTTAATTGAATGGGCTTTAAGATTGTATCCGCCTCATATAATGAATGCACTCAAAACATTTGCATCATAATTACAGCATTTTGAGGAGTGATTTGCAGGGCAAAGATTTAGAAAATGAAATCCAAACCTCTGGTTTATTTATTTATTTATTTTCTGTCAAAGCATTGGAAGTATGATTTTTATTTTTAGGCTGCCTTCCAAATTAAACCAAAAGAGCGGTGCTCGCTGCAGGTCCCCAGAGCAGCAAATGAACTTTCTCCCTCGCACAGAAAATCACTTTAATGAATACAGGGTTTGGATACTGATTGTTTCTCTTCATATGCATGTCCTTTTTGTCATGTATCATTGTGTTAAGCCAGGACAAAAAACCTCCCACTGGGTCTACTTGGAAAATAATCAAATAGGAAAGTTGCAACATTGGAGTCAAAATGACATGATTCTAGTTGCATTGTTTGTTTGTTTGTTTTTATCTTCATAGATTTACAGTAGCGTGCACAAGTCTTGAGCCACCCCTCATTTCTTTATAATTTGCTAAAAGAAAAAGGAAATTCTGTCTTGTACAGAAATACTGAATACAGTATATAAGGCGAAAAAATAGAGTTCATACAATAATACCAATATTCAGTTAAACCACCTTTATTCTTCAACACAGCCTGAACTCTGTTTTAGACAGTTTTTTTTTGTCATTTCTTTAAGTAGACTTCAGAAATGGTTCTCCAGGCTTCTTAAAGGACATTGAAAGCTCTTCTTTGGATGTTTCTGCCTTTTGTTCCATTCTCTGTCTAGATGATCTAGATGATGTTGCACTGTCTTTCAATCGACGTGTGCATTTACTGCACTGGCAGTGTGTTTGGGATCCTTTTCATCCTTAAAAAAATGAAACCGATGCCAAACAGATGCTTTCCAGATGGTATTATGTGGTGGATCAAAATCTGATTGCACTTTTCGTGCACGTTTTGGCAAGATCCCTAACACCACTGGTTAAAATACAGCTCCAAACCATGACAGAGCCTCCACCATGTTTTACAGATGGCTCTAGAAACTCACCGTTGTAAATCTGGCTCCTTGCAAGCATACAGAAATGTCATTTAGCTCTCGATTTTTGCACAGTGCTTCATCGATAGGCAATTTCTTAGTTATTTTGCTTTTTTACCTATAAGTTTTTCATACTATAATGGAAACAGGACAGGACACCATTAAATGTACATGACTAAATATGCAACATTCAAAAAGTTACATAAGCAAAAGAAAACATTTGTATTGGAAAGCATTTAACGCATTGGAACTGTGCGACTTAATCGCAGTGGACTGTGACGACAAAAACAGAAGAGCACCCAAAAAAAAGCATTAAATCTCTAAAATCTCTGTTTGTTTTGCACCATGTTCTTCAGGATAAGAGGCTTATTGGGAGAAATTGTTTAATTGACTTCATATTTAAAACCCATCTTGACAGGGGCTTTAAAAACACTGTACTCATGCCTGCATCGTGCCTTAGCTAATTATCCAGATGTTGAAAACCAGCAGTGACTGCTCTTGATGGCTACCGTATGGAATTGTGGCTTCGGTGACTTCGAGATGCATTTTAAATCTGTTCAGGCAGTAATAAGCCGATCATGTTTCCATATTTGCTCGTTAACTTTCTCCAGCTGTACTTAATCCTTTAATTTAATGAATAAACTTCACAATGATATCTGCATAGCTTTTCTGTAAAGACTCTTCTTTTTCTGCTGCCTCCAAAGACTTAAAAGTTAATTACCTGAAATTCCCCCGTGGTTCAATAATAGTTTTTGTTTGCGATCCCCTTATCTTTGTGCTCCATGAGTGCACAGTGGTATTTACCCGCCTAACCCCTTCTGTTGTTTGCAAAATACTTTTAGGCTAGCGAAAAATAAGAATATATATGATTTCATATTGTGAAAGTAATTCACTTTGGCATGCAACATTTAAAGTAGCTGCCGGAGTAGAGCAGCTTGTATTTCTGACAGGTTAGAAATTGAATAAAGGTCTGTTGCTTGGAGGTATTTACCCTGACAGCAATACTGCTGTATATCAAGCCCATTCATAAGAGATGGGCCAGTTGCGGGTGGATGGTCTATATATCAAACAAGGGAGTTATGAATCTCCCACCTGTGGAGGAGAATATAGGAAATCCTTGTGTCAGTTACGTGTCTTGTGAAAATACCAGCAGACACAAAGTTATGAGGGTTTTTTCTGTGGTTTTTTTAGGCTTGCTTTTAAGGAAATGTCAGCATTAGAGTATGAGATGAAATAATACTTTAGAGATTAATGGTTCGCACTTACAGCATTCCACTCCTACTTTTCTACTCCTACACACAGGTACTCATTCCTTTGCAAATTCTGTCAGCCTTACATATTGAATTCAATTGGTCTCAGACGGTAACTGACCCAGGTTTATTCATACCCTTGAGCTGCAGCAGCGGCCTGCTTTTGGTCCTGGCCAACGTGAAATCAGCTCTTTGTGCTCAACTAACACAATTACACGAAGCCCTGCTGTAATCAGCGTGGACTGTTAAATCCTGAGGTCATCGCGCTGATCAAATCAACACGATCTGAAGCAAACCTTTGGCTTTTAACAAAGTGTCGCCACTTGTGTGAGGTTTATATAAAATACACTGCACTGGGCGAACACAGCCATCAGTACTCACAACAAGAAGGTCAGAATACCGCATTTTTGTAAGGCACCACCCAAATGACACTTTGATGGATGGATGCACTCAAATGTCCTGCCTGTGGAACTCTGGACCGGTTCCATGACGAGGACAAAATCCTCATTGTTTCTCCTGAATCCAAGGACTAACAGGTAGTTCCCTGGCATCGGCTTCACCAGGGATACGGAGGAGTGTGATCCCTTTGTTAAAGCACACTTTCGTTAAAACGGGATCCACCACCTCAGCTGTCAATCCAGAGGTAACAACTTACAGAAGCTGGAACTCTGGACAAACCTCATCCACCCAAGGAGGCATTAACTCAGCATAAAATACTTAAGTATAGCACAATGATGTTAATAATTTCATGTATTTTGTTGGTTGTTTGTGATTGTTTTTAAACTTTACACTATGACTTTTATAGACATAGCTGCTGTCAAGGAGCGTCTGCGTTCCATGCTTGTGCGAGGTTAGTCATCACACTGTGCTACTCAAGATGTATTCAAACCAGCTAGGGTCAAACATGCTTGGACAGTGTACAGATGCAGTGTGATCGTTAAGGCTAATGAGCTGACAGATGATATCCCAGTGGGATTAAACTGTGAAGACACGTTTCAGTTTTTTTTCCAGATTTTTTTTGATCAGTCAAGTTAAGTTATGCAGGAATGTGTGCCAAGTATATTTGTGTGTTTTCCCAGCTCCAGCTTTTAGTCTTCTTTCATTACGAGCGCTAACACCCTGTGAATCTATTTTAGAAATTAAAACCACCTTGTAAAACTGTCATTGTGCTGAAAAGCTGATGCCGATAACGCCACGCAAAAAATTAACCGGGCCCTGACAGTCTTAAAGCCCCCCTTTCAGCTCGCACCATCTCCCATAATTACCTGAATTATTATTTCACTTTTATTGACTTTCATCGCGGTTTAGCATTCAAGTCACACCTCTTTACTAACACATATCTAATTCACATAGATTAGTGCTTAACATGCACTCAGAGATGTGCCACGAATATGGGCACGTGTCTGTGTGCGAGATGTTCCTTTACTCATGACATTGAGTTTCACTGCTGATAGCCTGCTGTTACGTTAATGACTGGATCCATTTAGATTAATGGTGAAAAAGCCAAATGGTTTCAGTTACATCCAACTGACCGGCTGTTTGTATGAACTCCTTACCTTTTTTTTTTTTTTTTGGTAACATCGTTTGTCCCCAAGAAGTAAAAAAACAACAACCTGTTTTTCACTCTGTTTGTACTTGTGATTGTGTAGACTGCAAGCAACCCTGGGAAATGATGTTAAGGTCTACCTCCCCCACTGCTGAGGTTTAGTAAACACAGTGCTGCAACCTGTCAAGTGTCAGCATCCTTTTTCTGTATCTGTCAGACAAAGCTCTTGGTGCAGGTGGTGCGAGCCATCATCGCAATCCATCCAGAAGGTGAGAGAGCGGGGTGGAGGAGAAAAAGGAATTTCTGTCCCCTCAGGGGGAAGCTGAATGAGACTGGATCTTGCAAGCACTCTCTCCTGCTGAAGTGAGGGTATCTGTTTGAAACAAAAGAATTTAACTTGAATCTTCGAGCCCTTTGTAGAGTCTGCAGTGTGAGAGAAGAGAAGCGCAAACATGAAAGGAGAGAAAGAGACTAAAAATATTGTATTCCAGGAAATCCCTCACAATCCCCCCTACCTTGACAACAGACTGAATCTTGGGAAATCGTTCACCCTCCAAGGCTACGTTTGTTTCCTTTTGCTTTTTCTAGTTTTCATTCACACTGCCTTTGACCCGCAACCTTGCCCTCCACAGAGTGACTATTTGTCTATATTTGTAGTACACTAAAATACATGCATACAGACAAAATGCTTCTAGCAGATACTGTAGGTGCCAGACAGCTTTAAAAAAAGAAGTAAAGGCTGTAGTATTGACTATAAAGAATAAAAGAAAAGGTATGAAGTGGGAGGTCAAATAGGCAGGGGGGATGGGAAATGACCGAAGCTCAAAAATGACGACTGAAGAGAGAAAGAAGAGTAAGTAGGAGAAGGTCCTGCTGAAGATATTACTGCAAGATTCACAGCACATTGGCTTTAGTAAAACAGAATAGCAAAGATAAAAAAAAAACGAAATCTACATTATATACATTTTTATATAACAGTAAAATGTGTTTCATACTCAAACATTAAACGACAGTACCGTGCAAAAGTCTTGAGCCATCAAAAGCAATGTGTTTATTTGTTAAGCCACTGATCTACAAATCATTCAAGGGTAAAAAAAGTCCCCTAACTCAAGCGATGAACTGGTGTTGTGTAAACACATCTTGACAAGCCCATTTTAAATTAATCTTTAGGTGCTTTGGTACTAGCAGCCTCTCACAAAAAATATGCAATTTGTTCCTGTTTCTCTTTTCTGAGTCTATAAAACATAACAGCTAAAACATAACAAAGTTTGAGAGGCATATAATTTGGTTTTTGCACCAACAAAGTGATTTTCAAAGAGGCATTAGCCAAAAATGTGGCATATCTTGAAATGGTTTCCAGTGTGTCCTTAAAAGTTTTCAAATTATCATCCAAATATACAGATGAGGTCATCAGAGAGGTGCAACAGTGAGTGTCTGCAGACATCTGTGGATGACTTTAGTATTGCAGAACTTGTTAAAACTGATTAGTAAACAAAAGTATCTATTTATTTTGATGCCAGAAAACATGGCTTCGTTTTTCAGCATGACAGTTATCAATCATGGATTGGCCTCCCCAGAGCCCAACATTACTGAAGCAGTGTGGGATCATCTTGACAGAGAATGGAACAAAAGGCAGCCGACATCCAAAGAAGAGCTTTGAATGTCCTTCAAGAAGCCTGGAGAACTATTCCCGAAGTCTGCTTAAAAAAAATGACATGAAAGCTGTTCAGCGAGTTCTGACTGTGCTGAAAAATAAAGGTGGTCACACAAAATATTGACTTTCAAACTGTGTTTGCCTTGTACGCTGTATTTCCAACTGTGTTTGCACATATTTAAATAAATCGCTGCATTGATTTCTCAGCAAAATATGGGATGTACTATACAGTTATCTATAAAAAGTGTCAATAACAAATACACAAAATGCCATAATCGCATTAACGCGGCAAATCTCCATTAGCGAGTTAACGCGGATCGCCCGTGCGCCTGTGCAGCCCCTCGCACAGGGTGATCCGCGCTAACTCACTAACGGAGATTTGCCTCGTTAATGCGGTTATTACTGCATCTTACTGAGATTAACGCTGACAGCTCTAAAAATAAGTATTGTCATGTAGTGTGCTAGTTTTGGTACTAGCTATACCTTTAACTTGAAATATCAGCATATTCAGAAACTCCGTATTAAAGGAATCTTCAACTTTACTTGTAAAGCTTTTATTCAGTGCTTCTCACCAAACCGTGTCGTTGTCATGTTAGTGCAATTTTAAAAGAGTAAACAGCCAACAACATTATAGACCGAGATTTTTCCAGTGACTCAAAGATTTCCATGAGCAAAAACCTGGAGACAGGTGGAGAGAAACCTTTTAATGGTAAAAACACATTGGTACAACCAGACTCAGGAAGAGAAGCAAGAACAGAACAAGAACAGTTTTCCAACCAGGGAGAGCTGGGCACCATGCTGCAGCAATTAGCACTTAAATCAGTGGAGGCAGTTCAAAAACTTCTAGCACAGGTATTTATTTCCTGCTGGCTCACAACTGAACTCAAAAGTGGACGTACCACAGGCTGACTAAACCTTGGTTTATGTGCACACAAAAAACAACATAGCGACCGTGTAAAGGCTCTACTTGTCATCAAAAAAAAATCCACACGACACCTTCAAGTGTCCACGGACAGCGATGGAGTGTAAAATTTGTTGAGCTACTTTTCCACCGAGTGCCAACTTCTGTTTATCTGAACGGTTCAGTGCGGAGAAATGTTAAGCTGACTACTTCCAGGTTTGTCTCATTTTCAAGCAGCCACAAATAAGAAAACACTTGAACAAGCATTTCTGTGAAGGATGTTGTTTGGGGCAGCTGCTTGTGGGGCTGACTGTTAATGCTGACTCAAGGTAAGCCCCAAACACCCACCCGCCAAGCAGCCTTTATTTTATATACCCCCAGTATGTCTTCCAGTATCTCTTTTCTTTTCTTTTTCATAAAAATCATTAGCTCATTTCACATTTTATGACAGCAACGGGTCTCAGAAAAGTTGGGACAGGATCATGTTTACCTTGTGTTGCATCGCCTCATCTTTTAACAGCATTCTGTTAATATCTGACAGCTTGGGAGATCCAAAATTCCAAACCTGGACTCCTCTATTATGAATGATGACATATTCAAAGTCTTCATAATTTTATGTTTAATGTTTTTTGTGTTTTTCTGAAATAGTTGTAAATCTCGACCTTGTGCGTGTATCAGCATTACATGATTCACTAATGTGTCTACCGCTTGGCTCTTTAGGGACAGAGGCTGGAAAGCTACTATCTTTAGCATTTCTGGAACTGGAGCTTTTAGAAAAAGTGGACGTCACCATTGGGACCTATTTTTTCACAGATTTCCAGTCGATTCTGTTCCTATTGTAATGTGTGAGCATCCTGTGTTGTATCGACATGCTGGAACTACTTTACACCTTTTAGATGTATTATAAGGTAATAATGTCAGAATGTTACCTAGTAGACAAGGTTCAAGAATTATTCTGGCTTTGTTTACTGAACTCCAATAACAGAGTGAACCATTTTTCATGTCTTCTGTTAATATCTGTGTAAAAAGAAATACGAGTGGTAATTATCTGAAGAAAAATATATAATTACACTCTTTAGCTTGAACAGAAGTATCTTCAGCTTTACAGTTTCTGGGGTCGGTTCCTAATGATTATCATTAGTGGAAGTCATGTGAAGTGATGCTAGAACATGTTAAGGATTGGTTTGTGGTATAACTAGTTAAGTTTACCTTATGAGCTCATGAAACATGCCAACAAAGAGAAGCATGTTCCAAAAAAATAAACTTTTTCTTAACAGTCATTTCAAAACAATTATTTTTGTGGTTTTACTGTTACTATTTAATTTCAGTGGCTCTCTACCTTGAAACAGATGTTGAACCTTGATGTCTCTCTGACTCAATAATGCTGTTACTTTTGACTCTGGGAAAGAGCTGTTAAAAATCTTCTTTTCGACTTATAAAACATCTTACTCGAATTTTAAAAAAGTGTAAAAAATGAGGCCGATCACTGCTCAATAGTCAGTTCAAGCAAATCGATGCAATGAGCTGATTTGCACTGGAGACCTTTGAATTTCTCACGCACAGTTGGTAGAAAGGGTAACATTTAATTATAGATCAATACGATGCCAACGTAATTCTGCTGAAGCAGTTTTGTTCAGCTTCTGCAAAATGCTAATGTGAGAATAATGCAGGAAATAAAAGAGACCCTCGTCTGCATTGCAAAATCCCCTTAATGTGATAAGACAGGAGCAGCACTGGGTTATGACACCCCACAAATGTCTGTGCGGTCGAGTAAACTGTTTCGATAACATCTGTTTTACGCCACTGAGAGTAAGAAAGAAGTCAGTAATAGATTGTGTTTCACACATTGGCGTCAACACCCCATCCTCTTTTACACGTCTTCACATCCTCCAAGCTGTTACTAACCGCTTGCCGTATGTTTCCCAAACAGGCAGACTCATCAGTTGTTTAGTGGGAAGAAAGAGGGAGCTGGGAAGGAGGATGGGATAGAAGAGTGTGGGTGGAAATGCAAAAACTGGGGATCCAGAATGACTGGAAGACTGTTTGTGCATGGCAAGAAGCAAAGAGCGAGGAAGGTGAAGAGAGGGAAAGAGGATGTGAGTCAAGCTGATATGCCAAATCAAGCACGGGAGATTTCTCAGCCCTGCTGGAAAACTGTCGATTTTTTTTTTAAACACATCACGTAGAGGCGGGTGGGAGTGAACGCAGGAAGAAAATGAGGGATGGAGCACTGGAATCAATATCTGGGTAATAGTTCATAATAAGGAGTAAAGGTTTCATCAGCAGTGTGTGTGTGTGCAGGCATGTATTTGCAAGCATGCGGCCACCTGTGTGTGCTTGCATGTGTATGCGTGTGCCGTTTAATGTCTCTTCTCCTGCAATCAGCGGTTCATTGACGTCGACCTCCTCAGCTGAATGAAGCAAATTACCTGCTTTGCCAGTGATTGTTAACTTCTCACCACTACATCACGAGTCAGAGTAGCCCCCCCAACCACACACACACACACGCACCCTCTACCTAAAAACACGAGTCACTTCACATGAAGGTGAAGATAGAATTAAGAAGGCTTTTGATGTGTTCTGGAGTGTAGGCAGGAGGATTAGATTTACTGTTTTAGCATCCTAATTCTTTCAGGTTTGGATTTGTTGTGCAACTGAAGTTATGTAAATGCTTCAGCGTTTTTTTGGTTTGTTTTTGTTTCTTTTGTTAAAAACACTTTTAAATTACTCCCCCCTTTTTGGCCTCTTCTGAGTTGCTTAAAAAGAATTCATGAAGGACTTCTACGGTGACCCTGATGCCCTGCAACTGGAAAAAACCTAGAAAATAGTAGAAGAAAAATGCAAAAGCATACAAAACAAAACTGAAGTGCTTTTGGGGGAGACATTAACATGTGAATGACTGCACTGAGACACACTAAAAAGAAGCGGATGATTCATGAATGTTGTGAGGGAGAAAAAAGGTGCAGGTAATGTGTGTTTTAACCGCATGACTCATATAATGCAGATGCATATTTGCTGTTTACTGTTAGCTTGTCACTTTCACACTGTCTTCACAAAACAATTCTGTTATGTTTAGGGAGGTTTTTTAATGCTTTTGCAACATTTTCTTTTTCGTTTAGTTCAGTTGCAGTGCGTTTCACCTTTCAGGGCAACCGTAGACTCCATCCTGTGGTTGAGCGACAAAATCTCCAAAGCTCCAGCATGAGGACAACAATGAGTTTGAGCTGTTGACTTGGCCTCAAAATTCCCCAGATCTCGATCCAATCAAGCATCGCTGGGATGTGCAAGACAAACGATTTCAATTACCTCGCAACTTACAAGACTTAAAAGATCTTTTACTAACATCTTGGTGCGAGATATCACAGCACATCTTTAGGGGTCTAGTGGAGACCTTGCCTCAATGGGTCAGGTATGTTTTGGCTGCAAAACAGGAGCAAACACAGTATTATGCAGGTGATTATAATGATATGCTTGACTAGTGCATGTCCTTCCATACTCTACTAGCTAAACACAGCTGTCCAAACCTCCTCTCTTTGGAGCTTCCAGCATTTTTAGGGTTGATAATTAAGTTATCCTAAACCAGCAAAGAGACAGAGGGCATTACCAATCTGTGATGCACTCTACACATGTACACATGCGCTTTCAAACTCGGGCTTCCTGACCCCAGACAGTAAAGGTGAAAGAACATCCACACATTTACAAGAATGAAGAAGAAGAATGATTATTTCAGGAACTTCTTATTGATAAACAAATTAAAATAGCATTCTTGAGGTTGTCCTTTTTTATCTAAAGGTGAGGCAAAACACTGTTTAGAGTGCATTCATAGTTGCTGCCCATATATATTTGATCTTATTTTCTTTAACAAGTGTGTTACCTTCGCAGGGGGACTTTGCTCCGAGCAAAACTTTTTTCAAACAATCCGACATAATGACAGAGAAACCAGTGACAACAGGAGCAACAAGTGTTTGGAGGGATTTAAGCTAAGGAAGAATGAGGCAATCAGTTACCATGGTGATGGGAAAGGAGTAGAAGGAGGAGTGAGGGGAGTGCAGAACAGTTTCATTTGGCGAGTGTCACTTACAGGCTTTGATGATGATAAGGACTGCTGCTGGGGTAAACAACATCGGAGCATTAAAATACTGACAGAATTGGGCACTCCAGAGGATCATGCTGCACTTTTCATGTCCTGGTTTTACTAATTTCTTCCTCCTTCTTACTCACCCTCTGAAAACAACCGGCTTTCCGGCTCAAAACCCCTCAACCCTTACAGTCCACAACAACACACACAAGCATGTGCAGGCACTCGTCCGTCCGCCCTGGCTACCTGTTACGCTCTTCCCGCAGGTGTCTGATCGTCCTTGTGATGTAGAGCAAGGATTATCGTAACCATGGCAACACTCTGATGCAGGCTTCAATCGGCGTGCGGGGTGGGCATTTGATATATATGTATATATATATATTTATTTACAGATGGAGTGTATTTTGTTTGTGTCTGTTTGGCATTCTCTGTGTATAGGGGGAACAAAAAAGCCGGTCAAGTGTTTATCAGATGTTCTTTGAGGAGGGTGTGACGTCCTCCGGGGTTTGTTAATGCATCACGCCGTGAATGGGTGTCACACTCATCCAGGATGGATGTCATCAGGCATGCTCCAGCGAGCAATTCGCTCACTTTCACAGGCTGAAAGTGGGAGGGACTGGGGAGGGAGGGGAGATGAAAGGAGAGTGATGGACTAAAAAAAACAAGAAGTGAGGCAACAGATAAAGAAAAAAAGGGGGTGTGCCGAAAGTTCAACGAAGAGGGAAAAAAAGCAAAAATAAATTAAATAAATAAAAAAAATGATGAGATAACACTTGTGCTAAAACCAGAGTGGGAGGATAATCTAGAGCAAGACGAAGAGATATGATGAATATAAAAAAGGAGTATGGGAAGAGAGCAATTGATAGGGGTGTGTGTGTGTGTGTGTGAAATTCAGAGTGAGAGAAAGCGAGGCAAACGTGAGCAATGGAGTATGTTAAGCTGAAATCTTAACTAACAGAAGCCTTGGTGTCACACTGAGAGGAAGCACTGAAACCAGACATCAGGGCTTTAGGCTAATTAAGAAAAGAAAGAAACTATATAAGCGTGTGTGCATGCGTGTGTGTGTCCTCTCTGTGGGCTAGGTGTGTGTCCCTGTGTACCTGTCGATGTAGAGAGCTGTGCATGTGCTTCAATAGGTGTTTGTGCTCTCTTTGTCTAACTCCACACACTCTCAAAAAGAATCACATTGCTCTCTCTCTTCTTTTCTATAATTACCTACTAACCGTATCTCACCCACATCTGCATCACATGTCAATCTGTTTTTCTCTTTGTTTATGTATTCCTATTCCTATTCATGTGTGTGTGTGTGTGTGTTTTATCAGCTTAATTGCCAAAGATATACATCTGGCAGTGGAAATTAGCTTTGGAGATCAGGCAGCAACACAATTTTGTCTCCTTGTTAGCTGGGTCATAGTGTTGATTGCTGTTCAATGTGACTCGGCTGCAGTGACTTTGTGGAAGCTGTAATCCATTTAATAACATGACATTCATGTTCATTTTGTTCAAATCATTTTACTCGATAACTTCATGTCTAGAATATGCTGAAAATAGATGTTTCAACGGCGAGGACACAACCAGGCTGTGCACACACCAGGCTTATGCTATCTTAACCGATAAAAAAACCAGACATGGGTCACATTGAACCAAAACGATTTGTCCAGTAATAAATGGGACTCTTCACTGTCATTACCTTTGTGATTACCACTCTTGGTAAAAAATGAGTTTGGTTTGTTTACCTGCACTGCATTGCTCACCTTTTCTTGTCCTGTTGATGTACAGAGATGAGATTTTTTGCTTTTTGTGAAATTTTACATGGTAAGTGTTCATCCATCCACCCATCCAATTTTTTCTGCTTATCTAATTCAGGGCCGTGGATCAGGATCTGCAGTCAAAGGTCGGAGGAACAGACATATTTATTTCAACTTGTGCTTCAAGCTCATGCCATCTTCTTAAACTTTGCTGCTTTACCAGAAGCCCAAACAGATTCAGCTTTGTTGAAGTAACACAAAGACAACTGTGATGTCTGTAAACCAGAGAAGCCCATTAACCACAAGTCTTCACAGTCTGACTGGACAGAGGCACCAAACAAGCACACTCATTTAAAGAATTCCTCTTTCAAGAGTCATTTCCAGTGGACCAGCTTCTACAGTTTTTAACATATACGTGATAACAATGTTTCACTCCTGTTCAAAAGCACAAACGCAAACTACTCACCCATCAGAACTTCCTCTTGCTTGCTCTCAGCAAAGTCAAGTCCTGCCTGTATACTTAACTCCTTCTCTTCACTCCTTCCTCCTTTGAGCGCTGCTTTTTTGCTTTGGGTTGCTAAACGTAATTTATAATGTCGCTACACCGACAAACTACTCTGTAAGATACTTGCTAAAGCACAAATTGTTGCATAGTTGAAGTAAACAATTTCATGCACTTTTCCCACAAATAGCAGAGAGCAAGGTCAGGAAGTACAAGCAATATATTTCCTAGCATGCCTATTACCTACTACTAAAAGGCACCTTTTTATGATCAGTGAAGGGTAACATTTAATTAATAAGGAAAAAAATACTGTATAATGGATAAATAAATTAAAGGCAGCGCCACGACTTAAACATATAATGGATTTTTGTAGAATCTGTCCAAAGTTAACTAAGGGTAACAAATACATGCACGTCATGCAATGTAGAGGAGCCCATAGAGGATAGTGGGGCACTGCCCTGGCTGCCCCATTGCAAATGAAGCCTTTGGCTGCTACATCTCCAGATATTAGTTCATGAGGTGAGTGACATACTCTAACAGCAAAGGTAAAAGGAAAAAGAAAAGAAAAATCTAGTAAGAAGTTTGTAGTAGCAAATTGGCCATATCAAACTCACTGCATGTATGGGACAAATGTGTTGGGCCACACCATTTAATCTTTGAATTTGGGTCCCATTACCACAGATGTATAACATAAAGCGTAAAAAATTTGTGAAAGAATAGGTCACTCTTAAGAGATCAGTGAATTTGAGTGTTGTAATAAGATGTCGCCTTTGCAACAAGTCCGTTTGTGAAATTTCTTTCCTCCTGGATATTCCATGATGAGCTGTAATTGGTATTATTGGTATTAAGTGGAAGCATTAAGAAACCACCAACGCCCAGCTGCAAAGCGTCCGACCACGTAAAGTTACCGTACTGGGTAACTCGCTCTGACATTAACATCAGCACAAAAACTGTGCGCTGGTAGCTTCATGATGTGGGTTTCCATGGCTGAGCAGCTCCTGTGGGTGTAATATGTAGGTGGCCCAGTGTTTTTGTCCATTTACTGTTTACAATAGAGGTAAATGATTAAGAAAAAAACTTCAGAAGGCTTATTGTTTATACTTGCAGAGACTTGGCTACACTTTTTGACTGATTTTGGTGGGTAATACCAGCAGATTGCTTCTTTCAGTAGTAGTTCAGTGTCCATCAGTGGCAGTGTCAGGGTCAGTGTACATTTAGTCTTTGTAGCTCTTTTGCTTCAGCTGTCACACTTATAGCTTGTTGTCTCCGTGGCCCCTGGAGAGTTTCTGGTCAATTTCGCGTATCTTCTCACCACTCACATCACTTCTTGAACACCTGTACTCATTCTGTCAGCATTTCTGTGGCTTGGTCATTGTGACCGCTTGGTTCTCTTGTCACTGATGTCAGTGCATGTAGTTCATCTTTCCTCCAAGTGACTAAGCATGTCTGTCTAGATCTTGTTGGTTCCAGATGTCTGAGCATGACTTGAGGCAGTTTACTTGTCAAAAGTGTCATTGTCACGACTGTGGTCATTTTCAGGAACTCCAGTCTCCTCTTACCATCCCTCTCTCACACAGATTTTCTTCAGCTCTTTCACATTTTTCCTCACTTGGAGAATCTTATGGATAATAGATGTATTGATTGTATTCTTTTTTTTTTTCTTTTTTTGCAAACTGATTTACAGCAAAGGTCATGCACACTGAGTCAGCAAATGGTTTTTATTGCAGCTCAGTCTGGTAGATTAGACCTCTGTTCAGATTGACAGGAAGAGGAGATATGCTGGGATTAATTGAGATCACCAAACTTTATCTACATATCTCAAAACGATAAAGGAGATAATTACAGTCTAAACACTGTAAGACAACTTTGATGAATAAGTGAACAGTTTGAACACCTTTCAAAAGAAAATACTAGAAATCAGCAGGTGGAGTAAGCTAAACTCTTTGGATATCTTCAGTGTTGGGAAGGTTACTTTTAAAATGTATTCCACTACAGATTACAGAATACATGCCCCAAAATGTATTTTGTAATGTATTCCGTTACATTTCTCAATGACAGTAACGTATTCTGAATACTTTGGATTACTTAATATACTATCATGCTTTTTACAACTACATGAATGTACTATTGCTGTGTGATTTATTACTATTATTGAAGGTTACTTGCCATACCAATACCAACTCGATTTTTCAATCTTAATATAAAATGAGTAACAGTAGGGTAGACATTAGGTAAGGCTGCACTTTTTGCAGCGATCTCGTATAGAAAACTATTCTGCGCATTAGTAACACAGGTCCGCGGCTCCGAACCGTAGTAAATGGACCTCTGGCTAATATGTCGGGTTCCGTGTCGGGCTTGTAACCGAAAACTAGCTTTACTTTGTTGTCTGGGTCAACTTTGCTAGTGAGACACAGAAAGAGGCGTTGAAAGGCTGCTCTGATAGAATTTATTGTTTCGGAGGAAAACACGAACACAGTGTACAGTCGAGTCTTAATAGCTTACTTACAACTGGGCTCGTCAGGCACTCTTTTTGGCTGCAGTGGTTATTATTATATTTACATGCTTCCATCTCACGTTTCTGGTCGGTGACAAACTCCTACTTTACGACTCTCCTTTTTCTCCCTCCTCGCGCTCACAGACACATAACGGGTATGACAGTCCCTGCAGCATGGACTACACTGCCCATGAGGCTATATTCTTTAGGGTTAATAGAGAGGGCATAGCCTAACATATGAAACAGGAAAAGACGACCGTGTATTCCATTTATTTCAATAAAGTAACTGTATTCTGAATACCACCTTTTTAAAAGGTAACTGTAACAGTTACTCATTTTTTGTATTTTAAATACGTAACGCCGGTACATGTATTCCGTTACTCCCCAACACTGGATATCTTCCACAGAACCACAGAACTTCCTTTTTATGCCACTGCTGTCCTCATACTCCAGCACAACGAGGTAACAACGTCCAGAGAAAAACATCAAGAGAAATTCATGTTATCTTGGCAAACTTTGAAAGATATCCTTTTGAGTTTTATCAGTTCAAAATGTATTTTTTTTTTTTTTACTTGATCTGTAATCACATTTTTGAGGCAGAATGAAAAATGCAGATTTTGTGCCTCGTGTTACAATAAAATCACATCAGAAAGGTATCTTTTTGTGCTCATAGGAATGATTACAGCAACAAGTACCGACAAGTACCCTTCAGACATACACGTGGGCATGTGAATACCAGCTTATGAACCTTTACTTTATATTGATTTGCATATGGTGTTTTTGCCCCTACACCTTAGTAATGTGCAACATTACTTTTGCCAGCAGAAAAAAGAGTAAGTGTGGGACCGGATGTTGTAGAGGTCCAAACTCTGGCTACATGCCTGTGTCAGTGCATCTCCAAAGAACAGTTAGAGTTGCATTAACAGTAAAAGTAAATACTAGCTGTGAAAGAAAGGACGTGCAGTGTAGCACAGCATGCTGCTTATGAGACTGTGTAGCCACTGAAAACCCACACTGTCAAAAGCACCTTTAACCTCCTAGGACCTGGTGTCCACATATGTGGACATCACATTTTGGGTTATTTAGACCAAAATCCTAAATCTCTTGCTCTCTCTTGCTCTACAAGGGCCTGATATCCACTTATGAGGACATTATACTGGCACTGTTCTATCGAAATTTTAAATGAATATCCTCATTTGTCTTAGAAACAAAATTCAGGTAAAAAAAAAAAGTCTGGTAATTCTTCATTTTTACATTCATCAGGTCCCAATCAGCCCAAATATCAAAGAGAAATAAAAATGCATGCCATGGAAGAGTTCGGGTCTTAGTTACAATAGGCACAATAACATCACAATTGGACCACGGGGCAATGAAAGAAGGTGGTGTGGTCTGCTGAATCATGTTTTCTTTTACATACTTGGACTCCCCCCCCCTCCCCACCCAAACCAATGTGCCGGTTACCTGGGAAAGAGATAGCAACAGAATGCACTGTGGGAAGAAAGCAAGCCACCAGAGGCTGTGATAATTCTATTCATATAGATTCTACTTTTACAGTCTACCTATTGTTGCGAACCACATGCACCCATTCAGAGCATAATCTTTTATGATTACAGTGGCCTCTTTCTGCAAGATAATGCACACTAACACACTGCAAAAAACGATCAGTTTTTGGTTTGAGGTGTATAAGAAAGAGGATAACTTACAGGACTTAAAAGGTCTGCTGCTAACGTCTTTCCACCTGCTACCATGGGGCACCTTTAAAATTCAGACTTTACCTTGAATGCAACTGTTTAGGAGGACGTGCACAGTACTAGGCTTACTGTTGTATATTCGCATATTTCTGAATGTACAGAATTTACAATGAATTAATCAATAGTGAATTTAATAATGAATGAATTGATAATGAAAATAAACATAGAGCTCTTATCATTTTCATACTCTGGTACCTCGTAAAGGTCATAATTGCTGTGTTAAGCGAGGCCGGCGGCACTAAGTAAACCGGTGTAAATTTATTCAATGCAAGCTTTAAATCAGGTTCATTTTCACTGCCTTCCAGTTTTTTCCCTTTGACCACATTCATCCATCCATCTTCTTCCGATTTATCCGGGGCCGGGTCGCGGGGGCAGCAGCCTAAGCAGAGAAGCCATTATTAAGGAAGGGAAAGAGGTAGAAAAGGCACAGATATGCCAAATTACACAAGACTGGTCTGAAAATCAGTGGTAGCTGGCCTGTTGGAGTGATGATTCCAAATTTGAGATGTTTGGTTCAAATTGTCATCAATATGTACGGAGGAGGCATTTGTAACACACAGCGGAGGCTCTGTCATGGTCCGGGTCTGAATTACGATGGAATTACAAATGCAGAAAAGTATTGTAAATTTTGCCTTACATATGGTATTTCCATGTCTGTTTGCACATGTTTAATAAACTGCTGCACCTTTTCCCCAGAAATATGAGGAGTGACTCAAGACTTTTGCACAGTAGTGTGTGAGTGTAATAGATATTGTGAAGCAACTGTGAAACCTAGCATGTTTTAAAAGACATCTTGCCTGTCTCATTCCCAGTGTTGCTGCTGATTACCCGTCCTTTGTTTGCTCCCACACTCCTCATTCATCTCTTATAGCTCACATTCATGTTTGTAAATTGAATTGTAACACACACCTCTACAAATCAATGCGTGTTCACTTTTCAACCTTAATCTTCACCAGACATCAGTCAATGCGCACACACAGAATCAGCCCAGCACGATTGGTCGGGGCCGTGGCCTCGGTTCCACAGGGAGCTGCAGCCAGTCAAAGGGTGTTAACCTTAAACGATTGTAACACGGTGAGGAGATCAAAACAACATTTTCCCACCTATTTTCACAAATCGGATCCAATAGTGGTGAAAAATGAGAACCGAAAAAAACGATATCCGCGAAAGAAGACTGTGGCTGTGGCTTGTTTTGGTTTCTTAGGAAACTCAGGTGTTGATTATATCTGAAAAGTATAATTGAGTTCAGCCAGATTAATGCAGCTCTCTATTGCATCTAATTAAGCTGACATCTGTGGCAGTTTGTGTACTTCCTAATCCCCCTCAACAAAAACAAATTTTTTTCTTGTGGCAAAGCCCTTTCTAATACTGCACTAATGGATGACACACTTACCTGCAGCGCATGAGCTTAGACTGACTGCCTCCCTTTCCTCTTTCTTTCTGCGCTCGCTGGAGCTAAGAGGTGCTGCATATTGGTCTGATTACAACCTGATTGAACCTACGCGCCTCTCTCTTTATACACAATCAGCAATGCATTGGACACAATAATGTAAAAGCTTTCTATCAATTTGCTCTTCCCATTTCATTACCATTGTGACTAAATCCAAAAACAGACCATGTTGGTTTGTATTTTTGTGCACTAATTTCACTGATTAGGCAAAAGTAAAAAGCCAAGATGAAAGTAAACAGCAATTTAGATCAATTTATGGGCCAGAATGGTTTTAAGAGTACCAAATGCCGACTCAGTAGACAAAGAGCCATTGTGTTTGTACCTTCCTCTTTCCGGATGCACACCACTTGAATCCTTCCCCATTTTTGAAAGGCAGACTTAAAACTTTCCAATCGCTGAAACCAAAAGTTACTTTTTGGGTTGTCCATCAAGTGAGCCACAGTGAGCTTTCCTCTCGAAGGCCCTCACTCATTATTAGCTTGCCAACTGGAATTTTTTTCTCCCGACCAAGGTTTCAAGGAGTTGAAAGGCATGCATGCCTTGTGTGAAGGGAATGTATCAAAGCAAGAAAAAAAGGCCTGTGATATTTTCAGTGTCTGGAATGTTACCGTTTCCTGTAATGCGCTGAAATGTGTCAATATGTGATTAAAAACTACGCATCTGAGAAGACAGAGTGTATGTGTGTGTGCGTGTATCTGCGTGTGTACGTTTCCAAGTGGATTTTTAGTAAATGTATTCTCAAGTCTTGGCTGGCTGAAAGGATGATGACTGTAATCAAGCTGGTGCCTTTCCATCACACCAAGCTCAAAAGCAGCAATGACATTTCCAAAGGTGCATGCTAGATGGAATATTAAAACGCCGTGTCACGCCAACTCTTTTAATGGCTTGTCTTTGTGCCTTAAAAGCCGCTTGACATTTCCTATCGGGGTCCCCGGAGGTTTGGTTTGGCTTTTGAAGTTTTGCTAAAGTTTAATCCATTGCTTTGGATTTTTACATGCTCTGTGTGTGCGTTTTTTTTTTGTCTCCCTCTCCCGCTTTTCAGTCTTGCTGTGGCAAAATGAGCTCTAACTGAGTGAGACTAGCACGGGTTATTTTTTTTCTCTGTAGCTGACACAGATTACACAATGAATTTAAAGGATCCAAGATTCTCCGATGGGCTTAAGGAATGACAAAATATGTGTAGTAAAATGAGAAAAAAAAATGTTGGGGAGCAGAAGGTAGGTCAGCATCTCTTCATTATTTTATCAGCTTGTTGACTGAAATGGAGCAGGACAGCCCCTCAAAATACTCTCTGTGCACACGCACACGCAGCAACACACCCGCTGCTGACCTGATAAGATCAGGGGTAACAGCATACATGCCTGCCAGAAACTGAAAAAATAGACCCCTGGGGTTCTTTGGGTAGTGAGTATCAATCACATCTTGTCACACTTTGCTCTCCCTCACTGCCTCACTGTTGTTTTTCTTTTTTCGTTCCTCTCTGCAGTAGCCGCTGTCCTCTGTCCTCCCTCCGTCTGAAGCTCCTTTGCTTTCTGAGGATCATCCAGGCATCAGACACATGCTTGGAATCAATTGTCTGATTAATACTGGAGACAAACACAATTAAAAATTGATTTGTGGCTCATTATTGACCAGTGTGAATAATTAACCAAGGTCTCGCTACCGTGCACGAGAGCGTGCTTTTGTTCCAAGTAGGGTGCATGCGTGGGAGTCTGCATCCACAGATTTTGCAGATGCTGTATGTTGCTTTATTACAAGTGGCGGCCACATGCTGTATAGCTGCTGTAAATCTTTGTCACATCATTCTTGCTTATATGAAAACTGTCAGTGTCTAAAGTGTTTCAGGACTAATGAGTGTTGATTTTTAATTTTTTTTCCTGTGGTTTTCTCCGAAAGTTGACGAGTCTCTGGGGAGCATTCAGTGTAATATAAGTGTTAATGTCAAGTGTTAATTTCACACCTTTGTCAGCACTTACATAAACGCCTGTCAGAGCTCTTTTAACCCCGGTTTTATGATTTTGGACTTTTAAGATGTGACCTCCCGAGATAATGTCCTTGTGTTGTTGAAGGGGAACACATGCCGCTGCATCTCTCAGACCTTTAAGTCTGAGACATGGAAAGAATGTTAGCACTAATGGAAAAAGAAATCACACTGACAGCCTAATTGAGCACATTCTGGTGTCACTATACTGTATTTGCACATTGTTGATTGTTGGTGCAATTTCAAGGACATTTTGAAAGGCAGCCCATTTTGCACTTCTACCTACAAACTGTTAAAAGACCTCCTCTGTGGTCACCCTCTTTTCTTCCTGTTTGTATTAAACAGACAGCTCCATATTCAACATCTTCTGTCCAGTGTGTCCACAATCTCTTCTCTGCACATGTCCAAACCATCTCTAACTTTGTCTGTGAAGGTTCTCAGTCATCCAGGTCATCGAAGTCCAAAGAGCTTGGAAAGAAAAGCATCTTGACTTCTGTAAGTTGCTTGAAGATCTTTCACCTCTAGGTCCCAGTTCACATGATAGCGTGGGACTAAGTTTCACAGCGGGTTCACCCGAAACCTTGGCTGATTGTGACCTACACCCGTTTTCACACCTTGACTTGTGCGATTAGGTAGAGGATCAACAGGGGGTTCATGACCCCTTTGGGGGACACTTAAATCTGGAACTCTCCACCATTTGACCTTAGAACTGAAGAAGCTTCTCAGATGAGAGGTGAAACTTCTTTAAGCAACTTAAAGAAGTCCTGACGCTTTGCTTTCCAAGCTCTTTAGACATCTCTAACTTTGTGTGCAAACACTTAACCTGAGCTGTATCTGTGATATACCCATTTCAATCTTGTCCCTCCTGGTTATTCCCAGTAAAAATCTTAACATCTTCAACTCTGTCACCTCTCTTCTTCTGTCAGTGCCACAAACTGCAAATCATGCATCATAGCAGATCTCTCTAGCACCTAAAAGCTTCCCTTTCATTCTTGCTGCTATCCCTCTCTCACCAATCACCTCTGACACTCACCTCCACACATCTGTTGCTTCGGATGGTATTTAAACTCATCAAACTGCAGCGTCACAGTCACGCCTGTCAGACACATGTATGACGTCTTGCTTTCATTAACTTTCATTGCTTTTCTCTCCAGTGTATACCTCCACCTCTCCAGGCTGTCTGCCAGCTGCTCACTACTCTCACTACAGATCCCAGTGTCACCTAAAAACGTCATAGTTCAGACTCCTGATTAACACATCTGCCAGCCTGTCCATCATCACAGCAAACATAAAGATGCTGATCCTTGATATAATCCCAACCTATCTGCCAGTCTTATTGCACGCCTCACCGCTGCCTTGCTGTCCTGGTATGTGTCCTGCATAAGCCTCACGTTCTTCCCTCCCTGTCGTGAATATCAGCTCTGGGTAATCTAAAAGCTAAAATATTGACTCTGTATTGTTGGTATAATAACTCCGTGACTCTGAATTGATGAGTTAAGAAAATGAATAGGTGGATGTTATCACAGTGACTGTGTACAGTCTGGAAGAACTTGCTGATAAGATAAAGATTTGTCATTGTTTCATATCCTGTTTACCCTCATAGTGGTTTTCAGCCTGCGATAGCTAATCAGTTTAAGATCCTATATTGCTTCATCTAAATACCTCAGCTTGAAGAAACAGGCCCAAACTGAGAAACTGATAATGTTTTCAGAGGGCTGAAATAACCTGATGTTAATAATTCAGATGTGACAGAAAGGTGCTGGAATGCATCCTTCTTCCTTTCTTTAAAAAACCACAACAAAAAGTCAGTGTCTCAGCTTAGCTGCTCCTTTGTGGATAAATTTTGTAATTTATTTTATTAAGGAATTCAGGACAAAAAAAATAGCAGCGATTACTGTGCTGAAGTATTGGATCCCGAAGTAGTCTAATTACACCACCATCGTAAAAAAAAAAAACCCAAACACTAATGCAGGACTTATTTGACACATTATTCTGACTTGGTGCATGTCCATCCTCACACATAAGCACCAGTACATATTAAACCGCATCCCCTGTGAACAGCTGACCTAAAATCGTCAATCAAAATGAAAAATATAAGCGCATGTAACCACAGCTAATGATAGAGGTGTCATTTGTGCCACCCCACTGAGTGCAACAAAGCTCGCAGCACGCCACATACAGTGTATTTCTCATATCATTACTTGAGCTCCATCCACAACAGCAGGGAGAAATTGCTGCAATGTGTCCATAGCTGAATGCCTCTAATGCCCAACTACAAAGAGCAGTTTGTATTTAACCTGAGTTTTAATCAACTATAATAATGGTTCAGTAACATAATGAACAACCTGTTGCTGGTTTTAACTAAATCGTTAACTTATTAACATAAAGGCTGCATATGCTGCACATAAAGGCGTAATTGCAGAGAGGAGGACACTAAAGTGTATTTAAACAGCAGGAGCTAAGGAGATGACGGAAACATCCTATATTCAGTCTGCTGTGATATTTTTCTCCGGGGTGTCAGATTAGCTGTCCAGTTATGGGCATTTAGCATGTTTTAAGCGCTACACAGATTTGTGTTAAAACGGCAAGAAGAGTTGCTGTAAAAATATGGCACAACTGGATTGCAACTAACACACAAGCGAGGAGGCTGTCAGTCAAGAACAGCGTGAACGCTGGCACAAAGCAAGAAGAGATGTGATTGCTTGTGTGGGTGTTCCATAGGTGTGCAGGGGCTTTAAAGAACTTTTCCTTCGTACTACACAAATGGAAAATTAAATTTCCCAGCAGAACTTGCAATAAAACCTAATCTCACTTCACACTTTTGCTTTCAGTCTTCCTTGGATGAATATGTTTGCAAACTGTTGATGTATGTCACCTTGTAATCACTGTCCCCTTTAGCCCCACTTACATCACCTCTGTGCATGTGTGTGGGCTGGGTGCATTATTGGTTACACAGAGTTTTTTCCCCCCCATTATCGCCTCTTATCATCAGAATAAACAAGATGGCCCCCGAGGTGTTGCGCTGCATCCTTCTTTATTTCTTTATTAGACCAACTTGTTGACCTGTTGGGGCCCCTTGCTAACTCTCTCTCTGATTCTATGCGTGACCTGGGTGTCTATTTGGATAGCTCCTTTAAGCTTGACAATCAAGTATCATCCGTAGTTAAATCTGTTTTTTTTCAACTGCGCCAGATTTCTAAAGCTAAGCATTTTATACCACACAGGGACCTGGAAAAACTTATCCACGCTTTTGTGACCTCCAGGTTAGATTACTGTAATTCTCTCTACTGTGGTCTCCAAGCCTTCTCTCTTCGAAGGCTGCAGCTCGTTCAGAATGCTGCTGCTCACCTTCTTACTGGAGCTAGAAAATTTGACCCTATTAATCCGGCTCTTGTTGATCTACACTGGTTACCAATTAAATATCCCATTGAGTTTAAAATCTTGCTACTCACTTTTAAAATCCTAAATAACATTGCGCCCAGCTACCTCACTGACCTCCTCAATCTGTACACTCCTTGTCGTGCATTAAGATCTTCAGGTCAATTACTCCTGGCCCAACCTAAGTTTAGACTGAAGACCAGAGGCGATCGCGCCTTTGCTTCAGCGGCAACCAACCTTTGGAACAGCCTCCCTGCTTCTATTCGAGCCTTGGACTCTATCCAATCCTTTAAATCAAGATTGAAAGCATATCTATTTGATTTGGCTTTCCTGACCAGTTAATACCCTTTTAAATCTTTGAAATTTTAAACTTTTAAATCTTTTATTAAATTTTATTAAATGTATTATTTTATTATTAATTTTACTGCTGTCTTCTTAGCGGATTTTGTATTTTGTATAGACTAACTCTTCTGGTCTGTTAGTGCCTCTATCCTGTCTGTGCTCGTGCCCGATTTGTACCCTGTTATTGACTTATGTTGACTCTCCATATTACTGTGAAGCACTTTGGTGTGTCTTCGGGTTTTTAAATGTGCTATATAAATAAAACTGTATTGTATTGTATTGTATTGTATTTCAGACGCATTGCATTTGCTCACTGGTTACACCTCTGTTTCATAAGCACTGACAACTCTCTGTGACTGATGGCAGAAGGCAAAACATGCCATTTTTGTTGAGTGGGCAGTAATTATTTCTTCTATCGCTCTGGTAATTTGTAATAAAAAAACACAACAACAACATTTTTAAACAAATTACATCCTTTTCTCAGATGAGCTAAGTTTATTTTCACAAGACTAGGTAAAAATAAACCGCTATGAACCCAAAGCATGTAATTTTGTCCTATGCGTCCCTCGTGTGGTGTCTTGGTAAGGTAAAAAGCGAGCCTGAAAAGTGCTTGTCAGTTAAACTCAAGTTTGGACTGTTCAGAGTATCGGGAAACGTCCCTTCTGCCCTCTGCTTCCCGACTGTGCTCTAAACAAATCAGAACTTTATCTTTATCTTTTTTTTTTAATCTTTATTTTTTATATCCCACCTCACTGTCATTTCTGACATTTCGCACAACTAAGCACCCATCTCCTCACAATTACCTATCATTGTGTTGTCATTGCCTCCACCATCCTATTATGTACAAATGAACGAGAGGGTCTGACAGTGTGTCAGGCCAGAGAAGATAAGATGGCCATTTAGCAGGCGTTTGCTCTCCTATCATCTGTCTAGATTTAATTATACTGTTAGCTCTTCTCTCAGGAAAGGCTTTGACGCCACTATGTCAAGAGAGCAGAAAGTCTAAGTGTGATCTGTTTTAGCAGAAAGTGTACAGCGCCTGAGCTTTATTGAGAATTGGGAAGGATTTTCTTAGCTGGCGATGCACGTGCAATTATTTCACTTATTGTGGTGGTGTTAAAAAGACCCCGTTACACTCAGACCTTGATTTAACATGACGCCACTGTGTTAGAAAAGCTCCGTCTGCAGCAGATGAAGAGGAATGCAACTGCAGAACCTTAATGCAGCACTCCCATCAGGACAGTAAAGAGTGTAAAACATGCACTGCAGTCATAGCTGAAGGCGAAACAGGAGTGATGTTATATAATGTGACAATACAATGTAAGCAGAAGGGTGGGGGTTTCGTGTAATGAGCAGGGAGTCCTTCAATCCTTCAAACCAAGGACCTGAGGTCTGGAAAGCCAGCTCTGTGAAAGAGTCCTTGAACAAATCACTCAATCTCCACCGAAAGACAATTTAGCTGAGGCGATCAATATTCATTATTATGGATGGAGTAGTCTTTTCAATCAAGAGGAAACATGATTATACATACAGGGAAGCCATATGCATGATTTCCCGAGGATAAATGCACAGATAATAATTTTGTCTGAAACTACAGGCAGCATGAGCGTCTGAACCGAGAAGGCTGTTATGTAAATAGATGTAAATTCTGAAAATGAGGTGTCCTCTCTTTTTAACAGCTGAGATGTACTTTGTATACTTTGACTTTTTATCAGTTCCATGTTGTTGGCCTTTCCCTCCTCCGTCCTCTTTTCTTGTATCTGTTGTTTCATTAGACCTGATCTATTGTTGCGTTTGCTTTTTTCGGCCTCGCTCCTTTTTCTTTCGCTATCAGTTGTGTGCCAGGTGGTGAGCCTGTGAAAGCTGCCTGATTTATAGCAGCGTAAAGAGCCGTCCCGGACAGGAGTCTTCCACTGGGTATTATTCAGTAAATGTATGTTTGTGTGGGTTTGTGGGGGAAGTGTTTTGGTACATGCGAGCGAAGAGAAAAAGTTCAAGCTATTTGCGATCAAAGACGGGGTTGCGTTTGCGTTGTCATCTCATTCACTTTTTTTCAATTCTCGTAATTTCTTCCCTAATGTGGCTGCAAGCTTTTGAAGCAGAGACTTTCTCTTTCACGTTGCTTTTCTTTCAGTTAAAAAAAACAACAAAAAAAACCCCCAAGTTTGAGCAGCATGTTTCATTCATTTGCTGTTCCTCTACTTCTCGAATAGCAACCTAATATTTAACTACTTTAAGTTGATCCACATTTTGAGACCTCAGCCACGAAAGGCTAGTTGCTGGTTGATCACCCCTGGCAACCCTGGCTTGTTAAAAATGACTGGATGGAAGTGGATGCTGACTCTCCTTAGGTGAAATCGGTTGCAAATAAGGTGCACCAAAAACGTCTTTGTGTTTGCTTTTGTCGTTAGCAGGCTGCAGCGGTTGCTTGTAGTTTGCATGGCTGACACCGGCTTGTCTGCAAAACCTCTCAGAAGTGTTGTAAAACTTGAGAAAGTGCAACATGAAACAGAAATGAAGGCCATTCGCCTTAATTACAGGTTAATTACGCCCTTAAACACAAACCATATTATTAAGTCTTACCATCGCAGTTGTGGCTAACCCTCTGCAACCATTACTCTTTAAATCTTTAAAGCCTGAACCATAAAATAATTGCCTGAAATTTCTTTTCTTTTCTTTTTTTTTTGGAAAATGGAGCATTTATAGAACCTGACAAAATTAACAAAAAAATGTAATTTGCTTTAATTTGTAGCATATTTGCTACATGCAGCATTTATTTATTTATTTTTGCAGTTTATCGCTTAATGAAGTATTGTGCAATTTATTTAAATTGTCTTTGGGGACAAAATAATCACACTGATGATTGTGAAGTCTCAAAAACTGTATGTTTCCAGGTGTTATGGGGTTTAAGCTGGGTTTGATGCCAAGCAGGCTCAGTTTTCGGATTACATTGCACATTTCACAGTTTCACTACTGCTTGGCGAAACTGTTGGGTTTGCCAGCGTTCATGGATAACTTGACATCTTGCATGTAAACCAGTAGTGACTGTGATAATCTTCAAGGCACTAAAGCAATAGCAAAGAGCCTTGTACTGCAGCACTGGATATTTTATCGTGATCAAGCTCAGATAGTGACATTGCAGGCAACCTCCAGCAACTACTTATCAACTGGTTATGGAATTCAAACTTTTTCTTAGCAACCAGTGGTTACTAGAGGCCACTGACCAGTTTCCAGGACTGCATGAATGGGGGTTTAGTAATCGATTTTAATTAAATAGGAATTAATCGCAGAATAAACATTTTTTTCCTCATGACTGGTGGCTTCCAGATGGTTGCTGACTGCTGTCAGGGCTGCAATACAACATTAATTATTGTTAAACTCTGGCTTTCTTTCATGTGTCTTTTGTCCATTCTCCTGCTTTCTTCTTTTGCTTTCTTTCCGGCCAATCAGAGCAGATGTCTGCCTCTCGGTGAGTCTGATTATGCTGGAACTTTCTTCCTGGTAAAAGGGAGTTTTTCTCTGTATTATTGTAGGGTCTTTACCATACAATAGTAAGGGTCTTTTTTTTGATTTATAACGGCCTTAATATTGTTTGACTGAGGTATTCTTGAAAGCACTATAAACTATAATGTTGGTTAGTGTATTAATGGTTATTGTGCACAGATGATGGATGCTAGTCCTCCAGCACTACTGTTAGGTTAAAAAGTTTAGGTTTTTAGGTAGCGGTGACTGTTGAGTCACAGCTACCCACTTTACATTGGGTTGTGTGAATTGAAATATATTTTTTGCCTGCCACACTTTGTATTTACAGCCATCAGCAGATCAGATGCATCGCTGTGCCTAACACAGCATACATGCATAGATTATTACACTATGTTAGCATAATCAATCTATATAAAGCAGCAGGTTTCCATCTTTTACCCGTTTCCACACAAATTGAGTTCAGGTTCTGTTAAATGTATGGTACCTGCAATTTCCAATATCCAATCACTGTGTATTAAATGAAAGTTAGAGGATGACTGAATGCAAACGGTAGCCAGATACGGATTTAAATGGAAGTGTATTTTTTTTCAATGACATGCAGGACGATGTTAAAATGATTTGTTCTGCAAAGCTATGTAGTTTTGTTCATGTTATATTTGCCAAGACGATGTTTTGTGCGTCGGGAAGGGCAGCTAAGAGGTTATTGCATTTCTATTGTAAATTATGCATTTGAACAAACCATTCCAGGTTTACTAAAAACAAAAAAAAGACAGATAGCTGAACTGAAATACCATCTTTCACAACACATTTTTCAAGAACACAGAAAACAAAGAATCAAAGAAAAGAAGAAATGAGAACAAGGACAAACTTAGGACAAAATTAATACATTTGACACATAAAATGAATAACTTTGATTATTTTGTTACAAGTTTGTGGTGATGGTACTTTGATACACACCACTTAAACATTGTTGCAGGCCAGGGACCATTGTGTACTTGGCACCGCTAATCAAAGCAAAACAACATGTGGGACAGAGCCTAGCATCCACACTTCCCACACCCCATTCTGGCTAAGCATCAGCTGGATGCACTGGATGAAGTCCAATACACAGTAGCTTCACCCTGTGTCACATGAACTCCCAAGAAAAACCCCAGATTCCATTTCTATTCCCTGATGGGGGAGAGCTGCTTTGGCAGCATGTGGTCTGCCTTAATCTATGTGTGTTTCCATCTGCAAGTTTTTGGTTTTTGTTTGCATCACCTTTTGTCCACACACACTCACACAATTACTGTATCTCTGTCACCACTCCTTATTCCCCTCGTTCTCAAAATTCCCTCTTTGTTTTTACTCACATGTTCCTGTAGACCCTGCAGATTGCGTCAGTTTTTTTGGTTTTTCAGAAACTGGGTTTTGTACACTAATTGGGATACAAGTGCACATGTCTTGCTTGCCTGTCTACCTGCCTGTTTTAACTGTCTGTCTGCCCACCTGTCAGCTGGTCTGCCTCTCGTTTTTCTCTGTTTCCAACATTTCCTCAGAGTAAAATAACCAAAAGGTGCTAGGTTGCTAAGGTAACCAGTCTTCCTATCATTCCAGGATCTATCACAAGTGTGTTCAACAAGCTAGTTTTAGGTTAAAATCCATTATTTTGGCAGAAATGAGTCACTCTCAAAGTAAATGATCCTGCAAAGGTCTATAGCAACACGGGAATAATTTAAATTCTCACAAATACAACAAAAAATGTTATAAGTGAATGAAACAGTGTTGCCAAAGCACTGCTCTTCAGGAACTGTTGTCGTTTGAACATATTTTCTATAGCCAAGACTGGATGTTGAAAAAAGATTACCAGTCTATTGTTATTCAACATCAAAATATGTGCTCGGCTGCCAAGTAACATGCTAATTTAATACGTAGACTCTAAATTAGCTGTTACTATTATCTAAACAGCAAGATATCTGATAATTAAATTAGATATGCTCCAAATACCGCAAAAACCACAAATATAAAGGTCCAGTTCAAGGTGCTACACAATACTACTACTACTACACTACAGGTTGCAACACTAAAAATCTCCTTGTTATTGTTTTGTTCACCAGCAGACTGACACTTTGGCCTGTATTTTGCATTAAAAATGCCCACTTGTCTGCAAACAGTCACCATTTATACTCTGAGCAATAGAAAGAAAAGCCTTGGAAAAGTGCAGGCAAACCGGAAACTCATAATGTTTGCCCTCTTATTAAAAGTTGCATCTTACTGCTTCAACTTATGTGTTGCACTCTTCACATTTCCACTACTGCTTGGTGATTAGTTGGTGAATATTTACAGACAACTTGAGGTCTTCCATGCAAACCTGGGAGCTTGCTATTCACCAAAGCAATCACAAGGTTAATGGTACAGCACTATATAACTGTAACTACAGGGGTCCAACAAACTATGGCAACGCGTCATGCTGATTTCTTCGGAAGCTTGTTTCTCTCTCACTATTATTTTCTTCAGACACCATGAAAACTAAAGAAAGCACAATAAATAGTAAATATCTCTGACCTTGTTAATGTCTCTCATGTCAGTGTCCACACAGTCTTGAGCTAGCGAGGAAAAAATGCAATAATGTCCTCTTATTGCCAATGTAAAACAAGTATATAACATTGTATACACAATATACATGAAAACCATTACTGTGTACGCCTCTCGCACCACATGCAGAATAACATTACTGTTGTGGCTGTAGCCGAATCTGTAGCTCTGTATCCATGCTAGTTCTGGCCCACAACGCTATGGTTGTGCTCTCAGTTAAACTCTGGTCATGTGACCATCACAAACTCTACCTCAACCAAACGTTACAGCACTTTACACTTTATAACACTTTTAACAAACCCTTGTTTTGCAATCACATATTTTTGACGTTTTTAATTAATGCTACCCTTTTTATGGTCTTATCCAATACATTTTTAACCCTTTCCAACAAACATATGAACTAAATTAAACATGACTCCACAGAAACATAGCTCTTGCTAAATAGTTGAGAAATTCACATTTGCTGACAGGTTTACCTGCTTATGTTACCTCACCCCCATCATTAACCCTTCATACAATTTAAGCGAGTTGTAAAACAAATTAATTCTATACTTATATAAATAAATATATAAACATCTTTTATTACATTTTGGGGATTCAAAAATATCTTATTGTCTATTTCACATGCCTACAAGGGTCTTTTTAATTGAAACGATTTTAAAACCAACTATTTCTAACCAAAAAAATCTTGTGAATTATTTCTGTAAACCAACTTTTAATGTTTAAAAACACAGTGAACTAATGGAAGGCCTTTATTGTGAAATTACTGCGTCTGCACTTGCCTAGTCACAAGCGTATAAAAACAGATCTATCCCGATTCAAGGACTACACCAGTTAGAAGACACAAAAATGAGTCTTTAGAGACATATCTTCTTTCATGTTGAGGTTCTCTCTGCTCATTTGTATTGATTGCTATGCTTTGAATGGCTAATTGGGTCAAACTTTTACCACAACAGAGTCATCCAGAGGCAAATAAGATTAGCAGCAGCCTAAGAAAGCAAATAAAACAGTACATGTTTTATCCACATTTATAAGTTTAACAAGTTCTCCAGTGAATGTTTCCAGAGTCCATGCAATTTATCCCATAAGAGCACAGAGCAGGCGGACACACACACACACACACACACACACACACACACACACACACACACACACACACACACACACACACACACACACAGGCAAAATTACGCACAGAGACACACTGGGGGAAAGTCTGGCAATGGTTAGGAGTTAATCAACCTGTTAATTGCTCCTCCGTGACAGGTTGATGTTTTTGTTTTCATCTCCTTCCTTCATCCTCTCTCCCTCTAAGATCCTGCTGTGGCAAAAAAATTGGACCCAATAAGTCATTTGCAGAAGCAATTGGCCGGGGCTGGATGGAAATTGTGCTCCATCACAGTGTGTGTATCTATGTGTGAAAGTGTATCTTCTGTGACTTATTGTTTTGCCGCAACATTCATTCAAGAAAAGCTCTGCGTGGGCTCAGATTTTGCTGCTCAAGAGTCTGGCTGTGTAAGGCAAGGGCTTATGCAGTCAAGCTGCTGTACATGGATTAATATTATGTACAACTTGAGTAGTTTTCTTGAGTTTATAAATAGGAACAGGAAAAAAAGATCCATTAATTCATAATTTATGCTGACTTTCCCATATGGAAAAGAAATAGTAAAAACTTATATGTGATTACTCATGAAAGTGGCCACTTTCATGAGTAAATCATATAAGGCTCACATGATTTACTCATGAAAGTGGCCACTTTCTCATTACTTTCATACATTGTTTTAGTAAGTATCCAAAACATACAAGTTTCATTATATAATTTTTCAAGGGATCTTATATCTGTTTTCACTCTTATATGCTTTTCATACAAGTTTCACACAAGACAGATACAAACTTTATAAGATTTATATATATCTTTTCCATATGGGTTGGCAAGTTATTAATTACTAGATCTTACAACTTTGCTCTGAGAGCAAATGAGTGGATTTGTGTTTTTTTTACCTTTAGTTCAAATGTGTTTCTTTGGTTCTTCTGAGGCTTCCGAGGTCTGAAAGGACACCAAAACTATACCTAAGTTCTATTTTGTGCTCATTGTACTGGTTACCATAGGAGTTGGCCTTATACTGCAGATAATGAAAGGGGCTGCATTTGTTAAGTGATAGCTGCACAGATATCACAGATATATCACAAAAAAAACACTTGGGAGACAGCCCAGTGTCTATTTTAGTTTGTTGAAAAGCACTTCTTGAAAGTGGATGTGTTTTTTTCTTTTTGCTGAATCATGGTTTTGCACTAAAGCATCATTGTGTTGTGTGTGTGTGTGTTCATGAGCGTATATCCGATTTACTCATCTGCTTTATTGTTAAACCTACTTTGTGTGTGCTGCCTGTGTGCGTCCTTTGCCCTTCACTAGGAATGCAGAACCACTCTATTTTTGTGCCTCGTATTTCTCATCAATATTTCACTTACGCTCCCTCCATTTACCTCCCCCCTTTTTGCTGCCTCGCTCATTCTTGGGCATCAGAATAAGGTTTTATCTATGCTCCACCACACACCATTGAAGGACTGGCTGGCTCGATGGAATCCCGCAGGGACGATATGACTTGCGTCTGGTGCTATAAAGAAACTGCCACCGCCAGATGGTTGCAAACAATCCTTTTGCTGTTTTTTTTTAACCTTTATTTACTCACAGTAGGTTGACAGAATCCAACGCAGGCTTACACAGTATTCAGCTGTCCTGCACATCCAAGCTCTGTGACACGGGGGTCATTCTGCGAATTCACTGCAGCGACGGAATTCGAGGGCAGACCGGTCGATGGTAGAGGTTGACTATAGTTTTTCCCGATCGCCCCACCAGGCATGTCAAATCATATCCCCCCTGCTGAGTCAATTCCAACTGCCCCATCAACACTAATGACAACACGCGGACAGAAGAAGACAGGGAGGGTTAAAAGAACAAGGACCCCCTGCAGTGCAACATAATCGCTGCACATCCCCATGCTGATGAGGCAAGGGCAACCGCTGCAAATGTAGGTGAAGCACCTAACATTTAACCTTTAAACAGAAATACCTGTGAGCCAAACTCTTTCACTTTGTACTGCGTCTCTGTTTGGGTTCACTTCAGCACCTCCAAGAGCAAATCCATGCTGCAAGTAAAGTTAATTTGTGTCTCATTGAAATTTCTTTGGAATATTTATGGAAAGATTTAGACTTGAGTTTGGCTTTTGGCTACACCACACGGTCTGAAGACAGCGTTTAGCGGCTGGTGTCAGGAACATGTAGTTTCCTCTTTGATGTCAAATGGACAAACAGTCGACCAGCCAGGTAAGATGAATCTTTCATGACACTGCTGACCCTTTTCCCAGCACACTTAAGTGTAGATCTGTCTTTGAACACACCCTTAGAGATATGATGCTATTGCAGAGTGTAAGGATTCAAATAAAATAATATGTTTGAAGAATATGATACTTTAAACAATATATAATAAGCATAAGCGTATAATCAGTTCAATTTCAATATACCCAAGTGTAGCCTTGTTTCATCATTTCAGCTTCACAAATAACATCCCACTGTTATTTGTTGAAATGAGATAATTGAATCAATGTTTCAGTTTACTGAATTGTTTTAATCCAATTAATCAACTCACTAAACCAAAAGGTTTGGCAAAGTCCCTGCATCTCATAACGTTTGTCACCGAAACCTCCAGAATTAACTGTATCCCTAAATTATGAGGGCAAGCGGAGCGTTTACCAGACTGACTATTTTATAATTATATACTTCATCATTGCCAGCAAATACTCAAAGTCTGAAGTCAAATCATGTCTCAAAAAATATTCCAGTATACTTATTTTGGATTCCAAAAACCATCTATCCCTTTTCTAATCCACCTATCTCAGTGGGGTCATGAGGGCTGAAGCCTTTCTCAGCTGAGACCTGCTGCACTGTCAATACATCACAGACCACCACTCACAGGTGGGAGGACATTGAGCTGCCTGATATAACCCACACAACTCCAGCAGACCAGCAGGTTCAAAGACAGAAAGTTCTTGACGGTGGTGACATGGCACAATTTCACCACCCCAATTCCATAAGTATTTCTGGCACTTTTTGCCCAGTAACACTTACACCTCAAAAGTGAGATGAGCACTGAGAGCGGCAAAGTCATGCTTGACCCACCGGGTCACTCTGGAAACTTCAGCTGTGCTGAAACCACACATGTGAGTGCGTGTGTTTGTATTTTTCTTGCCTTTCTGTGTATCAGAATAAAGGTGTGATTATAGCGGGCATTAGCCCCTCTGCCTGCATTTATTAGGCCACACATGAGGAGCTTTATTTCATCAGAGCTGACACCCTCCCTAGGAGTCATTTCTTTTTGTAATTTTCTGCTCGGTTTCATGTTCCATTACCGGCAGATTATGCTTTTTCTCTGTCTTGCACATACACTCATTTATGGATGAGCTCATGCACAAACACATTTGCAGAACTTACACACACACGCAGCTGCACACACATATTGTGAGTGCTCATGATCCCGTGCACTATTGTTATTGGACCACTGGTTGGTGAATGGTAAATAGGCTAGCTTGCCTAGAGGAGAGGACAGTAGTTAAACCAGCAGTGAATTGCTTTCTATACCATGAAAGTAAAATCAATTTCAAAACCCATTACCTGTATGGATGATTTAAAGGCACTCTCTGAGAGGAAATGCGAATTTTATTCCCTATTTCATCATTTTCTCTCCATGTATTTATTTGTGTGTGTGTGTATATTCACGCGTGTGTAAATGTGTTATGTGTTTTTGTGTGCATTTCACTATTAAAAGTCAATTTAATAGTCATGTGGACTACAAAAAAACATTTATAATGTTGTATTTAGTTTTGTAGCAGCTCTGTCAACCCTGACAAAATAACTGGTGTGATAGCACAGTGACGTAACGCTGAAGTCACCAACACAGCACGCTGAGGATACGAATGCTTACAAGGGAGAGCAATTTAATGAAATACACTACTGAGCCATGGTGTAGGGTACAAGCCTGAGAACTAGACAAATCTGTGAACTGCTGTTCAATTTGCTCCATCAGAAGGCAAGACCCCGCTCTCATTTAAAGTGAGTTCCACCCAGTCTTTCCTATGTAAGTCATAACTGTTCCTGTTTTTTTCTATCATTGAGAACTGCATCTCCTCATTTGATCCGTTGATTGGTTGTAAGTCTATCCAAATGTCTCTAAAGGTTTACTGGTCCCATACTGATGATAGCATTTGGAAATCGAAGATGAACTGAGATGTCCCAGGATGATGCACATATTAATACTATACAGTCCTTTGCAAATGTCTTGAGAGCCCCCTCATGTTTTTATATTTTGCTTCCACAGAGCGTGACATGTTGAGCAATAGTTCTCCAGTTTTTCTCAAAGTGTTTCAAATTATTACTTTTGACATTGGCTGTTTTTTTTGTTTTGTTTTGTTTTTGTGGTGGAAAAGTAAAAAAAAGTAGAAAAGTACCATCAGCTTTTGATCAACCATCTAATCCCACCTGGAAAGTGTTTAATTGGGAGAGGCTACAATACATACAACACACTGCCAACACAGTAAAAATATACCTGGATAGAAAAACACACAGTGCAACATTATCAGTCATGGATTGGCCTCCCCAGACGCCGGACCTCAACATTATTGAAACAGTGTTGGGTAATTTTGACATAGAATGGTACAAAAAGCAGCCAACATCCAAAGATGAGGTTTGAATTTCCTTCACAAAGCCTAGAGAACTATTCCTGAACCCTGCTTTAGAAAAATGACACGAAAATTTATCTAGGAGAGTTCAGGCTGTGTTAAAGAATAAAGGTGGTCTACCAAATACTGACTTTCAAGCTCATTAGAATTGTACAGTCTCTGTTTTTGTCTGTATTTTAATGCATGTTTGTTTGTTTCAATAAATAGCTGCACATATTTCCCATTTTCATAGCAATATATATATATAAAAAACAATGGGTGGCTCAAGACTTTTGCATATGCTGCACTTGCTAGGTTACATGTTATGATCTAACGTAATGTTGCCTCCTCCATCTTCTTTTATCTTTCTTTCTGCCACACTACCCGTGGTGATCGGAACTTTCCAATCCTGGATAAAGGAAGAAATTTCATAGTTTAGTTATTATTTGGCTGCTGCTCTTTTAATTACATCATCCTGTTGCACCTGTTGTGACAAATAACACAGCCAGGTGCTTATCGTGATGCATGCTGTTCTTCAAAATGTCACATAATTTCTTTCTTAGTCCCTCATGTTAAAGGGACGGACTTATTAATCAAAGCAGTAAGTAGCATAGAGAAGTATAGGAAAAGCAGTTATGAAAGCATTAATGATGATGCATTCCATTTGGGGTGGGTCCAGGCTTTGTGCGCTGCTTCACAGTCACGGCTTCCTGGGACACTTAATGGCAGGAATCCATCACTGATGGACTTTCATTTCATTGAGTCAAAATGACTGCAGTGAAAAAGCTTACATGTGTGATTTCTGTGTCCCTGCCAGTAACAGCTGATGCAGTTTTTATGATCCATATTGATCTTAATACACCTTAAACATTTCTTTTTGCATTGCCCGATCAAGTATTTAACTCTGTGCACTGTGGGTACAGCTGCTCCTGGCTTTGATCACGATCTGCTCCTCTATGTCAGTTATTGCAGATTTAATAATTAAGCACTAAACATCAAACTAGCTGGAAATGAGAGGCTTAAAGTTGATGGCTGACTGAGTAGCACCTCCCTCCATGTTTGTCAATTCAATTCAATTCAATTTTATTTATATGGCACCAAATCACAACAACAGTCACCTCAAGACGCTTTATATTGTAAGGTAGACCTTGCAATAATAGATACAGAAAAACCCCCCAGCAATCAAATGACCCCCTATGAGCAAGCACTTTGGCAACTGTGGGAAGGAAAAACTCCCTTTTAACAGGAAGAAACCTCCAGCAGAACCAGGCTCAGGGAGGGGCGGCCATCTGCTGCGACCGGTTGGGGTGAGAGAAGGAAGACATGATAAAAGACATGCTGTGGAAGAGAGACAGAGGTTAATAATAAGTGTGATTCAATGTCTTGTCACCTTCTGTCCTGTATGTGTACCCATTTGTACACAAGTTATGAAGCCATCCATCCATCCATCCTCCCACCACTTAGATAATTCAGAGTCAATGAATGGATGAAGTCACAAGTTTAGATTTTTTTCTCTCGCTCCTTTTTAGCAGGGTGTTGGGGTACCTTTGTGGAGCATGCTGACAGGAGAAAAGATGGAGCTTGAGAGCACAACTTGTTCTTTTAGTCAACAGCATGGTGTGAAATAGTGGGCAAGAATAGAAACCCTACAAGGGTCACTGAGAGGTGAGTGTGAGAGACTGAAGCCTACGGGAGGAGACAAGAAGTGATGGAGCTGAAATGAATGCGAGGGAATTGAAAGGCAAGAAAAAATATATATAAAAGAAGGAATTTAATGTTTTTTTTTCTAGGGACATGTCACTAAAAGCATCATTGTCGTAGTTTTGTTTTCTTGACCGGCAAAATTGTGACTAAAAGCAGTACCTGTTTTAGAGTTGGGTGAAGGTGTGAGTATTTGTGTCTGGGGTGCAGCCATATTTTAGTAGGTGTGCACGCACCATCATTAATCTTATGCTTAAGCAGCACTCATCAACTTGTCAACAAAATGGTGTGTGTATGGGGGAAGGGGGGGGGGGGGTACGTGGAAATATGTGGAACATTAGGCTCTGTTAAACAACATCAGCACTCGCAGAAGAGCATCACTGGTGTTACTGATGAGGGAGCTACGATTCATTTTCAATCTCTTCATCTTTTCACTGGTAAGCATGACTGGCTCTGATAGTGTTCATTTTATTTTATTTTTTATCATTGTTTCTTATTTGTCACTTACAATGGAAGACATGCTTGGCAGATTAAATTTATGACTCCAAAGTCACAAAGTAGTTTTGTCACCTTAACTGCTACAGTGAGTGATTTGGCTCCAACTGACACAACAAAATAACAGATGCTTTCAAGATATTTTACTTTTTGAGCCACTTACCGGTTGTGATCTGTAATCTACACCTGATCATTTTGAGCTGTGTTGTGAGAACAGAAGAGCGTTGTTGCTTCACTGTTGCTGATTTGTTAATAATAACAACATTAAAGATGATTAAAGATTTTACATTTTTCTATTTTCATGCGGTTATTGTGTATGCATAGGTATAAACATTACATTAAAGAATGCAACGAAGACTCTCACTGTGTTAAACTTTGACCCAAGGTAAAAGATTCGTACTGTATGTCTTTTCCCTGATTACTTTTCTTTGACCTTGGTAGAAATTATTTTAAAGAGAAGTGCAAAGGAGAATTCATATAAGATAACTCAGACAATCTGACCATACTTATACTTAAAGGTACTGTACAGTAAGCCATTTTTTGAGGTTATGTAATGTAAAAAAAGATGCTGTACTCATAAATAAACATTGATTATCCTGCTTCTTCACTTCAAACCTCATCTGCTGAACTGAAGTCGAGGCTCTCACATATGAAAACATGCATAAACATGCCTAATAATTACTTATTGTCAGGAGATTAGACATATGACTCAGCTGTGCCTGAACAGCTGACTGCGAGCTGGCTAAACAACAACGACACCTGGTTGTAAGCTAACATTAAGCTAGCAAACGTTAGGCTCGAGGATTCTGAAAATCACACTTTTCCTCTCATCTCACATTGTGTTCACTAAGTGTTGGGGTCCACAATGTCAGGCCCACTCCAAGGAAAGTTTCACTAATGCTTGCTAGTAGCCGCTAATAGAGGCTAACAACTGCTAACAGCAGCAAAAAAAGCTGCGTTACCTACAGAAAATGTCTGCATATCCTGAACAACTCACCTCAGCCTCGATGTCATCGATCAGAAGTGAGCTTCACTGACTCACTGACTCGTATCGGACTCCTTTCAAAAGTTTTACAGCCTCCTCCAGAGTAAATGGACCTGGATACCCAGCTGAGGAAAACAACCTACAATCACCACAGAGCCACAGATAGTATCTTAAATCTGCTGGCATGTAGCGGTGAGTTTTTATGCACTTTACCTTGCCTAAATTGCATTGTTGTTTATAAAAACACATATTCTTAAGCATGGACAGTTGTTGCTCTTCTACAGTCCACTCAGATTCCTTCCCACTCATCCCTTATTATAAATTTCAGCATCTATAAAGTAAAACATATTAATAATAATAATAATTCTGAAAAGCTGCCAACACAGTAACACCTCAAAGAAGGACATGACTAGTGCAAACTGAGTACAACCTTCACTTTGCTCTGAAATTGTGCTATAGCTAATTATCTTAAATTTATAGAGCACTTTTCTAAACCCATGTTAACAAGCAGATTTTAATAAAGTGGCATAATGTTCATAGTTTGCCTGTGGTTTTAACAAATTGTTGTTAATATTAGCATCAATTATTGCATAAGATGGAAAAGGCACACAGCAGCAATTCACAGAATGATCTGCTTCACTTGTCAGTTAATCTGTGGCTTGTTGTTGTGAACAGCTGGATGGTGCATCACTTTAGATGCCACTGATTGCTTCTCCAAACAATGGTCCAGAGAATCTTATGTTTAAAAGCTGAGCGTTGGAGCAGCTTTACTTGATATTTATTTATAAGAATTTCGATCAGCTTTTATTATGGCTCCCATGCTTCAGTGTCACAGCATTAGGAACAGTTAGGAATGAAACACTGACCATTAGACTCACTAGATGTCAACCCAAGTTTTACAGTACCTACCTTGACACAACAATTGAATTTGGTCAAAAATGTCATAATATGTGCAAAGCTGTCATTGAACTTTGACATAAATTTACCTTTTTTACATTTTTCCTCATTGCATAATACGTTTTATGTTATGTCACAGCTTTGATGTCTTTAATATTTCTCTACACTTTAGAGAAAAGTAGGCTACAAAGAAAAAAACTCTTCACTGAGCGCTAGCACAAAAGGACGTGCATAAATTAAAGCAGCTGAATTGCTCAGAATGATCACTGACATGATTAGTAAAACAGTCTTGACAAGTGTGCTTTCCTGCCTTTTTGTATCTCTGAATTGTTCAAAGTTCAATACAAAACCTGTACAAAAAAAAGGAAAAGAAGACAAAGTGATGCAGTCTCTAATTTAAGAGCCATAACAAGTGATGCATTCTCAAATAGATTTTCAGTGAGCTGAAACCAAGTGTGCTTTGGGCTTAGGTATTCCCTGCAGTTTTGGGGTCCCAAAGCAACCTGGTTGGTAATCACTCCTTCCTTCCATCTTTTTTTCCTCATCTTTGAAGATTTGCCTCAACTTCATCATAAACATCAATGTAGCCTTCTCATTATTAGTTATTAATTCTAGCGTATTTTCTTTTTGGAGTTAAGAAAACAGTCAACGGAAAATTTTACAGTTCTGACAAAGAGAAGGAAAACAACACCAAGTTTGATTGTTGCTCACAGCTTGTTAGAATTATTTCAGAGTTCACAGATTTTGTTTTCCTTTAATCAGGTGTTTGCAGTGCCCTGCCACCATTTACAGAGCTAATTTCAGAGGATTTTACCTTGTTTGCCTTGCTCATCATCAGACATCATGCTGCTTTTGTGTTAAAGTTATTTACTGTATTAAAGGCAGGTTAAATAAAAGTTGAAATTGATTGTTCTGATTTCAAAAGACTTTTTAAATGTAGTAGAAAGTCAATAAATACTGAGCTATATTTCATATTTTCAAATTGCTATAAAGCATAGAGTTTTTTTTTATTACCCACTATTAATAGACCAGGAATTATTGCTGTTGTAAATATTCAAACACACACTGTTTCCCTGGTAAAGCTTCACGCTTGTTGACCAACCTCTCACCCATTAAACAGCCTTTGCAGGACACACACAGACTTAGACACACTCTTTAGTTTTTACCCACACAGACAGAGATGCATGCAGAGATAGGAAGCTCATCACGCCCTCATACAAACTTCTGAAAGGTTAAAAGAAAATCAAAGACACTCTCCCTTTCTGTGAACACAGATTCACTGAAAGCATTATTCAACAGCGTGCAATTGTAGAAGAAAAGAGGAGAATTTTTTCAGGAATAAAGAATAAAGTCATGAAACAGTAAAATATAAACCTTTGCTAAGGAAACACTCTGGAGTAAAGCAGGACAAAAAATGCTAAGAGAATGACATTTAGTAGCGGGAAAGTTGTGAAATGCTCATAATGACATTTACAGTAACCTTTTGCTGTGACTTTTTAAGAAGGGTTAAAACCACAGAGATGGAAAGATGGGGCTGTGTTGGGTCTTTTCATTAATCAAAGTGCGATTGTGCTGGGCCACAGCCTGCGGGCAGTTTCTTTTCTCACTCGTTAAGAAGTGAGAGGTAAGATGACGCCACACGCATAAAACAGTCAGCGCTGCAGGGTGGGCTGATGGGCAAAGCATTTGTCGCTTAGCCGGTCAAGCCAGGGTCAAATCCTGCGGAAACCTATTAGAGCCGCTGAGTTTCTGTTACTTTCTGCCCTCCGCGGGGGCGCTAACAACATACAATCATTAATATACGAGCGGTGCTCTTTTGATAAGAAAGTTTTCACTTTGGATGAATGTTTTATCATTTCCAAAATGCTCATTATTATGTACAAACCATGACTATGCACAGAAAATACAGACAAAAGCTGTAAATGGGGCAGATTTAATTGCTTTGTAAAAAACGGATTATGAAAGAAGCCTAAAAGCGAATGTGGTGAGACATTTATAAAGAAAATTAAAATAAATAAATAAATAAAGTGCTGTCAAAGGAGTGAAAAGTGCCTTCTGCTGTCAACTTTTTAAAATTTCCTCTCATCCAATTTCACCTTACAAATGTCATCCTGCCAATACATGAATCCCACGACGGCCTCACCGAGATAGTTCATTGTTTTAGCAGGGAAATAGCTTCTTATTTGGTGCTGAGAGCAAACATGAAGGTAATGTTTGTGCAGCGGTACAACCAAATGAATGAAAGGAACTCTACAACATCTGAAACAGCTGTTGACAATATTGTGCTGACATTTAGCGGTCATTGATTCCTGACACTGAGGATAGAGCGATGCAGCCGGAGCAGAACACATATCCTGAGGCCATTTCAGCCCTCAGCTCAGTGAAGAACAGTGAAATGATGGAAAACCTGCACTGAAGAAGTGGCACCGTTGGGTTTTTAGTCATCCGCAAGGTTTTTTTTTGTTCTTTTGCTACTCACATTTAACAACAAACGTATTGCTATACAGAGGACTTAACGCTTAACCCATCTGTTTACCATTAAGTTACTTTTAATGAGTACACATATTCAAGCACAGAATGCAATTTAGAGATCCTGTTTTACATGACTATTCCCATTTTAGTCAACCTTAAAATTTGGAGAGGATCCCAATACTTTGAGATTAAACTAGTGCTGTCAGCGTTAATCTCGTTAAAATGACGTTAACGCCATAACTGCATCTGCGTTAGCGAGTTACTGCGGATCGGCCCATGCGTGGTGCTCCACGGCGTCAATGCGTTAGCGCGGTTGGCTCATTAATGGGTTAGCAGCGTCCAGGCCCACGCACGGGGTGATCCGCGGTAACTCGCTAACAGAGATTTGCAGCATTGATGCGGTTATGGCGTTAACGTCATTTTAATGAGCACTAGATTAAACATTATCTAAGATACTCATACATGAACATAATCACCTTATAAAAAATAATACGTTGCTATAGATTAAACAACAAGAGTATTGGAAAGCAAAAAAATAAAAAAATAGTACATGTTATTAACCTCTTATCCAATTCAATAACCAATCACCAGTTAATTCATTAAGCATCTTTTAGCAAGTGGAAGTCAGATAGTAGTAGTAGTAAAAGAAGAAGAAGAAATAAACGCTTTTGTAGTGTTTTAGGGTAATGTTTCTAAGATTTTGCATGTAATGGAGTATTTTTTAAATGTTGTACAGGATCTGAATATTTTTGCCCCAATAGGCCATTAAATGAACAAATATAAGGGGCAAATCATCACGTTGTCTAAGCCAAACATCGCATTGCTTTCTCATTGAAACAAAGAACCTTTCCAGATGACCTTGGCACATTTCAAACAGTCATATGAAATTTGACTAGGAAAAACTGACATTAACTGACAACAGCGTTTACTCAGTGGTGTTGTAGTGCAGACAAAGGATCATGTTTAAACAGAAGTGTTTATTTGCATGTCAGTTGGCCCACCTGTTGTACGTAACCTAGGCGGGGCACAGTTAATGTTTCCATACAAGTCTCCTTCAGCGGAAGAACTTGTTTAGAGGTGGGGCAAGCTTTTATGATTTTAGCAGAGGATTACTGGTTTGCTCTTTGTTCACACAAACTCTGAATGAGAGCAGTGGTTCCTCCTTTTACTTCAAGCCTTCTTTTGTTAGGACGAGAAACACTGGGCTCTCACACTGAATAACACAAACACACTTCTCTGTTTCTCCTGTTAATAAATGAGATTTTCTCTTTACATTCAGTGTATTTTACTTGTACTATTCTCTTTTATTTCAATACATGCTGGCCACTTGTTCTTACATTCTGTTTTTTTTTGTTTGTTTTTTTGGGTTGTTTTTTTTTTACCTTGGTAAGCCTGTAGAGGTAATTTCCTTCAATAAAAAGCTCATTTGTTAATTGCAAAAGTGACTGATTAGAAACCTGTAGTGCTTTTGTGATTTCTAGTGACTGTAGGCATCTAATGAACCGATTTACCCACAAAGTTCACGCTGAGGCGAGGGGGCAGGGACGCAAGCAACAGAATGCCATAAAAAGCTCATTTCCCACAGCGTACAAGTCTCCAAAGACGTGGCTCATAGGGCTTTTGCAACAAGCGCAACAGTTCTTTGTTTTGTTATACTTTTGTATTTGAGAAAGGGTTACAGAGTTTTCTGAAACGGCAAACAGTAGGGAGAGACGCAAACAGTGAATTTGTTGGCGATGATGTTGAACCATGAATTTAGTGCAGTGGGAATGCAAATATCAGTGCCCATCCTCATCATAATAAAGAAACACTTAAATGTAACACTGTGGCTCACTCATGTTGTTTTTATATTCTGCACCACATACAGAATAAGCTATGATAAGCTTCGACTAAACAGGCTGTATTTGTCAGCAGGATAAAGTCATTGTTGGTATTTTTATTTCATAACATTTGTTGACAAGAAGGAAAAAAGCAGGAAACCAGATTTATCCTTTAAACTATATGGATGCATGGATTTGGCTGCCAATAATGCAGGATGCGGACACTGGGTTTTAAAGAAGCATCGTTCATATACAAACCTGACGTATGTTCAATCAGTCCGCCCCATAATGAAGCACTTTGAGGACACTGATAAGCAGGTTTAGTCTGTAATTCCAATAACAAATGCATTCGGTTTAAATATCAACATGTAGGTGTGGGTTCAGCTATAGTAATGATGCATATAATATATAAAAAGCAAAACAATTTTACAGCAGATGTTAACAGGAAACCATTGTTACCAACATTTTAACAGCGTGTAAACCATTTGCCACTGCCTCATCTACACCGCCAGCTGTGTTGTTGTTCCGTATGGTGCCCATCTTAAAGAACGGTGGCAGGAGGAGGGAAAAAAAGAAAAAAGATATTCAAATCTACTGGGAGTCCAGACCAGTATCTAGATTAGAGGGAGATCCTCTTAAAGGCATCATGCAGACAGGATATTCTGTCTTGTTCCCTCCTCCCAGAACATCTCCTCTGAGACCACTGATTTAGCTGGCAGCAGGCTAGCTAGGATCTGCTTTGTCCAGATGCACACACACTGACGACAAACCCCTGTGTGAATTGAAGACATCCATGCCAGGAACAATTGATGGTCTCTAGTGAGTCGGTTTAAGCATGTGTGTGTGTGTGTGTGTGTGTGTGTGTGTGTGTGTGTGTGTGTGTGTGTGTGTGTGTGTGTGTGTGTGTGTGTGTGTGTGTGTGAGAGAGATGAAAATAGACAGAGAAAAGAAGAGATAGATTTGTTTATGTGTTTGTCTTACATGACTTGCTATTAAAGCTAACAGTTAGCTTTGAGCCTTAGAGGGCTTGCACAGTCACATAAAAATGCAAGCACACAAAACACCTCAGCGGATACACATCAAAACAGTGTCCATGGTTTCCATAGTGAGAAGAGGTTTACCTTCACTGATGGATAGAAGATGCAGCTCACTGTTGCTACACATGCACACAACACATGTCTGACATACTTACACACACACACACCACACAGAGTCATTTGCACACGCAAGCTGGAACACACTTCAGGCAGTTGGGTTTCACACTTTCACATATGTGGTAGACTATATAAAGAGCAGAAACTAATGCACACAAACACAGTGTGATGTCAGATGGCAAAAGCCTCTCCTCGAGCTAACAATGTGGTGCGATGTCTGCCTAAAATGCACATGTGTGCGTGCGCGCGCACACACACGCACCCTTGTGAATCTTTCTCTGAGGCCTATTAGTCACAGACCACAAACACACACTCTAACAGTGGCTGCCCCACTACCCTGATTTTTTTTAAGCTCACGGGGGATGGCTGACACACTCACACATACATGCGCACACATAATCACCCACCTGAGGCAAGCTCAGTTTACCACAGAGTCTGTTCAAAAACATACTAAACAGCCAGAACACAGAAGAAAGCAAAAACATAAAACAACAGTAAAAAGAGTTTATCTGGATCCATCTGGATTTCATGATCGTTAACAGGGAGAACATGTTTGCCTTTTGTTTTTTTACTTTGAATAATTTTGTAAACGTGCTGATTTCAATTTCAGCTCATTTTTCACACAGATTGGTCCGTTAATGTGGTCTGCAAGGAGTACAATGCAAAACAATTATGGGGAGGTGGTGACAAGTGACAAGTAAATGGATTTAGAGGAAAACAAGAGGAAGCGTGAGAGAAATGTGCCAATAGAATCACAGGAAAGCTGGTACAATCACATATTTAGGACAATAGCTAGAGAAAATCTTCCAAAGGCAACATTTACAAGGCCCACAAGCTCATTAGTTTATCCTTTGACATGAATTCATCTGCAGGCTGACAATGCAACATCTGCACACACACGTACAGGGTGGACATGAGACATTTTCTGATTGGGAATGTCTCCACAACAATCAGTTAAAGCAGTTAAAACATTACACACACACACACACACACACACACATCCTGGGTAACCCTGCATACATGCTCGCTCTCTCTGTCGCACACAAACTCTTTGTCTGCCTTTCCCCTCAGTTGGCTTCAGCTAAAACAACTGCAGCTCCTGTTTTCACGACCACGTTGAAAAAAGAAAAAAAGTCATAGATAAAATCATTAATACCTAAGGGAGAGCTTAGCTGCTCATTTATACATGCAATTAGAACAGAATCAAGTGGAGGAGACTTAACAAAGGAACACCACACAGAAAAACCTTTCCACAAACCTACTCTCTGGTGTTTCATGGAAGATGTTGTTGCTTTTTTGATTTTGTTTTTTTGTGACGTGATTTATCCCACCTTCAGTGATACATCAGATCACAATCCCAAGAAAATAAAGGCACTGTCTGACACTCATAGCAGAGGAGTAATAACACTGCAGAGATAAAGGCATTGCAGACTAATACAACATCGGTGCCATAAAAGCACACAGTGTGCTCCATCCTGATAAGAATTATACTATTATACTGTATGGAGGACATCTTGTTTGCAATGCAGATAGAAACTATGTCCTACAATGCCAGCATAACTTTACTAATGTGGCTGTATGGCTGGTAAAACATCAGAGAGATCAAAATGTTTGGAAAAGACTGAATAGCAACAGGATAAAATCCACACAAATGAATATAGCCTGTGGACATAAAAAAAAGTTTTTTTTCCCATTGACTTAAAGCAGCCGCCTATACTGCAACTCTCAGATTCTATATGGATTTTTCATAAAGCCTTTATGTGTCTGATGCAAATGACCATTTTCTACCTCCAAATGATGTGGAGATATATGACGCTTATTTGGCCGGAGGCAGGTCAGAAGGCACTAGAACATCAATAATTCAAAAGTGTGTGTGTATGAGTGTGTAAATGTGTGCATCTGAGAATGTGAGATGGTACATGTGTGTTTATGGGCGACCAAACAACACCTGATAGACCAAGTTCTTATTTTCAAATTTCAACCTCCATTTATTTGAATCAAAAAAAAAAGAGAGATCAGGGTTAAATCCACTAAACTGAAATACAAAAATAAGGGACTCAAATCGAAATCGGTATATGAACACAATTTACACATACATCCAGTGCTGTGGAGCAGGATGACAGCATTGTGAAAATGACAATACTTTTGATATGGCAACAGGGGAGCTTGGTCAAGCCAAAATGTTTTGTTTAGGCAACTGCGTAATCAGCTAGGACTGTCTGTGAATTTGTGGCTTGGATCTATGTCGTGGTCTGTCCAGGTTTTAAAGCTAACAGTAAAAAAATAGAAGGGAGACTTCTCGAGAGCCATCCCAAATCCTATCTTTCAACCCCTCCCTCCCTCTCCTTCTGCCGGTCTCACCGTCTGGTCTGCTGCAGCAGGCACCCTATATACAGAAGGGGCCAATTCCATTATCCCGAGAAATTAAACAGAAACCAAACCGAGCCGTGTGCGCAATGTGGGGAGGGGTTGTAAAGGTGATTTCGCTTATCGGGAACAATGAGTTTCTTAGAAATCGTGTGTCCCACTCAGCACGAATTCTAACCAGAATGGGCGTTGTCTGTTTATATGGCCGCGCTCTCTTTTCTCTCAACACTGTATTTTGATGGAAATTCCACAGGGCGCCTTTGGTCCAGAAAAAAAAAGAGAAAAGAAATAAAACCCAGGCCCCATCCGTGACAAACAGACAGTCCAACACCAACAGGTCCTTGCACGTGTGCGTCCGTGTGCTTGTGTGAAAGTACGTTATTGTGTGCGCAAAAGTGTGCGTCCGTGCGCTTTGGCAAAGAGGAGGCAGGGAGGGCGGGTGGAGGAGACGATATCAAACGGAATCCCTGATCACTCCTTGCCCCCGTTAACCAGAGAGAGCTCTTTGAGAATTCCACTGGCGTCTACTCGCCTTCTCTCCCGGATCATGTCCTCCAGGCTGCGAAAGACCAGAGTGTGCACCTCGCTGCCGGACAGATGCACTTTGAGGAAGTACTGCTGCTCCGCTGAGTGCGCTTCTCCCCCGGCTTTGAACTCCCGTTTCCCAAAGCGGCACCAGGCAGCGAAACTTTCCGAGTTGGTCCAGCATATCTCCTCGCTGTTCAGGCCCACGTGTCCCGCTGCGTTCTGCATCACTAGGTCAGGGGGTAGCGGCCGATAGCGGTAACGATTATTGACTATTCTCCCGTGGCGGCCGTTGCTGATCTCAAGCAGGCTGTCTTTGCGGATTTCGCCCTTGTGCAGATGAATGATTTGGTCGTCCTGCTCGAAGATGACCCAGTGGGGGGCTTGCGCGGTGGCCACCAGCTCCAGCAGGTCCCCCGGTTTGCACATAGTCAGCAAAGTTTTGGCCGAGTACACATTCAAGTCCTCGTTCTCCCGCAGCTTGGAGAAGATGCATTCCTGGGAGCAGAAAGCCGAGTACTCCACCTCGCTGACCGATAAGGGTCCCTCCTCGGTCGGGCTGTGGTCCTTGGTGAATCCGCAGTCAGACGGAGTGCGGTCGTCCACCTCCTCCTCTTCGTCAGAGAAGAAGTAGGCGACGCCGACTCGAAGCTCGTCCTTCTCCAGCCCGGACGGATCCCCCGTGGGCAGTTCGCTGTAGTTGAGGTGGGTGATCCGATCCAGTTGATTTCCCATCAATGACCTGGCAAGGGAGAGGCATGGACTGCGGTGTCTGAGGGGACAGGGAGAGAGCACGGGAATGAGAGCGGGTGTCATAAGCTGTAAAATACGGAATCAAACAAACGTGTTAAACGTTCACACAACAAGACCGTTGTTCACAAACGCTTTGCTACATGTGGATGATTTTGCTCGGTACTGGAGAGAAGTGGAAGAAAGCCCTCAACAGTTCTCAGCACTATACAGAGAGACAGGAAAACTCGAAATAGTGCACTGATGATTTACTACCCCTTGCCCTCTTCGCACATATGAGTCAGCCACTAATTAGGGCACAATGTATAAAAGCTGAGGTGATTCACGTGCAAACAAAAAGAAGAAAAACGGAACAAGAACGGCAGCTGAAACGGATGAGAGAAACTGCTGTAAATAAAAGGCAACCTGGTGCCTTTACGCATAGCGCATGGCAAGAGAGAGTGAGGGAAGAGGATACCTGTGCGCTCCCAGGGCAAGCGGTTAAATATCCTTGTGGTCCATTAGTACAGAGGGCCGCGCAGTCCCCTGCTCTCCTTCTTTCTTTTTGTTCCTTTTCCCTTTCTTCTCACTCTTATCCCTTACTCTTCGCACCGCTCACTGTGCGGTCCGGCTGTCGTGAGCTCGTGCTTCACTTCTACCAGAGCCACCTCCGTTTAAGTACCAAGGAGAGCTCCGCCTCTCCCTCCGCGCTCCGCCTTTAGGTTGTTTTACTGGAGCACAGTCACGGCTCCATTACCGCCCTGCCAATGAAAAATGCCGAGGAGTATGCCAGTCAATCAGATGATCCAATTAGGGGCGCTTAGGGCGGCTGGCGGCGATAGGCGACTGTTACCGTGGCATGGTTTTTGTTGTCAGAGAGCTGAGGAATTCTCTACATGATCAGCGGAGTCCGCGTATAAGTTCAAGGCAGCAGTCACCTGCGATAACAACTCGCATGCCTCATGAGGAATATATGAGAAAAGTTCAGATTCCTGTGCTCTATAAACATTTCTGCTATCTCAAAAAATACTCCCCAAACTGCATCCTTATCATATCCATACAGTTACTGCAGGACGTGACAAATGTGTACATCTCTTCCGGAATACAGGAGTAAGTCCCATCCTCCAGTTCCCATGAGCATCTTGTAAATTATTTCCGCATGCCTCACCTGCTTCACTACACTGCATCACTTGTACTCTCATATCTGTCAGTGTGTGCCTGGTAGAGACCATTAAGGGAGGGGCTGGAGGCAGGTGTGTGTGTGTGTGTTTGCGTGTGTGTGTGTGCAAGGCAGGAAGAAAACAAAGGAGCCTACAGAGACATTAATACAAGGTCTACAATATTTCACTTTGTACTGATGTTGCGTCTAGGAACAAAATATGTCTAAAATGAAAATCATATCAAATTTCAACCCCGCTCACTTTCTGCATAATATATTGTATACTTGCATATTGTGCATGCAAAATAAATGTGCGTACACTTGTGCCATCTCCAGTCTGCGGTGATGTCTCCCTTTTCATCATCACCACCCAGAACAGATAGCCATCTTGCCATTTATATCAAACCATCTCGATGGAGTTAATGTTTTCTCTGTATACCTCTGCTTTGGAAATCTGCTTTCTGGTAGCATCTGGAGAGATCCATAGAGTAGCTTTCTTTTTCTTCTCCCAGATGGCTGGAGATAGCAGCTCTCCAGTTGCTAATATTGAACGGTCCTTGGTCTTTGTTTCCGCTGGTGACAGGCAGAGCAAGTGGAGGCTTTTTCACTAAGTGAGATATGATTGTACATATTTACACACTCTCACCCACACAAATAAAGGGCAGGCACACACAGTCACACATGTATTTCCTCCTGTGTGTCTAGCCTGCCATGTGAGAGCAAGAGTGCATGCATCTGATGGATCGCCTGCAGTGAAGCTGCAAGCAGAGTGGTGCAATTCATGATGCACACTATGTAGCCCTTTGTGTGTTTTTATGTACTAGAGAGTTAGAGAAATGCAGTAGCTAAAACATAGCTGCTACGTTTCAAGTATGCTGCCCCCCCCCCCACACACACACACCACCACCACCACCAAAACACACACACACACACACACACACACACACACACACACACACACACACACACATAAGGTGTCATGGGACTGTGTGCAACGGCTTTGGCTGCGGTTCCTACAAGCATGTGGTCCTGCCACCTATAATTTACATTGAGCATAAATGAGTTTCCTTTGTAGACACCGCCTCTTCTGGATAGACTCATATACTGTACTCTTTTTTCTTTCACTATCTTCTTCTCTCTTCCTCTCTCTTTTACACACACATGCACACACCTAATCATATATGCAGCTGGCGTAATAATATGGCAGGGTGCAGACAGTACTGGAATAACTACTGAGACAGGGTGATATTTCATAACCCCAATAATTGGATACGTCTCTATTCTCTAATTACTAGCTAAATCATGTAAGCCGCGGTGCCATACCACGCAGATAAAACAGACTGACGCACACATGTTCGCGGCCAACTGTCCACAAATTTATGTACAAATGGAGTCGTGTCTACCTCACATGTGAACGATGAGAGACTCACAAACCAGTGTGCACACAAATGCATGTCTGTCTTTTGTAGTTACAACAGTGCAACAGTACATATAGCAGCTCATCCCACTAATGGATCCCGTAGTGCTGTACCCCTGCAAACTGTGACAAATGCGTCATAGTATTATGGACAAAGAGGCTGAGAAAGTTTTCAATATATGCAATATAAATGGAGTGTCTTTTGAAAAAGAAACAACACTACATCAAGTCATAAACCCCTGAGGCACAAAAGGTGTTTGTGTTCATGTGGAGTTGCTCTTGTGGGGTATGGAAAGACATTTTAAAGACCTGCATGCTGTATATCATTTGCTACATTTGTGGCATTTTAGGATTTTATCCTTTAAATGACTAAAATAGCATATAAGAGATCACCTTTTTCTCAGTTTCTCGCTTCAACTAAAACACCAAGGTAGAGGAGAATACAATGTAAGCTTTTTGTGATACTCTATTGATCCCCGCGGACAGAATAATCTTTTTGCTTGTGCCTTTCCAGGCAGGTCAAAGACCAGGGTCAGCTAAAGAGCAGTGTCAGGTAAAATTACTACTGCTCTTGGGTGCCAGGTTTTTGTAGTTGTTGGAGACAGCCTGCTCAGTATAAGAAACAGTTAAGTGATTACGTAAAGAGCCAAACATTACATTCTGCAGAAGAGTCAGGCAGCGCATAAAGGTTGCAGCTGCATAAAATTACTCAGCAATTACCTTCTCTGTCTTTGTGACATACTGTACCATGTCCCACATGTAAGTGCTGGATGAAAGTTATTTACTTCATCAGTATTACATGTGTATATATTTGGGATTGTTATTGCTGTAATTAATATAATCACTTTATATGTATTTCAGCCTTAAACTTGTCAACCTATAGTTACTGGGAGATTTTAGCAATATGATGTTGGTCTGTAACATCTTATATGTCGCTAAAGGAACGCTAATCATACTAAGACAGACACAAATGACTGCTGCCGTTTTCGGTCATTTATATCACCTGAAAAATATGAAAATATGTGATTATATGAGTATGCATTGCAGTTATATCTTTTCATCATATCATTTCTGACTATATAGACGGTAGGCATTAACACATCATCGTCAAAATCCATAATCCCTGTGAAGTTTTCTTCTAGATTATTATTCCTTAATCAGAGCATAATGTTCTAGTGATTGGGAATTGATAGCAATGATGCTTGAGTCTTTCCATAGTTATACACTTGGTTGCACAAAATAAAACATTTACCGTGGCTCCACTGTAGCTACATTAATGTATAGAAATCATACATTTTTAAACATTTATTGAACCTCAGTATTTCTGCTGACAACATTGTTTCAAAGGAACCTGCTCAAAGACATGTTACAACGCAATGAATCAGGATTTCTGTGCATGGTGGATGGTGGCGAGCCATGGAATGTTTGTGAAACTAATCCCTTGGGCAGAGACTGTCCAATGGTGGTCGGACAACCATTAACTATCAGACACAGCAGAGTTGTGGACAGTGGTCAGATACCAACTATAATCTGGTCAGATACCAACAAAGTGTCTGGTGACTGTTGTCTTTTTGTAGCCTTCTCTAAAGCATGAAAGCCAACATGGATTCAACCTTGTGCTTATCTGTTCCAATCTAAACTGCAAAGCATGCCTGACTAATGACCTTACGACTATCAACATTATGTCACAAAGCTAGTAGTGTAGAATTGGCAGCACTTTATAATACAGCCAGTGACGGGCACACTTCCCCTAGAATGAAATATGATTTTTTGTTTTTTATCTGAAATTAAAATTTATAAATTTTCATTTACCTCCAAAAACTGGTAATGGCACTAGAATAAGAAAGAAACAATTTAGTGGGGAACATCATTTAGCAATTTTCCAGGTTATATTTGATAACCCATGTCATTATTTTCATTCATTTCTCCCGCACCATTTCAGTGACTTCTCCACTTCCAATCTGTGTTTCCTCTTCTATCTTTTGAGATTAGTCCACATATTTTAAAGTCCTGAAAGAGTTTGCTGTTGATATAAAGTCAATAGTGAAGAGGGGAGAAGAGGTAAAAAGGACTCAGCCTAATCTTACAACTTGACCCCTTTAAAAAAAAAAATCAAGGACTCAGAGGGAAAGTGATGTGCTGATGTGTTTCCTGAAAAGCTTTACAGGGTTTGTAGTTTTAAAAGCGGAACTGAAATCACCAAGTCAAATTCTTATGTAATTATATTTGGTTTCCAGATAAGGTGAAATGCAGGTTGACTGCATTATCTGTAGGCTGGTTTAGACAGTATGCAAACTGTAGCGAATCCATCAGGGGTGCTGTGACTAATTTAATGTGTGCCACCAATTTGTGCTCAGATGTCTTCATTGCCAGCGATGTCAGGGCCACAAGCCTGTAGGCTTTAATGTTAGATATTCTTCTTGAGTTCGAAATAGGTTTGGAATTTTTGAGGCAAGCAGGTATCTTGTTGGGCTGAGTGAAGCATTATAGATGTCCATGAAGACTGGAGTCAGTTGTTATGAGCAGTGGCTTAGTGAGGGGTTAGATGTGTGGGCCTACTGTTTTGTTTTTCTCCAGTTTAAAAGGTACCATTCCTCTGTGAATAGTGGTGAGAGGTTAGGAATAGCTATTTAAAAAAAAAGCACTCAAACTGTCTGGTAGTTCAGGATCTGCCTTGGATGGGGTAGCTTAGTGTCAGCAATTGACAGCGGCTAGATTTGAAAACTGAGGCTGTGTCCACATTGGCAGCGATGCGGTGATCAGAGACCACAGGTCATTTCAAGTCACTACAGGCGAAATAACTGCTGGTGGCACAAAGTGAGTGGGTCACAAGATCAGCTTCTCTCTTAACTTAAGGAGAGCAATTGAAGTGGCTACCAATGACAGCAAAGGATACCACTGATTGACGAACGACCTGGCAGTAAATACTAGAGGGTTACATAGGCAACCCAACAAGACTGGAACATCTACAAGCCAAAAATGGTTCAAAATCTTTCAGCTCCAATAAAATGACCAAGGTGGTTGTTCTCCCAGGTCCTCCTGATTTATGTTAGCAGGAAATTAGCATGCTAGTTTCCATTTAAGATTGCTTCTGACAGGAGCATTTAAAAAAAAAACTAGAGCCTGCAGCTCTGCTATAACTTTGGAAATAAACAAACATGGAAAACAAAAAAGCATTGACGATTGGACAGTTATTTTATAATCCTACAGCTGACATATAATGATCTGTTACCTAATGGGTAGCTACTGAGCTGTTGCTAGCCTAATATAAACATATTAGCACACTGAAGAAATTGTTCTCAATGAAAGTTTATATTGAGGGTCCCAGAGGGGCAGAAACAAACACCAATATATGTCAGGAAGAAGAAGAAGCTGAAAACAGATCAATTTTAAGCTAAAAGAACATCTGATTTGATACATCCATAGCAAGAGGCTAGCCATTAATATGCTGCTTCATGGTTTGCATTACTTGTCATGAAAACATCCTGATCCTAAGCTTAATGGCCACACTGAAAGGCCTGAGAGGAATTCTTTTATGATGTACTCATATATTCGGTGCTTGGGACATCATGAGCCCATGGGGTGTTTTGCAAGTCAAGAGTTTTCAAAAACTGAGCTTAAATATCTGAGAAGCTAAGAATGAGTACTTGTTATTTTTAGGGCCTCGTTTCTGTTCAGTAAAACCAGACACAGAGCATTAGTCAGTAGTCAGTTAAAAACATGACAGCTTCAGTCAGTGACACTCTGAGCTGGAAGCAGGGCTGATACAAAATCACTTAACAAGTGGAGAGAATGTGAATGACGTTTGAAAACGTCAAGCGGCTACAGTTGCAATAACTGCTGCCGCCAAAGTGGGCAGGACCAGAGTTAAACTTTTCCCAACTTCCACGCAAGCAATTGAAATGTCCATCAATGAGCGTGCAGGAAACGTCTGACTAGCATGTAACCTGGTAGTCAAAACATTAGAGAGTAACCTCGGCAACCCTGGAGCGAATCCTTCCTGTGTGGATGCAGTTTATCTTTTACATATCACACAGTACAGCAGCGGTTCTCAAACATTTGCAGATTAACTATTTTAACCTTACACCCACATACCACAAAAACAATCTCTCCTTTGCTTACACACACACACAAAGCTTTTTTAAACACTGACTATCAGTAATGAAGAAATACAAGCAACTCCAGTGTGTGACATTTCAGAAAAAAATAAATAAGTAGTGAAGCAAAGTGAAGAAGTGTCCTAAGTTGTCCAAACAAGCTTTATACTGTCAGAAGATATTCTGAGAAACATTGTGACATTGTGGTTTCTTTTCATTACTCACAGCGGTGAAGAATGCAAGCCTAAAATGCTTGGCTTGGTGTTCAGTCTTGTGATATTTGGTGCTTTGGTTTAACCTGGCAGTTATTTCACATACTTCCATGTTTTATTAGTAGTGTAAAGGCAGTTGCACTTTATAACACAGCCCAGTAAATACTTACTGGTAGAGACACTAAATTATCCTCCTAAGACTCGAACTCTTTCATGGCATGGATTTTTAAATTCTCTTTGCTATTTGGGCTGACTGGGACCTGATGAATGTAAAAACAAAGAATTACCAGTTGTTTTTTTTAACCTGATTTTTGTTTCTGAGAAAAATGAGAGCTACATATGAGGACATTTGTTTTACATTTTGATAGAGCAGTCGCAGTATAATGTCCTCGTAAGTGGATATCAGGTCCTTGTAGAGTAAAATTTTGTATTTTGGTCTAGACATCCCGAAATGTGATGTCCACAAATGTGGACGCCAGGTCCTAGGAGGTTAAGAGCTTAAAGTGGCTTAAACCTCCGAATCATATTTCATAGTTACCTTCACTACTGAGGTCACGTTTTTGGTAGCGTTTGTGTACGTGTGTGTCATTCTATCTGTAAACACAATAACTCAAAAAGTTTTGACAGAATTCTGATAAAACTGTGTCGATGGGGGTCATGTTTACAATCCATTAAAGTTTGACTTGCATCCGCAAAAGTCTTCAAGGTCAACTTAACGATTTATTAGTTGAAAATTGATAAAAAGCCTTATAACTATAATTCTTACAAGTGTGGCGTGTAAAGTCAACATATAAAAAGTACTGTATAAAGATTTAAAATATTATTTCACATTTAACCTTTGACCTCTCCTTCATGGCCAATAGATTGATCTGACAGTCAAAGTGATAGTAATCATATACAGAACTATTTAAAACTGTTTCTTACTGCCATTGTTTTTATTGACAACATTTAAGGTTATTGGAACTGATATATGTGGATGTCTAAAATATTACATTGTTTTGTGTTATTTTCATATTTACATATCAATACTTAGTATCCATTACCTACTCCTACATAATGTTTGTGTAATCATAAACATCTGTTATGCTACCCTTATCTAGTTTTTAACTCGACTTCAAACTTCTTACAGTGAAAAATTAAACGTTATATCAGAGCAAGCACCTTGAACACTGTCATGGGAAAGTGAAATTCACAGAGAAACCCCCGGATCCCCCCACTGACCGCTGCAGCACCGGGCAAACCTCCACCACCCCACTCCTGCTAAACAGGTGTAAATAGACTTAAGAGCGCCAGTACTTACTGCCGCTGAATGATGATGTTATTTATCTGCTGTGTTTTACTTGCATCTATTTGAAAGAGCGGGTGTAAACACAAAAAAATATTTTATTTTATATGCTGGAATATGCAGAAAATAGGTTTGAATCTTAAAAAACTTTCTTCAGGTCAGAGAGTGTTGCATATAATTTAAATCATGCTTGATGCAATGTGCATAAAATTAAATGATTAAAACTAATAAGACAATTAAACTTTTTTTTTTTCCATTTGATTCAATTTAATATGATGGATTATGCAAAGAAAATAGATTTAGACTGTAATGTCTATTGCTTTATTGCGTATTATGGTCGTGTATCATATTTTAAAAAGTAATAAAGTAACTAAATTAAAAGAAGATTTGAAAATAAGTAATCAGTAAAGTAACAGGATTACTTTCTAAGAAGTAATTACTAATTAGTAACTAATTACTATTTTCAAGTAACTTGACCAACACTACTTACAACGTACTCTGTTTCTTCTTTCCTTTAAAACTTAAGTTGCTACCCCCTTATAAGTAGCTATAAATACTGGTAGAGACACCAGAATAACTTCATTTTAATTTCAGATAAAATACTTTGAACTCTATTTAATATGAGTAAAATTACATCCTCAGTTATGGGTTGTTTTATAAAGTGCAACCTAACAAACACCTTTATTTAGCATCTTCTCCCACAATCTGTGCGGCCAACTTTGGGAGTCGCTGCTACATATGTTGTTTTATGGTGTCTGTCAACTAATCCAAGCTGAAACACATCTGACCGAACTTGACTCCGTTAGTTTTTGTCATCCACTCAACATCAGTAATATGTGTCTCTTCTTTAAGCGGGGCAAAAGGTCAATTTTTCCCCTCACTTTACAACCTATTTCTCATGAGAAAGGAGAAATAGGCGCAGTATAGTTCAGTGGGACTGTCTCTGACTGCAGACTTGCTCTAACAGCATTACAATCTGTATTTCTTTCTAATTTATCTCTCTCTCAGCTACCTTACTTTTGATTGTCACGAGATATTGTACATGAGCCAAAAATGCAGATTAAATATGCAGACAAAAAAAAGGTGCTGGAAATCAGCTGGGCTGTCCTGTCATATTAATTGTGCCATAAATAGAAGATGTTTGCCATCATGAACAAGCATCTGTTCCTCCAAGTAATAACAGACAAACAATTAGAGAGGATGGATATTACTTTAAAAGACAAAGCCAAGAGTTTGGTTCTTTTCCGGAAAGGGCATAAACAGGGCGAATACGGTTGCTTATTGGTTGTTTGACATTATAGCTTTAACAGAAATGTCTAAACATTTGAGTCTTTTATTGGCTGAAGACCCTGGTTCATGTCCAGACAGTCACATATGGCATCAAGCTGTCCCAAGACATCTTGCAATTCAACAAGGGAAGAAATTGGAATAGTTTGGTCACGAAACATTCCTTTTGCCAATATGAAGAATTGAATTGGCAAAAGTGTTTCTGTACAACACCAGTTCCAAGAAATTCTCCCTCCGTGTTTCTCCAGATACAGCCAGAGCTCCTATTGTGATACAAAACAACTTCATTTGTTGCACTGTGTTTGTTTGTTTGTTTTTGTGCAACAACGTCCATCTACTATGAATGTGTTTGTGATCGTTAGATTTTGTTGTCAGTCACTTGTGTTTATTTTCTTATTTCTTTTTATTATCAAACATAGGACAGACAGTTTAGTCCCATCTTGAGATTATATATATTTTTAGCTGTATTTTATCAGAAAACTTCAGCGAATATATTCTTGGAAACCGTTATATTTGTGTGTTGGCGGGTGTGCGCGATTTGTTGTGTTCCAACTCTGTCTGTATTCCATTGAAAAGTAGGTCTTCCTTCAGGTTTTATCTGCTCTCCACAGGCAGCAGACTGTGAGTCACTCAGGAGGCCCTATCTGACACATCTGAACTCCATCTGGCTGTAGATGTTAACTTCTGCAGATTCAACATCTCCTAATCCTGCTAGGGTCATTGTGCTCTGAAAAAGAAACACACAAGTATGTAAAAGGTACAAGTCTAAGACTAGACTGACTACTTAAGTTACTAATCTTTGCTTCTACAGTTGGGTCAATAATTTCCAAAAAAATTTGCAAGCTTTGCTCTGTGCACAACTACTGCAGAATTTAAATTCAGCTAAAAAAGGATTACATGTTTAGGAGTTACAGCAAATTTTAAACACAGTCTTCCATTTTCAGAGGCTCAAAAATAACTGGATAACAGACAAGCAGTATCATTGCCAGGAAAGACTTGTTCCCTTGTTATTTCATGAAAAAAAAAAAAAAAACAATAACGGAGACACAATATCTGAAGTGGAATCAGGGAGGAATTTCTATTTTATAACTTTTAACTATAAATAGATGCCAGTGCCAGTGAGGGAACACTGGCTGAAAGTCCAAAATATATCTATCAAAAAGATATCAGAACCTGTAGGAGTAGCCAGTAACCAAGAGCCTTGTACATTTTAAAAAAGAATGAATACACTGACCAGCTCAATGAAAACAAAAGGCCCGAAACACTACAGCGGTTGGTAAAAGTGGATGATGATGGAATTATTTCTATATTTAAGATAAAATGAGTTAATAACAGCCTTGAGGCAGTTTTGTTGTCAAAGTCTACAGTCAAGAGAAAAACCACTAGTTACACTGAACAATAGAAAGGATTAGATTGAAAAACATTTAAAAAGTGCCTGAATAGTTCTGGGTCGCAAGTATTTTTTGGCGATGGGATTGCTGATAGAAGAAACAGGATAAACTGTGAAGTGCACAGGGTTGTACTCTGCTCAGATTTAGCCAAATGCTACAAAACTCAGCACCTCACATTGCAAATGGATGATGATCCAAATCATACTGCAGAAATAACCCAAGAGTTTATGAAGGCAAAGAAATGGGATGTTCTTCAGGACCCCAGTCACTCACCTGATCTCAGCACAACAGAACTTTACAGTTACTGAAGTTCCAACTGAATGCAGAGAAACCACAAACAAGCAGCAACTGAATTTGGCTTACGAGAGCATCTCAAGGGTGGAAACAGCATTTGTGATTATTATGGGTTCTAGACTTCAGTGCAAAGGACTTTCATTCAAGTATCAAAAACAATTATCCTTATATTTCGAATTATGTTAGTTAGCCCAATTATTTTTGAGCCATTTGATGTAGAGTTTTTGTGAAACTCCATCAGTTAAAGCTGAAAGTAACCACTTCAATGACATATTGACTGTTTGATTTAGAATCCACTGTGGGGTACAGAGGCAAAACCAGAAAAAGAAGTGTCTTTATTCAACAGAATGGACCTAACTGTATGTCCCAGGAAAACCTCTTTCACTAATCACTGTGCCTGTTACCTCACCCAGCTCTCCGCCGTCTAATCTCACTAGATAAAGCCTGCCTGTCTTGCTCTGCGCTCCACACTTTACCATCAAGTCAGCACTCATCAGGCTGTCTTGCTCTCTGCTCCCTTTATCAGCTTCAGCTTTGTTCTCCAGCCAGCTCCAGCATGTGCTTCGATTGCTCTCCATCTACTCACCTGCACCTTTCAGGGCCTCCTTTCCCCGAGTTCACATCTAGATGATAACTATTTAGCTACTGATAGTATTTACTTTAAAATGGTGTTTTTTGTTTTTTGTTTCTTTACAAACCTGAAAATGGGGGAAAAAAATCAAATGTGTGTTTTTAGTGTTTACAAGCACCATTTCATTTTTTCATTTATAAGTGAATAACGTTGTTAGATAACGCTGCACTCTTTGCAAAATAATCATGCTTTCTAATAACTGCTCATCACTGCTGGTGAGCTAAATGCCACTTTTGCTTTTGTTTCACTGCAAGATGGCAGATAAATGCAAAATGGCAACAGCTTAACAGTTACAACACACCAATGTGTCATAAAACAAAACAAACGGTCAATTCAATTCTATTCAGTTCTGTTTATATAGCACCAAATCACAACAACAGTTGCCTCAAGACACTTTATATTGCGAGGTAAAGACCCTACAGTAATACAAAAGTCACACAACTGAAAAAATCTATCTAGTACATGAACTCTATTCCCACAAATATTTCTCTCACACCGAGTTTATACTAAATGTATGTCATTTGATCCATTTCCCCCCAAATTGCTGTTTGCTATACGTACAGAACACAGTAATCTTACACTCTCTGAATTCCCTGTAAGAGTTTTTGAGCTTAAAGGAATCTTCAGACAGATTTGATTTATAGACTGATGCATCTAATGCACAATAGTAGCAGAAGGTAATGATGTTAATTCTTTTTGCTGGTCTGCTCATATCAAAGTAAGCAGGCCAGGCCATCACTTGTCCCCCACCGACCCCACCCCCTCGTCTTTCGCTGCCAACCCATCCCCTCTTTTTCACCCTCTCTGGTCGGTGTTGTACATTGGTATGCAGGGTGATGTTGGCCAGTGTTTGCAGGGGAAGGATAAAGCAGTAATCAGTGCCAATGAAGCAGTTCTTGTCCCAGAGCACAAATGTGCCAACATCAGCAACCCCACCAAAGCATGTGTATCAGAAGTGCATGTGAGTCCCCCCTTTTTTTATGGGAGAGAGCGAGTAGTACCAGTGAGGTCAAGCAGAGGTCATTTTCCTGGACACAGCTCTTATATCAGTGCTCTTTCTCTCTTGTGTGCAACTGTAGCTGTAGAATATGATCACACCCAGTGAAACACAGCCTGCTGGCTTTTCTATTTTTTTTTCTGTCTTAATCTCCATCGCACTGACACAGGAGGAACAATTATACTTTCCAACCCCCCCCAAAAAACAAAACAAAACTTTGTGTTACACTAATCCAGTGGTTCTCAAACTATGGGGTGGCCCCCACTGGTGGACTTTCTGATAAGGTGCATGCCAGAAAAAAGTTTGAGAGCTAATCAAACACAGATTCTATACCTGCCTTAACTGTGGACATGCAGGCCCAATTTGTATGTTCCTGATGCAACTGTTGTGAAAGATATTCCAGGGATGAAAATATGGAATGGCTGTTTTTGTTTGGTTAACATTGGAGGGGTTAATAAACAAGGTGATACAGTGAGTCCAAAATCTACAATTTATTATTTATTAAAATCTCGGGAAAGGTGAAAATGGAATGTTTTAGTGCCAAAGTGCCAACGAGCACGGCGCTAAACCATTATTCGCACCAGCAGCCCAGCTAACTGCTTATTGGACGGCTGAGATAGCGGCTTCCAGCTGGCAGCTCCTCAGTATTAGCGTGTGTAAGCAGTTCTCATCCAGATAAATAAAGGTTGCAATAATTAACGCTCGGAGAACAGTTGCCTTAACTGTAATTATCTTCATCTGCTGTTTTGAACCAAAGCACATTCATCATCCTGTTTTCTCAGCCCATTAACGCACATTAACCGACTTTTATTTATTTATTTCTGTTATCTCTGTCAATAAAGTTGTTTGATTTAAACTGTTGACCGAATGCTTGCTGAGTGAAAAGTGTTGACTGAGAGGAGAGCTCCAGATGGTGGTTGAAGGACATATTCACGTAGTGACACTGCTTCTCTGTTTGGGTCCATTCAGCCTTAATAATTAGAGCCAAGAGGCCATCAGAGGTCACACTAGAAAAATTATAGCCTTTACAGCGTGTTTTAGCATAATATTAATCAGCTCCTGTGTGATAAGAGCCAATCCAGAGTCAGCTTTTGATGGTGATCTCAATATGTACTCTTGGTAACATCAAAAAGATATGAGCCATGTTATTACATATTACATATACACACAAATACAAATACACACCCACATGATGTTATGTTACGTTTTAAATGCGCGGAATAATTATTATTATCAGCTGAATTTTACAGAGCGCTTCAATCATGAATTCAAATGAGTTCGACTGTTTAAATGGCTAAAGGGTCAGCTGTTTGACTCAGCAAGTCTTCCTGATAGCAAAACAGGAATTAGCATTCATGCATATAAATTACAAATTAGGCTTTTATTGTAGAAAGATTGGTGATACTAGTTGCTCTCATTTTGTGATGACACAGATTTCACTGAATTTCACAAACGAACTGCATTCCCGCCTCATCGTTTACTTTTTTATTGGCTTGAATTTGACTATTATTGTTATTATTGTATCATTCACCACAGTGCATTTCCAGTGACAAGCATTTTCAAGCTTTGCCTTTCTACTGAATATCTACTGTGAGGAAATTTTAGGTAGTGAATAATTTCTGGGTTTTTTAGTGGAAAAATGGATGTTCCACTATAGTATATTGTATATTGTTACAAAGACCGTTCTACTTTTCCTACTTACAATAAAATATCAACAGCAGCAAACATGGCAGGCCCAAATTACTCCAACTATGAAAAAACAGTATAACTGTGTGGTAGAACTTGACCCAAGCGGCTAAAGAAGGGCAGGAAACAGATGCTGTCCAGTGTAGTGAGTGATTTATACACCATTTTTGTGACCAAACAATATTTATAAAAAAAATAAGAAGATCAACTCCATAGTTAACTCAGTACAAATAAATATAACTGAATTTAAATAAATGGAAATTAAGCTCACATGCACACAGCTACACTGACCTGGTCCATTCTCCTCGAACACCTGCGTTCTTCTGTTTAAATAGTCAACTAAACCAAACAACCTCACCCCCGGACTATTCCATTACGTAGGTAAGACAAACATTTCCCTACTCAATCCTATACTGCTACTCTTTACTAGCAATAAAAACTCTAGGGTGTAATCAATACACATTACAACAATAAATCATTTTCTCTATAAACACACTCTAAAATCAACTTTATTAAATTACAAGGATTCTCCCCTTTCTTCACCTGGCCTCTTCCCTATTCCCAGCAGGTCCCTGAGGTCTTGTGACCAGGGCTTGCTGGTTGTCCAGCATCCTAGATTAAAAACAAAAGGTGACAGAGCTTTTGTTTCTGTGGCTCCCAGACTCTGGAACTCTCTTCTATTGAATTTGAGATCTGTAGACTCTGTCAGTTCTTTTAAAAAACAGTTAAAAACCCATCTTTTTAAACTTGCCTTTGGTTGATGTTGTTTTATGTTCTAGCTTCTGTGAAGCACTTTGTGATTTTATGTTGAAAGGTGCTACATAAATAAAATTTGACTTTACTTTACTCTTCCCGTGACCTCAGACTAACCCGGAAGCTATAAATACAGGAAGTGAAACTACATTTCCTCCTATTGTTCCTGGAAAACAGGTAGGTAAGGTGAGTTTAAACCAGACAATCAACAGTTGAAATAAATAACATGTTAACGTGTCAGAATTGATTTAAACCAAGATGTTACATTGCATAGTCTGTAAAAATGCAAGACATAAACAAACCCAGGATAATACACGTTTCCCTACTACAGAATACATTGAATAAATATGGCTAAATCAAAACAAGAATGTTAACTAAGAATATCAAGTTTTTAACTCTGGACAAAAGGCGTTCTCACCCACTTTGTCACAAACTGAAATCTCCTTTGCTCTAAAAAACCTGGAGTTATACACAACTCAAAATTAGTTACACACAATTACATACACACTACTTAAAATTACTTACAGTATAATTATTTCTACTTCCCTGTAAAAACTAGAATTCTTAAATTCCTATTCTAGTGTATATACTGCTAAATATTGAGGGCAAATATATTTACAATCACAATTTAAAGTAATATACATTTAAATTCTATTGTATTCTTGGGGAATTACACCCTTAGTCACAGCCTGTATTATTGAATAAGTCTATAGTTTCTTTCTACCACAAACTCATCCATAAGGAAAACTTAATAAAAACATAGCCAATCTTTTTAATTTATAATTTTCTTTATCCAAATAATGCTGTAAATGTCACTATATCTACATGAGGTAGACCTGTTAATAACTGACTTCATCATCTTTGCGTACTATGAATAGCTTGTGGCTGCACAAATCTCACCACGATGAACGTATACCACTGGCCCTGTGTCACTTTAAGTATTTTCTGCAGTGCCACAGCTCTCCTTGGACCAGCACAACACGGTAAGCAAAAGTGTTATCTCCTCTCAAGTTTATTTAATTCGAGGTGCTGTGTATTTAACTTGAGCCAATTCTGCACCATCTGCCAAAGGACACTGAATTCCCCCTTGGGAGAAGCTTTTTGTGGCAGATGTGCTGAAGAATGCTTTCATCAGGAAATGCAGAATACACAGCTTTTGCAGACAAGCAAAGGCACTGATGATAAGATTGGTCATGCCAGCCGCTACCAAGCTTACTGATAACATACTGATTTCCACAAATTCCAACCCCTTGCAATCTGTGCTGAAGTTCTGTGTGCCTGGACTGAAAGTCAGTTGCCACAGCTTGAATCTCAAAAACAGATGCCTTTTTTATTCAGAGCGCTACTTTGTTTGCTGTTAATTGCTATGGAGTTATGTTGCACTATTCACATCACAACCATCTTGGATCAAACGGGTTTACCTTTACTGCTCTGGCTTCAAAAATGTTTGTGCTGAATTTCTTTCACAGCGTGACTGTATGAGTGTGCGGATAGATTCAGCATGTGACTACCTCCTGTGTGGCCTGGTGCCTTGTCTGACAAGCCAGCCTAATCTGCTATCAAACAGCCTTACAGACCTTTGCCTCCTACAATGGCTGCCTAGCCTGATTAGTGTGTGTGCAGTGCTTACGTGTGTGTGAAACGAGAAGTGGAAGAAAATAAGGTATGATTTAGTGGCTTCCAATCAGGAGTAAGGTAGAACATTGCCGTTATGGATTGCGGGCCCTAGAGACTGTACACACACATGCACTTACACATCCCAGTGCATAGCCAAGCATGCTTGCACACTCAGGCACACAAAGATAAATTAAAGGCCGGAAACTGCTGGGGAATTACCAGTATATCCCTGTGGTAAAGTTGTGATGGTTATGATGCAATCTCGCCCCAGTGGCTCAGTAATGTGTCATGAGGCACACACTAGTAAAATCCCCTTTTCCAGCCACAGAGGCAATAAATTCAAAAGCTAAACCTGTGTTGGATTATTGTACCTTCTTCATCATGCTTTTCTGTATATTTTTTCAGCAGCATTTTATTTTGGACTTTGTGTTTACCATCCTCGGTATTGATTCCATAAAACACTGCTATACATAAAAAAATGGGGATAATTAGCACCTACCATCTGCTCATTCTGCAGAACCAGAGAACTACGGGCTCACTTTAACAGTAGTTAATCTGTTTGAAAACATGTAAAATATCTATTCAAAAACTTGAATCCAAGCAACAAAAGCAAATGGAACAGAAACACAAAGCATCAACACTTACAGAGTCACTACTGTCTACAAACCTGGCCTCCTGTTGAGCACTTCAGACCCAGTGGAGGGTTATATAAATGGGATTTCTCCAATTCATAATGATCTTCAGTCCCCTGAAAGGTCAGGACTGTTACAATCAATTCTACCTATCAATAGCACAGATTCGCACATTACAGTTTACCAAAGTTAAACTTGATGGTTAACTTTTGCAGGTATGTACTTTTCGGCCAGAAAATCCCTTGGTTCAATTAAGTGAAAACGATTTAACTGCTGGGGTAAATGAGCCTTTGCTCTTTTAACTTTAAGCTTTGTGCACCACCTCCTCTAATAAATGTATGGCTTTTTTAAAAATTTTTTTTACAAAGATTCTCTTTCAGCTGCATTCAAGGATGAAATGCAGAGATTTTGTGCTGCTGAGAAATAAAGGTCCAGTTTTTAGACCTACAAAGTCCACATTAGGAGGCTGGAGTTCTAGCAGTGGGATAACTTGAATGTTTATAAGCCTCCGTTTGATCTTTTTTGTATTGCACTTGGCTTAACCCCCTCACTTTCCCCCTTGCTTTCACTTGCTGTTTAGGTCTCAGCACTAAAAACTGCTTGGTTAGTGTTAGATAAAGACGGCAGTTTTCTTAAAATATACAACTACATAACAGTAACTCTGCACACTGAAAAATGATGGGTTGCGATTGACAGCCCCATCTCACTAATGCCAGAAACCAGTGCTGCTGCCAAAGAACACCTTTGAGTATGACTGAGACAGATACGAAGTCAAAAATGACCTCAATCTGAGAAAAAATACAGAGTAGATGTAGTTACTTGCCTTAACTCAATGCCTGAAAAAACATGAAGCCATCTTCTGCTAGCAACATTACCGAAGTTACGTACCATTTAGTAAAATTGTACCTTTGTACTCAATACTGTTCCAAAAGATGTAGAACGAATACTTAAAACGAAGAGTTTTAAGGGCAAAAAAGGCAGCAGCGAGAAAAAGTCAGTCTGTCACTCTCACAAAGGTGCACAGCTTTCTGCTTTTCACAGTCGTTTAACAGTTTCAACTTGTCACCTTTGCTCACTGTATGATCACAGAAAGCACCGATTCTACAGAGAGGGAAATAATACAGGGGCTGAGTTTGGATTGAGGACTCGAGGTAAAGAAATTAAAGCCACTGTGCTGCAGAAGCAACATGCTGCAACAGATTCAAAAGAGTTTGTCTTAAAGCATCTTAAAACTTATCCTCATAAGTGCTATTATATGCGTTCACACACTATTTGCTTTTTCTCTTCCATCTCAGTAGATTTAAAACAGAAGAGCCCAAAACTATGCCCAAGGAGAACTTCAGTTTAGTTTAGCTTACCACCAGAAGCTCAGTGAAGATTGACATGTGCATGATAACAGCACAAACTTCCTTTAATATACATAAACCTTGAATCTAATAAATACAACTCCTAAAACACCTTTTTTAACTGAGAAGGTTAAAATTACATTTATTAATCTGTGTATTATTATTATTATTTCTTAGAAGTTATTGAAATCTGGTTCTGCGTGTTTTTTCTCCATGCAGAAAGCAACAAATTTACCAGTAAAAAGAAATGCCCTTCAAAGAAGCTGGTGCTACAGAAGAAATGAAATAAATGCTAAAAAAATTAATTCCTTTTCAGATTTGAAAAGAAACAAATACTAAAAAAAATAATTCCTTTTCAGGTTTGAAAAAGAGTTCAACTTCTTTTACAGTGGACCACATAAACCCACCGGAGCATAATAAATGCAGGTGCTCTTTTGTATTTTGCTCCATTTTTGCTGTTAAAACAGAAAAGAAGTAGACAAAAATATCCAAAAAAAGAAATTCAGATAATGTTTTTCTTAATAACTCTGGTACTAAGCTGAACACAGGTGGCCATAAACAACATGTTATATAATGTATTTTGTGTATTGCGATGGAGATTTCATTCTGTACCTTACTAAAATGTAAGGTCTATTGACAGAACCAGACTTTCAGATTACAAAGGGAAGAATGAAATCCCTTTGCAGCATCTGCTACTAAAACTTCAAGATGTTTTGAGTAGATTTTGTGAAATGGTGATCCATTAATGCCTGATGCAATATCAACAAAACCAAAATGTGAATGTATATTTTTTTGTTAATGGATTTTTACAGAAAATCTCTTCATGCACATACAGATATAAACCAATCAGGCATAACATTATGGCCACTGACAGGTGAAGTAACAATGATTAGTGTGGCTGTGTCCTCTTTCAGCAGGGTAATGCACTCTGCCACAAAGCAAAAATGGTTCAGGAAAGGTTTGAAGAGCAGAAGTTTGAGATGTTGACTTGGCTTCTAAATTCCCCATATCCCAATCCAGTCAAGCATCTGTGGAATGTGTTGGACAAACAAGTGTGATCCATGGATGACTCACCCCTCAACATACAGGGATTTCAGGATCTGTTACTAACATACCACAGCACACCTTCAGGGGTCTAGTGGAGGCCGTGCTTCGACAGGTCAGGACTCTTTTGGCAGCAAACGTGGGACCGAAACAATAATGGGAAGGTGGTCATGATGTTACGTCTGATAGCTGTAAGATGGCACTGACATGTCAGTTAAAGTAGCCCTGATTTCAAATCTGCACATAATAATGAATTATCTTCTATTTTCTTCCCATTTTCCATTGTTGCTATAACATGAATAACTTGTGGAAGATCACACATGAGTTGATATACAGTATCAGTATCCAGTATCAATAATATACAGCAAAAGTCTTAAGTTACCCCAATGTCTTATTTTTTTTATCAAATAAGAAATGGGTGAAATAATTTAATGAAATATGGAAATAAAGTATTCAAGAAAAAAAATGAGTTTTTAAAATTTCTTAGAAACTTGAAAGTCAACATTTGGTATGCCCACTTTTGCTCCTCAGCACTGTGTGAACTCTCTTAGGCAAGCTTTCTTGTCATTTCTTTAAGTAACCTTCAGGAATAATTCTTCAGGCTTCTTGAAGGACATTCAAAACCTTTCTTTGGATGTTGGCTGTCTGTTGTTTCATTCTCTATCAAGATGATCCAACACTGCTTCAATTCTGTGAGATCTGGGCTCTGGGGAGGCCAGTCATGAAAAAGCCTCCATCGTATTTTACAGATGGCTATAGACACTCACTGTTGTACATCTCTCCTGCCCTCCCCACACATACTGAAGATGATTTGAACTTAAAAAAAAATCAAATTTGAATTAATCGCTTGGTAAAACCTGCTGCTGCACATTTTTAGTCCACTTCTTGTGTGATTTGGCATACTTGGCTTCTTGACAGCCACCATTCCACTCGGACAGTTTTTAATGGGGCTTCATTGATCAGTAGATGGATCAACTGAAGGTCCAGCTGCATCTCTCAGATCTTGTGTCAGGGCTTTCAGTCAGGATTTTTTCCCCCTATTTCTTACACGATTTAAAATTGGTTCTTTGCTATGTTGTCTGTTTAGTGAAGACACAGCACTGATTTATCCATTGAGTTAGGTGCCTTTGTATTCCATCACATGTCAGTGTTAAGTACTGACATAAAAAAAGTCCTCAGAAAAAAGTCAGGTACCAGGACTTTCAAAAATTTCAAAAGATCACGAGAAAGCCTACAGACCTACTGCACTCGACCACTTAAAACAAACAAACAAAAAAACCCTAAGCAGACATAAGAACCCCATTTTGAACTTGGTCCGATCTTCCAGCGCTATCAGACTGAAGAGAGAGCTAAATTGCTTGGGTCTAACACTTTCAAGTCATCAGAAGTGTCGGTAGTAGACACTTTAAATTGTGTTTGGTGTTTTTTTCCAGTATTACGCATTTACAACAAACCCCCATTTAACACGAAAGAGATCCCAAACTGCCTGAATCACAATAACACAAGTCTCTGCATAGGCTGTGAAATCTTTGAATCTCATTCAAAACAGTTATAGGACTGCAAGTCTACGGCTGTTCTGAAAGGCAACAATCAAAGCCGTGGCTGAATGTATGAACTAGTTTGTTTTGAGCACACAGACGACTTGATTCATCATAAACTACAAATGACTGCTTGCTTTGTTTCTTTTTTTTTTTTCAAACAGAAATGTATCGAAAGAGGTTCGTTTTTATGGTTTTTTAACGTGTGTGTTTTTACAATCCCAGACTTTTTCTGGTAATAACGATCAGACCTGTAGTGACACAGTCCTGTTGTTTAGAGCAAAAAGGTGCCTTTAAATCCTCAAGATTTCGATTCATAACACACCAATATGATTCAAAAGTCCTGTGGCCTGTGCACCTTAAAACGAGTGGAGAAGATTATGAAATACAGGGCAGAGAACTGAGAAAAAAAAAAGGTCAGACATTGACTGCCTGAATAGATTTTTATTCTAGACAGACAATGCAGGAGTGTCCTGCTTCCCTCTTTCCCCCCCGAGGCTTCGCATAGCCTGTTAAAATATTGAAGGCTAAATGCAGACCCTCATGAACAGGTGCACAAGCTCTCTCACACACACACACACATACAGACCGTTGGGACTACATTCAAGCATAGCCTCCCTTGATATTTACAAGCTGGACTTTAGGTTAATGGTTACCTCTCAATGTGAGCATGTGCAGCTATAATATTCTCCTCAAGACAAAGTCTCGAGTGCTCCCCTCTCTTCTGCCTCCTGTCCTCTACCATCTGTTTTACCTTTTCCTGTTTTACCCTCCATCTTTGTGTACAGCCCACTCCAACTTACTCTTGACCTCCTTTCAACATCCTTAACTCTTTGTTTTTCTATCCCATTGACCTTTCTGTGTTTACATCGCTCTTTATTCACATTTAACAATCACCAGTTCACGTCTCCGTTTTCCTTCTCTCCCTCAAGCGTCTTACTTGTGAATGCATCCGCTCTCCTCGCTGACATTTCTAGTCAATAATCTTGGGATATACCATGTGCTTTGAATCTAAAAAGCCCTGCCTTTTTGCAGCTTTAGTCTGGCTCTCGCAGTATCACCCCTTCTCCTTCTCCATCAGCTTCCCATGATCATTTCCTACCCTGAACCTTGCCACAACACATCCTCTCCATCCCCCCCTTACACACACACACACACACACACACACACACACACACACACACACACACACACACACACACACACACACACTTTTTTATAAAAACCATTGGCAATGTCACACAGTATCCTTCAATTTCTCTCTACTTTTCTTATACCTTCATTCCTTCTTTTTTCCCCCAATCCCTCCTCCCCTCTCTCTCTTCCTCTCACTCTGTGAAGGAGCCTTTGTTAAATTTATGAAAGAGGGGAAAACTTGGCAGAATAAGAAATCAATCAGTGAATGCCACCAAAAATAAGCACAAAAGGTGAATACTGGCTTACCCAGACAATAAAGCCATGAGTATTCTGAAAGACTGCACATCTTTTTCAGAATATTTCAGTAGTTTTCAGTGATGGTGTCACATTCACTGTGGAAACATTAGCCATCCCGATGCAAAGGCAGGAGGCATTTGAAATTACACTTTTCAGAGTTCTGAATTATGCAAAATTATCCATTGAGCCAAAGGTTAGCTGGATTGCAGTAAACAAAATATAAACATAAGCGTTATTTCTTTCTTCCCTCATTCACTCTGTTGGTTGCAGACACTTTCAAACAGCAGTACAGCTGGAGCATCAGGGAAGCCGACTAAAGGAATAGGGGCTTGAAAACAAGCTGGCAACATTAATTACATGGTGATACCTTAAGCAGTTGTTGTATGAAATTAAATGAATTCAAATAAATTCCGATCCTGGATAAAAACATTCCTGTAGGTAAGAGAACAACAATCAATATTCAAGGGCAAAGAGAAAACACAAAAAGGTGGAGCGAACATTTATCAGAGATTACTTTTGAATTGTTGTTTGAAAATGCAGGTAACTGTTATGCTATACAAAGCACACACAGTATGGTATGGGCCACCTACAGATTACTATTACAGCAGCTGCTTGGCAATGGAAAATGCTAAGATGTGTAAAATGTACTTTGTTTTTATGTTGTTTTACAGTTTTGATGACTTGAGCATTTTTATGATCAGCCAAATATAATGAGAAGACGTATGACTAATGCACCAATTTCTTAAAAAAAAGAAGTCATTTTCAGAGTTGGCACAAGTACAGATATTCTGTGCTTAAGTGGAAGTACAAATACTACTGTTAAAAATGCTCTAATGAAAGCTGAAGTTGCGATTCAATGTATCTACTAAAGTAAAAGTAAAATAGTACAGCCTTTAAAATGTACTCAAAGTGAGGGACATTTCTATTTTTGTGCAAAGCTAACTGTGTGGAGGTAAAGCAAGAGATGACACGAGAGCTCTCAATTCTCACTCCAACTTTATTCTTCACCTAGCAACAACTGAACTCCTTCGTGCCCCAAAACTCAGCAACTCACTTCCCGTACACTGGGTTTGAGTGGAGCCCTCTAGTGGTCCACTGCAACTGAACTTTGTGCCATAGTAACATAATAATAAAATAGTATCAGTGTGATTCTTTTTAATATATGCTCAGCTTGAATCTGAAGAAAAAGAAGGAAAAACATGAGGACTTACATGTAAGCTTTAAATGAGCAGTCCTTACCTTTAAACCTAACCTCCCTTCTTCCTCTCCTTTCCCGTCTTTCTAATCTTTCTCCATCTCTGAAGTTAATTCTCTTTCTTTTCTCTCCCCATGAAATAGAGCAGCTGGGCCTTTAGCTAGCAACACACTGTGCAGACAAACTGCACACAAACAGTTTGTGTGTTTGCTAAAGACCTGCCACTTAAAAAATAAAAATCAGTTCCTTTATGCTCACTCCTCTTTTGTAGGGCTAGCTAGATGCTGAAGTACCGCAACCCCAAATTAGGGACATCTGCAGTTGTTCCGGTGTTGTGGCAACAACAAAACAAAAAGAAAACAAGGAAAGAAAACAAAACACTGGCCCACTTTTAACCCCTGACTTTGGCATACGTCATGTCTTTTTATGTGACATCCTCTGTTGATTAATAAACGAACAGGATTACCATTCATGTGTTTCTCTTTAGGCTCAAATCAGTTTGATGTTTGGAGGCTCGCAGTGACAAAATAATAACTCCCTTCAAATGCATTAAAGCAAGAGTGACGTGCCTGTTTTGAAAATGTAAGAAGTATAAAGTACAGATTTTTGTTTTAACATGTAGGGAGTAAAAGTGAAAAGCATAAAAAAAAAATCCCTAAGTAAAGTATATGTCTGTGAAGGTTCTCAGTCATCCAGGTCATCGTAGTCAAAGGAGCTTGCAGAGAAAAGCGTCTGGACTTCTTTAAGTTGCTTGAAGACGTTTCACCTCTCATCCGAGAAGCTTCTTCAGTTCTTCACTTCTTCCTAAGTAAGGTATAGACAACTGAAAACTGCACCTAAGTATTTGTATTCGTTATTTCCCACCTTTGACAGGTGATTTTCTGCTTTCACTTCACTTCTATTCAATATACAACACCAATTCCACAAAATAATTGCAACTCTCACAACCCCATATTTTAATTCACCGTAATATGTTGAAAACATTTACTATTTTATAGAAAATATCATTTTTAATTTGATGCCAGGAACACATCTCAAAAGCTGGAACAAGATCAATAAAAGGCTGGAAAAGTAAGTGGTACTAAACAGAAACAGTTAATAATGGTAATTGGCAATTGACTGTTACCTACAGCTCAGTAACAGGATTGGGTATTACAAAAGCAACTCAGAGGGGCAGAGTTTCATAGATATAAAAATAGGCACAAATTTACAATTTGCAAAAGCAACAAAAAAGAGAATAATGTTCCACAATCTAAGACTATAAGATTTTCATAATCTACAGTAATATCATCACCAGGGTCTCAGAATCTGGATACAGAGGTTTTAGACCAATATATGCTTCCATCCAAATGATGTCTTTTTCAGGGAAGTCCTTGCATATTGTACTGTAGCAACACAATGCTAAGCCACATACTGCAGCTCTTACAGCAGGATGGCTGGTACTGAACTACCTTTCACCAACTAAAAAACATTTGGCACATCATAAGGAGTGCTTAGCAGCTTGAATCCTATATCAGACAAAGAAATTGGACAACATTCCTGTCCCAGATGTTCAGCAACTGCTCTCATGGGTTCCAAGACGTTTACACACTCGGGTTAAAGGAGGAGGCGATGCTACACAGTGATAAACATGTTCCAACTTATCTACTGTGTTGAGACCTCAAGTTTGATTTAAAATTGTACATTTTCTTAGTTTTTACATTTGATATTTTGGAATTTTTAATATTTTTTTAGAATCAGGGTTTATGAGAAAAACAACAGCATGCGTCCCAACTTTTTTCAAAATTGGGGATTCATTTGGAGTAAGGGTAGTCCAGACTCTTTCCCTTATTGTAATGTTAACTATTCTGCTTGTCATGTAAGTCCATAAAATAGCAGACAAACGTGTAGCTGTGACACCAGAAAAATATTTACATAAATAAATAACTCCAACATTATTGTTATTTATCTTAAATTTTTTTAGCATTTCTTTCAGCGTCTAGGTACCTGTTGCCCCTGCCCCACTTTAATGTTGTTTTAATTCTGAAAAAAAGTCTGATGTGTGTCTTTCTTTGTTGTTGTCGTTCTTTTTGTTTGTGGGCCCCCAGGAACACTGAGTCATAGGGCGGGTTTTGCCTTTGGACTCAACCTTTTTTTTTTTTTCAAAAATGCTTTTGATGAATGTTGTTGCACCAATTTTTCATTCAAAGGTTCAATATTGTGAAATTTCAGAAATTCTTTCATGTTAATCCAAGATAGATCCTTGACAGTCTTTTTTCTCACAAGCCAGCTGATGTGTTGAGTGTATGTCTAACACCTCACCTCATGGCATCTTGTTTTGTTTTTGCTTTACCTTTGCAAGATCAGAATTTTTACTTTGAATTTCTCTGCACGGAGACCTATATGTTCCTGTGACTCTCTCCCATCTTCCTGTGCCTTATTGTTGTCCTACATCACTTCTCCGCCTTTCTTTCAGCATCCTATTTTCTTCTTTCTGTGATATTTTCTTGCCGTGCAGTGCCTGTCATGCTTTTTGCTGTTTTGCTGTCAGTTCAGTCAGTCTGTGGCCTATGCTACTGTATGCATATGCAGTTTCATTACGGATGCTCCCCACAGACAGCAAGTTCAGCTTTGTATGGCCGTCTGCTTCTTTCTAATATCCCAGGAGATATTGTCTTGTGTGATGTTTGTGGTGCAGAATGTCTGAATGTGTGTGTGTTTGTGAGGCAGAGCACAAGTTTCAGTGTGCCACACAGATTGCATGTTCTGAGTAGATTGGCTTTTGGCTGTGCATATCTCTGTTTTTGTAGGTACATAGTCTAATCTCATTGTGTTGGTGATGGGTGTGATGTAAAACATGCATGTTTGATCCGTAGAAAATAACCTTTTATACTGTCATACTGAACCACAATCCCCTTCAGTATAATCAGTTTTGTTTACTATTCTTTCTCATTTTTTAAAATACGTTTTTCACATATTTTGCCCACAGATCCATCAATTTCAAGCCCAATCTCTAACCTGTTTCTGCTGTGTCTTTCTTATATAATAATAACAATAATGATGAGGATTTTCAGCTTCCATCACAGAACAGAATCTATAACTGCTTTTTCAAAGTTTTTAATGATCTCTTTATGTTTTTTTTATGCTTGTGAGTGTGCTGTACAGTATACACATTACTGGATCTCACTGCTGTAGCTGATACAGTGGATCACAAGCTCTTACGTCTTGTGCAGTGTACATGCATTGGTATTTGTGGTATGGCCCCTAACTGGCGCAAGTCTTCTCTAACTAACAGGTCCCGTTGTGTCAGCACTGGCAGCTACTCTGCTAACACTACCTTTTTGACGTGTAGTGTACCTCATCGCGTATGCTGCCACTTCATTCTGTATTTAAAAAAAACATCATGTTGCTTACCATTTCTACACTGATGATACACCGCATTTCTACACCGGATGTTCCTGCCACTGAAGCCAGACATCAACTCCTTAACCTGCTGTTTAGCTACAGCAAAACATGGCTCTCTTTAAACCCCCATCAAAATAAAGCTTAATCAAGTAAACCTGTTAGTGAGTCACTGGCAGGCAGTTACGCATTCCGCAACTCCTTCTTATCTCGCTCATCATATTTTAAACTTAAAAAAATCTCAATGTCCTTTCTTTTGATTTACAGAAATGCAGCTTGAATAAGTTGTAAAAGGCAGTTTTTTCTCCAATTAAGATTTTTCACTAAAGTTTTTTTTTTTTTCTACCAACAACCTTGACAAAGTCATCTATGCTTTTATTACATCCAGGGTGGATGACAGCAGTTTGTTATATGTTGGATTGAGGAAACCATTAACCATCACAATTACAGATGGTTTAAAACACTGTTGCTAGATTCCTGGCTGGTAGATGGAAACATGATTATATTTCACCCATTCTTAAATCTTCACAGTGGTTTCCCATAGAATAGGAAACCAGGAAAGCTGTTTTGAAAATGTCACACGGGGAACCACAGCTTATAGATAAAGTTCTACAAGGAAGATGGGACTATTTATACAGAGAGAGTGATTAGGGAAGTGGAGACAGGAAAAATGAGACATGCAGACAATCAAGACAGTGACGGAGGGAGTAAAACTCAAGCAAGACACCAGAGAAGACAGGAAATACCCTGAAAGATGATTACTAAGCACAGAGACAAGAAACCTAAAGTGACAGAGGCACTTGGGAGGCAGGAATAACAAGATCAACACAGAAACTCAACAACAATATTATTAGAAAACTGAAACAGAACACATCATATATCTTAAAACTCGATATTATTAAAACTAAAACTGACAATACTAGTGCAATAAAGGGAACAAACGGGTATCTGAAAATACAGTAAACACAAATGTAAGCCTAAACACAGTAATACCTAGAAAACACTAAACAGCAACTCAAACTCAGCCTCAGCCTTGAATTGCAAATTACAGCATATTTAAGTTTGACTAAGACCACCAAAATTAGCATCACAGTGAAACATAATCTAAAAAAAAAAATAACTAAAAAAATAACTAAAGTACTATGAAAGTACTAGAATGAGTAAAACCATTCCAGTACTTTCAAAGTTCAAAATAGCGAGGGTAACTTCCCGTTATCTGGATTAATTTGCCCCACCTTGTGATGATTACAGTTGTTATTCTATCAAATGAACATAAAATGAAAATTCAAGTGTAGGCTTAAACGTTTGTAAATCTGATATAATGTCTACAAGTACAAATAGGTACCCTGTTTTGGAATCACACATTAATGCTTATAGACTTATAGAACCATAGAATTCCCAATTCCCAATTAGCTGGTACATCCAATCTGGAATTTGGATTACTAAAAGTTTCAGATCAGCTCATCTAAGTCTGGGACATAGGGTTTTAAAAGATGCTCCCCTGTGTCTTTGAGTTTTTGTTAAACATCTTGAACTTTGTTATATTTATAGTGTTTTCTAGCCTGAATAAAGACCCACTTTTTGTTATTTAAGCCTGCCTCCACTCCATTTGGGCCCAAACCTGTGCACTCCTCATTCAGTGACAGCTTACTCTTTACTTAATCTTTCAATAACGTTAACCAATTGATATCCAAATACATGTTCAGATCCAGCATTTTTAAAAATTTATTTATTTTTGCCTGTTCCGTTTGGTTCTTTTGCCATCAGAATTATTGTCTAAAGGCGAAGAAAGATGCCCAACGGATTTACTTTACCAAATAGACCATCCCAGCCTTGTCGTAATGGTCCATTTGAGTCACCTTTTATTGTTTATTTTATTTATTTTTTATTTTCACTTGCTAGATACGGGACAGACTTGAATGAGGAAAAGAAAAGGGAGAAAGGAAGGGGGGGGCAGCGGAGAAGAGGGACGGGGATAAAGGGCAAAAAAACAAAAAACAACTAAATAAGCAGACAAAAAATACATATATCAATCACCTGGATCACCTGTTGAGAAAGAAAAAAGAAAACCAGCATTTTTGCAAAGGGACGAATGAACTAATTACCAAAATAGTTTATTTTAGAAAATGCAATTAAATGACTTTTTTCTTCAACACGGATTGTCATAAAAAGGATCAGTGGATGTATCTATTTAAGACGTTAGATCAAATAAAGCAGATAAACATAAAACTTTTTCAAAAATAAAGTTTATCATTAAATATTTTTCCTTAATCTTTTTTTTGTCTTTCACCTTGACCTCCTTCTACGAGAGATGACAGCTGTGATTTTAAATCTTTGCATTAATGGCCATCTGTGTTGTTTCCGCATCATTAACCAACAAGAAAAATGACTTTTAAATCACAGCACATGACTTTTAAGCACATTTAGGGTGTCATGCCAGTGATGTTTAAGCTTTCTGCATGTCATTTCATGCTCCCTTTGTGAAAAGATAACCTTAAATTAATAAAACTGGCATTTAATTAAATCATGGCGGTGCTGGCTTAGGTAGTAGAAAACCAATGGAGGAAGAGGCATTTTATTTCTCTATATGACTATATAAATGTCTAACCAGGCCCCCATTGTCAGCCGGGATAGCCTCCAGGTTATTTAGCCATTTATTTAACCATCTGGAGTGATTACATAAAAGGGAAGTGGTCGTGAAAATAGTTAAATAAATGGGTATTTAACAAGTTTTTCCTTTACAATTCAAGCTGTATTTAAAGTGGTTCAGTAAGGCCCAATGCAGATCAATAAAGAGCAAAACTTCCATATAGAGTAACTGTTGACATTTGACTCTGTCTCTAGAGTCAAATGTCTACATTCAGACATTGTTTGACAGGCTAACACATGGAATCTTCTTTCTTCTGAATAAATGACAAATGCAAACAAATGTAACATTTCATACACACAGTGAGGTTCAGTGATGCATTGCCAGGTGAAAGACATTTTTTGGCTATAACTCGACATTAAGCTGAAGTGCTTTGAGTTTGTCAGCTGTAATGGTGGTTGATCACATAAAATGAGAGAGTACGTATTCAGATTTGGAAATCATATGAGCTCAGTAAAGCATAGCTAATGAATGTGTGTCCATTTGAACAGACTCTGACTGTTAGGCTTTAAAAAAGACCGGGCACAGGAGCAAAATGAAAGTCACAGAGGGACGTCCTAATCTCTCCACGCACACAGACAGGTCATCACTTGTCAGACAGCCGAGGCAAAAGGTGAAATTAAACTTGAAAGTTATACTTGTTGGCAGCAGCGTCTATTTGCATTTAAATGTGTTTGACCTCCCCAGCAGCAAGGCTCTGCTTCGTCAGACGGGTGGCGGTAATTATGCCCAATTACAAGTATCTGTTTCGCCTTTTCTTTTAATTCCCAGGTTGCCCGTGCATGCTGAAAAGGACTCGTCATTTAAAGCAGGCAAATTATAGACTACCCCGGTGAAAAGAACATCTTCCTTTACTTTTACTTAAATGCATGCATCCTGGCACAAACACCAGACCCACAACTATGAAATTCAGACTTACATATTCCTTGCTGTGTTACTTTGGTTTATTATCCTTGAGTAAGAAAAAAGATCCAAGATGTTTGCTGTAAATATCATCTTTTCAAAAACACAGATTTTGTTTCTTTCAAAACATCCAGTCCTTTCCAATTTAAGGTTGATTCACACGGATCAGTATGCTCTGTTGCACTTTCTTTGTTGTAAGTTTTACTTGTTGTTTTCTTCACTGCATCGTGTCTTTTTTTGACTTGAACCTTCACAGAGCAGCCATTACCACTGCCCACTCATTCATTGAATTAAAAGAAAAAAAGAAAGAACGAGTCAACAAATGACTGACTGGTACTTATGCTGCTAAATAGTCAGAGGACTGAGATAAGCACATATAATGGATAATTTCAAATGCACTTAATCCAAAGGCGTTTTCACTAATGCATTGCATCCCTCAATTTTTGAGTTAGTGAGAATGCTAATGTCCCATGCTGCTGGATGAGACATTACTGGCTTTTTAAATTCCAGCTCCTCACTGAGGTCAGATTGTGCTGATGAATGCAGACTCTGTCCAGGCAACTCCCTAACCTAAACCCCACTTGTTATTTCCACTAGTGCGAATGTGTCTAAAGCATCTATTTCCTGTTGATGATGGGAAAAATATAATCCTATCCTGTTTCTTCTTCAAATTTCTGAGGTTTTTGTGTGAAAATTGAGGAAGTCATTAAAGAAAGTTAGTCTAGTATCATTTTTTTTTAGGCATGAGTGACGATTCAGTTTTGCCTGTACATCAGCTCCTATAAAGTACAAGACCACACTATTCAACATTACATAAAATACTGTTTCTGGGAATACACATTGGAAGTAAAATGTGACTGCTGGTGCTTCTTTGGTCTGCTCAATCCCTACCGACTCTGACCTCTGATCTTGGTTATCTCTGTCATCTGAAGCAGCTTTCTATCATTAGCATGAAGATCCTGATGGAAAGCATAGTTCATAACATGACATCCAAAAAGCTCAGAGTTCCCTCATCAATACACATAATATAGCAGTTATGGAAAATGATACCTGTTTTAACAAGGGAAAGGATTTGCCTTTAGCTCGGCTTTTAGGTGAGGCTATAGAAACTCTTCGGCAGAAGAATTTGAGACTCTTTGTATCTCAAACTGTGAGTGCACATCATTAAGTACAAAATATGTTCAAACATTTTAAGAAATGACCAAAAATACAATTCTGGAATTTTTAAACAATCCTGCTACATACAACATTGTTTGGCCTGTTCATGCTCTTGATATACATAATCACATTGGGGAAAGTTACCAAAAAAAAAAAGTGTGGCAGATGTTGTATATATTAATAAAAATGGGTCATTTTAGGTTGTTGCTATGTGGTTGCTAGGCATGTATAATTCAGTTTTTGCAGATATAAACGAGTAGGTTTTTTTTGTGGAAATAAAATCATAAACTGCTTTTATGAGGTGTTGTAGATTTGTAGGTGCATAAAAAGTTCAATTTATCCTGTTGCTAGGTGGTTGCCAGGCAACTTGATGGCATCATAATATTTCATGCATAACTGAAGTCTTGTGGATATAAATGAAATGTTAATGGGTTGAAATAAAAATTATACAATGGATTTATAAGTGGAAAAATATAAAAAAAATAGGTCATTTTGGCCAGTTAGTATGTGGTTGCTATAGCCAACAAGATGATTTTATAACAACTGAGTTATATTTTGGTTCCTCAACTTCTGATCATGTAGGAGGGATTATAATTTAACATTTTGTACTAGTGCCACTATTTAGTCTGGCAGTACTGAAACTTAGGATATCGATACAACTAGGGATGATAATTTTTCTCTTAGTTGTATCATAATATCTACCACATGCATAATAAATACATATGAAGCACCATCAAGTCTGGAGTTGTGGCTATAAATTATACTGTTTTGATGTCTCAGCTTGTGATAAAAGCTAGTTTGGCTTTGGCTAGCACTGCATTTAGCTTTTTCAATGCTACAACTCTGACAACTTTCCGAAACCAGACACTTGATCTTTTCTTTTTTCTTTAAAGTGTGACCCACTTTGTTTGGGTTAGAGGGGTTTCAATCAAAACCCAATTATAGTTGCATTCACAAGCGCACATACACATGATTGAATCCTCTGGCCTATAGTTATTGGATTATTTGCCCTCAACTGTACACATTATCATCAACTGTATATTTTTTTCATTATATCAAATAATTGACTGGAATCTCTTGAACTGCCTGTACATCCTTCCTCACTTGGGGATTGTCACTTCATTTGGCTGCTTATTTATTTATTTATTTATTTTCTGTGGGGATTTATGCGTGTGTGTTTTATGTGTGCTTGTGAATGTGTGTTCTTACATACAGCAGAGCAGCAGAGATAGGTGATCTTCACATTTCCTCATGTAAATAGAATCTTGGTTTCATTTACGAGGGCTTTGTGAAAGCTTAGTGATCAAGAGCTGATATGCCTCAGAATTTGCACACCCACATACACAGTCACAAACACATGCGCAAGGGCTGAATGATATATGCTTATGGGCACACACACCTACCCTCAGTCAGTGCACAGTGGATCTTTTAAGTTGGTCTCAGTGGTAGAGCTTTTAATTTTTTCTGACAGGCTGTCAACAGCAGAACTTCTGTTTCTTACACAAGCATTCACACGCATGCGTTTTATAGGGCAGAAGATCCTGCAGCTATTAGCAGTAATTATGACTGAGTGAGCATTTGTTACTTACACATGAAGGAACACAAACAGCAGAGCACAGAGACAGGAAAAATGGGATTAGAAAAAAGGAGCTGTTCGACAGAGTTTCACACAGACTTCATTGGCTGAGATTTGTTTTATGTTACAGTTGAAGGGCATTTGTATTTGTAGTTCCCCCAATCTCACAGAAATCACAGTTCAGAGAACAAAGATAGGTAAGTACTGTAGGATCATAACAGAATGAAAAAGAATTGGCAGAAATGGGCTATAAAGTAGTTCTGAATGGTAATATATCCTTGTTGACACAAAAGCAAGGCAGAGAGAATAACGTACATTTAAAGCTACTGTGCGAGAAATGAACAGTAATATAGTCTCAATAGTCTGCACTTCGGTCATAAAAGGTAAGGAAGTGGTGGGAAAGCATCCCCTCCAAACAAAACCACAAGGGCAAAATTCCAGATGACAAGCAAAGACAAAGCTGCACTTACAAAAATCTAATTGTGAGCAAAAAAACAAACAAAAACAAAGCGGTGGATAAGATCCGTGAAATGACCTATAACGTAAACAATAATTAAGATGCACTGTAGAGAACAACTATGTCTTGAGGGAGAATTATATAATGACAAATGGTATAAAGGATTTATACATTCACAGAGGAAATACGCTTAGAATATAAAATATTTAGATTGTATACATTGTGGAAAAATCTGAAAAGTTCTTGTAAGCTGACTGATGATTAAACCTTTGCCAGCATCAAGAAAAAAATATCTAAATCTGACCTGTCAGATAAATTTTAATTAAATGTCAAACATGTTAATTGGTATGGTGAGTTGTAAATAGACGAGAACACATTATTAAAACCAGTCGTAGATGAGATCCAATTTCCCCAAGCTCAGTAGTTGGACAGCTACACAAACTCATGACCTCTTTACTGGTTACATGTTGCTAATGCCAGCTGCCCTAATTCTTTGTGACATAGATTCAACAAAGTACTGGAAACATTCCTCAGAGATTTCGGTCCATATTGACATGACGGCATCACAGAGTTACTGTGGAGTTGTCAGCTGCTCATCCATGGTGCCTGTCTCATGTTCACATCCCAAATGTGCTCTAATGGATTGAGATATGGTGACAGTGGAGCCCACTTGAGTACATTGGACTCTATATCATGTTTAAGAAACTGGTTTGAGATGATTTGAACTTTGTGGCATGTTATCTTACTGGTCAAAAAGGGATGTACATGGTCAAAATAATTACTATGTGAGGTGTTTAAATAATGATTAAAATGACTAAAAGGACAAAAGTGTGCAAAGAAAATATCCCCCACCATCATCACAGCCAGAAAACCAGTCTTAACCATTGATAGAAGACAGAATGGTTTCATGCTTCCATTTGTTTATACCAAATTTTGAACCTACCATTTGAATATTGCAGTAAAAAACAAGAATCAGTTTCTTGTTTTTACCAGACCGACGTGGCATGCATGTGATCTTTGGCTGAAAGAACAGCCCTCAGAAAAACCTGGGATTTAATTTGAGTTTTTTCTTTTCTTTTGCAGTGATGTTTTTCACCTTTTGGGTTTATTGTATTTAAATGGTAAATGGTAAATGGCCCGTATTTGTATAGCGCTTTTACTAGCCCCCCCTAGGGACCCCAAAGCGCTTTACACACTGTTAGGTTTTGTATTGTTGATTGTCATTTATGCTTAGAAATATCTACTTATATATGGCAAGGCAAGGCAAATTTATTTGTATAGCACAATTCAACAACAAGGTGATTCAAAGTGCTTTACATATGCTTAGAGTTTTATAATTAGTTTTAGATTGGTAGAGGTTCGATCCTTAATAGTCTGCAAACTTTGTGTGCATTCCACTCTGGGAGCATGGGAAGAGGTCGTACCTTGTCTTATTGTTTTATGGTAGGATAAACGTGGCTATATCTGTTTTAGTCTAAGTGCCTTTTGTTTAGATGAACTGCTAGACTTCCAGACCAGCAGGTTTAGGGAAGTCATTTATGGGGTCACACTCTGACCCCACACACACACACACACACACACACACACACACACACACACACACACACGCTTACACAACGCACAGGCAAGGTACTCTTTGTTTGTATGTAGACGTCATATGTTAATGACCCTATGCATATTCATGTAACCACAATAAAAGGAGTGCTATGGGGAACCTGGCTGAGAGTCTGACGGGGGTCAAGTGGTGGAACGACACTTGACTCCAGGCAGGTCTCCCTCATGAATGAATAACACGAAGAACTTTGCCTACTTGGTGTTCAATGCTTTTGCTGTGTAATTATATTGTCTTCAACGTTCCAGCGAATAGGTTCAAGCTACAAACCTATCCAGTGGCGTGCACAGACATTTTGGGGGGCAAGTGCTCCAGGGGGGAAAAAGGGCACTTTTTGCATATGTGGAAAACCTTTTCTTTGTATAATAAAAAAAAATCGCACAGGTTAAATGCAATTTGACTTTTATTTTCTCCTTTCTCAGCCTCTCTTTCCTAGGCATTATGCTTGCTGAAATTAGTAAATAAATAGACCAAAATGTATGAGAACGAATAAGACTGACTGTGGTCATTACAAGAACAGGGCAGAATGGTCGTTTTCACAGGCAATTGGGAACTGCCTATTTTTCCTTTAGCAAATTAATGTGTTAATGTTGCCAATATGTTACACCAAAAAAAATTAACATGTCTAACCAGTGCTTCTCAAAACTTTTAACATGCACCACCCCCAACACCGTACCCTTCAAACTACCAATAACAACGTCACTGTTCTGTCACAATCAGGTCACAACACAGTGCGTAAATGTCTGCGAGCATCGCTGAGTCAGTAACAACCAGTTAGGCTAAAGACTGCATCTTTAGACAGTTGGACGGTGTTCTAACTTTCTCACAGGAGATGTCACACAGCGGAAATTTGTGTTTTTATGTTTTATCAATCTGTGTATTGGTACATAGTGTTGATTTTATTTGCATGATTTTATTGGGATATTTATATTGCATGTTTGTTTATTGATATTTATACTGCATGGTTTTATCCTCATATTTATATTTGTGTTAATGTTGTACCATGTTCCTTTAACCCACTGTGGACTAAACAGATAATTGTAGGCACCTGTGAGGTGGGGGCGTTCCCCAAGGTGGCCTATCAGCCGCCAGGTTGACCTGTTAAAGGGGATGGTGAGCGCAGAGACAAAAGGAGAGAGGAGTGACGCACGAAGGGTGAGGAGGCGAAAAAGGAACGCGTGTAACCCCGCACGTGTGTGGAACAAACTGCTGCCTGACTGTGGGGCGCCGCGAGTTGTTCGGCGATCCAGTCCTAACGGCAGGAACGGCAACAGTGGGTGGCGATGGCTGCAATGCACGACAGGGCAGGGATGCCCCTCTGCCTGCATCTGACGGTGAGACTAGGGAGGCCGTGTTCAGGTGTGGAGTGGGGCGGGACTGTGCGGCGACGCGCTGTCAGGAGGAGACAGGTCTGCGATAGGAGCCCCCTCCCTGGTCTGTTGCTGACGAGTTTTACCATACTGGAAGAGAAGTTCCTCTCCTGTCTCTTTCATATAAGGACCATTCGCCCATGTGTGGCTGGACTGTGGGATTATGGGACTGTGGGAGAGTGGTTTTAGTATGTGGAAAACATGTTTTAGCCTTGTTTTAATGGTGTATAGTTATTTCTGCCGGCAGGGTTTTTAGCGGGTTGCAACACTACTTTTATTGTATACGGGGATTTTGGCTTGTATTTGGGGTTCTGACTGTGTTTTATCCTGAAAATAAATGGTGTGTTTGAGGCCAGCTTAGTTTCTGTGCCCTGAGCGCTGACCCGCTCACTCCCCTTTGCGCTTGTATGTATAAAGACGTGGTGGTGAAGATTTAGGTCCACCAGTCTTAGCGGCTACAGAGACACCTACTAAAGACAGTCAAAGACATTAATTTCAATCTTACCAAAGTAGGACAGTATGACATTAGTTATGGAAAGGCTAATCCACAAAAACGGAGAAACGTCCATAATTCTATTATTCATAATCATGTCAAGGTTTTAGGTTTTTCTGCAGTTCCATCTCTAAAAAGTGTGATATCTTCCCGTCACTGACTTCAGTTTGAAAACTCTTTATTTATTCACACATTTCCGTGAGATCATCCTAAAATTTGTAACGAAAAATGGGCTCAAAAGAGCCCTCTGCCTAACGGCGTGTAGCCTATAGCATAACGTGATATTTTCAATAGTGTATGCAAAAAGGTCGGAATTGATGGAGAGTGGGGTTGCCTAAATGGTTTAGGTTACATTTTAAATGTGTCGTTTTTTTGTTTATCCATATGGATGGATGGAGGGGGCAAGCTGGCAAAGTTTGTCATGTGCAGTTTCTGACAGGCTACTTCACAACAAAACAATTGCAGGTTGGTCTTAGAGGGCAAACAGAATAATTTCACTCGATTCATGGGTTACCCGACTGGTTGGGAAGGGAAAGAGCTGCCGTGTTGTCCGCCGTGGCTCCCAGTCGCTATAGTTAGCCTACTATGCCTACTCCAAGTAGTCCTATGTCATGCCGCTGCTACACGCTTCACAACAAATGAACTGCAAGCGTGTTCACGTGACACGGTGACGGTGAAAAAGCGACAGGGTTTGGGTGTCTTTGAAGAAGGGGCACAAATCAAGCCATTATTTTCACACCTTTTTAAAAAGCGCAGCTTTTTAAAAAAAAAAAAAAAAAATCACGTCTTTCAAAAGGGCACTTTTTTGGACTGAGGGCAAAAGGGCAAGTGCTTCAGCACCACCTCGTCTCTATCTGTGCACGTCAGTGAACCTATCACACACCCAGTCATCCACCCATTCACACACACATTCACATACTGGTGGAGGCAAGCTACAGTTGTAGCCACAGCTTCCCTGGGGCAGACTGACAGAAGCAAGGCTGCCATATCGCGCCATTGGCCCTTCTAGCCAACACCAGTAGGCGGTAGGTGAAGTGTCTTGCCCAAGGACACAACGACCAAGACTGTCCAAGCCGGGGCTCGAACCGGCAACCTTCCGATTACAAGGCGAACTCCCAACTCTTGAGCCACGATCGCCCATCATCAATATTTATCTTCAATTAAACTCACTTATTTGCTATTACCTTTTAATTTCTTGCAGAGGTGGTGTTATTTGAGGTAGTACAGGGAATCTCAAAGAAACAGCTATGAAAGGCGGCCTTTGATTCTTAGTTTTTATGTGTTCAAACGAGGCCGAAACGAAGATTGACCTTTTGGAAAATTAAATAAAAGGCATTCACAGTAAAGTTTTTACCTTCGTGAAAAGATGGAGTTGTCCATCTGCTAAATATTGCTGCAATTTTTTTCCAGTGTGCAACATAATATTTAAAAGCAATTCCTTCTTAAAAAGAGAGAAAAGAGAGATTGTATTTTATGGAGACACATATGATGAATACAAAGAATACTATCCGCTGTTCCAGTAATTGATATCTTAAATCTGCAGCAGCAGTAAATGTTTAGTTCAAATGTTTAGATTTTTAATCTTCTCTGCACCGCTGGTTGACCCAGAGTGGAGCTTTCACTTTTCTTTCATTAGAAGTCTTCTCAAGACAGTCTGAATGTATACAGACAGTGTTTTTCTGACAACTCTAGTTAATCTTTTTGGGTAGATCCAATTACATGTCAGTGAATTTTATTGGTATGTTGGCTCATGGTTTGTTCCCAGCTTATTCCTGTCCAACTTTGAGTTTTGATCTGCCAGAATAAACTGAAAACACATATGGTGCTGTAAGGGCTTGTAGACTAATTTCTGATGTATAGTTGTGGTGAGATGTTTGCATACACTCATTGGCATGAATGTCATGGTGATTTGGGGCTTTTGATGATTTCTTTGAAGTGTTTTTTTTCACCAGGGTAGAATGGTTGTATAGGGTCAAAAGTATACATATAGGCCTCAAAATATACATACACTTCCACTTTTAATATTTGTTTAAATTCAGTAAAAGGACTAAATGTTGTAGTCCCTGATAATGGGGCTACAACTAGTCCTTTTACTGAATTTAAATGTACTTTAGTAAATTACACCTCAACCAAATTCTTTTGATAGTTATCAATTTCTGGCACAATTCTGACTGGATATCTGACCACTCTTTTTGATTAAATTGGAAGAGTTCTTTGACACTTGTTTGTTTTTCTCAGAATGGACCAACTTTAAAGCATAGTCCACAAATTTTCCACAAAATTGAGATCAGAGCTTTGAGAAGGCTATTCCAGAAGCTTAATGTTACCCTACTTTACTTCTAAAAGCAGGTTTGCTGTGTGTTTGGGATCATTGTCCTGTTGGAATGCCCAGCTGTGTCCGAGTTTCAACCAATTAGCTGAAAGAAGCTGAAGAATTTGGAGGTTATTCCTTCATTCTTCATTCAGCCCTAGAGAATGATGCTACCACCACCATGCTTGGCAGCTGGTAGTGCTTTTAGGTTTGAAAGTCTGACTTTTAGTCTAACAAACATATCTCTTCTCTTTTTGACCAAATCGCTCAATATTTGTCTTGCCTGACCATAAAACCCTTTACGAGAAGGCATTTGGCTTGTCCACCGGGGCTGGCTGTAGCTCAGGAGGAAGAGCAGGTCATCCAATAATCAGAAAGCTGATGGTTTGGTCACATGCCAAGTATCTTTGGGCAAGATACTAACCCCAAGTTGCGCTCTGGTGCTTGCATCAGAGTATGAATGCACTAAAGCACTGGAAAAAAAAAACCCCAAAGTGCTCATATGAATGGGTGAATGAACCATGTTTTATAAAGAGCTTTGAGTGGTCCAAGAGAGTAGAAAAGTGCTATAAAAGGATTAGTCCATTTACCATTTACCATGTTCAAATAACTTGTAATTAGATACAGTTGTTTAAAATGGCTCAAGAAGCATTCCTAACTTGTGTGAATCCATAATTCATGAATGAATCCATGTGAATCTTTCTTAGATTTTCACTGTATTTCTTGGACTTTTCCATTGTTCTGAGTATTTGTCAATCCAGTGATTGCTGTCAAATTAATCCTTTTTATGTTGGCAAAGAGAAACTAACAGTTGTATTCAGTCATGATCATGAGATGTTAAAAATACGCCTTCATCTTCTCAAGTTCAAAGACACTGTAGAATCTTCACCACCAATACCAGTGAGTGTATATATTTGAGTCTATGTGTATACTTTTTTTGTGTGGATTACAGAAAATCCCAAATCAGCTCAAACTTTTGCACCCAATTCTTGTTTTTTAAAGTCATTAAAGATGTACGCTGTACAGCCATTCCACCTTGGAAAAAGGAGAGTTCATAGGAATCATTAAAAACCTCAAATTAGCATGACAATCATGTGCATGATGTGTGTATGCAAACTTCTGACATTAGCTGTAGCTACTACAAGTTATATACAATTATGCTGGATTGCATGTGTGCAGCATTGGTCTGTAGATCCCGTCTATGCATATATTTAGACAGTGGCTCAGGGAAAGTGTGATCTATTTTCAGCCAACAATGGGAGCTTTTGGTGGAGATGTGTAAGCAGAACCCAAAATGCTATAGGGATTTTCCTAACTAATTAATTTCATGCAAATTGTACAATGTGAATGTGAATAACTTTGTATCATTTGCCTCTGTGAACAGATCCATCCATTACATTTATTCCATAGCATATAATTCACACTCAGTTTCCCTTGCTGCAGGTATGTCTACCCCTGCACTTCTATTTTGCAATTTTTATTTGCAATCACAATATTTCTCACGTCTTACTTTATTTTAGTTATTTACTTTTAGTGCTCTTATTTTGACTTTAAGTACTTAGCTATAGTGTACAGTGTTGAATTATTCCATCTTATTATTGGCTTGTTCATTATTCGCAAAGCAGTTTAATCTATTCTAACCTTCATAAGAGGTGCTATACAAATAGAGCACAAGAGCATCTTTCACACCACTCTCAAAACACTTCCATATATAATGGAAGTGTTTGGAGAGATGTGTCACAAGAAGGGTTTACAGTATGTGTCTTTTTAATATCCTGTGGCTTTGACTTTGTCATTCCTCTGGGACTTGATTGACAAACACAAGTCCAGGCAGATTTAAGGTGGATATGAAACTGAGACATACGATCAATTTGTAATAAAAAATAAACAAATTGCATAAAACCTTTTCCCCCTTTAAATTATGCAGGCCTATGGTGATGTAGTGGTTTTCAGTGATGGCAAGATGTTCCTATCTTAAACCTTTAAGAAGTTTATCAAATTGTTAGTTTATAGAAGGCGGTACTATATCTAAATACATTACTGCCATTGCTCTCTCTGTCATGTTATACATTTTAACTTTATATTTGAATATTCTACACATGCTCATGATGCATAAAATGTAAGGCTACTCACTCTTTTCAATAACTGCTGTACAGCTTCCTGTATTTAGGGCTTCCACATGTCTCCTGCTTACTGAAGTACACAGTCATTAACTTTCACATACAGACTTGCAGCCTCTTTTATAAATTGCATCTCCTCTCTGTGTATTTGATTTACACTCTCCTGAGAGGTCCATCATATGGAACAAAGCACTGAGCTGTACCATGTATACTATTAATAAATGGAAAGACACTGAAACGGGGAGAACCTGTCTCAGTGGTGTGTGCAATGATCAATAAATAGAGGACAAAAGAAATAGGGGTGGAAAAGGTCTTGCCTGAGGAAATGTTTATGCAGTGGTGCTTTTATTTCTGTCCAATGTGTCTGTTTTTTGGACATGCTCACAACTCAAATTCCTTACGTAAAGCTTGCTCTTCTCTAGCTTTGTATCCTATGCATAAATGTGCATTGTTTAGTCTGTGTGTGCAATTATCAGGCAAGTTTTATTCAGCTGGATTAATAGTATTGTTAAACAAATACAATTCCCTCAATCAATACAATTGATGTAACTGAAGCCTTAATGGTAAGCAAAGGAAAAGAGTTTTTGACATAAAATGTGCATGGTTATTAGGAGATATATATATATGTGTTTGTGTGTGTGTGTGTGTGTATATATATTAGGGGTGCAACGATACACCAAATTCACGGTTCGGTTCGATACTTTGGTGTCACAGTTCGATACAAAAAAATGTTCATGCCTTTTTAATTTGTCGTTTATTAAAATTATAAATATATATTTTAACTCAAAAGTACAGTTTTTAAATTTAATGATGCTGAAACAACACAATAATAAAAAATAAATAAATCTATCTGATCGAGAAATCACTCATCTTTGGAAAAGAGAGTTTATTACAGACAAATAGCTCTTTCCAAAATAAAACCTATAGTATACGCTTCTTCTGGGCTATATTCTCAGCAGCATATTAAACATATCAGGTCCCCATAAGGAGAATCATGTGCTAACGGCTGTCTAAATGACTCGGGTAAAGTTTGTAGCATGCGTGCTTGTTGTTTTTGTCTGCTTCCACTTGTCTTTGCACTAGGATGATGTCGGAGTAAATGTGCAGTCATATTCGTTGTGTTCCTACTAGTGCTGTCAGCGTTAATCTTGGTAAAATTATATTAACGCCATAACGCGGCAAATCTCCGTTAACGAGTTACCGCGGATCGTCCCGTGCGTGGGGCTGGACGCCGTCAACACGTTAGCTAACTGCGCTAACGCACTAGTTCCCACCAATTGAGCATTGCGTGGCACATCCGACAAACTGTTTTACTTTTGTCCATGACGCGCTTACCATCAGGGTCATGCTTCACATGAAGACCAAAATAGTTCCAAACGCCAGATCTGAATTAGGGTGGGGGAGGTTCAAGTGGAGGAGTTCAAGTATCTCGGGGTCTTGTTCGCGAGTGATGGGAGAAGGGAGCCGGAGATCGACAGACGGATTGGGGCGTCAGCTGCAGTAATGCAGACGCTGCACCGGTCCGTCGTGGTGAAGAGGGAGCTGAGTGTAAAAGCGAAGCTCTCAATTTACGGGTCGATCTACGTCCCCACATCGAAAGGAGCCAGCTGAGGTGGTTCGGGCATCTGACAAGGATGCCCCCTGGGCGCCTCCTGGGTGAGGTGTTCCAGGCATGTCCCACCGGGAGGAGGCCCCGGGACAGACCCAGGACACGCTGGAGAGATTATATCTCTCGGCTGGCCTGGGAACGCCTTGGTGTTCCCCCGGATAAGCTGGAGGAGGTGGCTGGGGAGAGGGAGGTCTGGGCCTCTTTGCTTAGGCTGCTGCCCCCGCGACCCGGCCTCGGATAAAGTGGATGAGGATGGATGGATGGATGGAGGTTCAATTTAGGGTAGCGTTGAGGCAGTTGCCATGTTGCAGCAAGCTTAGCTTCTGTCTTCCTTGCTTGCGCTGCGCTCAGGGGATCTGCACTCGAGTAGAGTAGTCGAACGCAGATTCACTGAGCGCTCAACACAGACAGCATCGTCAGGAGAAAAGTTCATAAAATAAATAAAATTTTTGTATTGTTCGATACGTGCGTACCGAACCGAAAGCATTGTATCGAACGGTTCAATATCGATACGAGTATTGTTGCACCCCTAATATATATATATATACACATATAACCTGGTCTGCCGAGTCCATTTGGCAAGCAGACTTGTACAACTGTTTCTGATTGAGAGTTTTGTCTGGATACAAACAGAGGACGTCAGCATCAATGTATGCAGTTGTGTCGGGAATGGAGATGGAAGCCGGACTCTGCACATTAGGGAGCAACCTAGATTCAGACATGGAAAAACTCTGACACTGCTGACTCGCCTTTCTCCCACAGTGGATCCTGGTGACAGGTGTTCCCCAAGTAAGCAACCACCACACACCCGGATTGGGACCAAAATGAAGTTGCTGCTGAAAAAAGTTGTTGCTAATCAGTAGGGCTGGGTATCGTCACTGATTTCTAGAATCGATTCAAATCCGATTCACAAGGTCCCGAATCAATTCGATCCACGATTCGATTTAATTCGATTCGATTCGATTTAATTCGATTCGATTCGATTTAAATCTGGGAAATTTTGACAGTCAGAAATATTATAATTCAGATCAGTACATTTACATATTTTTGTATCAATAAAAAGGAAGCTGACACACGCAAGACTTTATCACAGGTGTAAGCGTCACAGCAGATGCCTTTGTGTCAAAGTAGCTGAAGATAAAACACAAACAAACATGAAGGTGATTTTCCTGGCCTGGGATTTTATAAAAATATTCTGCAGTACATCAAAAACGAAAGAAAACCATTAATCAACATATGAACATTATCTCTGACGTTACAGCGGTTTTATTAGAGACACGGTTAAGCGTTTTGCATTTTGAATAATTTTAAAAAGTTTAAATTTGTTCAGTATTGAACAGCAGAAATGAGGTTTTCTTTTCGGAAGAATGTAAAAGGGGAAAAAAAACAGCGGCTGACAGCGCTGTAAACAACAGTAGACTTGTGCGTAACAAGCAAGCGAATAATGAAGAAAGGGAAACTTCTTGAAGTACAGAGAGAGAGAGAGAGAGAGCTGTGCATCGTGGTGGAAGCAAAACAGTAAAAGTCAGAGTGAATTCATGACGATGTTTATGTGAAGCGTTTGGATCTTCTTTTGCTGCTGGTTCGGTCAATATTGTTTGGAGAGAGATCAAACTAACAGCTTTAGAATCGGCGCATAAAGGGCGTGAACACAAAGCGCGGACCCGCCGACAGATCAGAATCAGTGAGCTGTCGGCTTTCAGCCCCGACCGTGAGAAAGGCGACATCTAACTGATTCTGATCCGCAGGTCGCGCTGTGTGTTTAAGTCTATGTGCAGAATCCGTGTACCTGCTCTCATTTACTGTCTTAACTGTTTGGTGGTTCTTGAAATTTTGTGAGATGTCACCAGAGATTCTGGCATTTCGGGCAAAATAAATTTATATTAAAAAATCGATTCAGGATTTTAATGAATCGATTTTACGTTAAGCCAGAATCGATTTTAATCTATGAATCAATTATAAAAACCCACCCCTACTAATCAGACACTTTCCAGATGGTACTACATGGTGGATCAAAATCTGAAACATTAAATGACACATAAAATCTGTTTCTTTGCCCAATTTTGGGAGGTAATGAGCCCGCCTAATAATTATGCACACGTTCATAAAAGGCATTAATTACTTTAGGCCACACTTTCCCTAAAAACAAAAACATCATTATAATTGAAACCAATAGTAAATTACATTTTTTAGGGTTCAAAGTTGGAAATGTGGGTAGAAATGATATAAAAAATATTCACTTGGCAAATAATTGTGCTTGCAGTATATCCAAGCTTGATGTGAGCCCTTGACTATTGATTATTACAGCAGTATGTGCTTTCACACAGATGCTTACAAGTATTCATTCTTCTTTCCTCTAGTCTTTGTTTCTTTTGCAAACGCGCGCACACATGTGTGCGCACACACACACACACACAGACACACGTACAGACACACACACACACACGTACATACACAGATGTATCATTTGCATCGCAGAAGCAGAAAAGCGAAAATTACCAGATACAAGCAGCTCCATATTGAAAAAGCTCTGTGAAAATTATTTTTGCTGCTCTTTTCACAGCCACAAAAAGAGCAGGCCGGAGAGAAATATAATAGCAGCGCAGGGTGTTGATGAGCACATACCATGAGGCGTAGAAGATGGAAAGATGAAGTTAGTGTGCTGAAGCGTTCAAAGATTGAAAGAGGAGGAGTGAAGAGAGAGAAGGGTGAAGATGAGCAGGAAGAAAGAAGGAAGAGGAGCGAGACAGAGGTTACAGAGGTGGCTGCTACATCCAGAATGATGAAAATTAAAATGAGGAAAGGAAAGACAGGGAGGGCAAAAAGACAGCCAGAGAGGAGGAATGGTGTCAGAAGCATGCCCTCACCTTCCTTTTTCTCTGTCAAGTAATATTTATTTCTCCCTCCTTCCCTTCCCCCTTTGCAGTAAAAGAAACCTACAGCCTGTTTGCTGGTCATGCCTTCAAGGCCTGATGCTTATCCTACTGAAGCATTACATTAACTGACGACTTTGTCTGTGTTTGTGTGTGTTAGAGAGCTCTGAGGGGGTTTAAGTCAGACGGAGGATTTCCTTCCTTCATGGACACAGATCTGGGAACAGCTTTCCCTTAAACCAAAGCCTTATTCTAACCATCGAAGCAGAAACGGAACTCCTGACTTATAGTCAGCGTGTACAAGCAGCTTCACCCTTAGAGCTGTGGAAATCAGCTGACACACACACACACACACACACACACACACACACACACACACAAAGAGTCTGGACACAAACCCATGACTATGTTCTCTTTTCTATATCAGCAGGTTCCATCTTTGATGTTTTTTTTTTCATGGTTGGCCACACTGTCTGCCCACTGTGCTTGGCAAGATTTTCCCTTTTATGTCATTTTGTGTGTGTGTGTGCGTGTGCGTGTGTGTGTGTGTGGATATAGGTGACTATACGGTGTGTACATAATATCTCAGTGCCATTACTGTGCTCTGTGCATATTGCAGAACAACCTGAAGAAGGCACGATTAGCATTTTGCTGCTGTGATTAGCATTTTCCACCCACACTAACCAGGTAATGTTCCCGCTCAGTAAACAGCTGGTTAACGTGAACATTTAACAAATGCCCAATTTCAGTATTACACATACCAAGACTGGTGTGTGTGTGTGTGTGTGCTGCCTAGCTTTCTCCCACTTTTTTTTTTTTTCAGTACACCGTGTGCGAAGAACATGTTTCCCTGTTATCGTTCGTATAGACAACATGCTCCTCCATATAATATTTGACATTAACACTATTAAGATGTCTTGGGTGCAGATATGGATGCATGTGATGCATTCCATTTTGCGTGCACATTTGCATGAGATTGTGTCATTTATATGAAAATGCACAATCCTGGAGGAAACGTGGGTTTAATACAGATACAAATGCCTTTATCTGTGTCCATGCTAATGTCTTAATGTGCGCGAGTGCATATCTGCGTTGTTTGTGGGTAGCCGGTGTGATATATGAGGGGGCTGACCTTTTCGGTGCGCTGATACTAGATGAATAGTTCATTAGAGTGTTGAGGCAACAGCTAACGGTCACATCCTCAAACAGTGGACAGGCGCTCTGAAGAGACCAATTAGGATTGATCATCAGCTCCTATTAGTGTTGTTATTCTCTGACGTGGTGCGAGTGCCTAATGAGAAGTGTCACAGGAGAGACGAGAGGATAAATGATAGATACACTGTATCATTCTCCTTTGGGAGCAGTTTTCCCAAAGCTTTCTGGGTACGGAGCATTATTTGGGTATTAGAAGTAATAGGTTTTCCAGGCTGTTCTTGTCTGTTATACAGAATGGATAGTTAAAACACCACCAGTATGTTCTTTAGTAAAAGCTGAATAAGTACATAGCACAGCCCGTTTACACCATCAAGCATCTCAGATCTGCTGTTGCACGGTAATGTGTGCTGTCGCTCTGTACTTAATGTTTTCTGTGTCACAATAGGGTTTAAAATAGGTAGCTGCGATTAAAGATTTTTTCACCTCAGCTTTTATTTTTAATTATAAGTAATTTTGTGATGCATCGTAGAATAAAGAACATTGCACAGTGTTTACCAATTTTCCCTTTTTTATTTGTAATATCCTCCATTTTCTCCATGAGAGTTGACATAGACCAAAACAGCAGTTTAGGTCTATGTCAGAGGTGCCCGTTAACTGTAACCCTATTAATACTTTTTTAATACATATACTATATGTATTATGTGTTGTGTGATAGCAGACTACTTCAGTAACTGTAACTGTATTTTAAAGTATTGCTTTGCTTTTTCCTTTCCTTTCCACCATGCATTTTCCAGTGTGGGCTCTCTGCAGGCACTCTGCTTCCTCCCAAACACATTAGGTTAACTGGTGATTCCTAATTGTCCAGAAGTGTGAATTGGAGTGAGAATGGTTGTGTCTGTGACAGCCCCTTGGCGCATTGGCAACCTGTTCATGGTGTGCCCAGTCTCCCTCCCCATGCTGGAATGGGCTCCAGCCCCCCTGAATTGGATGAGTGGAAGAAGATGAATGGATGGACATCATTACGGTGAATGTACCTGCTGCAATCTGGGGAACTTGGATAATGTTTTCTGTAGAGAATAAGCAAGTCAGAAGCACGTCTCATGTATCATGAAATAGTGTGAGGGAATGAATGAATGAACGGCACTCAGCAGCAATTGCTGCTGAGTGCCGTTCAGTCTTTAAGTTCAGTCTTTAAGTTGTATTGTGTTTAATTATGGCACATTTTCATAGTTGATGTAAGCAAGTACATGCCATGTCTGACATTCTGCACCTAAACCCTAATGAGTTTACATGCCTTGAAAACCAGTTGAGTATCATTCAATACAGATCTAACTTAACATTTCCTCACCAAATCAGTTAAGGTCAAGGTCAAGAGGCTTTATTGTCATGCCAACCATATGCGCAGTGGTACAGTACACAGTGAAACGAGACAACGTTCCTCCAAGACCATGGCGCTACATATGACATATACAGACAATCAACACAAAGCTCTGAAACAGTATGACTGTGAAAAAATATTTATGCCTGATAAAATACAAGTGATCAACTGAAAGCAAACAGCTGAATGTAGAATTTCTTTCTAACGTCTTGTGAGGATATTTTGAAAAGTTGTTGCAATGGACCTTGGACTCACAAACTTTATGTTCTTTTATTCTGGTTTCTTCCTCATGTCTTTTAAATTTCATAAAGAGTTTTTGAAAAACTGATCAAAGCTCATGCTTATGGTTCAACTGACAGAGTTTCATGCCCATCCAAACCTTGACTATGCACCAAATAAAATATATATGTATATTCATATATACTGAGAAGACCATCAAAACTGTTTCATTGGGTGATACTTAAAGAGCTGCTACCCTCCCTCTAAAGAGCTGCTAATAAAGAGATTTGGGGGTGTTTGCCTTCTGCCCCATAATTACAATCAAGCCTAATTCCTGGGTGAAAAAAAACAGAACATAATCACTGTTACCAGGTTCTCTGAGAGTGAACGGTTTAGTTCAGCCGTGTCATTTTATATTAGCTTTTAAAACACCAAAGCGTGTTCTGCAGCTATGCTTGAGTGATTCAGAAAGCACGCCAGTGGTGAGATATACACAAGCCATAGAAAAGAAACTTCCTGAGAATGTATTTTATTTTAAAAAAAAGAAGAAAAGGAGGAGAAAATGCAGATGCAAGAGGTTTTCAATTTTCATACCATTACGAATAACACCCCGAGCACTACTGGGAGTATATCATCAACAAGTAATCAGTGTGCATGATGGGCTGTATAGGCTTCCTGACCAGGAATGGTGTGCTTTTTGATGAGTGTTAGGCCATCTTTATTGCTCTTGCTCCCCTTTAGCCTCCCACCACCAGTCTCTCAGAACCCCCACACCTCCACTCCACTCCTCCCCCCTGTGATGGTGACAGATCCAAGTGGCACGGCTTATCCCTGCATACTGGAGCAGCTCTTTGGATCATCAGCCTCTGTGGCACTAAGAGCCAAAGATGAGAGAGGGAGTGGAAAGACTTCTTTTTTTCCCTGTTTTTCACCCTCCATCCAACACAATACAAAGCTAATATCCCCTCCTGTGTTTTGTTTTTCCATTCCCCTAAAAATCAACATTTATCTGCATCTGCTCCTTTGACTCTGACAGGTGACTTTGACTCCTGCTGACTTAACTCTCTGTGTTTACAGCGAGTCCAAAACAAGGAGGTTGAAGAAATATACCGAAAAGCATCGCGGCTTCTATCCTTGTTTAATTACAGTGATGTCAAAAGTTAACAAGATAAGATTAAAAAAAGACCTTGACAGTTTAACGCAGCAGATCGTAAGATTGGTCATGTGATATTTCAGTTCCTCACATAAACAGCTTATCAATAATCGATTGTGCTCTGTCCGTTTCGACCTTCACTTTATCACTGGTGGTTTTGTTTAACTTAACACATTTCTGTTTTCAACTTGTAACATTACAAATACAGCAAGCTTGAACTGCTACTTTTTAGAAAGGGTCACATGGTTTAAATTAACCAATAAAGATATTCCTTTTTATGTCGGAGCGCTCAGACTGTCGGCTTGGTCAGCTGGAGGTTTGTTTCTGCTTTCGTTTTTTTTTTCAAGCAGACAGGGAGACACCCCTCCCCAAACGGTAAGAGAGCCCTAATTAATTTTTCATATTAGTTACTTTTTAAATCTAACTCTAGCCAATAGGCCTTGGGCGGTGCTTTGAATATGTGCATTAATGTTTTCATGCTCTCCCTTACCACTGGCTATGATTTAATAACATCTTCCTCAACGCTATGTCCAGAGCTTTTCTCTTTTTTTTTCTTCTTTTTTACTAGAGAGCCTTAATTAGCTACAACTTTGAGCCTCCTGTCTCCATCTCTCCAGTCTACTCACCCTCCCTCTCCCAATTTCTTCTCTTCTCTTCTCTTCTCTTCTCTTCTCCCACTCACAACTTGTTGTTGTCCTCCTCACACACTCCAGTCACTCGTATGTATAAGAAATGCCACCTCTGCCTTGGGTCATTAAAGTCTGAAGTGTTTGTGCATATGTATGCATTTATCTGTGACTGTGTGTGTGTGTGTGTGTGTTGCTATGTGTAACTAATCTGATATTCACATGTCCTTTCTTTAACCTGCACCATACCACAGGGAATAGCTGAAAAGGTAGATAGGCAGCCATGCACACACATACAAAACATCTGATGCATCTTTAACTTGGTAAACACTGTGCAGAGTTTATGCCTGTAGAAAAAAAACATGCAGAAATAGGAAAGCAGTGTGATAGATAAACAGGTGAGACGAGGGAAATTGTCCTCAAGCTCTTTGTTTTTATATCAGAATTTGCTGAGATAGCATCTTTTAACAAACCTCCAATACAGATGAGGTGCTGTTGAGGTATGAAAGTATGTGTGTGGTTAAGCAGCTGCAGATTAGTGAAGGTAGGGGTGCACCAGATTGCTGTTAGAGAAGCAGTACAGCTCTTAAGCCGTGCAATACCTTGCTGGAAAACAGGAGCCATAGTGACTGTGTGTGGGTGTGAATGTGTGTGATATTGTAGCTTGCCTATACATATGAGTCATGTGTCACGTGTTAATAAATAAAGCCTTTATATCCCACTGAAGCACACTCACTGTAATCATGGAGACTGTCGGAGCAGCCGGGGTCCCAGGCCACTTTGCTGTGACTTGATTAGGATCATTTGAGATGATAAATGAACACGCGCACACTCAGACACGCACTCACATGCACACAAACTGATTGCATCTGCTGAAAAACAATCTCTCCCTATAGCTGAGCCACTTTGCGCCAGTGGAAGAATAGGGGAAAATTACCAGTCAGAAAGGGCAGCCTGCAATCTTACAGCACACGAAGGGCTTTTGGTCTAATTTGAAATAATTCTAATTTAGAATGAGCCTCGTGGACAGCGTGTATTATCCCACCATGCGACTGTGCCTGGAGAACACTCCACTAATCAGGATTTGAGTAAAGTGTGTTTCGCCTGCAAAGAACCAAGGGACTGAAGGAGCGACGCCATTGCAGCCCACACAAATGGTTCCTCAGCTGTGCAGGGGACTCCTTAAGGGGGTGGTTGATATCAGCACAGGAAAGTGTTTACTCGGCTTTGCATGAGCTGGAAGTTTTACTCAGTCAAATCAAGTAGAAGTGAAGCATTTGTGACACACGCCAGCAGATGCTCGATGGAAGATTGTTATTGAAGACAGATTTTCTGCTTCAAAGCTTTTATATGTTTCCGTGGTGCAGCTTGTTTTCCACTTGAAAGACAGCTTGCTTTCTCTTTTTTCGTGTTGCCGAGTATTTTGGTGCTGCCAAATCAACTTAGTTCTTCTGAATTGCTAAAACACCAACTCAGTAACTCAGTCCTAAACACTTTTCATTGAATCAATTGCCATTTTGTCAAAACCACAAAAGGTTGACAGAATTTGCAGGTCTCATTCACTCTTTTTGCAAACACTGAAAGACATTCCCTCAAACTAAACACACACTAAATACAGCTTTGCACACAACTTGTGATAAATAATAGTAACTGGAGATGACAGGTGTCAGACACAGTTTGAGATATTACCAAAAACAGCCGGTGCAATCTTTATTGATTGTGCCATTAGTGCCAAAATGAATTAAATAAACACACCATTAAATAATTAGTTAAATGTGTCAATATTTAATGTTATAATTTAATTAATAATTCAATATCTGACTAATTAAATAGCAATTAATTTTATTTAAAACATTTTATAAACGAATCTTTTAATTTTAAATGGTTAATGATGCATTTAATTCATTAAATATTGAATTACTTAAATATTATTTTCCATTTTTATTTGATTATTGAAACCATTTAATTAATTAATTAATTATGCATTCGGTTCATTTATTTTGGCACTTGTGGTCCTCCATATGCTAATCTACAATCGTTTAAATGTGTCTGTATGTCTGTTTAAGAGGCCCTGGATAAGAAGGAAGAGGATCAGGAGGTGAGACTGAGTGGCTGCAATCAACCTTATTCTTGCTCGTGGGATGACAATAAATGCAAAAGTAGAAAGAGAACTCAGGAGATTTCATAATCAGCAGATTCAGAAAGGAGAACAGGTGGGAGTTGGAAAGTCCATTGCTGGTTTCACTGGATTTATGTTCTTGTGTCATGGTCCCCAGCTAGTTGGCACAGACTTATTGTCTCTTCTACCCTCCACCTTCTCTTTGATTCCGTCTCACTCTCTTGCTTCTGCCCTTCAGTGTGAGTGGGCAGGTCTTAATGGCTCAATGAGGTCTTCCTGGAGGCGTGTTCTTCAAATACCCCAGCCTTGCCAACAGCTCTTCACCCACAGCTTCTCTAAGTGGTAACAGGTTCAGGCTCAGCTCAGCTTTTTAGCTGTTTTCTGTTTACTTATCCTCACCTTTTGTCTCTTTGCTTCAGGTCTTCCTTGGTGTGACAGCCAGAATAATGTCTGTGTCTCCTGTTTCCAAGCTCTCTGGGTAACTTCTCTGGACTTAGAACTCACATTCAGAAAATAATCCGAATTACCTTCCCACTCACCACCTGAAAGGAAATTTCCCAGCCTGCCCACTAGCCCCAGATGCTCACCTCCAGCTACAATTTTTTCGGCCCATTCCATCATCTCCTTTGGGGGTCCACTGCACTTCTATACATTTAGGCCTTTGTTAATAAATCACGTAAACTTGCCTCGTCTTTATATGTTGTTTTTATTTTTTTGCTGTAGTGCATGCTGAATACACAGCACTATTATTAATTTTACTAGCTGTGCATGCAATCTAAAAGCACTTTCTATTTTTCAGGACAGACAAAACTGTTTTGTTTGATTTTATCAGAAAAAGTTATGGGATTGTAGTTGTTTTTTTTTTCTTTGTCTGTTTTGACACAAAGATGGATGGTTTACACAGTACAATGAAAAAGTATTTTCCCCCTTTCTGAGTTTTTCCCCATATTTTTCACAAACACTTAAAAGCAAACACGTTAATACAAAGAAAAACTGAGTAAATACCAAATGCAATTTTAAAATAATGATTTCATTTAAAAGCTTTCCAAATCTACTTGGCCCTGTGGGAAGGTATGAAAGCCGAGTTCAATTTCACTAGACACATCCAGGCCTGATTACTCCAGAGCTGTTGAATTAAAAAAAGCACTTAAATTAAATTAAACCTGTCTGACAAAATGAACTAAGCTAAAAGGTTTCAAAAAGCAACACATCATGCCACAATTTTCACAATCACCGATATCTATCACTTTCTAAGGCACTGGGACTCCAGTTAACCATTTAAGAACTAAATGGAGAAAAGCTGGAATAGTGGTGAAACCTTCCCAAGTGTGACTGTGAGATTATTATACTATCTTATGCCAGTGCGTGAGAGTGAATGAATAGTGGTATTGTAAAGCGCTTTGGGTGCCTTGAAAAGCGCTATATAAATCCAATCCATTATTATTATGCCACATTATACCTCTAATTAAAGATTGTGAAATCATTATGTAGTTTTAGGTTGCATTATTCTCCTGACTTAGAAGAAGGTGATAACTATTACATTTATTAGACTGATTTGTATTACATTAGACTCCTGATTTATTGTGAATGAATTACATTGTTTTATGATGCATTATACTGCTGATTTATAAGAAATACTGTTTTCAGAGAATCATGGCCTTATTTGTCTTATTAGAAAAGAACAGAACATACTGCACAGGAAGCCAAGGTCATACCTTAGGCTCCCTGAGAGATAGAAAGCATGTGGATGTTTAGGTTTTTATGGAGGGCCACCAGAGGCTGTAAGAGACTGCTGGAAGTGTTGTTCTTCCTTCAGCCCAAAGATCAACAAACTGGGATATTTAACAAGGCACTGAGAGTCCAGTTAACCATTTGAGAATTAAATGGAGAAAAGCTGGAACAGTGGTGAAACCTTCCCAAGTGTGACCAACCTACCAAAATTACTCCAAGTGCACAATGATGATCCAGGAGGTCACAAAAGAACCCAGAGCAACATCTCAAGAACAGCAGGCCTCACTTGCCACAGTTAAGTTCAGAGTTCATGATTCAACAATAAGAAAGAAACTATGAAAAAATAACAGGAAAATAAAATACTGAAATAAATAATTTTGGGAAACTATTCTGTGGACTGACGAGACAAAAGTTAAAAAGATTTGAATCTCATGACATTTGACATAAACACATTATTTCATAATGAAGCATAATATCAACACTTAAAAATGATGGTGGTAGTGTGATGGCCTGGGGCTGCTTTGCTGCTTCAGGAACTGGACAACTTACCGTAATTTATGGAACCATGAATTCTGCTCTGGGATTGTGCAGCAGGACGATGGCCCGAAATAGACCAGCAAGTCCATCTCTGGTTTGAGATCATCTTAAACAAGTCATTCATGCTCAAAAACCCTCACATGTAACTGGGTTAAAATAATTATGCAAAGAAGATGTCAAAAGGCCACAAAGGCTTGATTGCAGTTCTTCCTGCCAAGAGTGGCAAAACCAGTTGGTAGGTTTAGGGTGCAATTACTTCTTCACAGTATGTCCATATGTCTATACTACTCGTGATAAACATTCTTAGTTACAACATTGAAAATGAGCATAATATTGGTCTATATGGTAGTTCCAGTTTTTTGGGACTTATTAAGTGTAGTGCAGTACTTCTTTACCTAGAAGAAGACCTTTAAATTTAAATAAACCAACTGAACAAAAAAACTTGTGAGGGGAAATGTCTCTTTGACAGCACTCAGACTTCTTCATTGTGGAAAGGGGTTCCCCAGGTACTACATTTTTAGAAGAAAGCCAAAACCCAGAAAACTAGAACTATATGAAATCCTACAACTGCCAAATGTCTGAATGTCTGGAAGACGAAGCAGTGAAGTAAAATAAAAGTGCCCTAAAACTGCTCTTTTGAGTATACGACATGAGAATGAAGTGAGCCAATGCTCCCACTTCCAGCAGAGCACACAGAACTGCAATGCATGCTGTATAAATTCCAGTGTAACACAGAGACACACAAAAAATGCATAAAGAGTCCCTCAGTGTTATTATTCAAAAGGTTCTGTCTTGGCTCTTATCTCCAGACACAGCTGCGGGATGGTTTAACGTTTTGTGTGAAAGTGTGGACTTAGTTTGAGGGGCCTCTGTCGGCGTCAACACTTTCTCCAAAGTGACAGAAAACACAAAACAGAGGCAAACGGCTTATATCAGCTAAAGATTTCACTGAACTGAAAATAAGAAGCGGGAAATTTATTTGAAACTATCTAATCCTTTGATTGGTCATCTGCTTTCGGTCTCTTTAATGAGATAACGGGCTCTCTTTTTTCTTTCATATTCCTTATCTTTTCAGAGGGCACAGGTGTGCTTTAAATGTTCACATATTTTTTTAGCCTCCTCATAGAGTCCAGTTTTTACCATTAATCCTGTTCTTCTCCCTCCCCATAAAGTCCACGCCTCGAGTCCAGTCCATCCCTTGATCCCACGTCTTCTAGTCTCTGGCGAAAACAGTTGCAGCTACGGCCATTTTGACCTACTTCTAGACAATACCCGTTCCAGCCTCCCTCCGCCCATTCTTTTACTTCCTCGCTGAAACAAGTCTCAGTCTTAGCAGATGCAGTTAAGTTGGGAGGACGAAACACTCATGGGGAAGTCACTGTTCCCTTGTGTGTGATTGCCTGAGAGGTAACCTATTTAGGGAGCAGAAAGGGGAGGAAAGTTGGTGGAGTGAATATCAATTTAACTATAGCTATTAGTACTATTACTGACTCAATATCCTTAACTGCATATGTTTAAAAATATATAGCTGACAGAACAGATGAAGGATGAGACATGTTCACTTTACATTCCTTTAAAAAAAATTTTTTTTACCCTGTTACCCCATGTGGGAATAGGCCACCAGGATGCTTTCAAATTTATCCAGCACCCTTCATACATAAAGAGAAGAAAGGAGGACTACTTTACTGCCCCCTTATATTGTAGTCATTACTGGTTTTACATCCAGTACCGCCTAAAGTCTCTAAGGTTCATACTTCTGACATAGTTGCATTGCTTTTTGAAATGTAATTAAACACAAACTACAATGATTTGATTATCTTATAATCTCATGTTTTTTCACAATAGAAACTAGAAATCATTTCAATTGTTTAGACCGGGAAAATATAACATTTCAAGAAAAATATTAGCTTGGGCTGCTGCCCCCGTGACCCGGCTCTGGATAAGAGGAAGAAGATGGATGGATGAATTTGATGGCAGCTACATCTTAAAAAAGCTGAAAGAGGGACAACAAAAGATTGGAGAAGCAAGTGGTGCTAAAAAGAAAAAGCTGGTGGAACATTTTGCAGCTAAGTAGGGTAACAGGCAGCAGGTAAGTAGCAGGACTGTGTCTAAAAAGAGCATCTTAGAGAGGCAGGCTTCTCAGTAATAAATATAGGAGGAAGTTCATCAGTCTGCAAACAAGTGCATCTTATATATTGTGGAATAATCTCAGAATAATTTTCCTCACAGCAAAAAAAAAAAAAAAAAAAAAAAATGCAAAACTTTGACATTTATATTACATAACTACATTAAACACTCTGTCTTTCTTCTTCTTTTTTTTTTTTCTGGGGACTCTGATATAATGAGGCTCATCTGCTCCCACATGAAGGCATTTCTCAGAGTTTTATCAGTTATAGGTGAAACATGAAGTAGTATCTCACTCCAGTAGCAGAACACTTACAGTTTTAGGGCTGCAAATTTAAGGTCAAATATGAGACTCAATGACTCTTATAGCATTCTATCTATTGGAGTAAAATTGAGTTTTATTGCTCTGTGAAAACTGATTACAAACTCTAGTAGAAGAAAAAAACATGCAAGAGTTTATCTCAGGCCAGGAGGAGTCTTTGAGAAGAATTTTATCCCCTGCGTATCTGTACATGTAGTCTGCATATCTTGTACAACAGTAGGCTTTTTTTCACCCATTGACAGTCCTTTCCTTGGTCTTCCAGATGGCACTGTTGGCAGGCAGCATGTTTGACAGCAGTGGCATAGCCTTTCCTCAGAAATTCTATCAAAATTCCACTTTCATCAGAAGCGCAGAAAGCCCTTAAGTATACAGGCCTACCTTTTATTGCTATTTCAATGAAGGTCAGTCAGCAAAAGTGAAATGTCAGAGGAAATATTCATTTGTAGTGGATATAATGTGCATACAGTACATGTGTTTATACAATGTGGATTGGGTTTGTCTGCATGCTGCCCTCATCTTTACTGATGGTTCTCTATGACCGGGAGCATCCACCCCATTCAACAGTATTGATCCAAGCAGCGCACACAATCTAAGGGAGCTATCCAGGATGCACAGCAGGCTAACAAGCAGCATAATGGTACAAGGTCATCTCTGAGAGAGCAAAAGGAAAGAGAACAAACCATTTTCTCAACGGTTTACACAGTTTTCCTCTTTTAACCACAGTAGTAGTCATTAAGTACAGTCGACACATAAGGACTTCAATTCCTTAGTGACACGTGCTACATCGAGAGCGTGCTTTACTGTATGTAAATGAACAATTTCATGTCATGAACAGTTTCATGACATGAAACATGAACACTTGCGTCCCTCGTCGCCTTGCATGTTGTTAAATAAAGGATCTGAAATAAGACTTTATTCATATTCGCGCCGTATATTCAAGCTCTGTTTTCACCTCCAGTAGTTGCTGTTAAGGGAGCTTCCCCCCCGTTTTCCTTTAGATTCACCTATGCATGCTTTAAAAGTAATTGCTACTTTTTACTACTAAGTCAGTAGTGCTAATATTAATGTCAAGAAATCACAACATTCCCTTCTTTTCTGTTCGCCACTGAGCATCACTGAGACTAAGATGAGTCATTAAGTAGGGGTTAAAAATCAGACAGCGTGTTGGAGGTTAGTACTTAGGATCAAGCAGCAAACATTATTGCTGAAAACTGTAGACAAACATTAAAGATTTTAGGTCTTAAATGACCACAAGGCTGACTCAAAAAGAAAACTAACCCCTCTCAACTCCGACATTAAATCACCCAATTTTATCATAGAAGTAAACATGTCTACAGCCTGGTACAAAAACAACTTCGGTGTCTTTGGGGTTAAATTTTTATATAAGTCAACCACTGGCTTAGGGTTATCCATCTATGTGTGACACTACAGGGGCACTGTATGGGAGTCTGTATGCATGAACTGGCACTCTGAGTGGCCACTAAGATTAGAAAAGTATTACATGAATGCCAGTGCATGTAAACTGGACCTCTCAACTACATCTGCAGTATACTGCTTATGTATAATCTGCGACAGAGCCCCATTTCATTTCAAGGAGAAACTAAGATAATTTATATAAAAGGTAATGAGTGAAGTGGGAACAGGTGGGGAAACCAGCTGCAGACAACTAGTGAACCCAGTGAGATGGGGAAGTTAAACAGAGACCAACATTTACCAAAATAAATAGGGAAGAGCAATGACACAGAGAAATACAGTTAGCTTGACACAACTAAACAGGGGAACAAGACAGACATAAAGACTAACACAAAGACGAAGCTGAAGGAAAAGAATGGGAATGCTTAAGGGAACTAATAAACTTTGAGTCATCTATAACTAAACTAAGAGCTAGAAGCAAAACAATAAGGAACTAATGCCAAGCATCAGGAGACAAGCCAAATTCATAAGCAGAAGTAAGTACCAAATAACGCAATAACAGAAGCTATTAAATAATACAGAACATGAACCTCAAAACCCAAAGAGAAATAATTAACTATAATTAACAGAAAATTCAAAACCATGAGCCCAAGACCCAGGAACCATGGCAACATGGTGGCTATCTTCATCTTTTTTTTTTTTAATTTCTTGTGTTTATGATGAATCTTCAACTAGATTTGAACACAAACTGTGGATTTTTTCACAAGCCTGTCAACTAAAATTTATGTTAAGCTTATGTAAAGTAATCTGCTTTTTTATAAAAATATTTTTTTAAAAAAACAAAAAATAACAACAACTATAAACTGGCAACACAGTGTTACAGCAGTTACTGTGCCCTCACAGCAAGAAGGTCCTGAGTTTAAATCTGGTGGCCAGCTGGGGCCTTTCAGTGTTTTGAGTTTGCGTGTTCTCTCTGTGGATCTGTGGGTTCTCCCCATGTGCTCTAACTTGTGTTATAGTCCCAGAGTTTGTGAATTTCCCATCCACACAAATCCCATGTCACTTGTCAGACCAACATTTTCTCCTAGTACCTTTGCTTTTAATAGGTAATAGGTTGCTTTTAATATTTCAGTGTTCATGTATCTTCATTATTTTTGGACCTTGAGTGTGAAAAGCTATTTTATGACCTTGCCTTTGGATTTGTGCTTTTGGATTCACTAATCTGAACTCTGATAAATCGGATAGTTAGCTGCTTCAGATTTAATTTTTTTTGATAACAAGAAAATGTTGAAATTGAACTTCAAGGTGTTTAACACATTAAAATATTTATCAATATGAATGAGTTGAATGAACTATCGATGCATTTTTAGGGGACAGGGGTAGCTCAGTAGGTCGAGTGTTAGCCCCATGATTGGAAGGTCGGTGGTTTAAACCTACCCTGAGCAAGGCACTGAGCAAGGCACTGTCCCTACACACTGCTCCCCTGGGCGCCCAATAGCTGCCCACTGCTTCACTGAGTAAATGGGTTAAATGCAGGGAGGAATTTCCCCATGGGCATCAATAACATATACTTTCTTTAAAAAACTCACTGGAAACTTTATTGGGCATCAAAATCAGAATCTTTTATTGTCATTATGCCAAAAGCACGATAAATTATATGCTGTCCAAATCAGTGCAAAGAAAGCAATCTAACTATTTGCAAAGTTTAGGTCAAGCTGACTTGCTTTAGCTCATACTGATCATCAGAACTAGGAGCAAAGCCGGCATGGTTGCTGGTGCAAGACAATCTATTAGGATTTTCCCACATGAGATTTTTTTTTAGGTTTTACAGAGAATAATCCAAAAAAGAAAAAATATCCAGTGAGCAGCAGTTCTCTCGGTGGAAATGCCCTGTTGATGTTAGAGGTCAGAGGAGAACAGCCAGACTGCTTCGAACAATAGAAAGCCAGGAGTAAATCAAATAACTTCTTTCCACAACCAAGGTGGAAAGAATGGCAAGAATGGCAACGAATAAGAATGGCATCTCTTAACACACAACACCTCAAACCTTGAAGCAGGTCAGCTACAGCAGCAGAAGTTCACTCTGGGTCTCACTCCTGTCAGGGAAGAACAGGAAACTGAGGCTACAATTCACATGGGTTTAGTAAAATTGGACAATAGAAGACTGGAAAAACACTGCCTGATCTGATGAGTCTCAATTTCTGCCGCAACACTCAGATGGTAGGGTCAGAATTTGGTGTAAACAACATGAAAGCATGGATCTACCCTTCCTTGTATAAACAATGTAGGCTGGTGCTGGTAAAGTAATGCTGTGGGGGATATTTTCTTGAGAAAGTTTGTGCCTTTTCGTACCAACAGAGCACCTTTGAGATGTGGTGGAGTTTGAGATTCACATCATGGATGTGCAGCCGGCCAGTGTGCAGCTATTGTGTGATGCTATCAAGTCAGCATGGACCAAAATCTCCAAGGAAGGATTCCAGCACCTTGGTGAATCTGTGAGCAGGGTGTCACTCATTTGGTAAAGGTTTATGAAAGAGCAAGGATGTGTAAATATTTAACTAAAAGCCTTAAAGAGTCCTGTTCTTTGTGTAACCCACATAAAAATAAAAAGAACTGCGTCTATAACTAAATTGGAATCTTAAATTCCAACCGGAGCGTGTCCGTGAAGGCATCGTGACGCGTCATGACGCACGCCACGCCGCGAGGCTGCACATGCCTGTTGTGACCAATCACATTCGCGAGGCACCGATATATGCCTTCCGGGTTGTCGCCTCGAAACGACGCGGGGGAGAGGTGTTAGCGGATGGAAGCAACAGGTACGTGGGGCGAGCGCTTTTCGCTGTTTACTACCTTGGTTTGTCTTTGAATTAATTGTGGATTGCGTTCAACAGTACTTTGATACCGCCGCGGGTAGATGCGTGGGGGCTCGTATGTGACATCGCACGTAGTGAATGGTGAGTTGAGCCTGAATGTTTGTTTGTATTTGTAACCTGTATCAGTATGCCAGTACTATCAGCTGATGGGATAGCTGAGGCCTACTACATTACTACTACTCTCACTTTACGTGGCTGTAGTTTTGTTATTTGAGATTGTTATTTATTTTAATTCATTACAATGGTTGGATATGTATTTTTTGTATTTTCCTCATGGATTTTGTGTGTACACTGGAACTAAAGCTAGCTTGGGAAATTTAGATGAATTTTGCTAATAGTGGTCTTGTGATTATAGTGCAGGCTAGTGGTGCCCTGGAGAGACCACAGCGACACCACTACTTTGGATGGCGAGCTAGGCCCAACGAGCCAGAACCCCAGCTACGACTTCCTGCAGTCTGGTAGGAGGCTGCTGCGGCCTACACTCTCCCCTCTTGGTTTTCAGTCCCCTAAATCTCACTTCCGAGATTTCAGTTTTGGAATCTTAGTGCTGATCATCATACTTCAAATTTCAACCTGTCTAGACTGTCATATGCGTTGGACTTATATCACTCATGGAATAAACTTTATGGACATTGTTTGCCAGAGGTTGGACGAGGTTCCTGCACTGCCGTGCAGCGGATATTTTACAAGCTTGAATTGTTTTATCTTTTCTTGTCTGCAGATTTTGTAAAATATTGGTGTTTGGTAATTGCACTTTGTTTTCACTATAAATAACAATTGTAATCACAATATCTGTGGTTGTACGGTTATTGTACTTCACTCACCTCCTAGAGCCGAATCTGATATCTTCTGAATTAGCCCAATTACTCATAACCAACTTAAATTATTCTAGCTTATGTACTTGCTACATAAGACAAATTAGTGGCGAGCCAGCCAGGAGGTTGTGTCAAGTATAATATTGCTGTGTACATTCAGTCTCACCATCTCACCATATTACTATGAACATGGACTTGTTGGAGTCATTAGGTGTTAAAATACCAAACGCGGTATTGGTCAGTGGCATCCCCGCATGTGAGGTTGAGGAGGTTGAAGATTTTCTTCTCCAGTATGGTGCTATTGAACGCTCCGTGCCAATAAACTCACCCGGTTCTGAGTTTAATAATATGCTCGTCGTTGAGTTTAAAACGGGGTCTGCTTTTGATTTATTGGGTCCGATTCTGCCATATACATTTAAGCCCTTAAATAATGAATATCATATAAAAAGCTTGTCTAAAATCTATGCGGCTACTGTCGGGTGCACAAAGACTAAGACTTATTTAGCTGACTTAAAACAAGTAGCAAAATTGTCTGGTCAGGATTTTGCTGAAGTTCTTCAAGAACTAATGACCCAAATAAATGGAGCTGTTTCAGAACTGCACCCAGGAAGACCAGAAGGGCTCAAGCAGGAATGCACTGCCGCATCTGAACACAAAACGGCTGCCACTCCGGATCAACAAACCCACAACATGGCTATTCCTGTCACTTCTTCAGCTGCCCTACATCCTACAACAACAGAAGGACATTCTATCAGTATGTCTGCAGCTGAGTTAAATCCACCTGAAGTACAGAGGTATGTTGTGGAGCATATAGTAAAGAGCGAAGAGGTAAACATACGTTCATCCCATAGGCTGCGCATGTTTTCTGGGAGACTGCCACACCCACAGCATGAGGTGGACTATGATACATGGCGCTCTGGAGTGGATCTCATCTTAAAGGATCCAGCCATTTCAGAACTACGAAGATCTAGGCACATCCTTGATAGTCTTTTACCACCTGCGGCGGACATAATCAAGCACCTTAACCCCGACCTACCAGCAGAGACTTATATTCAACATCTTGATTCTGCTTATGGAATTGTACAGGACGGGGAAGAACTTTATGCGAAGTTCATGGACACGCTGCAGAACTCGGGTGAGAAGCCATCTGGCTACTTACAGCGACTTCAGGTGGCCCTGAGTTTAGCTGTTAAGCGGGGAGGGGTCAAGCAGGGTGAAGTGAACAGGCACCTGCTCAGCCAATTCTGTAGGGGATGTTGGGATGGTAACCTTATCTCTGAGCTCCAGCTGAAGCAGAGAAAATCCAACCCACCTTCTTTTGCAGAACTGTTACTCCTATTAAGAACTGAAGAAGACAGAGAAGCTAGCAAAACTCTGAGGATGAAGCAACATTTGGGAACACCAAGACACAGAGTTGCAGCTCAAGCTCAGTTCGCAGTAGAAGAAGAAAAGGGGGTCTGTGCTGCGTTGTCCACTCTCACCCAGCAGATGGCGGAGATACAAAAGCAACTTGCCGCCTTAACTGCTTCCCAGTCTCGTCAGGCCTGTACTCCTGTTCCAAAGCAGCACCCGAAGCAAAGAACGGATACACAGGGGAATATATCATCTAACCCCAAGCCTGGTTTCTGTTTCAGGTGTGGGGAAGATGGACACATTAGACCACAGTGTGAGAACAGACCCAATCCCGCATTGGTCAGTGCAAAACGCAAACAGTTCAGTGAAAGGAAACCAAAATGGCAGAAGCGGAATTCATCAACTGGACATTTAAACTAGATACAGTTCCCGTAATGGGACGTACAGGAACTGTGCAGGACCCACATTGTCCCGCAACGGAGGAAAGGAACAAGGAGGAAATTGTTCACTGTGTAGACCTACACACTTGTCCGAAGGCAACCACAATGTTACCTCATGGGTTAGTTGGGTCAAGATGCACAACAGAGGTGACCCTAGCAGGCCATCCACAGAAATGCCTGCTTGATACAGGATCACAGGTTACTACAATACCTGTATCCTTTTACAACAATCATCTTCATGAACAACAAATTCAACCACTCCATGATCTTCTCCAGGTGGAAGGTGCTGCGGGTCAAACCATTCCATATCTTGGATACATTGAGATTTCCGTCAAGTTCCCCAGAGATTTTGTTGGTGAAGAATATGAAGTAACAACATTGGCTCTAGTTGTTCCGGACGTACACCCTGACGTCCCCGCCACTGTGCTAATTGGGATGAACACCCTGGAACCCCTGTATGAACAGCATCTTAACCAGCATCCGAGCTATCAGCCTAGCACTCATGGGTACAGAGCGGTGTTGAAAACACTACAGCTGTCACACAAGCGGAAGGAGAATGGCAGCATTGGGAATGTGAGGCTACTAAGCAAAGCTCCAGTGCGTGTTCCGGCCGGCCGCACTATTGTCATCCAGGGCTCTGCCAAAGTTTCCACCCCATTGTTTAGCCAGAGTGTTCTCCTACAGCATCCTGCTTCCACCTTACCTGGGGGTTTGTGCGTCAGCAGTTGTCTCATCAACTTCCCTGTTCTTTCTCCATACAAGGTTCCCGTGGTTATTACAAATGAGTCGGAGCAAGATACCTTCATTCCACCTCACAGTGTCATTGCGGATTTGGAAACCTACCACTGCATCTTGTCTGAACATCGCGTGACCCATCTTCCAGTCAGGAACACTATCACCAGCCTGAATTTTGATTTTGGTGATTCCCCACTGTCACCTGAATGGAGGACGCGAGTCATAGGCAAGCTGAATGACATCTCGGAGGTCTTTTCGCATCATGACTTGGATTTTGGATGTACATCAGCTGTCAAACATCATATTCCACTCCATGACAATACACCGTTCAAGCAACGTGCCCGGCCAATCCATCCACAAGATTTTGAAGCTGTCCGCCGCCACCTGCGTGAGCTTCTGGAAGCCGGCATTATAAGGGAATCATCGTCTCCTTTTGCTTCGCCTATTGTGGTGGTCAGGAAGAAGAACGGTGAGGTCCGGCTGTGCATAGACTACCGGAAACTAAACCTTCAAACCATCAAGGATGCATACCCCTTACCTAATTTGGAGGAATCCTTTTCAGCACTCACTGGTTCTAAGTGGTTTTCAGTACTCGACCTGAAGTCCGGTTACTACCAGATCCAGATGGAGGAGGAAGACAAGGCAAAGACTGCTTTTGTGACTCCTCTTGGGTTCTGGGAGTTTAACCAAATGCCTCAAGGTGTTACCAACGCCCCAAGCACCTTTCAGCGCTTGATGGAGCGATGCATGGGGGACCTTCACCTAAAGGAAGTGCTCGTTTTCCTGGATGACTTAATCATCTATTCGGACACTCTTGAGGAACACGAACGAAGGCTGCTGAGAGTCCTGAACCGGTTGAAGGAATATGGGCTGAAACTGGCACCGGAGAAATGTCGATTCTTCCAAAAGTCTGTAAAGTACTTGGGTCATATTGTCTCTGAGGAAGGAGTTCAAACAGACCCCGAGAAGATGGAGACCATCAAGACATGGCCGGTTCCACAGACTTTGAAACAATTGAGGTCTTTTCTGGGCTTTGCTGGCTATTACCGCCGGTTTATAAAAGACTATTCCGTCATTGCCAAACCCCTCAATGACCTGACTCGTGGCTATTCTCCAGTTCAAAGATCAAAGACCCTGAAAGCTCGCAAGATACCCACCTACAGGCCAAACCAACTCTTCGGGGAGAGGTGGGATACCAACTGTCAAGTTGCATTTGAAACCCTGATTGAGAAGCTTACAACTGCCCCGGTCCTTGGGTTTGCAGACCCGTCTCGCCCATACATTCTGCACACCGATGCGAGTGTGACCGGACTTGGAGCTGTGTTGTATCAGGAGCAAGAGGAGAAACTCCGGGTCATAGCTTATGCTAGCCGCGGACTGTCGCAGAGTGAGAGCCATTATGCAGCCCACAAGTTGGAATTCCTCGCCCTTAAGTGGAGTGTGACCGAGAAGTTCCAAGATTACCTGTACGGGGCAGATTTTACAGTGGTGACGGACAGTAATCCATTGACCTACGTTTTGACAACAGCTAAACTGGACGCTACTGGACACCGTTGGTTGGCTGCATTGTCAACGTACTCCTTTAAACTTCTGTACAGAGCTGGCAAACAGAATTGTGACGCTGATGCGCTCTCGCGACGACCTTACTCCTGCTCCAATGATGAAGTTTCTAATGACCATGAACTCATTCGTCAGTTCATTTCTCAACACACAGCTGATTCTGATGTCCTTCCAGAAGAGACTGTGAGAGCAATCTGCCAAAGTCATTTGGTCAGAGCCACACGGCCAGGTGACTGCGGTGAGGTTGGCTTCACACTTGTCGAGTCTTTGTCAGTTCAAATGGATACCATCCCTGACAGTTACTGTTCCGAGGACTGTCATCAGCTGCCTGTCGTTTCTACTCTTAACATCAAAGAGAAACAACACTCAGATCCCTGCATTCGAGAGCTTATTCACCAGCTTGAGACGGGGAACAGGGTTCCACCAACAGCTAGAGCTGAGCTCCCTGAACTTCCGTTCCTGCTCAGAGAATGGTCCAGGTTGGAGCTGGTGGATGGAGTCCTGTACAGGAGGAGACGGGACAATGGAGATCTTTCATACCAGCTTGTCCTTCCAGAGGAGTTGCGACCATCAGTCCTGAAAAGCCTCCATGAGGATATGGGCCATATGGGGATTGAACGTACACTTGACCTTGTCCGTACAAGATTCTACTGGCCTAAAATGGCAAAGGATGTTGAGCAGAAGATTAAGACTTGTGGCCGCTGTGTGCGCCGAAAGGCCCTGCCGGAAAAAGCTGCTCCACTTGTCAGCATAAAAACATCTCGACCCCTTGAGCTTTTATGTATGGATTTTCTTGCTCTTGAGCCTGACACTAGTGGCACTCGTGATATCTTAGTCCTAACTGACCATTTCACCAAATTCGCTGTTGCCATTCCAACACCCAATCAAAAGGCAAGAACTGTGGCGAAGTGTTTATGGGAGAATTATATCATTTATTATGGCATTCCTGAGCGAATTCATACCGACCAAGGGCAAGATTTTGAGTCAAGACTAATAAAAGAATTGTGTGAGTTTGCAGGCATTCAGAAGAGCCGTACAACCCCTTACCATCCGAGGGGAAATCCAGTGGAGCGATTCAACAGGACGTTGCTGGCAATGTTGGGGACCTTGGAGACAAAACAAAAAACAAGGTGGAAAGAGCATGTGAAACCGCTGGTTCACGCCTATAATTGTACCAGGAACGAGGTTACAGGGTTTACTCCTTACGAACTCATGTTCGGTAGAACACCTCGTCTACCTGTGGACCTGGCGTTCAATCTGCCACTGCGGGAATCCCAGCAAAAGAGTCACTCACAGTACATTAAGTCACTCAAATCGAGATTGGAGGAAAGTTTCAGTATTGCCTCCAGTAACGCTACAAAGGCTGCCGACCGAAATAAGAAACGCTTTGACAATCGTGTGATACCATCAGCATTGGAACCAGGTGATCGTGTGCTTGTGAGGAATGTCTGCCTTCGAGGGAAGCATAAACTTTCAGATAAATGGGAGGAAGAAGTTTATGTGGTTGTCCATCGGGCTGGGGACCTCCCGGTCTACAAGGTAAAACCTGAGAACAGCGATGGACCTATGCGGACCCTTCACCGCGACCTCCTCCTTCCATGCGGCCTCCTCACGGGCAGTGAGGTTAACTTGGAATCACCAGAGCAATCGCTTCCGCACAGACCAAGAACTCGAAAGCAGAACCCGGATTTAAATTTCCTCACAGAACCTCTGGTTGAGGATGAGGACACAGGAAGCTTGGTTTCATTGTATGTTAATCCTCCAACGTTGCACTTCACTGTGGAAAAACAGAATCAATTTCCAGATTCATCTGACGGTGGGAGCCTAGGACCACTGATTTTGGATCCTTCAGTTGAAGTGGAAGTGCAAGGAGAACCAGCCTCTGTGTCCAGTGTTCTTCCTCCAGCAGTGGAGTCTGGTGGTGAGCAATCTGACTCTGATGTGGAAGAAATCCTACTTGAACTTGTTGAAAGTCACCCTGAAAACAGAAATAGCTTACCTGAAAACTTACCTGGAAATGGAGACATACTTGTCGACATTCCTGTCGTTGCTGTTGAAGATTCTCCTGAAGAGTCTAGTGTTATTGAGCAGGACACTGACATAGGTGACGGGCTAAGACGTTCACAACGACAAAGAGCGCCACCTGATCGACTTCACTATTTCACTCGTGGTAATCCTCTGATTTCCGTTGTCCAAACAATGTTGCATAGTCTTTCCAATGCATTGGGCCATGAAGCTATCCGTCCTTCGTCTGTTCACGTTGTCTAGCGGTTTAACATGCGACGGGACGTGCATGGTTAAGGCGGGGAGGATGTAACCCACATAAAAATAAAAAGAACTGCGTCTATAACTAAATTGGAATCTTAAATTCCAACCAGAGCGTGTCCGTGAAGGCATCGTGACGCGTCATGACGCACGCCACGCCGCGAGGCTGCACATGCCTGTTGTGACCAATCACATTCGCGAGGCACCGATATATGCCTTCCGGGTTGTCGCCTCGAAACGACGCGGGGGAGAGGTGTTAGCGGATGGAAGCAACAGGTACGTGGGGCGAGCGCTTTTCGCTGTTTACTACCTTGGTTTGTCTTTGAATTAATTGTGGATTGCGTTCAACAGTACTTTGATACCGCCGCGGGTAGATGCGTGGGGGCTCGTATGTGACATCGCACGTAGTGAATGGTGAGTTGAGCCTGAATGTTTGTTTGTATTTGTAACCTGTATCAGTATGCCAGTACTATCAGCTGATGGGATAGCTGAGGCCTACTACATTACTACTACTCTCACTTTACGTGGCTGTAGTTTTGTTATTTGAGATTGTTATTTATTTTAATTCATTACAATGGTTGGATATGTATTTTTTGTATTTTCCTCATGGATTTTGTGTGTACACTGGAACTAAAGCTAGCTTGGGAAATTTAGATGAATTTTGCTAATAGTGGTCTTGTGATTATAGTGCAGGCTAGTGGTGCCCTGGAGAGACCACAGCGACACCACTACTTTGGATGGCGAGCTAGGCCCAACGAGCCAGAACCCCAGCTACGACTTCCTGCAGTCTGGTAGGAGGCTGCTGCGGCCTACACTCTCCCCTCTTGGTTTTCAGTCCCCTAAATCTCACTTCCGAGATTTCAGTTTTGGAATCTTAGTGCTGATCATCATACTTCAAATTTCAACCTGTCTAGACTGTCATACGCGTTGGACTTATATCACTCATGGAATAAACTTTATGGACATTGTTTGCCAGAGGTTGGACGAGGTTCCTGCACTGCCGTGCAGCGGATATTTTACAAGCTTGAATTGTTTTATCTTTTCTTGTCTGCAGATTTTGTAAAATATTGGTGTTTGGTAATTGCACTTTGTTTTCACTATAAATAACAATTGTAATCACAATATCTGTGGTTGTACGGTTATTGTACTTCACTCACCTCCTAGAGCCGAATCTGATATCTTCTGAATTAGCCCAATTACTCATAACCAACTTAAATTATTCTAGCTTATGTACTTGCTACATTTGTATGTCCAACCATCAACTACTCCCAGCTTCCTTCAGTTAAAAGCCATTTTTTAATGTTGAACAGTACAAATTGTTACACAGTACAAAAACATCCCAGGTGAATGCAATCCAGGCATTAGTTTATTTTCTTTAGTGGTGCCACATATGTATAACCGTATTCTGATCGATCTTTTGGTTACCGCGGGTTCCTAGGCTTCCACTATACCTATTTTGTGGCGGCAAATTGAGTTTACCCCATTACCACCCACCACAACTTAGATTAGATGTATCAGCCCTGATATATGTTGGATGATTCAATCCCTCCAGTTATACAGGGCTGGATGTTCCAATCCCCTTGGCTCATATAGAGCTGCAGCCACAGATATACAAAAATTACTTTCAGCACAAAGTCTTACACTAAATCTGACTGAAATCTCCAGTCTGTGTTCAACCGGGCAATGCCCCTTCAGTCAAAACTTTTGAAAAATATCTTTGGCAGGTTATATTGCTCTTTCAGTCCGAAGGCGCCTGTGGGTTTACCAGCTGCAAACGTTTGTCTGTGAGTACAGAGACCCATTTAAGTGTCTCATCACACACAGAAGCATCGGGCGCACTCCCCCCCCCAACCATGCACTCTGTCTGTATACCTGGCAGCACATCCACTCATGCCATTTACATTTCAAAGTGAGACACATTTGCACAAACGCACATAGTTACCATCTGGCATTTCTGGTTTCTCTCATACCCACCTATTGGTTTCCAGAGCATATGAGCAAAACCTACATGCTATTTGCATTGGGATAAGGCTGTAAATGCTTCTGTTGATGCTTGTTGGACCACAGCGGTAGGAGTGAATATTTTTGCATTTTTTTGCCTTTAAATTAGGGTTGTTTGGTGTGTCACAACCCATGGCTATATGTATGTGCGTCTGCTTAAGCACCTGTTTACACACTTTACAGTTTATACACATCCAGCTATACGTGTCACCAGCTGTTTCTCGTGTGTACGAGTGCGTGTGTTTGTGTGCCTGTGTTTGCTGGCTTATGGTAGACGCCGTGGCATTGAAGAGGCCTTATCTGTCATGTTCAGAGCACTAGCTCTCACAGGAGATAGAGCTCTCAGCCGGAAGCACGAGTGCAACTGAAAAGACTCCTGACACACACCTACAGCTCTGGCTCAGACAGCGAAAGAATGAACCGAAGGGAGACATGATGGTAATATCAAGAAATAAATTTCACAGTGAGAGAAGGGACAGCAAATGAGCGTTTGTGCGTGTGTATAATGATGTGTGTGTAACGTCTGTGATGCAGGATTCTCATCTGCAAAATGTGAGTTCGCGCTAACACACGCGGGATCTTGCTGGAACACACTTTTGTCTCGTTTTCATGGGCTTCCATTGTGAAAGCGCCAGAGGTGATGTTTGCACATTTACCCAGCAAAAACACATTATGAGCAAGTGTGTTTACGTAAGTGTTTGTAAGTGTCCCGGCCTCCATGAGCCCCGGAGTTGTCCATAAGGCTGAATGTGAGTCGGGGGTTAATGTGCTCACCCCTAGGCAGTGGAAGCGGCTTTCACTCTCTATTAAACTGTCCTTCATGTGGGAGCAGATGAGCCTCATTATATCAGAGTCCCCAGCTAATGACCACTAATCCCTTCCTACTGAGGAAAAAGTGAGTGAGAGGCAGGAAGGTGGGCTAAGCTCTACAATCTGAGGAGAGATGGATGGAAAGTTGAAGATGGAGAAACTGTGACTAGAGGCTGGAATTAATATTATAATGTTTGACTGTTATTGACCTCCCCCTCTCTCCTTCTACACCCTCACCATTGCTGCTGACACACATACACCCACACACACACACACACACACACACACACACACACACACACACATACACAGCCCACATCAGCACTCCTTCTCCTTCATTCCTTCATGCGGAGATCAGAGTGATGATCTCAGAGTGAGGGGAAACGGACTGTGAATGCATTAATGCCATCATCATCATCATCATCATCAGGGGACACGAAGCTTTATCTGTCATCATCCTGCGACAGCTAGGGCAGTTCTCCACAGGCCAGGCTATTACTCTCTATTACCCATCACACACACACACACACACACACACACACACACACACACACACACACACACACACACGGGGTGCATCCTTGGTCGTCTTCACCCTCCAAAATCTGATACATAATGTTTTTCCATCACAGTCTGGTTAAAAATTTATAAATCAATTTTCCTTTCAAAATACTGCTTGATCGACCAGAAGCCTTAAGAATTTTTTTTTCCCCACCAGAGTCTGGCTTCAGCTGATCTACACTGAAATGAAATCGTCCTCTCTGTGCAGTACCCAGTTACTGCTATCAGTTGGTGATAGAAATATCTGCACACACACACACACACACACATGCAAGGATAAAGATAAGGATAAAATTGAGAGAAAGGCAGAGTGGAGAAGAGGAGAGCGTGAGGATGGCAGAGTAAGGAGAGATTTTTCAGCAACCAGTATGATCAATATTTCTCCATTCTTCATTCTATTAGAGCGGCTCAGAAACAATTTTCCATGAGCCTTCACTCACTCTGGAATAAAATCTTCATTTTCTTTCTCTCTCTTACTCTTACAGTCATGCTTCATTTTCACTCTCCCACAGAGATAACAGTAATGATTTCATAACTGTTATTTAAAGTGATTGTTACCGGCCTCTGTCGAGGTGACAGTGAAACCTGCAGTATTTGTATTATCTTCCTTTTTTATTTTTATTTTGTGTTAGATACCCATCGTATTGTTTCATCAGGTTGGCGAGCTTTTTCTTCATCCTCATCAACAAGTTCTGGAGTAGAGAGTGAAGATCTTTTAACAAACTTTCGTTATGTTTGACGGGTGATTAGTAGCAATTGTTCCCATGCATGCACCTATATTTCCATGTGAACTGTAGACTCAGAGCTGATTTATTCCACATCAGCTGGCACAGACCTGAGGGAGGGCAACCTTTTCTGTCAGCTGTGGCACTTAAATAGCACAATAACTATAATGAAGAGTTCAAAGGGATGATTACATGGTACATCATGCCATGACAGCTAAACTCTCTGAAAGATGGCACCTGTTCGATGCAGACTTACACCTAAGTAATATACTTTCAGATATTTAACTTTTTCTGTGAAACATCAGTTTACTGCATAGAAAGTGGATGTAAATATGGTATGGGCTGGCATTTATATATATATATATATATATATATATATATATATATATATATATATATATCTTAATGACCACTCAAAGGACTTTACACAACAAGCTCAACACTAAATTAGAAAAATCTTGGCTTCTCGTTCATGTTACCTAGAGAGTGCATACTTGTGACTTTGCTAAACCCCATATAAAGTTTTAGACAGGGGTCTCAAACATAAGGCCCAGAGGCCAGAATCGGACTGGCAAAGACTTCAATCCAGCCCACTGAATGGAGTTTGAAAAATGTGAAGGATGGCATACATTTTGGACTTTTAACAGTAACCGAAGCTTTCCTACTGATAAAGATCAAGATCTCCCCCACAGGTATTCATACTACACCAAAGTACTTAAGTAACGTTTAAACAATTAAATGACAGAAATGTTCAAATTTTTTTTCACTACCCAACATAGAAATTTCTGAAAAAAATAGAACTTTCTGTTTTATAATTACAGGACAACGTCTTTATCATGTACATAAAACAAGACATTCTGTTGAATTTGCTCTTCTTTTTCTTATGTTTAGATATATCAGGATTAAATGTGTAGTTTAGCGTATTTACACTGACACAGAGGGAAGTTTCACTGCTCCAGCCCATTTCAGATCAAAATGGGCTGTATGAGGCTCCCTGTGTAAAATAAGTTTGAAATCCCTGTTCTGGAGGATAAACGAGAAGGTAATATGTTACAAACATGATTAAGTATTTTGGTAGCCACAATCATTTTAAATGATTAACCTGAGAAAATCTTCCACTGTGTTTATAACGCATGTTAGGTTTCGAAGTCTGACTGATGTCCCATCAGCCTTTATTATTACTTTGCATGAGTGATGTTAGTGAACTCACATTCTAGTCATATGTCTTGATGCATTCTCAATCATCCAGGAAAGTAAATCTCCAAAAGTTGACTGAAGAAGTATCTTGGATGAGTGACGAAACGTTTCTCCCACAAAAACGCTACGACCAGATGAACAGATTCAACTTTTGGAGATTCTAGTCATACTGACCGCAAGTCAGAGTTTACCTATATGTACATGCTTCAAGCACTCCATTGACCTGACAGAGCCAATGAGAATCATCAATTTAGCTATCATTTATGTCTTTAGGTGGAAACCTACAAAGGCACTGGGGGAACATTCAAATCCCAAACAGAGAAGGTTTAACCCAAGTACCTTCTTGTTGTGAGGTTACAGAGTTAACCACTCCACAACCTTCTAGCCACCACATGTTAAACTAAGATTCACTAGCTGGCACCACATCCACATTTTAGGTTTGACAGCATTTCTGGTAGGTAATGGCAGATGGCTTGAACACGAATTGAGGCTGTGGTTTGGGGAAAACCTGGACCGACTGGCTGGTCAGTGGCGTCACTCGATGACTCATGAGAGCGTCTCGTTCACAAAAATCAAAGACACCATTTTTCAAACCTGGCAACGAGGGAAATGCTACAAAAAACAATGCTATGGTCCCCCAAGTCTGATGGTGTACTGTTGCCTCAACGTCCACCTTTGTTGTAGCGTTCGTGCTGCATATTAATTATGCCACAGGACACTCGGACACGTTGCTATAACAACAACATTGCACATAAGGTGGTACTCAATTGTAAGGGAAAACCAAGTTGATCCGAGTTGAGTCATAGTGAGTCGCTTTGAGTAGGTACTAAGTACTTAAGTGCTAAATTAGAATTTTGATTAAATTACACACACTGTCTTCAGCATTGCTGCTCACTTTTAGAGAAGAATTGCACATTTAAATCTGCAGATTTCCCAGTGAAAGTTATTTCAACTTTAGGTTCATTTTTACAGTAATAAACCGTTTAGATATAATTAAAGCCATTCTTGAGTCATCACACGTAACTACTGTATGTCTACTCATTTTCTTTATTGCAAGAAATTGCCACTTTACGTAAGTCATAAGTAAACTCAAAGCAAGTGTTTTGACATTAGCATCGTCTCATCTCATTGGAAGATTATCCACTTGTTTCAGAAGTATAATTCAAGGACTGCAAAGAAGCTAAAACTGTGGTAATCTGGATGCTTTTTGGACACAAACCGCTTGCACTAATATCTCAAGCAGTGGATTCAAGGGTGTTTCAGTTCTTGACTCAATCAAAAAAAAAAAAAAAAAAAAAAAGCACAGCAATTTTCTTTAACGATTACCCAAAGCCAATCACAGAGGCACTGATTAGTGCTTCAGCGTCTGCTTTGGCTTGATAGCGCTCATTTCAGGAAATGAAGCCATCTCTGGGAAAATAACATATGAAAAACACACATGTGCACTCAGTCCAATAACTCGCTCAATCATGTCGAGAGAGTTGAGGACAATTTTAATACAAACTTTATTTGGTGCCATTAGTCAGATCACTTCTGACAGCGACAGTGTAGCATTTCTAACAACCACTTTGCCAATTAGGAACCATTCCTTCTGTTATTTGTGTGCCATTGAGCAAATATTTGAACCAGTAAAGCTGACTTAACTGACTAGCTGGGACAGAGTATAGAGGTGAAAAAAGAGTAAATGTGAAAGACTGGTACAAAGTTTGTGAAAAAGAGACCAAGAAAGAGAAAATCAATGTGAGGGCGTGTGCGTGAGAGAGAATGTGAGTGACAGGGTGTTTGCAAGGAGGATTTGCACAGTATTGATCTGTTGACCCTATGATCACTTTGATTAAATGTCACTCTCTTCAGTCAGATTCCCTGATTTAATACGGAGCATTGAATTGATGGTGACGCTGCGTATCAGATTTTCCCTCTCCTTTAAGAGTCTTCCTTTTTCTGCAGAGCAGTCAGCCGGACCCACCATGCTCCATTCAATTTAGTTCAACAGCCCTTTTCAAAACAACCAGGCCATCATTAAATGTGTGAAGCGCATCCAAGGCAGACTCAGAGTATTTCTGATTTAGATGCTTGGCGGATTGACTCTTTTGATCTTGTGAAATGAAAGCAAATCTGAAAGTTTGATACATTTGTCAGAAACAACCATTCATACGATGCATTTTGGAACTTTTTCACTAATTTTGCTTGTTCTTCTTCACTTTCTTCCCCTCCTCCACAGCAGAAAGTTTTAATATGGTTAGAATAGAAGTCTGGCACCTTTTAACAACTTCCACAATTTGCAAGAGCTATTTCTAGGTCTGTTATTGTCACTCAAATGTCCTAATCCTCCAAGGATGCAATGACCTGTGGAGGAAATCTGCTGCTCTGGGACTCAGAAGTGGATGGACAGATGGATAGATGTGCACAGGGATGCGTGAAAGAAGGTGCCCTGAAAATTGGATTTCTCTCGCCTCGGCCTCTTAGACAAGGGAGGCTAAAAACAACAGGAAAAAAAACATGAGAGTGTGAGAATGGAGAAGTAAGGGAGATGGAGGGGCATTGCCAGGGGCCCTGTCAGAGAATGCGCTGAAACGTGGAGTGGCTCTTTTTTCTTTTGCCCAAATTCCACACCCCATTAGCCCACCAAACCAGCAACTGGCCTTGGCCTCAAAGGTGGAGGGGGTGGCTGTGAGTGCTGCAGGCAGAAAAGGGTAACACATACCCACAAGCTGTCCTCGAGAGGCGAGTGAGGCAGGAGCGTCGAGATGAGGCCCCAGCCTTCCAGATGTAGGATGCGGAGGTACTCAAGTGAGCCAGGGAAGGAAAGAAGGATGGAAGAAGATCGGGAGGAAAGAATTGGAATAGGATACACAACTCATGATAAACACATCCATCCTCATTATTGTAATAACCCGCCTGCCACGCACCAGTGCAGCTTCGCTCGTCCCCCTATCTATGTATCTCACCATCGGTTCACTTTTTCTCTACACACACACAAACGCATACACACACTCGCACACTGCTGGCAATACATTTCAAATAGATGTATCAGTGCTCAGAAATCCTGAATTCAAGTTTTATAAACCGCCCTTCTTCTGCTATCCGTGCAGACAAACTGTCTAATCTCAGAACTGCAGAACAAAATCACTTTTCGATGCAATATTGTCAGCCAGGAGAGGTTCCACACCAATACTTCTGTTAGATTATGAGTGAGTGTTTCCTGTGGCTCCCGCATTGTAAGCTCATCCTGCTCTTTCCGTGGTCCATGAGAAAAGCTGAGGGAAGCACTGGTAGGATTAGTGCACTAGCCATGGGGCTTAAGGCACTAAAACACACACACAAACGCATCTTTTTGTTAATTCATCATCCTCGGCTCCCCACTCACACAAATTTATAAGGTCCATATAGTCAACCCAGATTCTCTGTATTTGCCTCATTCACTGTTTAGCTAATGGCTGATATGTTAAAGCACAGCAACAACAATGTGTCTTAGGCCACAGTCACACAGGCCTAGAGACCAGTTGGCAACCCATTAAACAACCTGTGTATGAACGGTTGCTGGCAGTTACAAGATGAAATTGGTTGCACAGAGGTATTCAATGCTGCACTGAAAATCTCCATGCAATTGCTTTGCTTTCTAGCTGCTACTGTCAAGATCTTCCATGCAAACTACAGGCATATATGCTTGCTATATATGTGCTAGCAAGCATAACTCCACCATATACCTTATCTTGAAACTGCCAGCTCCAGCAACCTCTATGTGCCAAGGGCTCACTAACTGGTCTTCAGGCCTGATTGGGGCTTTAGCTATCAGCTGTTCAGTCACACCTCATGCCCTTTGAATGGGAGTTTTGTCATTGTGGAAGACACTTTTACCATCAGAATGTTTCATCAACGGGACAAAAATGATCAATTAGAACAACTTTGTATTGATTTACAGTGACCTTTCTTCTAAAGGACAAATTGAGGTAAATCATACCAACAAAATGCATTCCTGCACTGCAGGTACACAGTAACTATCTAATAAGTAGTGAGACTAGAATCAACTTAAAATACACTTGTCACCTTTTGAAAAAAATGAACATAAATATAAATGTTCACTAACAAATAACGCAACTGATATCTTTCTTAATAATAAAGGCAAGACTATAATATTAATTTTAATGCCAGGAGCTGAGTGTTACAACTGCTCCCTTCATGGATCCAATTGTAACAAAATATTTGCAACTAAGCAGCTCACAAGGAAACACTCTTCTGCACAGTTTACCTCAATGTAGTTGTATCCAATAACGTTGACAATGCTTAGCCTACATCTTTTTTTAGATGTCAGATATTGTAGGCTGTGAATTTAAGAGAAAAATATATTTCTATTTTTCAGAAAAATTGGCCACTATTCTAGTGGTGACTAGATTTTAATTGAGCGATTTGAGTTATCCTTCAGTTATCTAATTGTCAAGAGATGTATTCTAAAGACACTTCTTCAGCTGAGAGTCAGAGAGTAGAAACACACACGCTGCAGTTTTTATTTGCAAGGGCGGTCACAGAGCGCTCGCACCCGAGAGTGGGGGCTCAGGGACTCGCGCTCTGCCACTGCTCTGGTCTTTATTTATATACAAAGGTAATACAACAGTGAATACAGTGAATACACTTGTAGGAATGTTGATGTGTATGTGTGTGTGATTCTGAAGGACGCAGCCCCTTTTCCCACTAGGGAGTGAAGATAAGAGTGTTCAGCACTTGCTCTTGCTCTTGACGAAGGCGGTCTCCTCTCCTCCTCTCCCTTAGCTTCCCTGCTTAGCCTCTTATGTCCTTGTCTAGTCTCGTGTTTTTTTTTTGTATTACTTTTCCCTGGAACACTCAAAGTCTGTTCTCTAAAACCTAAAAGAGGAATTATGGATTTGATCAACTGGTCCCTGAATGCAATTGACACCCCTTTCTCAACGAGAAGTTTGGGCTTGGGTGAGCCTAAGTGCTGAAGAAATTTACCTATTCGGAACCATGGTAACAGGGTTCTTGCTGATCGGAGCTGGCTTGGCCTCATGCTCATGCTACTCATGCTGGGCTCCCAGGAGCCTATTTCACTGCAGAGCAACCTGCACGTGGCGAATAAAGCCTTGATTGATTGATTGATTGATTGATTGATTGATTGATTGGGAGTGAAACCGCTTGTTCAGCTCTTATTATCGCTGTGGGAAGAAACTTACAAAAGAGAACAGAACAAGTCTTGTAGTGAACAACAGTCTAAGTCATCAAAAGGTCATCATGCAGTATTCTATCATATGCAAACTTATATCATTAAAAGTCTATACTGACTACTAAGTACAATTCTCCACTGACACTAATGAAACAAGAACAGTTATTAAGATATATATATATGTATGTATTTATTTTGGTCGCACATATATATATGTACATCATACAACCATTCTAGATAGCAAGACCTGCATTAGCTTGGGTTGTTCATTAATTTTTTTTAAAAAAAAAATCAGATTACAGAAGGATAGAACTGTGATGTAAGTTTAAACTGAGTCATCTACCCTGCAAGTAACAGAAGAAAAATACTGCATATTGAAAGTCACTTCTTTGAGAATTTCTGGAGGAAGTAAGACTGCACTTGTTACCTACACACACAGAGAGAGAGAGAACCATAATGAGCATGTGCAGAGTCAATGCAATTACTCTAGCTTGTTTCTGCTTTGAGGAACTGAGTGTGTTACAATTGCCACTGTCACTATTGTCCCAGGTATATCCTAAAATTATCCCAAGAAGTTCAGATGGAAAAAAGACACAATCTGCTGATAAATGTATTCTTTTGTGTCTCTGTGAAACGCTGCACTCCTACACTATTTTGGTTCTTGTTATGCTTCTGTTGGTTCATCAGAGACCGAGAATGAGGTAAGAGGGGGGAGAATAATCAATATCTCCTCCTAGCAGATCTCCATCATCTGTGTTATTATTGATATGAGTTTGTTGGGGCCTCTGGGAAGACCTGGCCTGTTGATCACAGCAACTGACACAGAGAGAGAACAAAAATATGGGTATGAATAAAAAAGTATGACAGAGGGACCAAAGAATTTCATAAAAATGTGGGAAATGACAAATCATAGGAAACTAAGAAAACAAAGACTTGCTCAGAAAATGAAATATATTACTCAAAATTATAAGAAAACAAAATTATAAGAAATAAGATGGGGTTGTAATTAAGTGATCCAGAAGGAGCGTGTACAGTAATTAGCACATTTGGGTAAATCATTACTGCCCCCATGAGACTAAGGCTACGTTCACACTGCAGGTGAAAGCGCATCAAATCCGACTTTTTTGACCCTATGTGACCCATATCCGCTCATGGTATGACAGTGTGAACAGCACAAATCTGATATTTTCAAATCCGACCTGGGTCACTTTTGTATGTAGTACTGAATCCGATACATATCTGATGTTTTAGAAAGCGACTGCTGTTTAAATGGTCAAGTCACATTAAATCCGTCTTTTACGTCACTGACACAAGACAGACGCCAATTATAAGCGCTGGAGAAGCGCCCGATAAGACACTGCGAACACTTCCTGGCTATCCAGTGTAGATGTTAGTGAAACTGTTGGGAAGACAATGTTGGAGAAACGTGAACATTTTATTTGTACTGTATAATCTGCAGATTCTGACAGAAATCTGCAACTATCCTTTGAAGCACCGCTCCTCTCTAAAACAGCAATAAGGATCATTATTAGGCCATATGTAAATAACAAAATAACTTTATAACTTAAAGCAAAATTGGGAAACGTAAAGTCCGAAACAAGTCTTTATATTAAGGGTCATCAGTCAAACAATACTGTTTGCTCTGGGTCTAAACAGAGCGCGTTGTGTGTGACGTCTTCTTCTGCGCATGCGGGCCGCTTTGAGGGTTCACACTACAGCGCGTTTGCTGTCACATTTTATTTGTAGTGTGAACAAGCACACAAAAAAAAAATCAGATTTGATCAAAAAATTGGAATTGAGCATTAAGACCTGCAGTGTGAACGTAGCCAAAGTGGTCCTCATCAGCCGCCTTTCACCATTCATAATGTCAGGATAATAGTAGGATACTTTGTTGCTTTTCTTCCCTTTATTTTTAAAATTAAAGCTATATATATATATATATATATATATATATTTAAATATCCCAATTCTTTGATCTTTGGGCTGAAGGAAGAACAACACTCAGTGTTGTCAACAGTCTCTTTATTCCATACAATTCTCATTATTCCGTACAACACTTCGACCATAAACATCCAGACGGGAGATGTGGACAGGAGGGTGTCCGCCAGATCTCAAAGTGTCTGACCATTTCTCACATTCTTATAGCTTCAGCCCCCCTCCAAAGTCCTAACACCTAAACATCCACTTTCTTTCTCTCTCTCAGTGAGCCTAAGTTATGACCTTGGCTTCCTGTGCAGTATGTTTTGTTCTTTCTAATCAGACAAATAAAGCCGTAATTCTCTGAAAACAGTATTTCTTATAAATCAGCAGTATAATGCATCATAAAACAATGTAATTCATTCACAATAAATCAGCACTCTAATGTAATACAAATCAGTCTAATAAATCTGATAGTTGTCACCTTCTTCTAAGTCAGGAGTATAATGCAAACTAAAACTGCATAATGATTTCACAATCTTTAATTAGGGGTATAACGTGGCATAAGATGATATAATAATCTCACAATATCTAGGCTATAGGAAAAGTTGTCAAACTGTGGTTACAGTCTTGGAGGTGTGGTTAAGAGCAAAAGAAAAAGAAATCAATGTGAGACTACAATGTGGTAAATGGACTGGTTTTCTTTGCAAGTGCTTTCAATCACTCAGTCACATCTTGCTCAAGGATGTTTAGCATGAAGACTGGAGCAAACAGGGATCGAACCACCAAACCTTCTGATTAGAAGGTGACGTGCTCTGCCTCCTGAGCCACAGCCACCTCTTGTGGCTGAGTGTTTTTTGTTCTAGTCTTTGGCCAGTGTAACAGTTCTCATAGTGGAAAAAGAAAAAGAATGGCACTAAAGAGAGAAAGTAAGAAAAGTTTTGTGCAGCTTGTGATTGAGAAAGGGCTAGAGAGTTCAGACTGCAACAGCACTCCCTCATGCTTTAGTCCAGAGTGTTGGTGAGCTCTCTGCTGGGGGTAACTGTCAGGCTGACAGCTGGTATAGATCCAATCTAACCCCACTCCGTCTGGCAGCTTTAGTAATTGTTCAAAAACAAGTGGCCCTGCCCAAGTAGAACAAGGTGTATGTATGTGTGTGCTGGTGGTCAGGGCCTTTGGATGCTTGCACAGAGCACATGGACGAGCAATGGGGCGCCTGGCCTCTGGCTTCAACTGGTGCCAGGTGTTGGAAATTACCTGCTGATTTGTGCATAGGCTGCAAAAAATGTTGCTACACAAATACACAATCACACGGCTCAAAAGCCAACATAACTGCCAATAGGACTAGAAGAGTGTTACACAGCAGAAAGTTATATAAACTTATGTAAACCTTTAAAAACCATATGGTTTTTTAAATTTTTTTTTTGCTTATTATAATACACCTTTTTGTGAATGATACCGATGCATGAAGAAAAATATCTTATAATAAATTCAAGATTTTGTGCATCAATGCAATGTTTGCACATATTTTGTTACTAAAAATATAATCATTTAATACCTTAAGTAAAAAATGGAGAGATAAACAAATCCAAGAAGCCCAGAGGGGCACATGAAGTAGACCTGGAAGGGAAAATGTTTTAGTTTACTCTGTAGTTTACTCTGTACTCCTCTACTTGAAGTAAGTCACATTGACATTTTTCTTCTTTAATGTTCTTTAAAGAAAGAAAAGCAAATCCAAAATACAATTATCAGTTTTCCTCAATTATCAGCTCAGTCTTTTCATCAGGGTAATTGTTTTTAACAAGCTCACTACAAAAGGATGGTAGGATTATCAGTGACATTTGGTTTACTATTAAATTCAGAAGAAAGTTATTGAGGGTGTTTTTTTTAATATGATACGAAATGATATGCATTAATTGATATTTTTTTAAAAACAAGATCTTAGAGCTTTTTTTCTGTTTGAAGCACATTAGTATAATTTTTCATGAAATTCAGAGCACCCAGCAGCATGCCAGTGCTTTTGGACACTACAAATGTATTCAGTTTGATTTTAGATAACATTTTCAAGAGGCTTTTCAAATTCCAAACATTATAAAAATGGGTAGTCAGATGATTATTTAGCATGATCAAATGTGCTTTATTACAACAGTGTATACAAACCATCATAGTAGGGTGCACAAAATCCCCTCTTGTCTTTTTAAATGGTACTAGAAATAATCAATAAGGCATCAAATTGATAATGTGGATAAAATCAGTAAGAGAACTTGCATAGACAGTATGACTTGTATCTATTGTGAATCCAGGGCTTACTGAAAAAATGTAACCATTTGATTATTCTGTTCTGGGAATAGGGTATACAGGAGTACTGCAGAACAATAAAAGCAGAGGTGGCTCAAGGCTGCGTATGCAGCAAACTGGGGTCAGAAAAATACGAAAATAGGCAGTAGGTAGAAAGAGCAGGATGCTTCAGGCAAAGTACTATTAGTTTATGAGCTGAGATAATGTGGTAATTAAGAAACATTAAGAAACATCCTCCACTTTAATAGAAGGCAGTAATGTACATTAGGGCAAAGGATACAGAACACAGAATGAGTCCTTATTACAAAATCTGGTGAGTGTCGTGCTGCCATCAGCTGAGATATGCAGCACTCAGATACTTTTCCAGATGGAGGAACCAACTCAACACCTAGTTCCAACACTTTTCACCAGCAATGCATTCAACGAGCAGATGTCCAAGAGCTGACCAGTGCAAAAATGCCTTTTGTGCCAAGTTGCTTTTGTGATACAGAATATAGACGGGTAAGCTGCGGTCACTGACAGTCATTTCCACACACCACAAAACCAACACATTGCTGGGCATCTCAAACACTTGTAGGTCATCGGAGCCTGTGTGATCCGTCTTCTTATATGGGCTCTCTTTCATAAATCCAACAATAATCAAAATGAGTTGTTCTGCTTTCACTTCCCTTCTGTAATGTGTCTTCATTGTCCCAAGTTTCAGCACACTACTACAGATAAAGAAGACACATGCTGTAAAACACCTGTATCAGTCAGACTTTCTCTCAATGGCCCTGTTTCCTTCAGTCACTCTTATCTCTTCCTCCAGGAGCTGAACAGAACTGAGTCCCTCCACCACAGTCACTTTTCTCCAAGTTAAATTAGACAGAAAATTCATATTTATACTTTAGCGATTGTGAAAGTCCCCAAACATTTCCTGTAAATTATAGTTTTTTACAATTGCTAAGCAACATTTACTGAAACCTTCCACTTGTTTTCTCAAAATTATAAACATAAAAAAACTATTTTCAAACATTATTCACAAAATGACTGATCCACAAAGCACTTTTATCTGTGCTCAAAACCAGTGTTTTCAAATCACACAAACACACATAGCCACTCAAAATTAGAACAAAAACAAACGCAACATCAAAAACTTAAAAACCGTCTTCACAGTATGCAGCTTCAGAAAAGAGACTCGAAAAAAAATCCCTGAAACCCATGTACCTTATTGCACAATGATTCTGAATAAATCCCAACATATTTCCTACTTTTCTGTCATTTAGCAGTTCTAAACAATCACCTAAATCTTACATTTATCTTGTTTTCACACAATAACAGAACAGTAAACTCAAACCTCATGTCAAGTGGAACTGGAACTAAAAGAAATCATAAATTATAGGTAAGGAAGGAAAACACAGAGCAACCCATAGGAGATGCACAAATGTTTTGAGCAATGCCTCAGTCACACTAGTGTATATATAGGATGGCAACCTCCTTGCAACTAGGAAAAACCTGTTGCATTGAATTTTTCACATCTGCTGACTGATTGCAAGTAGTTGGCCAAGAGGATCATGCAATTGCCTCTGGGCAACCACTTTCATTTGCAAGCTGACTGAAACTTGCGATAGGACATCAGGATGCCTCATGGTGGGCAACTTGTCTCCAAACAACTGCAGTCCAACTTAGACTGAATGCAATAATACTCTGATTATATTCCCATATAAACAGATGTTTCTCAAGAACCCATGCTATTAAGTAATTAAGTCACTATCCTGCAGCAAATACCTCACTATTCACTAGCTGCAACCTCATTTAGGTTTGATGGCATTTCTAATATTTATTGGCAGATGGCATGAGCATAAATTGAGGCTGCGGTTTGGGGAAGGCCTCAGAGGGGGACTGGCACTGTCTCCCAGGCCAGACAGATCCCCATGTACTAATGAGAAGTGAATAAATTGAAAAAAGGGAGGGGGGATGAGGCACAAAAACAAGAACAAACAGCTTGCAGTGCAGAGATCATATATGGACAGAGAACTGGAAGGGGCATGTATGAGGTGTGGTCTCGCTCCAGAAATTCAGATAAATTATCTCCAACTCATGAAGGAATTTGTGTTTTACATCTGAGAGTTTCTTGTTTGACTCTGAATGTAAGTAGTTGATGTAAATTTCTGTGTATGAATACAACAGATTTTCGACAGATGGCAACAGACTTGTGATTTTCATTGACTTATCAAAGTTAATCACTGTATTATCAGAAACAAATTGCATGCAATTGCTACTTTGACCCCATTCAATCAGAGACTGATGACAGACGGACTCTGTTTTGTTGCTGGCTTGATGTACCAAGATGGCAACTGATTACAATTGGTCAGAGACTTGAGCACTGCCTTGAGCACTGGGTCATGTGACACAACTGAATGTAATTAATACAGGTGATGACAATTAGCTGACAGTTAACTGAGGTAAAGAGTGAAACTAGACGTAGATTTCAGAAAACAAACCTTCAAAGTAAAACAGGAAATAAAATACAGGGGAAGTGAAAGATGAAGGAAGAGACAAGAAAACAGAGAGTGAATTAAAACAACTACAAAGAATAAAAACCAAAACATGAACAATTCACAGTTAATTTTAATATTAACAACTGCTTTGATGCATACTCACCACATTCAGAACACTTGGAATCTGGACTTCCTGGAAAGGGAGGAACGCTGGTTTGAGCTGGGAGTCAAGGAGGCCATTTACGTGAAAAGGGAAAGACCATCTTTGAACCAAGGAGGCGGCCTAGAGCTACACGTTTTACCAGCTTACAATGCTATGCTTGCAGCTATTCCCCTGTATGTCACTGATACTTATGGCCATTGATCAGTGGTCATGGTAATTTGCATATTAATGATCATGAAACTGTCCTCATGGCCCATTGTTAGTCAACTGTGCTAGTTTCTTCACTATGCAAATTTACTGTTTATAAGGTTGTGGAAACCTGCAGTCAGCTGAGACTAAAGAAGTCACTTGGATGAGTGACAAAACGCTTCTCCCACTCAAAACGTAAGGTCTCGATGTTTTGTATCCATGTAATACCACAACATAATGATAAAATAATAGTAATAAAAACATGTCTTTTCAAGACTAAAATACATGCAAGCTACACATTTCACCTTAATTAACCTTGATGTGTCCCATCTTTGATGAAGGACGTGTCATTCGAAAAGAAAAACCAGCAAGACAAAAAAAGCAAACAGACAAAGACAACCAAAGCATTTGCAAGATACTGTCTGTCTACTTCATTTCACAGTTCCACTGAGCTACACTGGCAGCATCATTTCTGTTTTGTTTGGTCATGCTGATAGTACTGTAGGACACTGAGTGATATAAAAAAAAAAACCCAAAAAAACCCCACCACTGCTGGCTTATCCCTCTGTGCCCATGGAGCCACCGAGCAGATGGAACCACAATGGGACGCTCAAATAAATCTTACATGCTAGTCTTTCAGGTTCATGAGGCACAATCAGGCTGAAGTGTGAACTTAGCATAAGGGTTGATAGACAAGGAGAAGGAGGAAGAGCAAGATTAAGAATAGTTATTATAAATAATAGTGAAGTAACTATAATAGATGTCTTGTTCTTAAAGTGACAAACTATGGGAGAGAAACATGAAAATAAAACTTATTAAAAAAATTAGACACTAAAACATTCTTAACACTACTGTCAGTTTAGGTTTGATATCATTAGCCATCTCTGGGGCCAAACTTTGCTTCCCAAAATCAAATTTCCATTGAGAGTTGAAAACAGTCCAAATTCTTTCAGCTCCAATAAAATCATCAATGTAGATGTCCCCCAAAGTATTATAATGAAGTTTAATGTCCAGGCATCAATGAAACAGAGGCTTTAAAGGTTTAATGGAAATAAAAGTTAACAGGAAGTTAACTTTTGGCTAGTTCCTATCTAAAGATAGTAGCATATACCATACCCTCACTTAAACATTTCTAAAACCAAAAATTCAAACATACAGCTCTGCTGGTGTTTTGGACATAAACACAAATGCAAAACTAAATAACAGCAACATTTGAAAGGTTAGTGAAGTTTGGCTAGCTGACATTTATTAATGTGCTACCTGGTGGCTAACTAGAGAGCTATGGCTAGGCTAACATAAACACATTAGCACAGAAGATAGAGGATGAGGGTTAAAATTTTCCTTTAAAAAAAAAATCATTTCAAGGGGTCCCTGGTGGGCAGAGAATCACAAGTTCGGTTTCGGTTCGGTTCAAGTTTGGTTTGGCCTTGAGTTTTGGTTTTTCTAATGTCTTTGAGTTTATTTATACGTTCCCCTGTCATGTCTTTGTCAGATCATGACATAAACACATTTGATATGTAATCACTTAAGCAGGTGAGTTATTTCTGCATATTTACACATCTTTATCTATAGCAAATAATGCAGTGGGGAAAAGCAGATAATTTGTTATAACTTCCAATCCAATCCAATCCAATTTTATTTATAAAGCACTTTAAAATACCCAGCACAGGAACAAAGTGCTGTACAGAAAATAAGTTAAAACAATAGAATAACAGAAAACAGCAAAATAAATAAATAAAACACATAAAACATAAAATTAAAACAGCCCTATGTTAAAACAAGATAAAACAGCATCGAATCACCTAAAAACAACTAAAATAAAAAATAACTTGGGCTTGTGGGTTAATGTATATGTATTCATTTTTGTAGAAATTATACAGCACATTTAGAACAACAACATGAGAGTGGACTAAAAATTTTCAAAAGCTAAATGCCGTGAACATTGTGTTTTTTATAGTATGTAATGTGTCAAACACAAGGCCAGGGACCAGAAATGGCCCACTAGAGACTCCAAACTGGCCCACTGGCTGGCTTTGGAAAATGTAAAGGAAGGAATAAATTTTGGACTTTTAACTGTATTTTCATAAGTTCTACAGCTTTTGCTACTGAGAAAGACCTTCCCCATTGCTATTCATGCTACACTAAAGTAAAAAAAAAGAAAAGAAAGAAACAGATGAACAATGAAATAAAAGAAAGTTCCCATTTTTCACCATCTACTATAGAAATTTCTGTCAAGTCTGGGAATGAGATAACAGATCCTTTTTTTTTTGTAATTTTATATTTATTTCGTAAAATTTAGGTTCAAAGAATCATCCTGACAGACAAAAAAAATCTTATATTAAAATATATCTGGGTTTAAATGTGTAGTTAAACATTTTGAGTGCAGTAACGTTGTTCTGATACTGATACAACCCAAAGAGTTGGGTTTTGTGAGGAGCTGTGATTTGATTTTTGACAAAAAGAAGGGAAGCAAGAAATTAGAATAGAGAAATTTGTTTATGTAGTACTTTTCAAGACAACGAACAGTAACAAAATGTTTTCAGAGAAAATCGGTCCACACCAAAATACAAAATGGAAAGATGACCTGAGCAAAGTGACACAAAACACAATCACAACCCGTCTGTTAGAACAGACAAGTTCAACTACTTTTTGAAGGAGGTCACAGAATAAAGAGTGCAAAGAGTGAGAAGAAGCAGTTCCAAAGTTTCCGAGCTAAGGTTTGGAAGCTATAATCCTCCTTATTTTTCAGACTGGTACGCAGGATCACAAGAAGCCCCTAATCTGACGACCTAAGCACCCGGCTTGTAGTATAGAGGTGAAGTAATTCAGTAATGCAGGTGGGGGCCTCACCTGTAAGGCCATAAAATTGAGAACTGAAATTTTAAACTGAAATATAAAATAATCAGAAAGCCAGTGCAAAAGCTCTAAAAGTGGGGTGATATGTGAAGATTTATGAGAGTGAGTTAAAAGCCTCACGGCAGCACTTCGGACAGATTAATAGATAAATGTGCCTCCAATCTGATTCAGACAAGAAAATGGTGCATTGCAATAATCCAAGCAAGAATTATTCCAAGTAATCAGGAATAATCCTTAAATGGGTCAAGTAAAAGAAAAGATGATCTTTTACACTTTATATTTTAGTCAATTGAATCAACTTTAGATTTGGTGTACTATAATCTAATGATATCTACTAAAAAGAAGAATTTAGTTGTCTAAATTATGCCTGAAAATAAGTAACGTATTACAGTTTTTTTCAGTCGCTAACAAGCGTTTGTCCAAACAGTTGTCACATTTGCAAAACTCTAAACACAATTAGCACAGCATCGGTCTGTTGTGGCCATACCATTCACACATTTCATGTCGTGTTCACCCAATATGCAGTCAGTGAACACATTTCCACAATGCTTACATTTTCTTAACAGACAAGCTATACCTCCCAACAAAATTATGGACTGTTCTTGTAGTATCTACGAATGTTAACACACAACATCCCACAATAGCAAAAACAATATTCCAAACCTTAGATACAGTATAAAAACCTCTGCTTCTGCAATGATATCAGTACAAAAACAATATCAATATCAAAAATATATCTCAGCTGATAATAAACAAACAATTGAATAATTGACACACAGCTGATTTATGTTGGGTAAATTGGGCCAACCACAGCGTCTTCCATTCTGGCTTAGACTCAGTGGGGTTTATAAGGCAAGACCTTGAGGAGTGATGTTTTTGGAAACAAAAAAAAGACAAACACTGTAATGTCTGGTCGAGGAAGAGTAAGAGCAAGGGGCCCAGGGAGAAGAGCAGGCCCAAGGAGAGGGCAAGGTAGAGGTGTAAGAATGCGTGGTGGTGGCATTCCAAGGGCTGCAAGAACAGTAGTCAGTGATGAAATTCGTGCCACTATCATTGACCATGTAATCAACCATGGTCTTTCACTAAGAGAGGCTGGTGAAAGAGTGCAGCCCAATTTGAGGCGGTCAACGGTTGCCTCCATTATACGCATCTTTCAACAAACCAACAGGTAAGTATTGCATTTTACATGGATTGTTTCTATTCTCACTTGACATGTCAATATGGTCATACAGTAATGCATATGTTGAATTTTTTGTCTTTCTAAAGAATGCAACGTCTACCACCCTCTGGGGGAAGAGGAAAGCTCCTCAGTAATGATCAGGAGCTTGCCATTGTAGAAATGGTTACTGCAAATAATGCAATAAAACTGCGTGAAATTCAAACTAGAATTGTGGCGGACCATGAGATATTTGACAATATCGATAGAATCAGCCTCACAACCATTACGCGGACATTGTCCAAACACAGAGTGCGGATGAAGCAGCTCTACACTGTTCCCTTTGAGAGGAACAGTGAGAGGGTCAAGGAGCTACGATGACAATATGTCCAGGTATAGTGTATATCCAATCCAATGTCCAGTTCTATAAGCTTTGCACTTTGCAAGTAGGTAACCTACACAATACTAGGTTACAGTACAGTATGGTATACAGTAATAACATGACTTACATAAACTTTGTTTCAGAGAGTTATGGAATTGGAGGCCAACCAGGCCCCTCATGAATTCATATACATCGATGAGGCAGGATTCAATCTGGCCAAAAGGCGTGGACGTGGACGAAATGTAATTGGAAAAAGGGCCACAGTTGATGTGCCAGGACAGAGAGGGGCAAACATTACCATGTGTGCAGCAATTGCAAATGCAGGATTACTCCTTCACAGATGTCAGGTTGGACCCTATAATACAGAGCGCTTGCTTGCCTTTCTCAATGATCTCCACCAGCGCCTGGTTCCAGAGCAGGGTCAGGAGGGTGAAAACATGAGGACCTTTGTAATTACCTGGGACAATGTGGCTTTCCATCACTCGCAAGCAATAACAACATGGTTTGAAGTCCACCCAAGACTGGTGAGTCTCTTCCTTCCACCCTATTCACCTTTCCTCAACCCCATAGAGGAGTTCTTTTCTGCATGGCGGTGGAAGGTTTATGACCATCAGCCACATGACCAGATGTCCCTCCTTGAAGCCATGGATGCTGGCTCCAGGGACATCACAGTTGACGATTGCCAAGGGTGGATCCGACATACCAGGCGGTTTTATCCCAGGTGCATCGACTTGGATAACATCAGATGTGATGTTGATAAAAACATGTGGCCTAACCCTGAAGATAGCAGAGATTAGATGCAAATTTTTTGCCTTTTTTTAGCCCCCTCTCCCCCCCTTTTTATCTTGGCTTTTTGCTGTTGTTTTTTTGTTCAGAATGCTCTTGTGTGTTTCATGGATATTTTGTTCACTGTAAGCAATACTGTAAAACTTTCTCTGTCCTATCATACCGTGTTTCTACTGTACCTCCTGTAGTAAACAGTAAAGAAACAAAAACTTGTTTGCTTTTTACTGGAATGCTTTTGAATGTGAACATTACTGTACATGTGGACATACAGTTACCAACCAAGACATTTCTGGTGTCAAAATGGTGGATTGCATGTTTCGCATGCAAATACCTATAAAACTGAAACATAAAAGTCTATGCAGTTTTTGTAATGTCAATAATAGCCAGTATTTTGAAACCTGGTGTACTTTGACTGCATGTACCTTGTGAAGTGAAAACAAGTGTTATTCTTTGACAGACTAATTTCATTTTGAGTCAGATTTATAGTGTTTTTGTACAGTTAGCGTGTGCAGAGAAAGATGTGTTCTATTTTGAAATGAAGAGTTAGTATATATTTAACAAAATGTATTTTTGAGAAGAAAATTATCCATTTGGCCAATTGTGTTTTGTAGGTGTGAGTCTGTGTTAAGAGTTTGGAAAAAAGTATCTGAAGTATGGGTAGGCGCTTGTTAGCGATTGAAAAAAACTGTAACAAAAGACTATGACTGAAACAAGAATCAAAATTTGCTGTCAAATTTAACACTGATACCACAGAAGGAGCAACAGAGTAAACATTTTCACAAATGGGTTCATTGAAGGTTTCTTTTGAATTAGCATTTCAGAAACATCCTCCAAGGAAACTGGGTGAAAAGAGTCCATGGTGTGGGATCATGACTAAAGGCACTATCAAATGGAATTATAGGTTCTCTAATATAATTAATTTAATTTAAGATGAATAACAATAAATAAATTATATTTATTCTGTTTCACCAACCTGTCTCTGGTATGGGTCAAGGCAGATATGCTCTTTCATATCACAGGCTACATTTATGGCACCCAGGGCAGCAGGGAAAATATTCCAAAACAAAGTGAACCAACTCATAGGGCTTTTATCTATCCATCTATCCTGAGATCTCTGTGTGTGAACTTTTGACTCTGTATTACCACCTGGGGAATTCTATGTAATTGGGTTCCAGCAGTGATTACTGAGTCAGTGAACTGAATGCCTACGCTTTCTAAATGAGCACATGTAAAGAGAGTTCAGTGTAGAGTTTTTAACAAAAAGTTCTCTTTAAAAGAACCAACCTTCATCCTGTTTGAGTTGTAGAAAAAAATGGTGAAAACACAAAGAGAATTCAGGGTTTTTTTTCTTTCATTTTGATGACATTTAAAAGAAAACTAATTTCTCTTTCTGAGCCACTTCAAATTTAATGAGGCCCTCATGCCAGTGTTTTAGCTTCCACACCTCCCAGTATGCAACAGTCCATTTTACATGTAATCTGTAAAAGTAGGACATTTCCCTTCCATTTAAAATAAAAGCTGCACCGACACATTTCAACTTTTACTTTGAAGGTCAAGTAAAATGCAAGCCTTGCATCACACTGTTCACACTTTCACTGCTACTTGTTGAGAAATTGGCAAGTAGTTTTAGACAAATTTACCTTCTCCATGCAAATTACACGCAACTGTAACAAACTGCTAGAAAGGAGGGTTTAGACGTAGCACCGTATCGTTATATAGGAAGACCATTGGAGTTATATATACACATATACGTGTATATATATATATATATACACATATATAATATATATATATATATATATATATATATATATATATATATATATATATATATATATATATATATATATATATACACACACACACACACATATACGTGTATACACACACACATATACGTGTGTGTGTATATATATATATATGTGTATATATATATATAGATATATAGATATAAGGAGGTTTAGTTTCATTGCCAGATATTATCATGTTTCTCACTGCCGTTGCATGTCATCTGTCAAAAGCGTGCTTCATACTTGCAAGAGGTTACACAAATTGAGTCTTTTGTGTTTGTAGTGCTCAGGTTTTACTTATTTGTCATTGCATTGACATGAACATGGTCAATCAAATGTGACTTAAAATAGATCTTGCACTTTTCCCCTCATCCTCTTCTTTTTGTCATCCCCCCTCTTACACGTTCCTTTTCCTCCTCTGTTTCTAAGAATATTCCCATCCTTCGTTAGAATCAGTCTTCTCCTCACCCCTGCTGTCTGTGTGCCCTGAACTGGCTTATATAATTGTTTCATCACATCATTTGCAACAAGTCTGAACAATTTTGCTCTGTTTTATGCAAGCAATGACATGTGTGCTGTAATTATGTTTAACTTGTGCCATCTGTGGTTACCATTATGCATTTCGGTGAAAGTGTGTTTAACTGAGTGTGAATGTGTTTAGAGGTTTGCAAAAACAACAAATGACATTTGCAAATTGTATCAAATTAGGTCAAAATTGTTTAAGGGTTTGACATAAGATCAATTCAAATAAATAGATTTAGGATGTTGAATGGCATTTGGTGTTTTAGAAAATCTGAAAAAAATGTATTTTAACAAACACTTTTAGTTAGTTGATGCTGTAAAACCGCTTTGATTTGCATGTTTTTGAGACAAGTATGCTTGTAATGTTAAAACAGGAAATACTGTTGCTTAACAGTATTTTAACCGCATAATGAGATGTTTCTGGATATTTTTAATAAACTTGAGCTCAGTGGTAGATGGCAGACATAGGTAGACTGGTGGAATAAAGCCACAAAATCCCACAGGAAATAGTGAGCACCACCTTAAAGACAGAGTTTTTTTCCTTGTTGTGATCAGAAATGCAGCAGACTGGATATTTTTCAGAGATCACTGTAGCGTGAAAGGACATAAAAGACCAGCTATATATAAAAGAAAATTCTTAGCTATAGTGAGTCTGCTGAAGCAGCATGGTCTGAAATGTACAATATTGTGTGGTGGATTTGGTTTGTGGCAAAAGTCATCTACAATAGCAGATAAAGAAGTCATATGGGAGACAATGAGATACCAGAGAAAAATAGGACTGGTATCTTTGTTCAAAGATATCTGGAGCTATAAGCACATGAATATGGTAGGCAGTGTTTTCAGATATACTGGTTTGATTACATGTTAATACTGTGTAATCGCAGAATATATCTGTGGTCTGATATTTCAGTTACATTGTATTCAAAACCATTGCTTCATGTTAATTAGGGCCACGGTTCATGTTGTTTGAGTGCACGGAACAGCAACTTGCCAAGTTTGTCCTTTAATACGTCACCCATCTGTAAATTATTGACAGCTGACAGCTAATAATTAAGCTTTGTATTTCCTGTCAGAATTTGGTTTGAAACCGCTGAGTACGCTTTTTCAATCAGCAGGTCAGCCTCCAATTAGCTCGTTGTTGAGGCTAATAGTGACTTTGGAAATTATTGAGTTTTGTGCGAACAGGCCGGAAGATAAAGTGCAGGGTCGTGTTTGATAACTCAAAAAGGGGGCTTTTCTGGGATACTGCAACATATAATAACTGAGCTTGCTGTTTGTGTCACAGGCATATCTCAGTGAAATACTGGTGAAGGAATGTACTCATTTGATAAAACCACTGACAAATGCACACTTTCAGTCAGCATTTTCAGATTAGATGGGAAGCGAGTGGTGCTGCTTGCCAAATGGTCTTGTATATCTGTACCAATATAAGGTATCTTCTACCAAAATCATATATGGTTGGGTTGTATATCACTTAAGTCTGTGGATCTTATATTGGAGAAGGATTTTTTTTTAAATGAAATCATAAAAAATACTTGCGGCCAGCAGTGCTATGCCTTAGCTTACTAGTACACTTACCTATTGGATCAATTTCAAAATACACACATCACAGGATTTTCAGAAAACTTGACTTCAGACCTATTATTATTTTTTACCGTTTTTATCGTTAACTCTGTTTCCCTGGGTCTTTTTCCATGTGTTATGAATAAATCTCCTTTTTTTGGTACCGGTACTGGTTTTATTTTATTGTATTTATCCGTGACACCTTTAAAATATTGTCGGAGATAAACCGTGGCGCAAAAAAAATTGGGGACCGCTGCTTTAGGTCAAGGTCACTGAGACTAAAATTCAAGATTTTTAGTACATGTACCTATGGTTTCAATTTGAACATCCTTTGTACCCTCATTCTCAAGTTACTGCATTCAGAAACCTGGATGTCCATGCCGCCCACCCACCCGGCGGGGAGACAACAATTCCACATCAGCCTTTTACAGCTGAAGGGTAACAATTTAAAACGGTGTGAAGGTGGAAAAAATAAATAAATAAGTAAAAATACACCATTCTTTGTGCTTTGTAACTAATTTCAACTTCAAAGTCTTCATGACAGTAAATGTGTACATCTGTGTCACCAAGAGCTTTGCAGTCACCACCATAAGACGCAGACAAACATGGCCACAGGCTAGTGGTGCTTCTTGTCAGTGAATAAATTCCAAAAATGAACAGATGTTCCCAGCTTCCCTGCTCACACTGCAGAACAGATAGCACAATTCGTAAAGGAAATAAATGAACATGTTTAATGTACATCTTCGCTCGGGACTGCCGTTATGCACTGGATGTCTTCTCCCTGAAGCCCATTACATCCGCACAGACATATATTACTTAGTTTGAGGACACACATTAGTCATGTCCACAAGATGGTTTTAAGTGTGAAAATTGGATTCGCGTTAAATGGGACATGAGAAAGAGGCAACAGGGAGAAATGGCACTCGTCCAAACACTGATATTGGACACATACCATTGACTGTGTTGCACTGCAGTAACAGGAGCGTCAGAAATGCTCACTGTAGACAGCTTCATATCTCAAGTGGAGTATGCTCTCTGCCCTATTTGGTCTACTTTTGTTGGCCTAAAAAAGAAGAGAAGCATGCTCGAGAATGAAATAGAAAGTCTGCTTGGGGACAAAGTAAAAATCAACATTCACTCAATGATTTAACATGGCAGATGCCCTAAAACAAGGGGAGATCGTTTGCAAGAAATACAGGTATCTTGTGTATGTATAAAGCACTTTCTAGCAGAACATTTTTTTTATGATGTATGCCCATGAATAAAACATTACAACAGTTACAACCTTCCTCCTAAGGCTGGTTCACCTACTCAGATAAAAAAAGTCAGATTTGTTATGTAACTTGAACAAGGTTAAATACCCCCAGATCCTCGTTTAGACAGCCTACAGAATGACATCAACGCTGAAGCATTTTTCAAAAATAAAATTAAATGTCTATCAATTCTGACATTTAGACACTGTATGGATTAGTGCAGGTTGATTTGATTTGTGATATACATTTCACCACACTGCATGATTAAACATGTTCTCCCAGGAAAGCCTTGGAGGTGCTTTCAAGCTTCAGTAATCAATATTTTTATATTAACCACAGATCAAATAATGTGAAAGGTGTCGTTTGTAGTGATAAACCCGACCCACTCAGCAATTTTGCACACCTCGGTTGCATTAGTAGTGCCCTTCAGCTCATTGTTCTGGGTTTTACAGCCTGTAAGTTTTTAGTCGGGTGTCAGCACTCTCATTAGTTTTTTCAGCATAAAAAGCTCTTTGGAGTCGACCCGGCATCCGATGGCAGACAGATAAATTTATAATGAAACATTTAAATGCTCAAGAGCCACATAAAAACTTGACTTGTGTTAGTGTTATGCTAATTCAAGTTAGATGCTTATATTTTCTATGAGTTTGTGAGGTTCCGCTAATATAAACTAGTTTCTTTTATGTAAAAATGTTTAAAAAGTCACGAAGACCAAGAAACAAATGTGAAAAAGTGACTTTTCACAGGACAACTAAGTACACTTATGCTGCCTCCACAGAAATGTAGAGGATAAGTAGCAGCCAGCTGCTGCTAATCAAATGCATTTGATTAAGTGACCATCAGCAAGTTTGAGCACCTCTATAAAAACAGACTTTTTGGCAGTTTGCTGGTCTGGAGCATTCAGCTGTGTTTTAACACAATATCACAAGAAGTCTTTGCTGCTTGAACACTTTTATTTGTAATATATCATATTTATAATATAAAGAATTAGCTTATATGACTTTACCAAACTTCAACCAAAGCATAGGCAACTAAAATATGTCTCATTAATCTGATTTAGCTTACTGAAAGCTCTTACCACACTACCAGACATAGGCAGTGTGTTAAATATATGCAGAGCAATACAGGCTTTGTTTATGTGGGTTATAATGATAATGTAATATTAGTACAAAAACAGTCAATTTTCCAAGAGGCCTCCTGCCATTACACACATTTTTGACATAGAAGGATTCACCTCCTCCTTCAGATATCAGTGGAGCTGGTTCAGTGTCAGGAGTCACCTGCTAATCGGAAGGATGATACAGTCTGTATACCAAATATTCTGGGGCATCTTAGGGCAAGATACTAACCACAAGTTGCTCTCCAGTACATCCATCTGAGTATGAAGATAAGATAAAATGTAAGATAAAAAGCACTTCAGAATCAGAATCAGAAAGGGTTTTATTGCCAAATGTTGAGCAGGTTACAACATTAGGAAATTGCTGCGGTACTTAGTGCAAAACATACTGTCAGACAACGCTTAATAAACATAAAAATTAAAATTAAAAGTGCTAAGTAGATAGATATATACATGAATGCAGGTGGTGAGCAGTGCAAAAATGGAATGATTGCAGTGAACACAGTGTAGGGTCATGTGTTTGTGGTGTGAACAGTCATATGGTTATTGTTCATGAGTCCAACAGCAGAGGGGAAGAAACTGTTCTTATGGCGAGAGGTTCTGGTGCGAATGGACTGGAGCCTCCTGCCTGAGGGGAGCAGGTCAAACAGACTGTGTCCAGGGTGAGAAGGGTCAGCTGTGATCCGAGCTGCACGCCCCAGTGTCCTGGAGGTGTACAGGTCCTGCAGAGATGGGAGTCTGCAGCCAATCACCTTCTCAGCAGAGTGCACAACACGCTGCAGTCTCTGTTTGACCCTGATAGTGGCTCCAGCGTACCACACGGTGATGGAGGAGGTGAGGATGGACTAGATGACTGCAGTGTAGAATTGCAACATCGTCCGTGTTGGCAGGTTGAATTTCTTCAGCTGCCTCAGGAAGTACATCTTCTGCTGGGCTTTCTTTATGATGGAGGTGATGGTGGGCTCCCACTTCAGGTCCTGGGTGATGGTGGTACCCAGGAAGCAGAATGAGTCCACAGTGGTGATGAGGGTGTTAGTCAAGATGATGACTTCCTGAAGTCCACAATAATCTCCACTGTCTTCTGGGCATTCAGCACCAGGTTGTTGTGGCTGCACCAGGACACCAGACGTTCAACCTCCCTCCTGTCGGCAGACTCATTCCCATCCAAGTCCAATAACGGTGGTGTCACCTGCAAACTTGATTAGCTTGACAGACTGGTGGGTAGCAGTTAGTGTACAGGGAGAAGAGCAGAGGAGAATCTGAGGGGAGCCAGTGCTGATGGTCCGGGAGTCTGACTCCGAGACATTCTTTCCCAGCCTCACATGCTGCTTCCTGTCCGTCAGGAAGTCAGTGATCCACCGGCAGATGGGATCAGGCACATTCATCTGGGAAAGCTTGCCTTGGAGATGGTCTGGAAGGATGGTGTTGAAGGCAGAACTGAAGTCCACAAACAGGATCCTGGCGTAGGTTCCTGGGGAGTCCAGATGCTGCAGGATGAAGTGTAGAGCCATGTTGATAGCATTGTCTAATACTTTGATTGTCTAATACACTTACATAGAAAGACCATACAAAAAAGCGGGTGTGAATGGGTGAATGAGGCAAGTTGTGTAAAGTGCTTTCATTTCTACAGTAGAATCACTGTGGAGATTGCTTTACAATCTCTGTTGGCTGGTTTCCAACTTTGCTGGTGTCGTGTTCTTACCTAAATACTAAGAGAAAGAACATATCCTGTCCTCATAAGGATAGGGATTTGTGTTGGTGTGGGGACCTGTAGCCTTTAAGTTTGTATTGTTTGAATGGTAATTAGGAGACAATGCGTTCCAGGTCATTTTATAGAGAAATGCAAAAGTAATTTGACAAGTATATGTAATGAATTACTTTCTTGTGGGATTAATTAAGTAACATAATGCATTACTTAGAAGAAAAGCATTCTGTGTCATTTGTATAATACATGACCCCAACACTGATCAAAACAAAGAAGGGAAATACTTCTAACATCCACAAAGGTTTGACCACACAGCATGCAATCACTTTGCACAAATGTAATGTCTTTGATATGCTGCTTCGTGATGGTGGTAACTCTCAGAGCCAATGAGAATATAATGAGAATTTATAAGAGAACTGATAAAGAATCAAATCGATAAGAGATATTGATAATGGAATCGATAAATTGTTCTCAAGTCCCATCCCTAACAGCATGTTGTGTTTTATAACAAGCATAGTTCTGGAGAGAGGAATACTCTTGCAATACCCCGTCTAGTCTTTCCTGTCTGTGCTGTTGCTCCCTAACAATGAGTGTCAGTAGCTGTAGTGAGGCTGGCTACCTGTTTGAGGATCAGAGTGCACAGGGAAGTGGAACTGATTGCATTTCAAGCACTGCAAAGTCACAGTTAAACACTGACTAAGTCTTGTTCTGCAGCTCGCAGCTCAGTCTCAAACGGAGAAGGATTGAGGAGTGGGCAGGCTTGCCTCTACTTTATTCAAATCATAACAGACTGCTGATACGGATACATTTGTTGCAGGAAAAGAAAACTGAGGAGAAAGACTGTCTGCTTGAGACATGTGCGCTGTTAATTCTGAGAATATACTGTGCTTTTGATACATCATCTTCTCTGTTTATGTGTGAAAAGAAATGAGTGTATTTAAATTGGATGAGACATATTCAGGCAACATGCATCAAAATAGCAAATCTCACCATCGGCGACCTTCTCTCCCTCACTCCTCTCCTCCATTCCCCCAAATCCAATGTGTTGTCGGTACACAAACACAAACTCAATCTGCTTCTAATGATTGTTTTATTGACGAGGCGAGGGTCTATTCACTCACGCAGGCCTGCAACAACTACAGGCCAAATCAGCTGGAGAGGGGGTGGGAAAAGACATTGAACAAGCCGAAGGAGAGCCACCGGGAGACCATCTGAGCTGTATTCTCAACTAAATAATAGTCTGGACTAAATAATGGTGAACTTGGCAGGGCTTCAGTGCCAAGTACTTCCCAGCCAAAATACAGAAAAAGTCTTGTGCTTGAATGTTATGTACAAGTGGATCTGATTCAGCAGCATCTCCTTTAGTTTTCAACATTTCTATATGGTTAAAAAGTTGCCGGATTTATACTTATGTATAGTGCTGTAATTTATTTGTTGGGGTGCTAGGTTCTGAGAAGGGATTAAAGTGGGATTTGGCAGGTGGGGGAACCCTAAGATCGGGTGTAGCGGTGCAGTATGTGGAAAAGAATTGCTTAGAAATAAGTCACATTAAAACTACAGGCTGTAATCTGCTGACCTGTGCTGCCACTCCGATATTCTATCCTTTTTGTGGATTTGGCCAACAGAATTCAACAAGAAACAGACATTACATGAGCTATCATTACTTGCAACTCCCAGACAGCACAAAGCTAGAATAAGAGATAGCATTCAGGTGGTGAATATTAGTCATCATCTGCTAATTTTGATGTAACCTCACACCGAAACTGCAGTCTGCTTTGCACCAATCTAATTCAAATATCACCTCAGTACTTATAACTAACCAGTTAAGCCTGCACTATTAAACTGCAGCGTGCAGCATTTTCATGCAACCTCTGGATAATACAAAATTAGCAAATATCAGCAATTATTTAGCCCAGCAGTCCCCAACCCCCGGGCCACGGACCAGTACCGGCTCCGTGAGTTGTTTGGTACCGGGCCGTGAGAGTTGAGGTTTGGGTGTGAAATTTATGGTTTTCAGGGTTTTTAATTGTTATTTTTTGTAATCATTTTTATTGTTAACTCTGTTTCCCTGCGTCTTTTCCTGTGTGTTATGAATAAATCTTCTTTTTTTTTGGTATTGGCTTTATTTTGTTGTATTTATCCGTGACACCTTAAAGGCTGGTCCGTGAAAATATTGTCAGACATAAACTGGTTCGTGGCACAAAATAGGTTAGGGAATGCTGATCTAGCCTATAAGATCCACTCCAACTAGAAAACAAAACCTCTCAAAATCATACATTACAACTAAGCTTTAACCCTCGAGTTTCAAATTTCAATTGTTAAGTGGTCCTTACTTTTGAAAATAATATCTCAACCTCAGTTTATGCTCTTCTATACCACTAGTTTCTGAAGTACTGTGACCAGAACTTTATTTACATTTGCCCCTTGAACATACCAGAGGGACAATAAGGAAAAGGGCATGTGTTGAAGGTGTCCAGGCTGTTGGAGGACATGGTTTTCCTATTACTGAGCAAGTCATCAACTGCAAGCAACGCCAGGCTGCAGGGTGCTGAAAATTAACTCAACAGTAATATGCATTAACCTGTCAAATTTAACTGCTCAGTACTTGAAAGTCCCGAAATGCCATTCCAGATCATTCAGGCCTATAACCATAAACTGTATGGATACCTACGAATACATGCAAATAACGTACAAATAAAATGCTAGTTGGCAGGTTTCAGTCCATTAGCAGCATAGCAAACCATATGATCTATGATATAACTGGATTCAAATGCTCTGTCACAAACACAGTCGAAAGTTCACTTACTTAAATTAGCGAAGGTGATGTCCGGCAGGCATCTACTGACTCTGTAGCCACTAGAATCTACCAAATCATTGATGCAGAGCTACCTGAAGTTGACGACCCCTTGTGAGTGAAGGAGTAGCTAAAAGTAGCCGTCTTTTAGAGTCACTGCTGTTTCAGAGGCCTCGGTAAACTGTGTGAAACATTATGCCTGTGAAGCATTAGTATATTATGTTAACAATGTAGCAATGCAGCAGACATCCTGATATTTCAGATCATCACTGTGAATAACTATATGTCTACAGAGTAGTTTTGATGATTTCAGGAATAAACTTCAGACCACACTCGAATAATGAGACGTTTCTCTGTGAGCTGCGTACTGTTTTCACTTTATACCTTTCTGACACCCATTTCCGTGATGGAATCCCCACTGTGATAAATCCTGTACTTGGACCATTTCTAACAAGGATTAAAACTTTTCGAGCCATGTAAACTTTGAGCCTGCAGCGATTATCATATCCAAGAATAATTCTTGACAGCTGGCCTCAGCTATCATAATAAGATTATATCTCCATGAGATGCAAGCACAGCTACCATTACCCACCCGTCTTCAATTAAACTTAAGAAGTGTGCATCGTAACAAGCATTACAGAGACTTGTAAATTTATGCATTTACACTTGATGTCTGAGGAGTTTTCGCTTCTTTTCTCTCCAAGCACACATACTGTCGATGCGTGGCGTGACAGTTGTGAGGGCTGAAATCATTTTGTTATTCAGCCCAACACAGCACAGTTTTAACCTACATGATCCCGAGACAACTGTGCGATTGATTTGTATTTCGTGTTGGCCACTCCCTCAGCAAATTTACAGCATCCAGTGCCACGTGCTAAATATTGCAGATTGAATCACAAATTGCCTTTGTCCACGGGACTTTTATTTTGACACGAGGAGCATGCTGCATAAATATTGGATAAGAGTGATGCTAGTATAAACACCTATTATTTATTCATGAACGTCTCCTGAAACATGTCTTGACCCTTTTAAGAAAGTGATTTGCAAACTCATTTCAAAGAAAGGAGATTCAATCTTTCATTTCAAAAGGGACTGGTAATCTCAACACTGGAAACTAAAATGTAGCACACACACACACACACACACAATAAAAAATTGCAAACCATCTGATCCCTATATCTCTGAAAACTGCAAAGATCAGACAGAAGCACATGCCTGGCCTCAGAGATGAAAACGCTGGGAAAGAAATAAGATATATGTACGTATATATATATTTCTTTTTTATCAGGCCTGTGTGTCTGTACAATAAATAAGCACTATTTGAGTTTTCTGCAGAGAAAAACGCATAGCTCCTTATGTCAATACAGACAGATTTCTGAATTAATGAAACATGTCAGAGAAGTTTTCTGCTAAAATCTCTTTATTGGTCAGAGTAAAGCCTCTGCAGTGCAGTGAATTAAAAACACATTTCCTTTAAAAGGTCAACTTGCGGATAAAATCAACAAACTTTGTCACGGATCAAGATGCGCAATCGTTAAGGTGGATGTTCCGACTATGCTGTACCCGTATTGTGTATTTACCCTCAGCTTGTGCATTTGAATAATGATGTGCATCAGGGGCGAAAAAACCCACACTTGGTATCATTTCTCTGTATCTTGCTGCATTCTCCTGCAGATGCCCCTCTAAACACAGCCACTCAGTCCTCTCACATGTCCTCATAGTGTTGGGGAGAGAGGTGGGGAAAAGTCCTCTTCACCAGAAACAGGGAACCAACATCCATAGATCTTTTTTTATTTATACATCTGGGGAAAAATACATCAAAGTGTGTGTTTGTGACACGGCGAGATAGACTATGTGTGTACGTGTGCATGTTTGTGTCGCTGCTGTAGTGGCTCAGAAAAAATGAAGTTGCTGACTGGTGCTGGAACAGGCCTTGTAAATCTGCTTTTATATCCCCCCCCCCATTTTATTTCCTCCTCTATCATCTCATTGTCTCCTTTTTAGATGTTTGAGCCCTTCCAAGAGAGAATCACTGATTAGGGGGTGCGTGTGTGTAGGTGCTTTTCTCTTTCACAGAAAGAGAAGGACAAGGTTGAGAAATAGGTGCCTTTCTTGCCACGGTGTCACCATTTTTGGGGGGTGTATGTGTGTCACTCAGCTTAAGTAAATAAAGCCCTCATGCGTGCTGTTGTGTTGCGAGCTCGCTTGGGTATTTGTGGTGTTTTGTAAGAGCAAGAGGATCAAAAATTCCTCTCAAAAGCTTCCCTCCCTCTCTTCTTTTTGCAGCCTCGTTTTGACGCCGAGTGCCAGCGCTGCCAGCAGATCCGCTTTGTACTGTATGTCTTTGTGTAGAAACCAACACCCTGCATTTGCCCATTACACTGCAACTTCAATGCGCAGCATGTAGCACATTTGTCCAAATTCAGTAAATGTTGAAGCCCTGTGTTTTGCTGCCGTTTGCAGCAGTCGTCTTGTGGATGATAGGGGCTACTGAGAGTAGCTTTGACACAAAACGGTGACAATAAGGGGAATAAAAACACAATGTGTTCATTCATTCATTCAAAAAAAAAAGTACTGACTATAGTAGATTAGTAGTCTATCGCCTCACTCTTAAATGCTCTACTTTGTGGATATCTTCTGCGAAAGCAATAAAATGCTATTGAAATGATTTCCGTGCTTATCAAATCAGTCGGTGACCTCTGAATAAAAGGATGAAGTGTGGGAAGGTCTGAACATGTCACTTGTCTGGATATGTGATGTCTAGACAACTAATACCTGGTGGGAGCCACTGTGTCTATATGCAGTGTAGGTCTTCATAAGTCTGCTCATTATGATGGATAGGCTGATGCACCAGCAGCAAGCGTCTTTATTGCAGTTACAGTGAACGCATTTCTACACTGTGACACATCTACTGCTCAGCTTTCCTGTAAAGTGAGGAGGAAGAGAAGGAGAGAGGAGAAAGATAGAATGTTTAAAATAAAATATCTGCCCCCCCCCCCCCCTTATGATTAGTCTTGCTTATGTTTTGGCATGTACAAATCTAGGGGTAAAAATTTAGTGGGACTTTCAAATGAAAAATAAAGATTATGACTGCTGTCTGATTGTTTAGAATGGTTCATATAGGAATGTAATGTTATGTGTAGCCAGCACGATATAACTGAGTGCTGCATAAACAAATCCCCTTGTTTGATGTAGCTTATCGGATCGACGGTACTGCAGCACTGCTGAGAGGCTAACTCTGTTCAGGGAGAATGACAGCATGCATTTATCACAAGTCTCTGCAAATTAACATGCTAGCGTGCACTGAGCTGCTAGCAGTTGCTCCTGGGGCACCTGAGTTGTTATTGTGCATTGAGTGAAGGTATTATCATTGCCCTGACTTGGCGCTCTGACAGAGGTTAGGGCTAATCATCCTCTGCGGGGGAATCAATAGCCAGCACAATTCACTGGGATGGGCCTGGAGGAAAAGAAGAAAGCAGGAGAAGGGAGGCTGATATATATATAAAAAACACAAGGTGTTGTTAAAGCATGTTGGCAGTTTTAGAATAGCATGCTTATTAAAAGTATTGCTTAATACTGATGACATTTTTGCAAGGCACATTTTCATATAGACTTATACCAAATTATTTAATGTTTTAGTTACTGATGTGAGTAATTTCAGCATTCCTTGTTGATACATTCAAATAAATTTTTAGACCTAAGATGTTAAAAGGCTAATTCATACCCTTAAAAGTTAATCAAATTTCCCTTCCTGAGTGGTTCATACATTTGAAAATAATCTCTCGACCTCCTCTCCTGTAGTTATTGAACGACTTCCACACATTAACCATTTTTTTCCTCTTCCTGAGAACTACAGCAACTGCACATTAACCAGCAGACACACTGTACGACCAAGTGCACAGAAACTATTTTGTGTTTGCTGATTTTTATTGAGCTATTTGAAAAGTTGTATTTTAAATTACATGCCTTAAAAAAGCGTCCTTCGTTTTCTGCTCGCTAAACTTCTGTACCACTAGCTTTTGAAGTACTGTCAAAACAACTTTATTTACATTTGCCCTTTGAACATACCACAAATGCAATAAAGAAAAAGAGATGTGTTGAGCGTATTCAGGTTGTGGGAGGCCATGGTTTTACTATTACTGAGCAAGTCATCAACTGGCTTGATGTTATCCTCATGGAACTTATTTTTTTTAGTTTGCTATACAGTCTTGAGTCTGCAGTTATTTGAATGAATATATTTATGTCATAAATCAAAAAAGCAAAAGTGCAAATTATGTCACTTAAAAAGAACAAACTAATAAATTGTTGAGCAAAAGCTTCAAGTTACCCATCATTTCCTTAGATATTGCATTTGCTCTTCAGCAGCAGGTCTCCAGGTGTCAGGCCTTTTAAAGATTATTTCTGGACATTGGCTGCTCGGTTAATCATTTTCAGTCTTTGCACCTGACCCTTTTTCAGAGAAATGTGTGTTAAGCAACTTAACACTGACATATGAATCATTCAAGTATAAGAAAGGCCAGTGCTGTGCACTAGCAGTCTGCCACAAAAACACATAATTTGTTCAATTCCAATTTCTTCATATAAATCTACAAAAAATGCCAAGGATAACACAGTTTGACAGGCATAAAATAGAAAAGAGCTATTAGCTGAAAACTTGGCATATCACAGCATGGTGTGCAGTCTGTCCTCAAAAATCTGAGGAAACTGGACAAGTGGAGGATGAAAAAAGAAGCGGCAGGCCTAAAAAAAATAGTGGAAACAGGTCTTATGGCCTGATGAGTCCAAATTTAAAATTTTTGGTTCAACTTGTTGGAGGAGAGAGGTACGTCAGTGAATGTCGTTAGCCATCTCCTAAACACGATGGCAGTTTGGGGCCGGATTTTAGCCAGTGGTGTAGGGGATGTTGTCATAATGGATGGATTTATTAATGTAGAATGATCCACCATGCATTACCATCTGGAAAGCATCTGATTGGCAACGGCTTCTTTTTCATTATTGCAATGATGCCCAAAACGCTATCAGTCATGGATTGACCTGCTCAGAGGCCCAACCTCATCATTATTAAAACAGTGTAGGATCATCTTAACAGAGAATTGACCATAAGGCAACCAACAGCCAAAGAAGAGCTTTGAATGTCCTTCAAGTAGCCTGGAAAACTATTCCTGAAAACTACTTAAAGAAATAATAAGAAAACCTGCCCAAGAGAGTTCAGCCTATGTTGAAGAATACAGGTGGTCATACCAAATATTGATGTACAAACTCTATTTTGTCTCATGTCCATAAACAGTAACAAAAAATAAAACACTACTGGGAATATTTAAAAGTTTTTCCCAACATCTAAAAATAATGTTTTCAGCAATGTTTAACAGAGTTTGGCACTTAACTGCTCGCCTCTTTCTTTCGTGCAGGTGTGTAGAATCAGCAGCTAATTAGTAAGATTTTCTCATGCGAGATGTCTTCTCTGACAGCACACTCTCTAGCTACATAGATCTTCATTTGTCCAAGACTTCTTCGTGTTACTGCCTGATGCTGCATTCAGGTTTGCATCTCTCATCAGCTGTATTCATGTTTTAGGACGTTGTCTGTATTTGTTTAAAATGATTGCATTTATTGAAATGTGTGATCAGCTTTAAGCAAATGTCACCAGGGAATTCACCTTATTTAAGGTTGGAAATATTAATGTAATTTGAAAGTAGAGCTAATGGATTTAATGGACTGTTGTGCATCCAAAATCATTAAAAGAAGACACTGTTTTGGGTGCCATTTTTCAGGAATCATGTAACATTTGCATGTCTGTGTTGATAAATCTTATGACTTTTGGTGACAGTTCTTAGATATTTCTCTAGAGGGTCTAAAACTCTGTCCAGCTACCATTAAATGCATCATAATTGTTAGCAATTACAAAATATGAATGATTGTAATTCTACTTGTAAGAATGTTAATTAAAAGTATTTTTAATACATTAGAAACTGTTCATTTGCTCAGGTGCATTATACTGATAACCGGGTGGCTTTAAGGTCTCTTGATTTGTCAAGAGAAATTAAATGATTCATTCAGCTATTAAAATCACTAAAACATTCAATTCAAGGCTCACAAACGCCCAGAGACACTCAGCCTGCAAAGACTGCTGCTCATGTTTTCTTCAGTGGATTCTTTAATCTGTGATGATGACCTGTCCCAGGTGTGCCCTGCTTCTTTACAAAGGCAGACTTCCATGACTGAAATGGAAAGGTGGTTAAAAGGATGGATGGATGGATGGACAGTACAATCCAAATAGGCAACACTTAATGATGTTTAAAACTGACAGTTCTTCTTATGACATTAAAACAAATTTTCGTTTTACAGCCTCATTAAATGGATGTTAAAAAGTAATTTACACTGTGTCCTGTGGGAAGGACAATTATGCATGATTGCATTTGTTTTTGATATATACACACACATATATATTTAAATATAGTTTGATCTGCCTCTTTGTTTTTCTCTTGCAGTCAAAAGACATTGGACCCAAGCCAGTTTCGATCAAACGGAAATAATCATTGTTTTCACACAAGGAATCAAACAGCATAAATCTAGAAAGCGCACTCACTGAGGCAGCAGTGGCAGCCTGCCTGTTTCATTTCATAACAAAAATTAAAGCAGATTAAAATTAAAACCAAAATTTTACCAGGTAATCCATGCATTTCGTTGACAGTGAATTGCAAGATCAAAAAGCAAACCCAGCGAAGCGTGTAAAGTCCAGACACAGTCGCATGCAGACTCACATGTTATAATATTCAAAACAAAAACAAAGTATAACAAAATATAGTGGTCTGTCACCTCCTTTTCCCCTCCTGATATACTGTCTTTCTAACTGCAGCAAAATGTCTGAACCACAGCAAATTAATTGGGCAAACAAAGTGCACGCTGAGGGAAAATTAGACCCCCCGTTTCTGTGTTGCATCCATCATTTTTGCTTTCGTCTGTCTCTTTTAGGTGCTGCTCCGGTGCTTGATGCAGGCAGCAGCTCCCACCTCTAGGGAGAAGAATAGTCTGCGATGCGTTGGTGAATATTTTGTTCTGCCTCATTGGTACAATTTGTTTGTGGAGAGCTGAAAAGTGCCTATTGACATATTAGATATTTTTAGGAATGAAATACAAAATAGCCAAAGAGTAAAAAAGAAAAAAAATGGAGTGAAAACTACTTGAAAGTGCCTGATGATGGTGTGTTAGGGAAGTTTAATGATCCCATCTTTGAAACGAATTTCTTTTATGGCAAATTCACAAAAATTGTCAGTCTAATATTGCACAATTTATTAGAAGTTAAAGGCAGAAAAGACAAAAACAAAAAAAATGTTCAAAGTTTTGAATGTTTACGCCTAGTGCTACATTTGCAATCGTACCTCCCAGCACTGCAATGATCAGTCCGACCTCATCTTGTCACGAGCTCGTTTTCCAGATATGAAAATCATGCTGGGAAGCATCTCAGAACGAACATGTAAGAAAAACAAATCCCCCACATGCTTTTTTTTGCTCCATGTGTGCACATGCGCATACAAGCATCATACGCTGGTGGCAGCGGTGTGACAGACCAAACACCCTGAGTGTGACGGCTAGTAGAAGATTCATGTGTTATAATGAAGACATGCTGGTAATCCATGTTTGACAGCCTCACAAAAAATGAATCTGGCTCTACCGTGGCTAGCCTACTGTATGTCAATACTGAAATATGAATGCAAAAATGAACACATGATAAAGGACATAGTGAGCCGTGTAATTACCATACATAATTCCGAAAGAGATCCTGGAGGGCACTGGTGTTTGATGTGCTCACATATCCGCTCTGTGTGTGTGTGTGTGTGTGTGTGAGACAGTCATAATACGACAGCTTCTCTTCATACTGTGAGTCACCCACCAACTCAATATGAACAGCTAATGCAAGAACACACACACACACACACACACACACACACACACACACACACACACACACACACAAATAGATTAAATTGCTAAAACCACAAGCATGCAAAGTGATAAATAATAACCATTTAAAGAAATATGAGGTTAGTAAAATCCAAAAATCCTTGTCCTCTGAATTCACATGAACACATTTTTCTAAATGCAGTCATGCATATCATTGTTAATTTTTATTTATAGCTAAGAGAGAGATGAAAATCAACATTTTTCATAGAGTGAATGCATAGACGGTGACTTGTGAAGTCCCATTTTGTTCCCTCAATTTTACCTTTATGACTATTATCTGCTGTTGGAAGGGAGAAGTTCACTTATGTAGCTTAAATGAAAAGCTGCAAAGCTAAGCGTTCACCACCTGTTTGTTCAGTTCTTACAAAAATCTAAATGCAGAAATGAACAGGGAAGTGATTGTGGACAAAATCATGATGATCTAAAAAATTATATGTACAACAGTGATAAAAAAAAAAAAATCAAAGAAAATAAAAAATTAAATTGATTACAAAAACAAAAGCAAGATTGAGATTGTGTACGAGTAGTGCAAATTACCTTAATAAAATAATATGTACACTGTAAATTAAGAAAAACAGTTGCATGAAGGTATAATACAGAATAAATAAACATATATTAGTTTGTACCTGTTTATTTTTGGATTAAATAATAATAATAATTTGTCATGAATCGCTGTGTGCAGGCAGGAGAAGAGTACCCAAACGCAGACTTCACAGGGGCAAAATGTGAACTCAAAAACACTGCTTTATTGCAGGCTCGGAAGCAATACAGAACAAAACTGGGAGACTCTGGGAAACACACAGCATGAGGGAGGAAGCGACAGAGGACTAAGGGAGACGCTAAATACAGAGGGATAACAAGGAAGTGAGAACACACGAGGAACACAGCTGATACGAATAACCATAATGAGACAGGGGAGGCTGGACTGAGCAGAATAAACATGAAAACGCGGGACCTTCACAATAAAACAGGAAACATGAAGTGGGAGTGGAGGAGAGGCAGACGAGGAAGCTAGGGAACACAAGGGAGAGCACAGACATGACCCGCTGGGGAAACGTGGAAAACACGACAGAATAAAACACAAAGGGAAACACGACACGAGAACCCACACCACAATATAAACACAGACACAGAGGGCAGAGACACAAGGGGAATCCAATAAACTAAACGGAACAACCTAGGGATCTTAGAATAAATAATGAACTAACAAGATACAAAAAACACAAGAAAACTAAGAACGCTTGGTCAAAATGACCCAGGACCATGACAATAATATTATGAATTAGTAAATAGTTATTTTACTTTGAAGGAGCTAGAGTCAAATGAAGACAGACTTTCTCTTCTAAAATAATCAATTAGATGATGAACGTTTTACTTTCCTGCTCTGGTTTTAAACCTAAACTTTCGTCGCATTTAAGCCTCATAATAAAAGCTTAACTCACACCCAAGATGTTTTTGGCTTTTAAAGAAGAAAAGTGCTTTTATGTGAGAATTTGACTCAGTTCGTTTTCAATAAGTGTTTTTTTTTTTTTTTTTTACGAGAATCCTTAAGGACCTCAAGATAAGTCAGCTGGCTTTCATATTGATTGCATCACATAAATTGATGTGATGTGGTCCGTGTGCATGGAAATATATATACGGTGGAGATCATGACTGTGAATTAAAGGCTCTCAAGTTTGTCCTATTAAAATTATGGCACACTTAGCAAAATTAAGGACATTAAAACAGATCTGAGTAATGCAGACGTCTCAAGGCATTCGACATACTTGAAGTCTGAGTTTCAGCAGACCAATCTTTAACTTTTCAATCATATTTAGAGAAACGCTTACATTTAACTGCACGAGAAAGACACTTTTTTTTTTCCCCACAGACACTAAAAATTAAAGTTAAGCTATAAAACCAAACTCACCGTTATGCAAACAAACGCAATGTCCAGGTGCATATATTTTATGAAAAACTAATAATCTAATGGGTAACTGCTTTCATTTAAGACAATGAAAGTGATATCGCTTGCTAATTTCATATTAAATATATAACTACTAAGTTACTTTAGATAATAGTGACGGGATGAGAGCGACGATTCTTCTACACAAGGAGACATGCGATATTCCCCCAAGAAAACAAAACTCCAGCTCCACTTATCTCACTCGAACACCTTTAAGCGCCTTGAGTGAGGAGGCAAACAGAACATTTCTGCTGCTCAAGTGACAGTATTGATAAGCATGCCATAGCTCACCTACTCTTAGGAAAATCACGACCAGCTATAAATGCATGCAGTACTGAGCGTGCCGATACAGCCTTAACTTTAGAGTTTTGTAAGAGGCAATGTTTGCAGGAGTTCTGGCATATCATCTGTCTTCATTTGATTATCCAGACAGCCAGAAAGAGACTTGTATTGTTGGGACATGAAGGACTGAGCCTCACAGACATTCAGGAACTGCAGCAGGAGGATTTGTTGTTTGCTGAAGTAACGCTATGCCATATCAAAGCTGAAACATCAGGGAGCTAATGCAATCCTAGTAACAAGCAGCCTTTGATGCCACATTTGATGGCGAGCAGATGTTCTGCAGATGATAGTGCACTGCTCCGTGTGTGTACACAACTTGTGTTTGTGCTTTTTGGTGTGCATATGTCTAGAATTTTTCACTAAAAGCCAAACAGTTTCTGTCTCCCCTCTTTTGTCTGCAGGTGTAAGTGCTGCACCAGAACAGGATTGGAAAGTCAGAAATGTAAGATCAAAGGTAAAAAGGGGCAGAAGATTAAAGAGGGCAATAAGGCTGGCTGCAGCTGAAATGAATGGCTTTTAGCATTGCTTTATGCCGCTGTGAGGAAACATCATCTTTTTGCTTCCGTGTCTATCCTCCAGCAGGAAAGGTGTGAAGGCAACTGTCAACTTTTCTTTTCTTTTTTTTTCTTGCAAAACACCATTAAGAGTTCTACTTTGAGAAACCAAAGTGGGCGCAAAGTGTCTTCATCCCCCCTGGCAAACACAATTATGTCTGAGTATGATTACAGATCTGATTAAACTGCGACTCTTTGTGGATAAATGGGCAACGCTGATTACGATCAACCTTTTATCGCTTCAAAATGGATTGCCCTCAAGGTCCAAGTTGAGAGAGTTTCGGCTTTACAAATTTCCCAAATGAAGGAAACGTACTTGAGAGGTGTTCCCTGTCAATGTGTGAATGCGGGGTAGGGATGCAAATGGTTTTGTAAGAATTTCATTAGGCTGGTATTATTCATCACTTTCTCAAATGTATCCTTGCTCAAAGTCATTTTGCCATATTCCCTCAACAAACTGAGGGTGCTTTATTTTATTACAGTCAGTACCATCAGAGGGTTCACTGAGTGGAGTGGGTTGGGAAGTTAAAAAAAAACCTTTTTAAAGGTTGATTAAATCATTCAATGAAGAACTGATTAAACTGTCAGCAGTGTGGCAAAATAGAGAGCAAGAAAAAGAGAGAGGTGAATGCCAAAATTCATTTATTTACCCCTAGGGTCATTAATTCTATTTTCTCCCTCTGTATGCACGACTGATCCAACTAAACAGTGCCTTAAACAAGTGGCAAGACAAAACAAGGCAATGGGCTCTGGATGCTAAATGGAAACTAAATGAAATTAAGTTAAAGGGGCAAAATTCATCCTTTCTCTCACTGTTATTAAAAAGTTCCAAAAAAATGAGTTGAGTTTTAATACGTTAAAAAAAAACTACCTTAGTACCTCACACTTATTTAACATAGCATATATGGTGACAGGTGATGGATTTCCAGTGATTTCGAGGTTGTAAACTGAATACCGTCCTGCCTACTCTATTTCAATTAACACCTAACCGAATGCCCAGCTGATTGCTTTGCTGCGGCTTTTTTGTGCAGCTTCCAATTTAGTTCTTTGTTAGAATTAATCAGCGCAAACTACGTTTTGATTTGTCACGACCTTTGGCACGCACGGATCGGAAAAAACAGACGCTGCCAAAGCAGAAAAATTGGGACCAATCTCCCTTTCACTCATTTGTCGATACTTATGCAGCACCGACTCAATTTTCTTTTCTGTGACTTGATTACAGAGAACGGTGGCATAAGTTAACAGACTTCGAAAGAAGGCTTGATACAGAACATTGCCATTTCGGGAGGCAGAGAGGTGTAAAAAGATCGAGTGGATGAACCCTTGGCATGTAGACATAAAGTCCCTGACCTGGAGATTTTAAAATAAAGTCTGTCTTTTGTGAGTTTCCAGAGATACAGAAAGGCTAGACAAAATATTCATCATCCAATGCTTTGGTGGGTGTCCTCGGTATTGTTTACCAGGCACAAAGCCAAAATGTGCTATGTTTAGAAGGCAGTCTGGGGATATATGAGAGACATGGCCCAACCATTCTGCCTGTTGCACTCTGATTTTGTGTAGCAGATGCATTTTGATGGTGCTTCAGAGATGTGCCAAGACCTCTGAACACTGGACAGCATGTGTGGGGTTTTTTCTGCCCATTGCTGGTCCACAACACAACAGTAAACACTACAGTTATTGCAGATTATTACAGTCTTCGTGGCCCTGTAACTGATCAATTATGGGGTACAATGAGCAACTTTGGAATATTCTATGTATTGTACGACAGCGGTAAATGACACCCGTCGACAAGGTGCCAGTTCCAGTGCCTATTCTAAAACTACTTCCACACATTTTCACTTACAAAATCATTTGTCAGAAAGCTGGCAGCAGAGTGGGTCCTCAAATGGCTTGTAAAATTGGCGATGCTGATGTCAGTGACTAAGGAAGGGGCTCTACAATCTAAAAAGAGGCTGCATGATTCAAGGGCTATTGTGAATCGTTTATGCTTCCTATGCTACTGTTAAAAGATAAAATTCATTGGTTTAACCCTGACATGCTCTTCATATTTCATGTCTTGACAGTGGTCTGGTTGGATTTTCATCCAGACCAACAATTTCGTCATAATAAGTGTTTAAATTAAATTTTGAACTACGGATCCATTTAGGATACATAACTAACCCATCGGACACAAATGAATGGATGATTATGTTCATAAGAAGAGGAAGAATATGTATTTTCTAGGCTTTACAACACTGTGTTTTAGAGAAAACATCTGTTATAGCATGATATTGTGTTCTGTTTGACCATATGAATCTCAGAACAAATCTATGTTAGGTTTTTCTGTGGTACAGGATGACTTCATCACATTGAGGATCCAATGGACGTGAACCATGAAATCTTGGATTGGAACTTCCTTCCTTCAGCCAAAGCACTGAAGATGGGTCATAGATGGTTCTTCCACATAGGCAATAAACAAGTGACTAAAGAAGAAGCATTCAAATGATTGAATGACCTACCCAGTCTCCAGACTTCCAGAAAATCAGTGTAGGGAGTTGAAACTTTGAGTTGCCAAGCAGCAGCCAAGAAACCTAAAGGATTATGAGGGTTCCTATAAAGAGGAGGGGGCTAAAATGCCTCCTGAGATGTGTGCAAATCTGGTGACCAACTACAAGAAACATCTATCTGCTGCTCTTGCCAAGAAATACCAAGTCATGTTCTGCTTGGGGATATTTCACTATGCATATTTCACTCATTTACATGCAAATCAATTCATAGCATTTATGTAATGTTTTTTTTCTGGAGTTTTTGTTTATATTCTGTTTTTTTCCCTATTAAAATAAAACTACCATAAAAATTAGAGACTCTTCATTTCTTTGTAAGCGAGCAAATGTACAAATTCAGCAGGAGATCAAATACTTATTTCCTCCACTGTACTGTTTTACAACTTCCCTCTTTCAAAGACCAGCAGATGCTTGTTCCTGTGGGAACCTGGGCGAATATGATGGGAACACAAACAGTTCTTGTGTCACTGTCAAGTGTCAGTGTCAAAAATGCACACAGACATGGCGTGCACAGTTTTTCTTGATATGACCCACATTATCTGTCCATCACAACAGATACAGATCAAATTTGACTCGGAAAGCTTCAGTGTAAAAGAAAAATGTAGCACCTGTACACTAGTTTAAAATATTTTCTTTTTTGTATTATGGGTCAATTTAGAAAAAGTAATTAATTTTTAGGCTTTAGGGCACTTTTGCTAAATGCTAAAATGAATTAAATTTGACCCAAACAATATGTAAGTGTTAAACCTAGACATGGTGCAATGTACTTTTTAAGCTTATCCAGCAGGATTGAGAGTTTCAGCTCAAAGAGACAGAAGTTATTTTTCTTTTCTTTTTTTTTTAGGAACTTTTCTTAAATTTTCCAGGTGATGTTAATAAACTAAATTTACCAAATCCAAGGTCATAAAAGTTAGCGTTTCCGTGATACACAGCGTAGAGCTTTTAGATACTATATGTGCCCTCAGAATAGTACCATGGTTAATAAATACCTTAACCACAAGAATCCTTTTTGCTCCTTCAAAGCTGAGATCAATTATTGACAAGGAGCCTTTACTTCCCTCTTCCGCAATAAAAATAAAAAGGGTAGCAAACTTCCTTAAGTAATAATAATCATAACACAAAACTTTATTGATCCATGCTGGGAAACTCTCTTTTAGCTAAACCCTCGCCACAGGCCATCCCATAGCCTCGAGTGAAAGAAAAGGGAATCGTAAAAGAGAATAATTCCTCTCTTTCTGGGCTTTAGATGACGCTTAGATTTTCAGTGTTTAAAGACGCTTGACAGTTCTGACTGCTGAAGAGACTGAGAAATTCAGCTTTTTGGGCAAAGCAAAGAAAAAAAGTGACGATTATTTTCTGGAGAAAAGAGAGTACAATTAGGGAACTCTGAAGTGGCATTATGAGAAATGTTGTAAAGAAATGCTGTTTGTTCTCTCTGTAATTGCCGGGTTGTTTAATATGATAGCAGCCATGTATTCTCAAGGTGCATACCAACAAGCTCGTTCTGAGCATGTGCATGTACACCAGTCTGTGAGTGTGTGTGTGTGTGTGTGTATGTGTGTGTTACCGTCTCGTTTCAGAACACGATTAAGATGCACTTTAGATTCATTTCAGAGCCGCAAATTGCTGCAAGGTGAGACCTGTGGGTCGCATCAGTAAGTTAGACATGTGAACCCATCCCATCTCTCAATTCATTTCACTTTCACGAAGAGAATGGTGCAGAACTCAATAATGACAATATGCAAAAAGCCCCAGAATCTAATTTCTTCACTATCCATCTGAATTACAATGCCATCATTATTATTCCAATGCTGGAATTATACACTCCATCGGCTGGAATAAGCAGTTTCCACCGACAAGCTGACTCTGTGTATTGGCCTTTTTGAAACTGTGTGTGTGTGTGTGTGTGTGTGTGTGTGTGTGTGTGTGTGTGTGTGTGTGTGTGTGTGTGTGTGTGTGTGTGTGCATATGTATGTGTGTGTAATTCTGAAAACACCAGCTTTCACACTGGGATGTGCACTTTGCCACATTATAAGGTTAATTTTTTCTGGCCTACAGTCACCGAACAAAAGATACCGTGTGAGTCAAAATGTGACTTTCCCAAAAAAAAGGGAGTCTCTGTCAAATGTGTGAAAATGTGACAAAAAAAAAAAAACTGAATACATTAAAAGTGATGGATTCTCCTTTGGGAGTGTCAGTGTGTTTAGATCCTACCACATTAATTTCAATTAAGCCACAGTTGGATGGCACACTGTCTCTGGCCAGCTGTGAGTACATAAGGACAGTACCTGCTGTTGTCAAGCTGTCCTCACATCACACTTGCATGTATAGTTAGAAAAAGGAGTTTGCCTTCATTTCATGGACTGTTACATAAATTATTGTTTAAGAGTTAGCCTCACACCGCATGAGCTGACATATACTCATCGTCAGTGTTGTCGCTAGGACACCGTAGTTTGAGTCCCATCTGGATATTTTTTCACTTCTTTGGTTGCTTTTGACTCAATTTTAAATTTTTGCTCAGTCACTGGTTGGAGTGAGTGAACAACTTGTTTAGTGCTATGAAGTATACACCTTCACAACAGAAGCCCTGCACATTGAAAAATGTCAAGTTGGGAGTGACAGACTGGTCTCAGTAATACCATAAACTGTTGTGTCATGCTCTCTGCACACAACTGAGACAGGCCAGTGGCTTTGGCAAAAGAGTATTATTTGACACCCCAGGAATAAGAACGGGCGCCTTAGACAGGAAGCAACTCAGCAGTATATGAATGAAACTCGGTCATGTTGTCAGTTTGTATTGGCCTTTTATGAAGTCACCCTCAAAACCTTGTGTCCTTCATCGGCGCTTGTATTTTTGCAATAATTCATGGCTGCCTGTATTTTTCTTACTATCGCTTTAAGAATACGGTGCCTAATGGCTTTCATAGATGAATATGTTTTCTCTCAGAGCGAAACAGCCTTGATCCAAGCCATTAAAAAAGATCGGGCTCATATTGAATTCAGCAATGTGAAATTTGCATGCTCACTCTACAACAGTTTGGGAACTTTGGCCCATTGATTTATACAACAAAATGTATGGTTCATTCACTGCTTTTTCATTTAGATCTTCTATCATTGATGCTGTTCTGAAGTAGATGTAAATTACTTTTTTGGAGAGGTGGTGGCTCATGCTTTAAAGTCACAAAAGAAAAGCAAAAAGCAAAATGTTTTCTTCTGAAAAAGCACAAACAACGAACGCTCTGCTGACTGTGTCCAAATTGTTCAGGTTTATTCAGAAGTAAAATAGAAAGCTGAGAGGCTGTGAATGGGTGGACAACTCAAACCAAGCCCATATATAGTTTAATAAAACATCCGTCATTCATTTAATGCTTTTACCAGAGCATCTTGAGTGCATCCATTTAATATGGGCACTTCTAGTGGGAAATGAAGGTCTAAACCTTGAGTGCCACGACCACTTCTCTCCTTCCATTACAACTACACTTTCCTGCCAACAGTAAGTTGACAGGAAAAACAAAAGATCCTGCTAGGATTCATTTCAAACAAGCAGTCCTCCAACAACAATAATACCTGCTGCCTCGTCCTACCATCTAAAACAAAAATTCAAATTGTTTCCAGTTTGTATTCTTTCTCGCTGTTTGTGCTTGCTCTTTGGTGAAGTCAAAATCTCAAAGTAATGGAGCCAGCGCTCATTTCACATGCACCTGTTCACACCACAGCTAGAAAGTGCTTACCGTATTAATGTGTGCAAATTAATGACTGCGTGTGATATAAAATCCACGTGTAACAATAACAGACCCATCATATTAACACTTGATATTTAAGGTTGTCTCACTTACACTGCTCGCATCAGCTTTTTTTCTTCCAGCAGTGTCAGAAAAAAGTAAGTAAGTAAAATAGATAATAAAGTAGGCTCTGTTTTAGGGTGTCTTTACCTTGTGTGCAGTTTTCCTCAGTTTACAGGTAATATGTGGCATCACAGTGGCAATAAATAAATAAATGTTTCATCTGTAAAGCAGTTAAAAGGTGAAATATTGTAACAATTTAATATTCAAGATTCAAGATCCTAAATCTTGAATCTTGAATACTAAATTGTTACAATTTATATAAATAGCTAATGGTTTTTTAATGTAACTAATGCTCTGCTACTATACACCAGCTTTGAAAATCATAAACACGACTGTTGTTTTTATTAGCTAATTGTTAAATTATGAACCTTTGTATTAGTGTCACAAATGTGTTGAAAAATTATCAATGTTATCAAAAGACTATCAATTATTATTATCTTTAAAGTTAACTTTATGTGGATAAAGAAATTAGTTTCAGTTCACAGAGCTAAAAAGCTAAAGAAAGAAAAGAACTAATAATGTGGAGAAAACACTACTGTACTTGATGTCTGTGATAAATAAATATATTAGTGCTAATTTATTTTTATGGCTTAAACACTTAAGGCAAAATGTGATGTATGAAATCTCCCTGCACACAGTCATTTCTCTACTGTCAAACAGGATGGAGATACTGCCGCTATCTCCCTTTACATAAAAGCCTTCTGGAGAGGATGTTAGCAAATAAGCCTTGATCAAATAAAGTGAGACATAATCACATCACACAATTTAAATGGAAATCTTTGCAGCATCCAACGCACAGTGTGAGTATTTATCTGAGACATGGCCCTAGTCATTCATAAACATGCAAACACTCACTGGTGTGTGAGGTGGATTGGATTAAGGCTTGGCAAAGCCTGGAAGCTCAGGTGTTTGTTCATGTTTTATGTACTCGTGTTGCGTTTATATTTCTATGAGCTGTTTTTAAAAGCATTAGAAAAAGTATGTTTTTCTGCTCATTTACATACAAATGCACACGCAACGGTTCTGTCCATAGTAAATGAATGAAAGAATGCATAAAACATATTTCTTTTGAAAAACTCTTAAAAAACATGTTAGGATTATTTTAATTAACCTCAGTGTTTAGCGCTCTTTAGCAGATGCTAGCAACTAGCATGCTAAATTGGTTAATTAACCTTTTTAGATGTTAAATATCAGCAATGTCAAACACTCAGCATAAAGATGGGATTTATCTACTTTTACCTAAACACATGACACCAGATGTGATGCTGAAGGCAGTTCAGTGCTGACATCCAATAAATACATATGCTAGATTGAAAAATAGCAATTTTAAAGATTATTGCATTTTTTCATATTGCAATCTCGGCATTGCCTTTTGAAAAAATGTGGCTAACGTTTTATGTCTTTTTGCCTTGTTCTGTCAGTGTTTATTGAATATATCTCCAGCGATGTGTGAGAAGCAGAAGTACAAGAAGACTGGCAGGAACCAGAAAGAAGTCTTTCCCCTCATTACCCTTCCTCCCATATGACACAAATGTGAGATGTGAACAGCTGCTGTAGTACAGCTGCAGATTCTTTGCTTTTTTCAAAATACACCACAAATCCCATCTGCATCTTTCGGACTTTACCTAGTCTTCTTTTTTTCCTCTCCCTGTTTTCCAGTCTCCCAGTAGCCAGAGGGCACAATCACACAACCAGAAAGTCAATCAGGAAGCTTATTAAACATGACACTCGCTGAGCGCACTCTATATGGATGAAGGATATAGGCTGTAAGGTCTACCTGCCAATTAGGAGAATAAAATCAATCATAGCAGTCAATGTAAACTCTTTCCCACTTTTTCCATCCCTTCTTCTCACATTGTGCTTCTTCATTTCCTGTGCTCACAAAACCCTCTGGCCTTCACTGAAAATATTCTCTACCATAAATGCCAGTACTGCTGTTGCACACATTCATGCACAGCTCACTACAGAATAAACAAGGAAACACAGTCCCCGTCTACACAGGCATGCAGACACACACAGAGAGAGAGAGAGACTACTACACTCCAGAAAGCTATTCATCACAATTTAGCCACACCATTAGACAAAGAGAGCCAATAACACCCTCAATAGAATACCATCCCCCCCCAAAAAAGAACTAAACAAAAAAAGAAAAAAAACCCCACAGCCACACACTTTCTCCTCCATGACACTCATTTTCCTCTCCATTTGTCATTACCGTCTCTCACACTTTTTAATTCTGGCTAAACTGTCATCCATCTTTTGTCCCCTTAAAAACAAGGCTATACCATTCAGTGAATATAAACTGAAAGTCAGTGAAACTAAAGGAAAAAAATATGCTTTTATTTTTAAAGGCAATGAATGTGTTATTTAACCAGATTACTTAATGTAGCCACAGTAAGTTGTGTATTTTCAACCCAATTTCCAAATCGTTGGAAAGCTATATCACATGTAAATGAAACAGAATGCCATGATTTTCAGTTCTCATAAACTCACATTTTATTCACAGTAGAATAGAAAACATATCACCTGTTTAAACTGAGAAACTGTTGTCAACCCCTTTCTTGCGTTTATTACGGTCTTGTGATTATTCAGACTAGACACGATTTCCTTCGTGTCTAGTCTGTTCCTGGTCTCGTCTCTGTCTTGTCATCAGCATCTCTTGTTGTCATCTGTAGCGTTCCCGGTCATATTCCTGTGTCTGTCTGGTCTTTCTGTGTTCTACCTGGTTTCCCTTTCCTTTCATGTTGATTCATTTGTGGTCCAGTCCCAGTGTCAAGTTTATGTGTCTTAGTCTGAGTCTCTGTGTGCGTTACTTCCTATTTTATTTTGATAGTCTCCCATCTCATGTATTATGTTCAGTTTTGCATCCCCTCTCTCATCAGTCTGTGTTTATGTTGCCTGAGTCTGTGTGTATGTGTGTCCCTGTGTCTTCTGTAAGTTCTGTATTTTCTTGTAGGGTCCCAGTTTCCTTAGTTCTTAGCTCCTACTTTTCTTCTTTGTCTGAGTTTGTGTGTAATTAAGTTTCTAAATTCATCTGCATCTTTCAGTTAATCCTTTTCCCCTCTGAGTCCTGCTATTGGGTCCTGCCTGGCCTGCCACACAGTGCATTATAATAAAAACTGTTACAGGGGAAACATAAGGCTGGAAAATCAAGCGGTACAACAAAGAAACAGCTGGAGGAACCATTTTCAACTAATTCACTTGAGTGCATATAAAATAAGAGCATCTTAGAGAGGCAGAGTTTCATCAGTCTTCATCTGTAAATATTAGGATAATTTCCTGTAAATGTGAAATTCTAAAGACACTGAATATCTCATCATCTAAAATGCATAAAACCAACAAAAGATTCAGGCAATCTGGAGAAATCTCTGTGCGTAAGGGACATGGCTGAACATCAGTAGTGGACATCTGTGATCTTCCAACCTTATAAACAGGCATGGAAACCACTTCATGGGGTCAGGAACACTTCAAAAAAATCACTGTCTGTGCCATGTACAAATGTAGTGTAAAGCTTTGTCATGTAGGAGTATTGGTGGAAAGCCACAATCAATGCTGAAAGATATCTACAGGTTTTAGAGCAATATAAGCTCCCATCCAGAAAACGTCTTTTCAGGGAAGACCTTGCAGATTTTAGCAAAACAGAGCTAAACTGCATCTATTACAAGAGTATGGCTTTGCAGTAGAAGAGTGCAGGTGCTGATCTGGCCTGCCTGCATCAACTGAAAACATTTGGTGCCTCATGAAATGAAAGGAGGAGGTAGCATCTTATGTCAGAGAAAAATAGCACAATATTCTTCTTTTCTTAAGAAGAAAGAAAAAACTAACACATTTCATCCCCTGATAACACACAATAAAGTAGTGGACCTAATCCTTGATGGGCAGGAGTGGCAACAATGATTAATAAATCAACATTAACAAAAAGTATGATGTCCAGATACAAAGATGACCAAAGTAATAAGCTAATGTTTTTTTTTGCCATAGTGAAATGTCTCAGTTTAAACAGCCAGCTGATTGATTGATGTCTTTCCTATGTTCTATTGTGAATAAAATATGGGTTTGTGAGATTTGCAAATCACTGCAATCATTAAAAAACAATTTATACAGGGAGTGTTGATAGTTTTACACAGCTTAATTTAAAAGCTTCACATTAACTTAATAGTATATGACCCAAACCCTAACTTTAGAGTTAGCATGTTAATTAAAGTAATCAAGGTAATTAAAAGCCAACCTTAGAAATTAGCGTTAATTGTATCCCTTTTAACACGAATCTCTTAAAATCTCCACACAGAACAAATTGATGCTGAGCCCTGGCAGATTCAGAAGGATTTTGATGTTTAGTATATTTTTTCTGAGTTCTGTATAAGACAAATAAATAAACCGAGACATCCAAATAGTTGAAACCCAGAGAACACTTTTTTTTAAACATTTATCTGTCAGCTTAACCTCTCCTGATCCCCCTTCAGTATCCTCTCCACCTTCTTTCTCATCAAGCCATTGATGAAGTGCTTCAGGAAAAAAAGGACTTCTTAAAGTCTTGCCAAAAGCTTGTTGAGACATAGTAATAGGCCCACTAGACTGGTGATGATGAAAAAGAGAGATCTGCTCACAAGATCTCATTTCAGAGCCAGTGACTGGAATGCTGTAGGCAAAAACTTGATTTGTAAGCATGAACTAACAAAGATCACTAGCACCACCTATAGATAAGCTGTGAGGGTGCACAACTTCAGGCCAATGGAAGTCATGGCAAATCAACATGAAGGGTGTAAATGTGTATTTAGATACAAAACACAGGTACAGATGTGAGATATAATTTTTTGTGGCTGGTTGTGGTAGTTTGCACCTTTGAAGATGCTGGTGTTCACCAGACAGGAGCTAGTTTTACTAGCTTGTACTTACTCCAGGTTTTATGTCTCCCAGGGACACCGGGGCTCAGTACGGTACCATGACAATTGTAAAAATGGCTAATTGTGCCGTATTGAGGTGTGTAAACCATATTATCCCAGTAATAGTCATACTTTTGGACAACTTAATTGGTTTTAGCAATTGTGTTACTGAATCGCCATCAACGTCTACAGCCTAGACAGCGACTCTTGTATTTTTCCCAGTTATGAGTTTGCCTTTAGATTTCTATCAAATAGAATAACAGCTTGTAGTCTAAAGTGCTTTGAGTGGTCAGTTAGACTAGGAACTGCTATATAAATGCAAATCCATTTCGATTCCCCAATCCAGGAAAAATCCTGGATTCTTGCATCTTTTCTGTGAGTAATCCATTGATACATGATTGGTATCAAATAACAGGGGGAAAAATGCAAAAACAAGAAAGAAGAAAAAAATCTGTGTTATTACACAACGAGTCAGTAAAATCCAAGTAGTGCTTGTTATGTGGAGATATATGAGAAGTGATTCCCCAGAATTTTTTTTCTGGGGCTGCTTTAACCAGTGTTCATCGCTATTATGTCGTAAATAATCTCACATACACACACATGCAATTTTATGTCCCAAAGTAATAAGACAAAACCTAGCAAAGTCGTGACACAGCACCTGAAAGATCCATCTGGCATCTCTACTGTTCACTGAAGCCTCATCAGAAATGTCTCAGTGGAAGGGTGGCTGTCAAGAAGCCATTCTTAGGGAAGGGGAAGAGGGAGAAAAGGCTGAGTTATGCCATCAGTGGTATCTTATAGAAAGATGCCTTCAAATCTAAAATTTTTGGTTGAAGTTGTTGTCAGTATTTATGTAGGAGGTCATGAGAAAGGTACAACATAGAGTTGCAACAGCTATCTGTAAAACATAGTGGAGGCTTTGGGGCTGCATTTCAGTCAGTGGTGTTGTGGAGAGGTTGTCAAAAATTAATGGCACACTGCCAAAACAGTGAAAGCATACCTGGATAGAAAAACACACAGTGGAACACTATCGGTCATGGATTGGCCTCCTCAGAGCCCGGACCTTAACATTATTGAACCAGTGGGGGTTCATTTTGACAGAGAACAGAACAAAAGGCAGCCAATGCCCAAAGAAAAGCCTTGAATGCTCTTTAGGAAGAACAAGAACAAAGACCAAATACCAAATACTGATTTTCCACGTTATTAAAATTGTAAACATTCTGCTTTAGCTAATAAACTGCTGCACTCTTTTCCCATTTTACTAGCAAAATATCAAGAACTGACAGGTACCTGAAAAATTTTTGCATAATACTGTATTTTAAATGAACCTCTGCCTTTTGATCCTTTCCCGAGTCTTGGACAAAATGACACACACACAAAAAAATCAATTAGTGTAATCATGGCTCCCAATGGAGCTGTTTAAGGTGACTTTGGCGTTCATCCAGCAGATGGCGCAGTTATTCACATAATACATTTTTATCGATAGAAACGTCAGTTAAAGTTTACTAGGCTGAAGGCAAGAATGCTGCGTGTTTTTCTTTCATTGTGAGTTCCTATGCTATAAGGAGAAAATTATAATCCCACTTATTTGTAACAGAGTTTAGGTAACTTTTAAGTTGTAAGAGTGTAGTGCCAGCTTCAATAATATATCACCACATTATCTGAAGTCCTGAACATCATTGTGGAATAACGACTTTCAACATAGGAAAAAAAAAGGAACAAAATAATTTATTTGACCTGATTTGACAAATACAGAGATGGAGACATGTTGGCAGAGAACAGCACTGGGGACAGGGCCACCACTCCCTTTTTGTTAGCAGAACAACAACAACAACAAAATGCTGTTGCTTCCATTTTCATGGAACTGGTTTCGAGTGAATTAGAGTCTTAAATTGAAAGGCGTGGCAGACAAATACAGGTAGTGCAGCATACAGGTAGGTCATCTTCAGATTTCCTTCCCTCGGTCACAAACATGGTGTAGGATCCACATCCAGAATCCAAGAGCCTCATACCGCAGACCTTACAGGAAAGACACACTTTTAGACAAACAAACTGTGACAACAGTGACTTGTATTACGTATATAAATTCATCACAGCGATACTGTGCAAATAACAGCAAATAATACGCATCACTTTGGTCCACTCGAAGCTTTACTAACCGACATATCCTAAGCTCTGTAACTCAACAGCGTGTCGTCATAAATATGGCATTACCATTCAAGCCAAATCCAGTTTCTTCTGTGTTTCTGATAGCTTTTCCTGGAGTCGTTTTTTCCTCCAGTCCAGAAACCTTCTCCTCATTCTGTTCGCCTGCCACCCCGCCAAGAAGCCGGCAGCGAAAGAAACCACAACGGCGACCTGTAGTGTCCTCTCCGAGACGTCTGCCATGTTCACCTCTGTCTGACAGATGCACACATTTGTGGAAGCATGAAAATCTTAATACAGGAAGTGAACTCCTGCGAGTCTTTTTCTTCTTCTTGTGCTGGGTTTACTAGCAATTAGCTAACTGCTCAAGCGTGCCACCTACTGGGCTGAAGTGTGTAGCAGAAGGTTAGCAGACAAGCTAAAGTTGAGAAAATAGCAACTAAGTACCTAAATACCTAATTAACAAAATAAATAAATTCTTTATTAAGACCATTCTTCTTATAAGTGTTGAATACTGACTAAGTGTTTACTACAGTGTTTCTTTTCATTTCTAGATACGTTTTTCAAAATATCATAGACTCGTGGTTACTTTATTAGGCACACCTGTTTAGCTACTCATTAATATAAATTTCTAATTACCCAATCACAGGATAGCAGCTGAATGGATTTAGGTATGTATGCATGGTCAAAACAACATTGTAAAGTACAAACTGAGCATCAGAATGGGGAAGAAATGGGATTTAAGTGACTTTGAATGTGCTATTGTTGTTGGTCTGAGTATTTTAGACACCGCTACTCTGTTTGGAAAGAAAAAAATATCCAGTGAGTGGCTGTTCTTTGGGTGAAAATGCCTAGTTGATGCCAGAGGTCAGAGAAGAATGGCCAGACTGCTTCAAGCTGTAACTGTAACTCTAATAACCACTCGTCGTCACAACCAAGGTATGCAACTTTTGGAATGTGGTGGAGTATGACATTTGCATCATGGATCTACAGCCAACAAATCTTGTCATGCTATCATGTCAACATGGAGCAAAATCTTGAGGCAAATTTTCAGCGCCTTATTGAATCTGTGCAATGAACTGTTAAGGCTGTTCCGAAGCTAAAAGCAATAGCAAGATTTACCTAATAAAGTGGCATGTGAGTGTAGCAGTCACTTCCTGTGTCGCTGAGGTTTGTGAATTTTTCCCTTTGTGATGCTTTTAGCCTCTGCTATAATTGATTAATCTTTTCTTTTTATAATTGAATCTGTAAATGACCTGTTTGGTTTTCAGTTTTTATCATGTGTTTCTATATCAACAATCAAATCACAGCTTAAATGAACACTTATTAGTAATATAGTAATAATAGTAATATTAGTTATTGAAAGTGCAAAGAAAAAATCTGAAAATTGGAAAGCAATTTGTGGTTGCTTGTTGTAGCTTGTTTTCACAGCGAAAGGTTTTACTAAATACTGATAAGCAGTAACGCGTTACTGCCCATCTCTGTAATCCAATTACTTTTTTCAAGTAACAAGTAAAGTAAGGGATTACTATTGCAAAAACGGTAATTAGATTACCGTTACTTTCCCGTAGGAAAGCTGCGTTACTGCGTTACTAAAGCCGTGAGTTTTTTGCGAGGATGTCTCATGACAGTGACAAGTGCGACGTTGGTGACAACAGCTGTGTGCAGATCAACAATGGATAATATATCCAGTGCGGGAGAGAGTATGAGCGTGCAGCGTTTAAAGCGTGGAAGTACTGACCTTATTTTGAGTTTGATTCCATAAAAAGTGACAAAAACATAAACTCGCGGATTCTTCAACTGACCGCTGCGGCTCACCTGCACCAGGGCAAACCTCCGCCTACCCCACTCCTGCTTTACAGGTGAAAATAGAGCAACAGGACCACTAGTCTTTGACTTTATTTATTTTCTGCTGTGTTTTACTTGCATCTATTTGAAAGACTGAGTGTAAACACAAAAAAATATTTTATTTTATGTGCTGGAATGTGCAGAAAATAGGTTTAAATATTAAACTTATTTCTTCCAGTCAGAGAATGTTGCATATAATTAAAGTTTTGCTTGATGCATAAAGTTAAACGATTAAAACTAATAAAACAAGTTTTAAAAAGAGACTTTTCCATTTGATTACATTTTATATGATGGATTATGCAGAAAAAGTAGAATTGGGCTGAAAGATCTATTCCTTTATCACCTATTCAGGTTGTAAATCGTGTTTTTAAAAAGTAACTAAGTAATTAATTACTTTTGAAAATAAATAATCAGTAAAGTAACGGGATTACTTTTTGGGGGAAGTAATTAGCTACTGATTACTTTTTTCAAGTAACTTGACCAACACGGCTGATAAGCAATCTGATATTCTAACTGCTCTATGATACTGTGGGATAAAACCTGCAGCACCAGTGCATTCTAGCCTTTGCACCATATGTGAACATGATCATTTGATTTGCAAAGTGCAGTTCTGTCTACTTTGCAATATGTATTATTGCAAAGTGGAAGTGTTTAGGAACCACAGCAAGTCAGCCAGACCACGTGGCAGACCACATAAAGTTACAGAGCTGGGTCACCGGGTGCTGAGGTGTGTAAAAGTCATCCACGCTCTGCTGATTCAATAAAAGCAGTTTCAAACCAACTGTGGCATTACTATCAACACAAAACTGTGCACCAAGAACCTCATGACATGGGTTTCCATGGCTGAGTAGCTTCTCTGGATGTATTATAGGTGCCTCACTTCACAGTAGTTCATCCCGTAAATGTACTTTTTGCAAACCTTTGTACATTTATACTTACAATTGGTTTTCCAAAAAGAGAAGAAATTCAATTAAATAAATTCAATTGATAGTATTATTTCTGTCATTGGTAATTTTCTATACATGCTGATATCCCAGAAATATCATATTCTCAGTTCCTTGGCTATGATACATCCTGCTTTGTCTGTTTTACCATACAGCTCCTATTTCAGATAAATAAACACAGTTTTATCTTTCATCCTTTATGTTAACTAACAGCACAAAATCCAGTTAAATAAGAGACAGGATTAAAATAAAGCCAGGTTTATTTAAGTATCAAACAGTAAAGAACATCAAAATTCAATTAACATAGGTCACTAACTCAAAAATTGACAACATCCAGAGATTCTTAAATTTGTTGAAATAGCTCATGTGCTAAATGTTTGTGTTCATTTCTTGCATGTCTTTAAAATCAAGTTTGATAAAGTGAAACTGTTTTTTTTATCATAAAAGATACTAATCAGTCTGTGTTGTACAAACAAAGCATTTAAGCATTGAAAAAAAACAAAATTAAAAGTAAGTAACAAGTACTATACACATTAAAAAAGGCATTGTTTAACCAAGTTTGACAAATACTGTGTATGACTACCTTTTGTACAATGTCACACAAGAAAACTGAATTTGGTGGCTGCATAGCCCTGATTCTGACATGGCAATGTTTAAAAGAAACCAAAAAAAAAAAACCCCAAATGTTAATGCTCGAGACATTTTACATACAGCAGTTTCCCTTTTTAACAGTTAAGGGATGAAATCCTGCTCCATTCTAAATGACTGAAGAGGTAACGTATGAGAAGAATGTAACCTGAAGGAAGTCACAGAGGTGAAGTTTGCGAGTTGATATGTTGTAAAATGTAGTGATTGTAGTGGTAGTATCTGTTTCGGTGAGCACCCAGTTGTACGAGGTTTATTAAATTCGCTTTGTCTCATGCTACATTGCAACCCCAGTGGAAAAAATAAGTCATATTTCCTTCCTGTCATTATGAGCACTGTGTGATTACAGACATCTACGACTGGTAAAAAATCTTGGTCGCTCCACTCGAGCTCCGGTGTGGTTTGTGGTCAGAATCTTCACGTTAACAAATCACTTCTTTCTTTATTTCTTTATTTTTTAAAACTTTTTCCAAATATGAGCTCTATCACTCCTTTCTCATGAAGTTTTACACATTCCAGTATTATAAATGTACACTTTGTATTGTCAAGTCTTTGGCACATAAACCATTTGCTTGGCCAACAAGTGTGCACTTAAAGTTCAGAGATGTTTGAGAACTGTGCTCTCAGAATGGCTCAGTAACAGCGCTGTTTTGTTCTAGATTATCTTGCAACAGACTTCCAAATTGACTTAATGAACAGTTTGAGTTATTAATTACAAGTCATGTCACCAACTTTAACCTGGATAAACGTGACCAAGTGAGGATAAAATGGACTATCTTAAAAGTCCAGCAGCAAGACTTTGTAAAGTTTAAATGTGTTACTGAGGTAAAGCACCCTAGAAGTTTATAATGATATAATACAGTATCCAGTGATTATGATCTGCACAAATTAACAATGCCCAAGCTCAAAAATTATTATTACAGGTCGTACTTCAATATACCGTAGCTGCCATCTGTTTGGCGACAAACTATTTACAATCTATAGCAGTTCAGGTACAAAGTAAAGAGAGACAAAAGTAAAATAACTGTTTGAGCTCTTAAATGTCCTAACATGTACAGTCACAGTGTCCAATCTGTGGACAAAGTGTGGTGTAAATGTAGTAAAAGCCAGCATATATTTGGATCAGACGTTCGTGATGTATTGCTGATGACTTAGACAGGTTTCGGGAATCGGCACCGACTCGTTGCTCTTAAAAATTAACGAGGCGATCGAGGACTCTGCTCACAACCGGCTCTGCTTGAGCCTGTCGATGTGGTAGCAGAGTTTGAGCGCTGGTCCCAGCTTCAATCCCAGGTACTTCATCATCATCTCGCTTTTCAGAAGAAGTAGGGCGTCCCCATCTATTTCCTGGAATATAGCAAGATATAGTTGTAAAGCAACAGAAAAAAAGGGTTACTTTAAATATTCCACTCAAGTGCTGTGTGAGAAATGGAGGCAGCACAGTGACTTATTTAAAAGGCTCGGGGACAAACCTTCGTGCGCTTTAAAAATTCTTTAATAATATTCATGCAGTTTCCATTTCAGCTCATTTACATTCAGGACCACAGGGCACTGGGTGACAGATAATTTGAGCTACAGCTGTCATATAAGAGATTTTTAAATAGAAAGCATACCCTGCTTCTTGTAAGCTGTGCCCCAGTGCATGTTGGGAAATGAGCTCAGTTCCAGTACATTTAGTATTTAAGTTACACGGCATTAGGTGGGTCGGACTTACATGCTTCCTGAATGCTTCCGCATGGGGTCCCAGAGCTTGGGGATCAGCATCTTTAATGAACCAAACCACATCCTCCACACCCCAGCTGGAAGGGTCCTTACCAACAGGACGCTTGCACTCTCCGGCTTCTGACATCGGGCTGTAGGCTAGATAGCAAAAGAGGACAGGCAGGGTGAATTTTTATTCTAAAAAACAAAAACAAAATTTATGATCTCATAATGTTGCCTGAAAAGAACTTAGAACACAGTCTGTAGACTCTGAAGTGATGCGAAAGAGCCTTTACTGCTCATCTGGGGTTTTTTTTTTTTTTTTTTGGCTTCTGTAAACACTTAAGAGATAACGTCTCAATCGCTAGTTTTGAGTTTTATTAATAGCGCAGCAGTCTTTTATTTTGAAATTTCACCCAGTTAGATTTACATAGATGATGAAGGAGGGTGTAATTTAGCTTGTGAGTAAAAAGTTACTGAGCAGAATACTTGGTTTCTCAGCCAATCAACCCCTCTCTTTCCTTACTTCCTGTTCGAATAACGTAGATGGCGTCGGCCAAAATTCTCAACTCATCGTTTCAAAATAAGTCGGCAAAACAATGCTTGTGATAATGACGATTTGGAAAATGCTAGAAGTAGCTGGCCTAGCTCTGTCTGAAGGAAATATTACAGAGACACTGTCACCTCCTAGGCTAACCAATTAGGGAAAACAACAATTAAAAATTGTATATTACAATTTTACAAAGTGTTACCTTCAAGTCACACTGAATTTAGGCAGTATTAGCATGTGTACTACTTATGCCAAGCTTCTTCTCATGGGTCTTCCAGAGATTGCTGATCTCAGCATATTTAGGTAGAGGTCTCAGGTTAATCTTTTTGCATTGCACAGAATTCAATTATATTGAAGCTAAAAAAAAACTCCAGGGTTTCTCACACTAAAGCTACAGCACACCTGACTGTGTGACTTTACTTGGGCAGATCTATGATGGAAACTGTAACATCACCCATCCCAAACCACTTACACCACAAATGACATTATTATGCTGTAAACTAGCACAACTATAGATGTAGGCAGATGTTAAAGAAATGCGTATGAAAATAAATGCAAACATCTCTTGAATGATGAGTGATCTGGGCCTTCATTGGTCTAAATAATTTCATCTCTAAAGATATGGATAACATAATTACAATGCAAGTATAAACCAACACTAATGGCACAGGTGATGTGCATGGAAGTGCACCTGGCAATAATTTATAGCCTCACCATTTCTGTTTCCTTCCTGGTGACTTCCTGGGCTTGACGCTTGTCTGCACATGCCTGCTGTAGCAGAGCAACTGCTGCCACGGTAACCGTAGGACTGCTTCATCTGATACTGTGACGTCGTGACGCTGAATGCAGAGTCACTGGGATCTATAGCATAGCGCCTCGAGTCCACCGGTGGGTCACATAAAAAATCATCAGCCAATGGCGTCTCCGCTGGGGAGGGAAGTACAGGAAGTGGCATTGTTAAAGCCAAACCCAACAAAAAAAAAATGTTGCTTTCTTTAACATGACCATTGCAATTATACTGTGAGATATCCCATCATGGTTATCAGAGGATGTACCCTAACAACCCTGAATGAAACGACTTTCATGGATTATCATGAAAGCTTGATATGCCTGAGTTGCACTGAGGCAATGGCAAAAAAACAAGGTTAAATTAAAAAGCTAATGACATTTCCTGTTGGCCTTAGCTTTAGACTGTGTTAGGCGCTAGTTGATATTAACAAGCAAAAAGATGCTGAACATAGTACAAGCTATTATAGCTTAAAAATCATTGCATAAAGCTCAATGTATAGCCTCAAAACACTGCAAGTGTGGCTGTATTGTTCAAACTGGGTGATAGATACAAAAAGTAGAAGGACTGTGATGACCATATGAAATTTATAATGAGTCAAGAAAAAAAGATTCTTAATATCGTACTATATTTTCAGACCAGTATAAAGCCTTTGGGTGTATATAGTATATTAGACAGCTTCCTTTCACCAGACTAGAATAATATAGAAAGAACTGTATAATAAATACAAAGCTAATCTTTAGGTAAGCTGCATTAAAGCCCCCGCGGTCTGTAACTGTATGGATCTGAAATGGATGAAAGATAGTCAGTAATTCCTCAGAGTCTGCTCCCTTTGTGCCGGCTTTTCAGCTTGTCAATAATGTAAATGCTTGCTAGTTAAGTCAGAACCAGGCAGATACAGATTTTCCTAATGACAGATTTATAACATCGAAATATGCTACTAAGATGATTTTGCATTACTTCTGCATTATGCTCATGCAAAGGTTAAATGTACTGCTATTGTGTTCTGAAAAATCAATTATGATTAAGATCTGGGCATGCAAATTCGAAGGATTACACACCCCCACATGCACACAATAAGGCACACGTGCCCTACAGAATGTATTTTGATACTTTTCAAATATAAGCAGTTAGATATATAAGCAGTATTTTGCTGCATATCTACGAGTTCATTGCAACAGCTAAAAAGTCGTCTTTGATCTTTACATCATAACGTATTACTGCGGCACATACTATATATATGTGCGTGTTAAAAATAAGATTTAGAAGATTAGTCACTCAAAAGGAAATGTATACTTCCAATATACATAGATGCTCCTGAAATGCTTTTTTTCCACTGGAGGAAAAAAAATATCAATATCTGTCTGGGTGGCACCACGGGGATCGTGCTGATTTTTTTGTCTGCATGCATATGCGCATGTGCACTTCATCTCTGTGTCTACAGTCTGACATCAAACACTTTTCATGATTTGCATGAACAAAGAGCAAACGGCTGGTCCTTGACGCATGAGATTCCCCCCTCTAACCTTAAATACGCTAAAGGCAGCCTTTAAATATTTGCTTATTCAAAGCAAGGCTAATCTTTAGGGTGGGAAAGATGTTTTTAAAATGAAAGAAAGCATGGTTGTATGACTTTTGTTTCCTATTTAAAAGAATATTTAAGATTCGTACTTCTAAAAATCTTATTTTCTAAGCAACTAAGGAAAAGAGGCTGGGAAGATTGGAAGGGAAAACAAAATATGTAACTGGGTTATGTGTGAAGGTGTGAGCCCTTTATCCTAAATAAAACCACATATACTTGTGGTTTAAATTAGATAAATAAATTAGGGAAAACCAGTCACTAGTGTATTTAGAGAACAAAAATGAAACATCACACTGGAAAAAAAATAGACAGAAGCATTTTATCTTGCCCCTCAATTAAAGTCAAAGGCAGAGTAGTAAAGGATGGGGGGTTGTGGGGGTGGGAGATAATACAAGAAGTAGACAAAACAAAAAAGAAGAAGGGGGAGGCCACAAAGTCACACCATCACTTCAACCAGTGAATGCACAATGAGAATCACATTTTGAAAAACCACCATTGGTTAGCTTTCCCTTAATCGTTCTTCCTATTATTCTGGGCCATAGTTCACATCTGTTTGCATGCATATGTGTGAATGAATGTGAGACCGTATGGTTGATTATGTGTATGTTGGAATATGTATGTTTATCTTTAATGAATGGCTTATTTCTCCACTATTGTTATTATTAATGGCCAAGCTTCTTTATGGAAAAACTGATCATTATAACTGTGCCTGTCTTTGTGTCTTTTTACCTGTCAGGACCTGTGGTGTGGCAGAATGGGGGACGATGGCAGCGTCCTGTGGGATGGAGCCCATCTCTGGCTCTGGTGTGCTGCTGGGAGGAGAATTGGCTAGAGGGGACATCACCATCCGGGGCTTCAGCTACAGGGGAACATACACATGCAGTCGCTAATTAGAGGTTCTGCATGTTGAAAACTGACATGGGTGAAAGAAAATCCTTAGCTATAGATGTAGAGTTCCTATAATGCAGCACATACTATAAAGTCTGGTTAATGGGCTAGGCTAAAGCACATTACTGTAGATTTACAGCTGAGGACAAAAGCATCTTGTTGTGAGCTTTGTTTAAAAGCAAGCAGGCAACCACAACAGATAAACTCACCAAACACTTTATTAAATGCAGTCTCGGTTAAGCCCTTTTTTGCCTTCAGAGCTGCCTTAATTCCTTGTTGCATGGATTCAGCAATGTTGGAAACATTCCTCTGAGACTTGTGTCCATACTGACATGAGAGCATCAGACAGTTGCTGCAGACTTGTCAGCTGCACATCTATGACGTGGATCTCCTGCTCCACCACATTACAGTACAGTGAACTCACTGTCATGTTCACGAAACCAGTTAGAGATTATCTGAGCTTTGTGACATGGTGCCCAGAGCAGCCAGCAGGTCATAAAGGGATAGGGATGGTCACCAACAACAATCAGGTAGGCTGTGTTGATATTAAGGGGCCAAAAGTTTGCAAAGAAAATATCCACTATACCAGGGGTGGGCAACTCCAGGCCTCGAGAGCCGGTGTCCCTGCAGGTTTTAGATGTGTCCTTGAACCAACACAGCTGAGTTAAATGGCTAAATTAGCTCCTCAACGTGTCCTGAAGTTCTCCAGAGGCCTGGTAACAAACTAACCATGTGATTCAGGTGTGTTGACCCAATGTGAGATCTAAAACCTGCAGGACACCGGCCCTCGAGGCCTGGAATTGCCCACCCCTGCACTATACCATTCCATCACCAAAAACAAGCTGAAATGCTGATACAAGATAGCATGGATCCATGCTTTTATGTTGTTTACACCAAATTTTGGTGCAAACATTCACACTGGCGTAACCATGTCTACATGGCTAAAAGCACGGAGCTAGTGTTGAGCGATTGGTTGATTGAATATTTCCTTAACAAACAACTGAATTATACCTGCTAAAATGGCTAGTGAGTGTAGAAAAATCACAACTTACAATACCGAGATACATTTACCAGCTTTAACTTTTTTCATACAAAATGTCATCACTTCTGCCCCAAGTGGAGGAGCTTAAGTATCTCGGGGTCTTGTTCACGAGTGATGGGAGAAGGGAGCGGGAGATCGACAGACGGATTGGTGCAGCGGCCGCAGTGATGCGGACGCTGTACCGGCCTGTCGTGGTGAAGAGAGAGCAGAGTGTAAAAGCGAAGCTCTCAATTTACCGGTCGATCTACGCCCCTACCCTCACCTATGGTCACGAGCTGTGGGTAGTGACCGAAAGAATGAGACTACGAATACCCTTCCTCCGAAGGGTGGCTGGGCTCTCTCTTAGAGATAGGGTGAGAAGTTCGGCCATCCGAGAGGGGCTCAGAGTAGAGCCGCTGCTCCTCCACATCGAAAGAAGCCAGTTGAGGTAGTTCGGGCATCTGATAAGGATGCCCCCTGGGCGAGGTTTTCCGGACATGTCCCACCGGGAGGAGGCCCCAGGGCAGACCCAGGACACACTGGAGAGATTATATCTCTCGGCTGGCCTGGGAACACTTTGTTGTTCCCCCGGATAAGCTGGAGGAGGTGGCTGGGGAGAGGGAGGTCTGGGCTTCTCTGCTTGGGCTGCTGCCCCCGCAACCCGGCCCCAGATAAGCGGAAGAAAATGGATAGATGGATGGATGGATGTCATCACTTCATCATTTTATCCTTTTTGAAATTCTATGAAAACTCTCAATTTATGCCCAAAAACGTGTTTTGTGAGCTCACAGTCAATTTGGCAAATTTATTACTGATGGTTATGCGTGTTGAATGTTTATGCCAAAGTTTAAGAAGTTCCCTTAAGATGTTCCTTAGACACCTCATTCATGAGCATGGGATACGGTATTCCATTCATTCACGTACTATATAGTACTGAGCCAACCATAATTTCTTAATAGTTTGCTAGGAACATGGAAACTATAGGTGCAACGATTTATTTAAAACTTTGGAAATACAAATGGAAATAGTATATAAAGGAAAATATTGATTCTCTACTATTCTGATAAGCTTATAATCCCACCTTTATTCTTCAACACAGCCTTCAACTCTCATATGCAAGCTTTCTTTTCATTTCTTTAAGAAGTCTTCAGGAATAATTCTCCCGGCTTCCTGAAAGACATTCAAAGCTCTTCTTTGGATGTTGGCTGCTTTTTGATGCGTTCCCAGCCAAGATGATCCCACACTGCTTCAAAGATTTTGAGGTCCAGGCTCTGGGGAGGCCAATCCATGACTCATGGTGTTCTGTTGATTGTTTATCTATCCAGGTATGCTTTTACTACATTTGCAGAACGTTTGAGATCATTGTCTTTCAAGACATCTGGATCAATGTCTACATAAGACCTGTTACCACTGGCTGCCAGTCAGCATACCTCAGCCTTTTCTACCTGTTTCCTTTCCTTAAGGATAACTTCATGACAGCAATCCTTCCACAACAGATGGTGCAGCTGAAGTGCCAGATGCATCTCTCAGGTCCAGTGTCATTGGCTGGAATTTTTCGTATTTCTTAAAGACATCACTTTCAGATGCTGTTCATCAGCTGCAGATAGTTTTTTAGGCCTACCACTGCTTCTTATGTCATCCACTTGTCCAGTTTTCACAGTTTTTTAAGGATTAACTGCACACCACGATGACATATGCCAAGTTTTCAGCTGATAGCAAGGAATGAGGGCTGCCTTAAGACTACCCAGCGCTGTAGGTGATGAAAATAGTGGGCCATCATGAATACAGACATTCGAGCAAAATAAAGAATGAAAGCTAGGTTAAGTATATGTTTCACAAGGAAGAAAATGCCTTAGTCATTCAAAGGAATGAAAACACAACATGACAACATGAAAACTGTGTGAAAATTCAACTGTGTTTGCTCACAGGAAGACTCAACGGAGTGCACTCTGTGTAAAAAGAAAAATGCATTAAAAGCATTTTCAGTTGTTGATCACATATGTGAGGGAAGTGGTTTGTATGTATAACCACCAAGGGTTCAGGGAAATACGTATAGATTAGCAGCCTCAAAACACAGATGACCTATACTCAGTACTGTATATGATCGTATGCTGTACCAACAAAGACTCCTGCACTGCTGTGTAGACACGGTTTCCCTCTTCTATGAAAGGAATGCCCATCTACATGATTAAACTAAAAAATTAAACTGACCTTAAAGCCAGGCTTCCTGCCTCTTTTCTTCGGGACCTTAAGAGGTGACAGAGTTTCAACATAGTGGCTCTGGAACTCCAGCTTTCGGATAGGAGGGCGTCCTCGCTTCCTGCCAGGCACCTTACCTTGGGGCCCCGGTATGAACTGGGGGTCGAGAGCGGAAGCCTGCATCTCCGAGCCGGCGGACAAGGAACTCATCAGACCTGAGAGACAGCGGGAGAGATTATCAAACTCAAAGTGGCAGCTTTTAAAAAAGCGTGCAACACTGCTCAGCTGCAAATCACAGTGGAAACTCAGAGGCTCACTCACACACACTCACCGCCCCCCTCCTTCGAAACACACCAAAAATATAGGAAGTAGTAGAAACAAAGCCACATAAAGCTTTGTACTTTACTCCACCCCCCCCCCCCCAACCCTCCAGCTGCAAAGATTGCAATAAATATCATTACTGCACTACGAGACAGAGGGAGAGAGAGAGAGACAAAGCCCCGCAAGCAGGCAGACACACAAACATAGGAAATGAAACCCACAACACCCACACACACTATCAAACAATCAATGAAGTGCGCTGTCACACAGACACACACGCATTTACACACGCACAGGCAGTACTTTCAAGTGTTTGATTGAGTGCCATTAATCCACACTGCCTCTCTCAATCTATCTCAATCAATCAATCCATATTATTTTGTTTGGGGTTTTTTTTAATTATGCAAAAGAATCAGCTGAGTTTGCCTTTGAACATGAAGCTCTGTGCTTTACTTCTCAGAGCTCTCCTGCCAATTTACCCGGTCAGCGGCACATTACTCTTTCATTTCTGTAAATGGCTAAACAACGCCTTGATGCAACTTGACTCCAGTGCAGACAGACAGCAGTCTGCAAAGTATTTGCCACTGCAGAGGGAGAGAGAGAGAGAGAGAGAGAGAGAAACAGGAACAGAGGCAGACAGACCACGTGAATAGGTACGATGCCTTTCATCCTCTCTCTCTCTCTCTTTTCCTCAAATAGAAAAAGCTTCAAAATGACCTGCTGAGCGTTACTTACCATGCACACAGCTGTCTGTGCTAATTGCCGTCTCTGTGATGCCTCACCTCAGCAGCAGATTTATGGATGTCCCCCCCCCTTCTCCTCTGACAGATCTCGCTTGCTCCAGCAGTCTGCCGCTGCTGTCCTCCGCTGCCACACACTGACTGTCAAGACACCGGCAACTCCGCGTGCCTCTCTCTCTCTCTTCCTCAATCTCCGACACAACCCCCTCCTCTTTCTCTTCTACCCTAACCCCCTTCCTGTGTGTCCCCTTTCAGTCGCCATAGCAACACGCCTCTAACATCCCGCGGCAGCCGGCAGACGTGCTGAGCTCAAAGCGCTGCGTGTGTGTGTGTGTGTGTGTGTGTGTGTGTGTGTGGCAGTGTGTGTGGCAGTGTGGGACAGTAATGTAATTACAGTTGCTGCATCTCGGGGTTCTTCTTGCCTGTCTTCAGAAAAAAACAACAAAAAAGAAGGCTTAGAGCGGGTGACAAGGGATTCAAGCTGTGCACTGTTTTGTGCTACAAGCGTATGAGTTACACACAGTAAAATGTCTGTTTTTTCATTTTTGGAGAAGAAATTTCTGCACAGGAAGATTATTTTCTTAAAGAGTCCAGACCAAAATTGGAATATCTCGCTATTTGTTTTTCCTTTGCCTGATTACTTTTGAATCCATGAAGCTTATGCAGACTGGCTTTAAGGTAAAGAGATCAGTTTTCCCTGTAAACATCAAACGGTTCCAGCAGAAGCCCCACAGCCCCTTTTGGTTGCGATAAAAGATCACACTGCTGTCAGAAACTCAACACTCTTCCTTTCATTTATAGTCTTCTTTGGCTTCTATGTCAGCTAATGTAACGCATTTCTTGTTTTATCTGTAATGAAAAAGAAAACAAACATGGAAAGACAAAGAAAAGGGGCCAGCCAAAGGCTTGTCTGTGTCTCTAAAGTAAAAAAGAAAAGAAGAAGAAAGCAGGCTCGAGAGGGCTTATTTGCTCTTAAAGGTTACAAGTGTACCAACTCGGGCTTTTCCCCTCACTGCATATCGATTAGTTACGCCCTGGTTGCAATGCCGGTTCCCGTTCCAAGCTGTATTTGTGGGGTTTTAACACTCAATCAGAAGCAGGTTAACCTTTCAAGAAGGAGCCTCAATCCCTGACGCACGCAGGGCGCCTGCATTCGCGGCCTCTGCGAGCGTGTAAAGAGATTTGTCAAGAGTCGGCTGCAAAGCTTCGCTCACGGGATGTTTTAACAGTGAATATTAGGTGCCAGGTGAAGCCTACGTGATAATAAAAAACAACAACGACAGTAAACAGCAAGGTCAGGACAAATACTCTGTAAAACTGTACACATACACGCACTGTAATGGCCTGAGTGCGCAGAAGTGAGAGCCATAAATCATAAAAGTAATTACGCGGTGAGATTAATCCTGATGTCCCTCTTCAATCAGTCCTGTCTCATTACGGCACATCACATTAAAGACATAGACAGACTGAGACAGAACAGATAATCATCTTTTACTTAAAAAAGAATTGGATATGAGGGGTGGGAGCCCATTAACACTCACCGAGTCAATATGAGACAGCGCCAGTTTTTGGGGGGGTTTTTGCAGGCAAGCAGAAAGATTTTCAGCATTGCACGGGACCCACCACTCCCACCCAGACCCCCAAACACAATACGGTTGGGATCGCAGCCTAATTTGTTTATGGCTAATAAAACAATTAAGCAATCAGTGAACCCCTGCATGCGATTTTATTTTCCTGCTGAGGGACATCGGAAGTCAAATGTTGGAGGGAGCCCGGTGTTACAGACTCAGTCATGCAGCGACGATCAGCAGTGATTAGCATAACATAATCACTGGCTTCGGGGGATGGAGATTTGTATCCGCTTTCACTTACGCAGAGGGGACACAGCAATAAAGTGAGTTATAGTTATGCCTCACTAAACTGCACACCTAGACACACACATAAACAGTCTAATCACGGCCTTACAGACACACACAAACCTAAATGCATGCATATAATAAGTGCAGTAAGACAACATACCCTTGCTTGGCAGCAGAATAGATTAGTATACGTGTGTTTTTGTCTATGTATATGTGTGTATGTGTTTTCTAATCAGTGTAACAATATAACCCCCCCCCCCCCTGAATTTATTTACAGCTCAGGCAGGGCGTCACCATGGTAACAGACAGTGAAATCGGATTCTGCACCAGCGTCGTGTGATAAGGTGGGAATAAATAAAAGGATAAACAACAATGCGTGTATTAAATAGGCGAGCTCTCACACTCCGCCTGCCCCTCCTTATCTCTGCTGAGCCCTTCTAACTACACAGCACACTTCAGAGAGAAAAGTGGAGGTGGGGAGTGTTGCTCTTTGCACCAACTATGGGTCATGGCGGTGGTCTTGGAGGGGGGAGCTCTCTGACATAGACTAAGCCACACACCTGTACACACACATCTGTATGTAAAACTAGGCTTAGATGTGGTCTGTGGTCTCAAAAATATTTGTAGATGTTGAATTATTTATAACATGTGACACAAACTGACAGGACATCTTTCCAATATCCTTCTTATTGTTACAAATTTGCTTTTTTATGCATTTCTGCTTCACAAGGTAATAGGAGAATGTAAAACATACTCCCAGTCATGTCTGTCTACTTTGTGTGTCCTTAATGATATTATATATTATATTATAAAATGCATTTCTATTATATAAAATTCTAGATTTTATGAATAATATCAAATTTTTTCATTTTATTTTTGTTGCAATGGCTGGAGTTGAATCTCTATGTATTTAGCATCCATATTTGTCTTTGATATACAATCATCTGCCACTTTGTTAGGTATACCTTTTCACCTGCTTGTTAACATAACATTTTATGTAAATAAGAAATCACATGGTACTGACTCAGTGCTGTAAATGTGGCATGATTGTTGGTACCAGACAAGTTGGTCTGTGTATTTCAGAAACTGCTGATCTACTGAGATCTTGTACTGATTTCCACTCTAGCTAATCATAACATTACTGTTAAACTCGTACTTTGTGTGTCGGAGTCCTGGATCTTCATACTCTGCACGGCTGGCTCTGACTCTGGATCCAAGTTAACCAGATGCCAGCAACTGCGCCCCCTGTGGTCACGCCGATCTTGACGCAGGCGCAGACGCACACCTTTGCTGAGGGTGCCAGGCAGTCTCATGCCCTCAAAGTCAACCGCGTGAGGGCAAAATGCACCACACTGGAACGGCAGAAAGAAAACGCACAGAAATAATCATGTGTACATGTGGCTGATACGCTTAGTTTTTCCATTATTCCATTTGTCAGCATTAATCAAGTCTTCTGAAAATTAATTTTAGACCTTTGAATCCAAAAATGAGTGTGGAAATGGAAAAAAAAAGCAAGCAACGTAAGGACAGATGGAGTAAGACAGAAATGGACAGGGTGAGCAGAAGAAGCACAAAAATTAATTGGGATGCCGGTTGGGTAATTATACTAGTGCACGCTCAGAGGTCAAAGGAATAAACTGGAAGTTAATGGGAGAATATGGCTTAGCTAATGATAAAAGTATGTGGAACAATTTGTCTTTTATGCTGTAAAGCGAATGCAATTCGGCCTCCGGGGTGCTGGATTACTGATTAATGTGAACTAACGTGGCTTTAGTCTTCTTTGTACTGAATGGAACAAAAGCGAATGAGAGGGAAGAGCGGAGCCGAGAACTTGTAGACTTAATGGAAATGTTCGTATTATCACCCCACGCTGGGAGCAGATCTTGTTTTCTGTGTGTTGTTTGTTAATTGCTATTTCAAGTTTACAGAGGACCTGGTTATATTTATCGCTCTCAGGCTTAGATTAAATAATCCTTGCAATTTTTAGCTGCTTTTGCTTTCCTGAAGGCTCCATATGGACTTCCACCAATGGAAATTTAGCAGGGATTCTAAACCAATCAGTCTAATCACAAAAATATATTAATTATATGCAGCTTATGCTTATACAAAGACTGGCACTGCAAAGCTCTATGGATTATCAGCAAATACAATTTGATGAGGAAGAAGGGAGCGTCACAGTGTCATAAATATCCTAAGCCTGGTGACAAAATTAACTTATTTAAATTGCAATCAGATATTACAAGGTGACTGTGTTTGCTAAATAAACATATTGTAATTAATCTTCCCTGTCGTCCTCAAGCGATTCGACGGGAAGGAGAAGACAGAGAGGAAAGTCATTTCCTTCAGACACAAACAAAACGAGATAAGGAACATCAGCAAAAAAGATTTTTGTGTACAGTCCTTGTAAAATTCTTTTCTTCGCATTTCACTCATATCCTGTCTCTCTCCCTCCACTAACTCCCAACAGTCACAGCAGGTGGCAGCAGGTTTCTTCCTGTCAAAAGAGAGTTTTGCCTTCCCACTGTCGCCAAGTGCTCAAAAGGGGTATTGTCTGATTGGTGGGGGTTTCTCTCTATTGTTGTAGGTCTGTCCTTGAAATATAAAGTTATATAAATAAAACTGTATTGAATTGAACCCTCTATAATAGGGATGTCATGGAACATATGGGAATCAATTTGATACTAAGTGTGTGTGTGTGGGTGGGGGGGCAGTATTAATAGAAAAGTCTTAATCAGAAGGGAAAAACTACATGTGAAAACACTGCTGAAAGTCTGAAATTTATGCATTCCTTCACATTTTCTAAAGCCATAGGTGTGGGGATTCAAGTCTTTGCTGGGCATGTTCCAGCCCCCGGACTTTATGTTTGATATCCATGCTTTATAGGATCTGTAATGAATTATTCCCAGAGGAAATTATGTGAAAAAAATTCCATGGCAACAAGAAGGACAAAAACTCTCTCGACAAACATGTTTGAGTTAAAGCTATTTAAACAATCAGAAAGTAAGAAAAAAGTTTAAAGTGCAGGGAAAGGGGGAAAAAACAGGAGCAACTGAAACAGCCATTCCAGCCATGCTACGAGGTTATACAGGACTCCTCCCGACAATCATCTTGACATGCTGACGTGTACATTACAGCATGCTTATATTTGCTAATGAGCACTGAACACAAAGTACAGCTGACGCTTTTACCAAAAATAGAGCATCAACTGAAAAATGACCCAATGATGGCACTTTGGACAAAAAGATTTTCAGTCCAGTAGCTGTCAAGATGTTTGACTTAAAACCATAAATATAAAGGGAAGCATTAGGGTACACCGTGTGTGTTTGTATGAGTGCTCACACTAATACATCCTCAGCATCTGTCAAACATTTCTCATGAAAACATAAGCAAAAGGGGTAAAAAAATGAGATGACATGAAAAAGGTCACGTAGCGCTGGATGAAGATTTGACCAGATCACTAAAGTCAGTAATGGGGTTCATCTAATTTAGGGTTTAAGAGCGCAGTTTGGACTGAGTGGAAATGAGAGAAAATAAAAAGAGAAGTGAGAGGTGGCAGTTAAAGGAGGAGACCAGATAAAAACTGGACAAGGAAATGAGAGAGGGAGGAGAGAGAGGCACATTCAAATGATTGAACTCTTTAACTCTTTCCTCCATAAAGATGGCGTCTGACAGCCTAACCTGTACCCTTAATGGTGGGTTTTGACACCTCACTATATATTTAATAAAGAGGTAGTTTGAAAACCATTGGAATAGTTTCTGGGTTTTTCCAAAGGCAGCAGGTCTGAAATGTGATAGAAACTGCTTGGCTCAGAAAAGAGATTCAGGGGTTACTCCAAGTAAGGGGTAAAGGGTTAAAAAGTGATATGAATGTTATAGGAGCATTGAAAAAGCACAAACAAATTCCAGCTATTTAATGTTTTTTTGTTTAGTTTTTTAAATTAATGAATAAAAAACAAAGGAAAAATGTAGAAAAACAACAAGGGAGGGGGGGAGGAAGAGAGTAACAAAAAAAAGGAGTGGGAGACGATAAAACACTCTTCAGTGTCAGACTGTCGGATTCAATCAGGCTGCAGATGAAAAAAATCTGCCCTGAACCTCAAAATTCCCATTTACAAAAAAAAATGTGAAACATCAAATAGTTATTGTAAAAACACACAAACACACACACACACACAAATCATGCACCATGAAACAACTCGAATGGAAAAAAAACCTTCAGATTTGATGAAATGCAGTGCAACCGACACACACACACGCACACACACACACACACACACACACACACACACACACACACACACACACACACACACACACAGGGGAATGCTTCTGTTTCTGTCTACAGGATCTGGGTCCCATAAGAGCAGCAGGCTCCTTTACCTTGTCACTCTATCAAAACATTGTGTTTTGGAGCTTCGCCAGGAGTGTAGCTGCTGGGTTTATTTTATTTTATTTTTTAAATCATACACTCACAGACAGAACCACACACACACACACACACACAGCTGTTCTTATTCAGGTAAGCCATGAGCGAGACACATGTAGCGATGGAAAAAGCACCAGAAAGGCTCTGATTTTTTTTTAAAAAAGGTCTTTTTTGATTAAAGGCTGCGGCTTTGCTCACGCACATAATCATCAAACGTGCTGCTCGTGCTTTACGAGTGTCACACTCCATCCCTTTGCACTGCAAATCCACCCCATCCATTTTAACAGAGTAAGACATCCATAAATAGGCTGCTTAATACGTAAAAGTTAAAAAGATTATAATTACTACTTTTTTCACACAAGGAGCCTGAGATTATATTTTTTTGTAAAGAATCCCTGTGATACCAAAATACGTTATTGCTTATGAGTTATGGTAGAACAAAAAGCCTTGATATTCAAAAGAAGAACACTGAATATGTAAATTAAGAGTGTGGAATTTCAAAGAAGGCATCTGTATTTTATTTGATTTGCCAGTGAATCTCACCAGAAAATAAGACAGAAGAAACAGAACTGGATTATTGTGTTTGTGTATTAAATAATGGTTTGCTGTCTTAGAAAATGTAAAAGCTTAAAAACCAAATCAAAAGATAACTTTTTAAAATAATTTTCAGCTCTGCCAAGCGTTGCCAGCTTTTTTGGTAGCCAATGTGGAATTTTGGACAATATATATATATAAAAATATATCCATCCATTCGCTTATCCTTTTCAGGGTCGCGGGGGGTGCTGGAGCCGTGAGAGGCGGGGTACACCCTGGACAGGTCGCCAGTCTGTCGCAGGGCCAACACACAGGGACAGACAACCATTCACATTCACTCGCACATTCAAACCTAGTGGCAATTTGGATTATCCAATTAACCTATCCCCACAAGTTGCATGTCTTTGGACAGTGGGAGGAAGCCGGAGTACCCGGAGTTAACCCACGCAAACACGGGGAGAACATGCAAACTCCACACAGAAAGACCCCGGCCTGATGATGGAATTGAACTCAGGACCTCCTTGCTGTGCGGCAACAGTGCTAACCACTGTGCCACCGTGCTGCCCTATATAAATATATATATGTATGTGTGTGTATATATATGTATATATGTATATATGAAAAAAATAGTGCATTTAATGTTAAAGAACCACAATGTCTACATTTCCCAACGCATTTCACAGGTGACCATCTTTTCATTATTTTTTTTAAAAAAGCTGAGAGTTTAATGTCCTTCTGTACTCTATTAAAACACTAAGTGATCTTTAACAATTAGGCATTAAATCATCAGACTGAGCTCGAGCAGTCCACAGTGGAGATTTGCTACAATGACGACTTTAATTACACTTTCTGTCATTGATCGCAGACCCTAGCTTCCCTGGCTTCTCCACCCACCGCTGTACAGGTTGTTTTTTTTTTAGCTCAGGGTCAGCATGTTTATAAAAGGGAACAGCGCGAGAAAATCTGTAGACTTTGCTTCTCTAAGTGAAGCTGCCACGTATTAAACTTTTATTTTCAGTCGGATAAGCTGACCTGGCTTCAACCCTAAAGAAAAACTCCAAGATGTTCAGGCAGTCATGACAGCAGAGGTGAAGCCTTCATTACTGGACGCTTTCCCTCCAGTCATCCTTACTTCTTTCCTTTAGTTGATGAAGGGATTAACAGATAACTGAAAGCATATTCAAATGAACAGCTATGCTGTGTTACCACTTACACTAAAAAAAAAAAGCTGTTTGCCTGCAAGGTGGGCACATGGGGGCCCACATGGGGGGGCACATGGGGGCCCACACCCCACTGCAATCAACCTTTGTGATGCATGATGGGAAAATAATTACTTTGCCATTACTATATCACACAGGCTATATATATATAGTTTATCATTATCTTGTCAATACAAGGACAATCAAAGGAGCATGATCCTGTAATTAACAATGCTTTAATATAATTAGCGGATCTCTGTTGGCCCAGTGTGAGTGTATTTTGACCTTGCAGGTTAGACTAATGAAATTAGCACCCGTGCGTTTGTGCGCTCTAAGTCCAGTAACGTCAAGATGTGAGAGGGTCGAGTCTGTGGTAGGATTTATTTACCTATGTCGAAGCGGTTGATTCATCAGCGGGGAATCAATTTTTCCACAGCAGGCTGGCTGAGCACACAGTGCAGAGGTGGTGCGCGGAGCATCAGATGCAGCACAAACACCGGGGAAGGAGGAGGGGGGAGCACGAGTCCGGGTTCCACCCCTGCAGATGCGGCAGGGAGGCGAGCGAGCTCAGCGGGCTGCCGGCGGGAAGCAGAGCGGCAGACTTCACCTTCCTAACGCGCCGTCCGATGCTTTTCAGAGACAGGAGTTGAAAGATCCTGCAGGGCGGAAGCTGAGGGGGAAAGTGCGACTGAATTGGTGGTGTGCATAATTTTCCTATCTGGCCTTAAAGCTGTTGCCTATTGCGTTTTATCTCCACCGGGTTCAGGAGAGCGGGAGAGATGGCATGGTAAATAAAGTAGTAGCACTCAAACTGAAGAGGTTCAGCCCCCTTTGACAACACAAAAACAACCCTCGGTGGGCATGGACTGCGGGAGTGTGAGCCCAGTCCAGACAAAAACAACCGACACGGGTCTAATGAGTCATTTGATTAACATTTCACGTGCCTGAGTAGCTTTAAATATTCATAAGGCTTCTGTCAGGCTCATGTTGATGTAACCATAATTTACCCCCACAGTGCCGTTACACATGGCTACATATTGATATTATCCAAATCACGATGCTATCATAGAGAACTGACTCCAAATTTGCAAATTATACTGACAGGGAATTCCCACCTGTTCCTATGAGGAGGAAACCAGTATGTGTGGCAGTTGGTGATCAAGTGTTATTTAGGCCACAGGATTTTAGCTATTCGGTGCTTTAGTGATATGAAAGTAACTAGTTACATTTCCAGAAACAAGTGGCACTCACTGAAAATGGAGTGTATTTATAGAGGACCAAGACTGCCGACAAATGTACGAAAATTATCATAATAAATTCACAGTTTGACAATAAATGAAGCCCTTATTTGATTATAGACATTTTAGGTTTAACTGGCTTTCAAATTCATTTGGGTTTACTTTCGTTTTAATATTAATATATTTATTTCTGTATTTACTTAAGAAATACAAAACTATCAGCCCACCTTCTTTTTATTCTCACATAATTTTTTTTCTCATATTCACTTCATTATGCAAATGATGATGTTATATAAAGTGGTCACATGTTCACTTTCTAGCTACCGGGTTCATTTAAGAACCTGAGCTAAAGCTAACACCGTCAATCTGCAATAAGTTACGCAATATTCCTTTTAAGACCAAATACTACAAATATAAATATATACAAAATTAAATCCTGTTCAATGCATAAAATAATAAACCAGCTCATTTAAAAGATTTTATTTGAAATGATTTTTAAATACAAATAATATAGTTTTTCATTTACAATGACAGTTCCTTTGTAAACAAAAGTGGCAGATAATCATTGGGTAGTCATTTGTCCAAACTGAGGCAACTTGCCGGCCAGTTGCCTGGATAAGGTCTGTCATGGGTGGGATGGCGTATTTTACCTCACTGCATTCTCCCCCCACAGCATAAATCACTGATGCTACATTCTATTGCAGAGTGATAAATACTCAGATTACAATATTACTTGTTAGCGTACACCTGCTCTGAACACAACTACAGATGGGTATAGTTTGCACATGTGAGATTGTGTGAATGCGTATGTGGTGTGAGGAGAGCATGCTTAAACTTTCATCTCTCCCACACTGACATGATACACTAGTAAGCACTGTAAAAAAAAACAACAAAAACAAAACAAAAAAACAAAAAACAACCAACTGTATGGATATTTGTGGTGATAGATTACACATTACTGAAACTGCCAAGTTACCAGGATACAGCAAGAGCCCACAGAACTACTCAAAGTATCTCTGTTCTTTTTTTTTTTTCCTTCCCAAAGTCTAACACATGTAAAAATCAAGGTTAGATTACAACAAAACCAAACACACATTTATGTATTACATGATTAACGGAAAATTTATCAATGAAAGTGGGAGCCTGAGCTGCTGTGTGCCTCAGAAAAATGGAAAACTCCCAGGTTTGGTAAAAAAAACCAAAAAAAACAAAAACAAACCACTCAATCTGACACGGCAGTAACTGCAAACCTAAGCCTGTTCTGCTTAAGAAAAAAAACAAAACGCAAGTTTAACAGTTTTTTTTTCCCCAGATGAGTGCTGTGTGTGTCTCTCTAACGGGGATATCATACTCCCTTTTACACTCACAATGCACATACAACTGCAAAATAACTGTACTTATGGGAGGTATTGTGATGACAAAATCAGTGATATGTATCCCAATACTTATGAGCTACAGGTTATCAAAAAAAAAGAAAGAAAAAGAAAACCAACACTAAAGATTCTTACACAAGAAATTTTTTTTACTTCTCTCTCAGGAACCAGTGGTGCATAGCACCCAAGGACTTGTATGTTGCAGTATTTTAGTTGTATTCGTAAGGCCTTTTTCAGACAAGGAGTACACACTGGAATGTGCAGCAAAAAAAAAAAAAAAAAAAAAAAAAGGAAAAAAAGATTGAGATAAGGTAAGTAACTATGTAACGCTCTCTCTCTAATACATTTATATATATATATATTTTGACATCAGTATCTTATCTCCAAAAAAGACCGAAGACACACCTTTTAGTGCTAAACTAAAAGATGACTCATTCAAACAAACCCTAACACTGCAAGTTTTTTCAGCTTCCCCTCCAGTTACATTTGAGATCACATTTCAACTCGAGCTCCACCTGCTTTCAATCAACCATCTTCTCTTTCAGAAAAATAAAAAACATTTTAAAGTGAATCACACGGGGAGAAGGGGCATCACTTACAGGACTGGCTGCAGATCAGCATCCATCTGTGGAGATCTCGGTCAAAAATACGTGTACGGACAAACGAATGGCTGATTTGACAGTGGAACTAAGTAAATATCCCAAATGGCTGACTTGGTTGCGATGTCCAAAAGCAGGACTGAACTTCGCGCTTCTGCAGTATAAATGTACAATAGAAAGCATCACTGCTGTGGAAAACATCGGTGCTGAGCATTATTAAAAACAGGAGCAAAGTGTGTTGAGAATGATTTCCATACGGAGATCAGCATTTTTAATTTTGCAGATGGAATTGGCGGTTATACATCCCCACTCCCTGTCAAGAAAAGAAGAAAAGAGCCAATATAATAATAATAATAATAATAATAATAATAATAATTAGAATTCTAACAATAGGTCCTCCAGTCCACAGTGTGTCCATTTGCCATACCTGTACAAAGACACAAGGTTACATACCATTGACGCACTCGCACGCACACCCGCTCACAAACACACACGCACACACACACACACACACACACACAACAGGCCTGTTAGTATTCACAGAATTCTCTTCCGCCAGCAGCGGAAAGTGAATAAACAAGTCTCTGTAGAAAAGAGAATTTCGGGGTGTCGGGGTTCAGGTCACAGTCCATGACTTTGCAAAGGTTAAATGGAGGAGGGCTCTGTGTGTAGAAACTGTCCCCGGTGACTCTGTGAGTGTTTGTGGCTTCGCTGCTCCTCACTGACTGCTTTCTGGCTTGAGCGGGGTCAGCAGTGAATGTGTGGCCAAGTCCATGAGAGGGTAAAGGGAGGAGGGAGGGGAGGGCTGAGCGCGTACGCACGCGCTCAGTCGTTGTCCTCATCGTCATCTTCACTCTCCTCGATGCCGTCGCTGTCCTCTTGCTCCTCGTCCTCCTCCTCTGTGTCGGGGATGTCCCACTGCGGGTGGTTGTCCAGAATGGCCTTGGCCTCGTGGACCTCCAACTGCACAAACACAAAGCACTTGTGTTATCATCATTGCAATTAACACTTTCGAGTCTGTGCATATTATTTAAGGTGATTTGTAGATTATTACAAATGCTAGCATGTGCCTCAATATGACTTAAGATGCTCTTGGAAAACCGATAAGGAAATATTGTAATACAATACTGGGAAAAATGACCTGTGCACCTACATGAAATGTTAAGGATCACATGGGAATCTAGGAAATGTACAGCAGCGGTTCCTGGTTTACGGCATTTAAAATGTCAATTAAGCAAAAGGTTGCTGGTTTAATTCCAGTTACCTGCTGTGGCGACCCCTTGTGGCAAGTAAGCAGCTAAAAATATTGGTGTAATGTATGAAGTATATCAGCCAATATTTGCTGATCTATCAGAGTCAGTATTATATCTGCTGTTAAGTAAATTAACACCAAGCCAACTAATTATCTGACCTCGCTCTGATTTTAAGTGGCTGTCTTTCCCAGTCGTTTCCACTTTGTTATAAAACCACTAACAGCTGACTGGAATATTTAGTAGTGATTAAATTTCACGAATGGACTTGTGCCATCACTGTATCAAAACACTGTGAGCTCGTGAGAGTGACCCCCTTTTTTTTGTTGTTTTTAAAAAAATGTTGTTAGAAGTCCGCATGCTAATACTTTTGGCAATATAGAGTATATATTCTCCAATATATCTGATTTTTTAAATATATTAGTCTTAAAAATTCTCTTTGTGTTAGGCTCTAGTAAAGAGCCTGCAAGTGTTTTAACTCTTTCTCGCCAGTGCATCATTTAATTTATGCATTTAGTGCTTGGCCCACATGTTGTGCTTTATGGTTATTATGGATAACCTCCTCTCTGCCTGCAGAAGCGCTATTGGCCACTGACAATGGCTGACAAACTTTCATATAACACAAGGTCATTGAAAAATATATATAAAAGATGTAGCGCTAACCAGAATCCCCATTCAAAGATGTTCTACACATTTTTTTGTGTAGAACATCTAAATACACATCCAAATACTGGATGAAAATTAGGTACTAAACAAGTCATTTTATAGTATGTCTGTACGACATTGGCATTGACATTTTTTCCACTGCAAGCACCACATGCTTTCAGAATGAAACCAATCACATACTAGGTTCAAGTCTAATTTGAATAACATTGATTTGAAGATTCTGCATTTTAAGATAAAGGTGAGCAGCTATGAAATAAATAAATTCTTGACCGGTAGAAGAAACACCAAACCTTAAGTGCACTTAAAGTGCACTGCTTACAACAATACAAATCATATTGCTTCTGGCTAGCAGTCAATACCCTCATTCCTAACATCTTGGCAGCAATCAATACCATTGTTCAGTGAGCCTCAGCTACATTTGGCTGCAGCTGGTGGGTTTATTATTCCAGCCACTTTGGTAGCGAAAACCCATCATATCCAGGACAATTTGAACTGATTGGCTGACGGAAGGCCCCTCTATTTACACAGACACACACACAGACACACACTAATAAAAGGCACACACATACACACCTTGAGTGGTTTGATCTGGTCCAGTCCTAGGTAGGAATCAGAACGAAGGATAACAGAATATTGGTAGTTGCCCGTTTTGGAGGGGGCTGAAAACTTGAGCTCCACCTGGAAAAAAAAAACCCATGGAGACACACACACACACACACACACATATAAACATGTTAATTTCATGTTTCTTGATTTGATGGTGTAAAAGAGAGATTAAAACTCCCTTTAACCAAATCTAATCACAGAAGCATTCAATGTGCAGTGTATAACTGTATGACTCAGAGCACTATTGTTTTATGTATTAATTATAGCTGCAATGCTGGATTGTGGCCAAAATCCTGCGATTGATGCGAAAATACAATAGTCTCCATGTAAACAAAGCCGACCTGTTTCCATCCCCATAGAAACCACTAATGCAAGCACCAAAAGGAGGCAAAGGACAAACGCTGTGAATATTATAAACTTCTGCAATCTGCTGTCACCAATGATGTACAATCATCTAGCAGCAGAGGGCCACAGCGTGGTAGGTAATTACAAATGAACTGCCGCACGATGATGGGGTCCAACTGTAAATATTAGACCAACATTGCCTCAGGCTATGATTACTATGTTGCGCAATTACATATGGAAAACAGCTCATTACGAGCACAATGAACCTAATTATTATTCAGCGTGCGAGCAGAGAATGAGCTGTGATCATAGCCGCTATTAACTGTCCTGGCCAGAGATGAAAGCACGGCGTATTAACAGTCATGCAGCGAGAAACAACAGAAGGAACTGCTGAAGTGACAGGCTAATGGATTTCTTGACAGTGACCTGCAACGCCTCTTATTACCATCCTTGAGAGCGGGGGTGGCCAGTCATGCACGCTTAAAAACGGCCTTGTTAAGCTTTTACCTTCACATCAATCTGTGCTGGTGCTGCTGAGCACCAGGATCAGTGGTGCAAATTGTGCAAAACAAACACAGACACACACTACTCTGAGGAAATAATGACAAGTGACACAAGTGCAAAGGGTTGCTTAGCAACAGCATGTGCAAGGGGTTACAAGAAACATAAGCACACACTAACTTATTAAGACCTTTTTACCTCACATGCATTACTGTGTAATCCAAACGATATTCACAAAGTATTTTGATACAAACAATGAACTGACTGTACAGTGCTGGATCTGATGATCGTGTACATTTCTACTTTTTTAATTAAAAACAATAACAATATAAAATCATACAATTTAAAATAACAATTGTGCTGATTAATTAAGTGTAAATTATCGACCATGATGTCACCGCGTCAAATTATTTCTATGAAAAGATCCCAAATTCTCCAAAGAGTCATCTGGCACAGGCACACACTCACTTCCTGTGTGTCAGTTAAAATTCTAGTGCGGCAATCTCACCTCCTCTGTGTCTTTTAGCGTGCACACGTGACTGGGCATGGAGACGAGGGTATGCTCTCGGCGGTCAGCAATGTAGAGCCACCACCACTCCTGCTTCTCCTCTGGAAAGTAGAGACTGTAGACCGGGTGTGTCACCTTTGACTTGGTTTCTAGCAGGGCCCGCTCTCGCCGCTGGATGCTTTGTTGCAACGCTTCCCACTCCTGACAGGCAGGGGAGAAAAGAGTGACGGTTAGATTGGATAGAGCCTTTCCCTTCCATTTATCAGCTGGACCTTAACACTATAGGCTTTTAAGTGATAAAGCTCCTGCTGCTAAATCCTACGAATGACATATGCATCCGATTAACGCTCTCTGACCTCCTCGTCGTCGCCAGCCATCTCGTCGACTTCTGTGTCGCTCTGTTTGTCGCTGTCTTCGTCTCTTTCGCTCGGAGAATCCTTGTTGGCTTCGCCCTCGTCTGACTCGCTGCCTTTGTCTGACCCATCATCATCTTCCTCCTTTGTCGCCACAGTTGCTGCTGTTGTTGTTGTTGTTGCGGCTTCCTGCGACACCAGTATCAATAATGAAAAGTTATGCTGAAAGCACCGTTGTTTTAAATAATCATCTGACAGCAGGTGGATGCTGGTGCTAGTTTAATTCAGGTGTAACTGACTGAGTGAGTGGCTGCTTACATTTCCTGCCACGGTGCCATTGGCCTGCTTGTTTTTGGCAGGAGCAGGAGTGGCTTTCTTCTTGGTTAACTTTTTCTTCTTGGACTTGGCTGTCTTTTTAGCCCCTTTATTCTTGTTCTGCCACACTTTGGTTTTGGCTTTACTTGTGTCTCCTTGCTTCAGATCAGACACACAAAAAAAAGAAAACGTGAACATGATTCTTTGAACCATTAAACTTTTACAGCTTTTAAGTTGCCCAAGCAAACTGAACATAAACTAATCTGAGCCAAAATGGTTTCTGCATGTGTGATCTTACCGCTTCCTCTGTAGTGGCAGTCTCATCTCCTTGACACGGCACTGGCTCTTGCTCTTGTTCAAACATGTCCTACACACACATCAACAAGCAGAGTTAACTGATGCTATCCAGCCATGTTTTCAGTCAACAGTGCACTCTAATGGTGATCCGCAGTAGTGCATGTGCAAGGCAGCAGAACCTGGTTTCTAGTAACTTATTGTTATGTCAAGTATTATGTAGGTGTTGAGTCACACGGAAACATTTCTTACCGCCATCCGTTTCCTGTTTAAGGTGACGGTTACTGTGACGATTGAGCCTGCCGTGATGTTACTACTGTCTTCATCATCAAGGACTGCAAAAAAACAAACCCAAAAACATTAATGTCTAAAAGTTGAACACAGAAAAACATAATGTACACACTTGTGCCACAAGAGAAAACTCTAAATGATCAGCAGTTCAGCCAAACCGGACTAAAGCTTACAATACTTCTTCTTACAGCCATACAGAAACAACCATAATTTTTCTTCATTAATCCATCTTCCACATCTACAGTAACATGAAACTGAAGTCGAAATCAAAGTAACATATTTTTCCCCTACCCTGTAGTGTAATTATGCGTCTTCCTTGTTTTCTATGTCGGTTTTGTAAGCATCAGCTTTAGAAACATTTACCAAAATGAGAAAATATACAAATATTCGATATCCACTTTGTTAGCTACACCTGTTTAACTGCACATGAATGCAAATATTCTATCAGCTGATTACATTGCAGCAACTCAGTAGATTTGGGCATGTATGGTCAAACTGAGCATCAGAATTAGTGAATAAAGGTGATTTAAGTGACTTTGTTAGTGCCAGACAGGCAAGTCTGAGTATTTCAGATCAGATGCCCAACACAGCACTCTCTAGGATTTACAGAGAATGGTTTGAAAAACAGGAAATATCCAGTGAGTGGCAGTTCTCCTGGAGAAATTGCCTTGTTGATGCCCGAGGTCAGAGGACAATAACCAGACTGCTTTGAGCTGATAGGATGGCAACAGTAACTCAAATAAAGCACCCGTTACAAGCAAGGTATGCAGAAGAGCTTCTCTCAACACACCACACACGCTGAAGCTTGAAGCTGATGAGCGATAGCAAAAAAAAAAAAAGACTGAGGGTGCCACTCTTGTCAGCCAAAAACAGACAACTGGAGCTACACAGCCTGCACAGGCTCAGCAAAATGGGCTAATAGAAGATTGGAAAAATGTTGCATGGCCTGATTCGCCTCTGCTTCTGCTGCGCAATGCAGATGTTAGGGTTGGGATTTGCTGTAAATAACACAAAAGTATGGATGCATGCTGCTGCTGGTGGTGGTGTAATGGTGCAGGGGGATATTTTCTTGCCACACTTTAGGGCCCTTAGTACAAGCTGAACATTGTTTAGACACCACAGCCTCCTATTGTTGCTCACCATGTCCACCCTGTATGATCATAGTGTACCCATCTCCTGACGTCTACTTCCAAGCAGGACAACACACCATGTCACAAAGGTTAAATAATCTCAGATTTCTTTACTAAGTATGACAATGAGTTGACTGAGCAGATCTAAAACCAACAGAACACCTTTGAGATTGTGAAAAGGAGCATCATGAATGTGCAGCCCAGCATTGAGTCAATGACATGAAGCGTTAAGTCAGTTCTAAAGGACGAAGGAGTCCAAAACAATGCTCACAAGATGTCTCTATTAAAGTGGTCAGTGAGTTTATGTTACACTCCCCCCCCCCCTCCCTTTCCGGTTACAGCTTCCCATTCCCCTGAGGCCCCCACAAGACATGACAACATCTACAGCCTGTCACACTGCCACAAGCATGAGCCTCTTGTCACAGGTAGACAGATGCTTGACTCTGCACAGTGATACTGTTGGCAGTTGTAGTTTGGTAGAAAGAAAAGGTTCCTACATGAAACTCCTCACAACAAGATTTGTTCAGTAACAATGTCATGATGTCAATGGCATTTCCTCACACTTGGGCTGTGCACAGTTCCATATTTACATCCAACACATCCAATAAATAAATAAATTTAAAAAAAATGAGCAACTCACACCAAAGCAACATTAACCTCCTAGGACCTGGCGTCCACATATGTGGACATCGCATTTTGGGTTGTCTAGACCAAAATACTAAATGTTACTCTACAAGGGCCTGATATCCACTTACCAGGACATTATGCTGTCACTGTTCTATCAAAATTTAAAGCGAATATCCTCATATGTGGATCTCATTTTTCTCAGAAACGAAAATAAGGTACAAAAAAAAAAAAAAAAAAAAAAAAACATGCAATTCTTTGTTTTTTACATTCATCAGATCCCAAACAGCCCAAATAGCAAAGACAAATTAAAAATGCATGCCATGAAAGAGTTCGGGTCTTAGGAGGTTAATGGATCTACGGCACTAATGGCCAGAGAACAGTCTGTTAAAAAACAGCAGATCAGACTATCAAAGGTCTGCTATGAACAAACAAAGTGTGTTTTTAAGGACTGACCCTGCAGTTTGATATCCATGGTGATGTGAGGGAAGCTGCCCAGCACAGCCATGACCTCGTCGTACTTCTCCTCTCCAAGGAAACGCAGCATGTTTCGTCTGTCGGAGTCCTTCAGACTCACCAAGTCCTGGAGGGTTCGCACCTTATACTAAAGTAGGGAGGAGGAAGAGGATGGCAGTGAGAGAATACGTGACCTGTCGACCATAAAACATCTTTATCTCCCATTATATTACACACAGTATGCGGGCACATGCAAACTCTCGTTAGATACCTTTTTAGAAATGCAGTATCGGAGGTGCTCCTCTTCAAAGTGAGGCAGCTGCAGCAGCGGTGACTTTGACTCCTTCAGGCCCTGCACTATCATCTGGGTCAATTTCATACAGTTCTCTATGGTCACCAAGCGAGGAGCACTGAAACCTGAGGAGAGACATTAGCATTTATGGAAAAGTATACAAAGATTTCATGATGTTGGTAGCACCAATAGAAATAAAAAAAAAAAAAATGTATAACAGTAGTCAAAGAGCTGTAATAATGTGTAGTATATATGCAAACCTCTGCTGTTGGCCATAAAAATAAGCTGACAGCCCACATTGATCATCTCCTGGAGAAGCGCTGGAGTCTTTTTCACCACAAACCTCTGATCTGGAACAGAAACATACAACATTTTATTTAAAGAGCCAGTGAAATTTATCAAAAGCACTGAATGAAGCGCTGCATTGTTTATCTGATGTAGAGAAGGATATATTATTATTTGTGTTATATTCTATTCTAAGATGAAGCCTCATTTATTAGCTCCTGATAAATGAGGCTTCATTAATCTTTTGAACAACTAGGCCAGATCTACTTGAAGATTTCTTTTTTTAATAAAATAATTAAACAAGCATAATTAGTAAAAATGTAAATTCCAGTGAGTATCATTCAGCATGTGTCCTACCTTCCTCTAATTCCTCAGACACGTCCATGCGGGCCAAGTGAGCTAACACCAACACCCTGGCCTTCAGACTGTAGGGATAGTAGAACGGAGGCTCCTTCTTCTTCACATTGATATTTCCTAATTCACGGATCAACTATGGGAGAGTTGGGAGGCAGTCATTATAACATACTGTATTGTACAAAAATATCATCTTCCACGTTGCGTGCTGAATTCTGGGTTACTGGCAATGAACTTCAATCACACAGGAAATGAAATCGCAATGAGAACGCTCTTTTCCTTCCTCATCTCCAAAACTGCCATCTCAAAAACAACATCTGGACATAACACCCCCCTCAAACCAAGTTTCTTCTCTTATGAAGCTTCTTTCACACAAGCAAACTTCTGTTTTTACCTGCGGCACTTCAACGTTGTCTGTGGGTCTTATGGTTGCTTCTTTATTGTTGCGAGGATCGAATTCGAGTGCTGCCGTCAACACCATGATTAACCCTGGAGGCCAGAGTCAGCCAAAATTACAATTTGTTAATGCAATCAGGAAGAAGACCGAATTTATATCAACATAACCTTTGCTGAATAAAGTAAAGCATGTGTAATGCTACAGAACGTCCCAATATGTGAACCAGAAACTCACGTTTCATGTTCATATTCGGTGTCTTGCACATGAAATGCATAAAGAGCTGGGTAGTGTTAATGAGGATCTGGTCTCCACTGTATCGGATTGAGCGGTACCACCATGTCCCCTAAAGTACAAAGAAAAAGAACAACCAGTATGAGAAACACAGATTATAACAATACAAGGCTTCTATTTCTATATGAAATCATGATGAACACTTACCACAACAACAGGAAGGATAACCATAAAGGCAAGTCCATACACCAACAGCACCTATAAAATGAAAATAAAGCAGTTCGATCCAACCAAGTCTTTCAATTTGATCTACAATAGCCCGCATAGTGTTGTTTTTTTTTAATAAAGTATGGTTGTTGTTTTTTTGGAATATAGGGGCTCTCTGCTATTAAGAAAAAATAAAAATCACAAATGAGATTTATCAGTTAACTCTACAATGAAATAATGGACAAATACCAGCATTGAGTTCTTCTGGTCAACAATCCAGGCAGGCAGGGCAATGCCAAAGCTGGTTGCTAGAAAAGGGAGACATAAGAGGCAATGGAATTAAACAGGAAAATTCCCTTTACACATGCTGAAAGCAACCTTTCTGCAAAAGCACTCCTCTGTGTCGCACATTACTTGTAAGGGTGAGCAATCTAATGATACTGTGTTGTTGATGATCTAAATTTGGCATATGAAACAGTATAATCAGCTCAGTTAAACTTTTCTACACCACGTCTACCATGGCTGGTAGTGACACAATGAGAGTGATGCTCACTGGGTGCACTACTGATCCCTGATGTGCAACTTGAATAGCAAACAGAAGACAGAATGGCAGGTGAAGATGACTCTGCAGTGTGGAAATGATTTGGATGCTCAGTAACTGAATGCAAAGTTGGCAGGGAATCTGTTGGGACAACCTGTAATCTAATCACAATCTTGTTCTACCATGTTGAAAATTGATCTTCACTGAAGGCAGTATCGAAGTAATCAGCTAGTCTGATGACTCAGACTAGGCAACGGTTTAATTTTCTGGGGCTTCAGGTGTGGCCGGAATGTCTAGAGAATAGATAATGGATCAAGACTTCCTGTTCTGTGCATCATGATTGTGTACAAATGCGGATACAGTTTTAAAAAGCTAATAAAAAGTCAAGTTGTTTTCAGATGATGTGACTGTTTAAAGATAGCACAAAGTCTCTTTTTTGCTCTCCTCTCTGTTTGTCTGCATGCAGCCAAGCCTCCTCAAAAAAACTAAAACTAGAAAACTCCACTTACGAAATCCAAAAGTGTGCTTTCATTCCATTAGTGGAGCCGCACAGACAAAGAGTGTGTGTGAAAGTGGAGCAAACTCTTTTTCGTATCATCCCTGCTCTTACTGGACTGTGCTGTTTCAAATGATTTACTACAAGTTAACAGGTAACTGTTTCACCAGCATCAGTGGAGAAGGTGCACCAATGCATTAAACTGGTGTGCATTAGAGAAGCTTCACTTACCTCCTGGGCCGTCAGGGTTTCCATACATTTCCCAGTTCTGCCTTGACTGTTCATTGGTTAGACTGCAGGGGGAAAAAAACAAAAAACAGATTATTTGATCAACCCAGAACTCTGGGCTAGAAGATGTAATCTGGCTGGCATGAACAAAGTCAAAACCACAATGATACTTACGCAGCATAAGCCTTAGCAATTCTCATGAATGTGGCCTCATCGCCACCTTTGTCGGGGTGATACTTGAGTGACAGTACACGGTACTGCTTCTTGATTTCTGACAGCGATGCACCCTGAAACACAAATACACCACATGTAATGTAGGTAACAAAGACAATCAGCCCTAATTTAAAGAAGACTGAGAAGTCCCAGAAATCCAGAAAGACGTTTTGAGCTTGAGTGAGATGTGGAAGTAATACAAAAAATAAAAATGTAACATTAAGGACTTCAGTGGCTTTGCAATAAACCATTTGTTTTGTGTGTGTTTACCGGGTCCAAGCTGAGGACTTCATATGGATTATACTCCTGGTACTCTCTGTCCAGCTTAGACACCTTGTAGGCCAGCAGCAAAAACACGAGCCACCCAAATAACAAGGCTGCTTTCCTGAAAATGTCAGCACACAAACAGGAAACATGAATAAACATCTGGGCTATAGAGCCCACATGAGACATCTGTCATTTTCAGAAACACTTCCGATGACTAGATCCACATTAATATAACACTGCAACTGAAATGATCTTTACCATTTAAAGCTACAAACATTCTATCATAATTTGAAACACTAAAAGCAAATTTCAACCCAACACATCCAAACACAAGGACATGCCACGTTCTGACATTGTTGTTTGTTTAATATTTATGCGTTGAAGTTGAACTTGTTACCATGACAATGGCAAAAACCTGTGGCCTGCTCTGCAGCATCTGTTGCCATGACGACAGCTCACTAGCCAGAGTTGTCTGAGTTGCTCGACCAGAGAAATACATGATGGATTCTTATAATAAACACGATCCCGATGATACACTTGTGAGAGGGAAACAGATACTGAGATTTTGAGAGTGAGGCTGAGATGATCGCTTTGATTTTTTCCACCCCGGTAAACAAGCTGTGTGTTTCCACCGTCTTCTGTACTAAGAGCAGCCAAGCAAGGGAAGGCTTTATAAATGCCAGTTGTTAAATACTGGGCGTAAATACAGGATGTGGGTCTAGTGAAGGTGCGAGAGAGGAGTAAGTGGGAGTAAGAAGCTGTTAAACCACGCAGAGCGAATAAACAGCTCTTAGAAGACAGGGTGATGTTAAGATAAATGTTAAGCAGTGCAGCTAAATGTTTACAGCCACAGCACAAGTCACACGCAAACAACATAAACTGCACTCATGCCAAAAGCAAGTTCTTATACGCACGCAAAAAGAGAATATTCAGTCTGACCATAACATATACCGCAACACATTCTTTGTCCAGCTGGAAAAACCCTCAGAGTGAATCTATATGCTGTCAGAAACAGGTACAGTATCGAGACGATGTCTGAGTGATCACAGTGTTAACAGCTTGGGCCAGTCAATCCTAAATAACAGCAGCGATGTGACGTTCAACAAGCAGGCAAACAACCAAGCATGCAAGCTTGTTATTATACTGTCCAGGAAGTGTTGTCCAAATATAAGTCAACATATTTATATGCAAGTCGTGATCCTCTTTCAGCTGGTCCCTTTAGTGGTCACCAAAGCAAATCATATGCCTCCATGTCACCCTAGCCCTAGCTTCCACACCAACCCTCTGAATTCCACCTTCACTACATCCGTGAATCTTCCCTGTAAAGAATACAAAGATAGTGTTATGAAGGACTTCAAACTAAAACTTCTTATGGCTTCGGTGTAACGCACGATAGAGTCCCATTCATAACTCAAGTCTCAAACCAGTTATAAATAAGACATTCGCTTTCATAGATGTTACCTCCGGAAAAATTCTTTAGAAAGGGAAGCTGAGGAAATCCACCAAACAACAAGAAAAGCATGTGTGGGACGAGCTACTATAAGTACAAACCCAAAGTTCAATTCAGCAGACTCACTTTAGTGTTGGCACGATGCTCTGCTGCGACTTCATCAGCCTGAGCCGATACCACAGACACCTGCCGTGCACCCGCCGTAGGCTCTTTAGGCGCAGTTGTTCTGAGACAAGAGGAAGCACATTAGCAGTATGAAAACAGCCACAATCAGTATGCATAACAACAATGCAACAATTCAGTGAGATTGCCTGGCTGCACAGAGCCACTACTGTGCCAGGGGGAGGGTTTATTAATGTTGTTTACTTCAATCAGCTCGAATTTTGTATTACTTCATCTTCCATCCTATTGCAGAAGATGGACAAATAATGATTTTATCAGTTTAGTGGCTCTGTGTTTATTAACTTCCATAAATTATCTGAGGTCACTACGATAACCGGTTTACCTGCCAGTCAGATTCTCCCAGTCAGATTCTCCCAGTAGACCAGCTGCATAAAGTTTGCTACCATAACTTATATAACAGCTTATGCTGGCTGCATTCTGTGGACTAGCATAGAGTCTCGCTAAGATAGGGAGCTATCAAGAGGAGGTCAATAAAAGCGCAAAGGAAAGCTTAAGCGCGTGCCAGAGTGACGCTGGCTTTTGGTGTTTTAGCTGTGCAGTTAGCTCATGTTTCCAGGCGCCTGTGTCGCTGGGTTTCACTGCAAAGCTTCTGGAGGTAGACCCAAATGGAGGCTAAATCGTGGCCAGCTGGTAGCCGTATACGAGCCAAAATACCGCCAGAAAACTTCATGTTAAGTTAGACAGTTAAGTTAGCTCAGTTAGCACTGAGCCACACAGTCAGGCCTTACCAGCATTTTGATCCCGGGGCCAGAGGTAATATGTGGCCGGGATCACAATAAGTCCGACGAAGGACGTTAGGAAATAGAAAAAGGTATTGCCGCTGTCATCGTACTGGAACTGTTGCCCGGCCATTTCGTAGCGGCGCTTGGGTCGCCCTTCTTCTCCACCGCTGCTCTTCCCCCTTCAAGCCCAATGTGTGATACCTGACAGACCGTTAGCAATCCAGCCAAGAGAGCTCGATGCTATGGATGCATCGGTGTACGTGGTGTACGCCTGCGCAATGTGGTTTGCCTTCTTCTTCTTTTAATGCTTTAAAACCTTTCCCGCGTTAGCGACCCCTAGCGGTGGCATTGGAGATCAGCGTGTGAATGGTTTCAAGATTCCAAGTGTTTATTGTCATGTGTACAGAAGAAATAGCATTTCTCTGTGCAATTAAATTCTTCCTTTGCTGTCCATACGCAAATGCCAAGTTAGGTAGGGTTGAAGGAACAAGATAAATAAGGTAAAAATAAGGATAAAAAAATAGAGAAAGATAAATAAATAAGTACAAAATATGTAAATGAAGAAAAGTGAGGTATGCAGTTGTCAGTGTAAAAGAATGTACAAAGGAGCTTAATGTGCAAAAGAACTTAGTGTGCAAATTGTCCTGATGTGCAAATTGCAGTTGAGGTAGGTCAGCTAGCAGCTAGGTAGAGTCTGGTAGCAGTGGGGAAGAAGTAGTTGTTGAGTCTAGATGTTCTGGATTTCACACTTCTAAACCTTCGCCCCGAGGGCAGAAGTGTGAACAGTCCGTGTTGGGGGTGTGTGGGGTCTCTAAGGATGGAGGCAGCTCTCCTCTGGACTCTGCGATGGTAGATGCTCTGCAGAGTGGGGTCCTGGTGATTTTCTCCGCAGTTATTGTCACTCTCTGCAGGCGTTTGCGCATAGCAGTAGTGCTGCCGTACCATGCAGTGATGCAGCTGGTCAGTGTGCTCACCACTGTGCAGCTGTAGAAGCTGCTAAGGATCTTGGCAGATATCCCAAATTTCCTCAGTCTCCTCAGGAAGTGCAGCTGCTGCTGAGCCATCTTGACTAGCTGTGTGGTGTTCAGTGTCCAAGTGAGGTCCTCACTGATGTGAACGCGCCCAGGTACCTAAAGCTGCTCACCCTCTCCACTTCACTCTCCCGGATAAACAGCGACTGGTGGGGCCTCTTCTTCTTACTCATGTCCATGTTCTTCCTTTTTGAGCTTGAATAAATGCAATGGGGGGGGGGGAGGTCTTTATTTGTTTTTTTAGTTATGTAAACAACCCATATATGACATGACTTCATATGAAGGATCTGTAAAGTCTGAACCATTAGATAATTGTCAGTAGTTTATGTGTAACATAAAAGTGATTATAGATCAATTTACATATTTGCAGTTTTAATTCATTTTAATTCATTGCGTTTTGCTACATCCAGCAATTTGTGCAATTTATTGCTTACATTTTTGGGCACTTTGTTCAGGTTTTTGTTTTTTTTTGTTCTAGCCTATTATGTTTTGGAATGTATTTTTAAAAAATTATATAAATATTTAAATAGAACTTCAGCATACAGTCTCACTTAGTGCTAATGCATTTATTAAGTCACTCCGACTGACATTTATCAGGTACAATGTCCATACATATACATATACACATATGCATATACAAACATACTCTAGATATATTCCAATCATCAAGAATAAATGCAAAATATCACAAATGATGAATAATGTATCTTTTTTTTTTCTTTTTTAAAGGACTTCCAAGAAGCGTCAGTGATATTGGAACATACTACCTCCCAAAAAATAACAATAAAAAAATTGGATTACACTGGGAGAAAGTTAGAGAGAGAAAGAGAGAGCGATAGGGAGACAGTTGGAGAAAAAAAAATTGTGAGTTAACTAATACATTAGTGGTAAGACGGTGTTCTGACAAACCATTTGGCAAAACGTCCTACCGTAAGTAGTTTATGCACATTTCTGCTGTCACAGAGTAATTCCAGCACAAATCTAAGTAGTAGGGGTGCAACGATACACAAAATTCACGGTTCGGTTCGGTTCGATACTTTGGTGTCACGGTTCGATATTTTTTCGATACAAAAAAAATGTTCATGCCTTTTTAATTTGTCATTTAATAAAATTATAAATAGATATTTTAACTCAAAAGTACAGTTTTTAAATTTAATGTTGCTGAAACAAAAGTAATTAAAAAAATAAATATATCTCAGGGCTCTCAAAATTTCAAAATCCCTGGTAGCCCTTCGGGCAGGGACTCTTCAGTTTTTGGTAGCCCAAAATAAATGTAAGTAGCCCGAATAAAAAAGAGAGCAATTTTTTGATTGATGTTTTGTTTCCTGTTTTGTTTCCTTTACAATATTATACATTAAAGTATAATATTGTAAAGGAAACAAAACATTAATCAAAAAATTGTTGAAAAACAAATTACAACATTGTATAAAAATTACAATCATCAACTCAAATACTTGGTTCTAATTGAACAGAAATTTCTATGAACTTGTAAGAACTGTGCAGGACATGAATCAGTCTGTGTCAGATCCTGAATTTGAAATTTCCGCTGAAGTCACGGGTAAGAGACAAGTGGAACCAAGATCTAGGACATTTGCTTTTTGAAGTTTGCAAAGACTGCTAAATTTTGCCAGTGGTAGTTCACTCTTTGCAATATAGTACGCTGTTCTAAACAGATTTTTCAGGTTTATTTTTAGTATGTTATTTGCAATTGGTGTTTGTTCTGGGAAAGATATTGCAGACTGAGCAATAATGCATTTCTTGCATTTCTCATGGGTTCTAATGGGGGCCTTTCTTAAAATTACTGGTCCCAGTAACAAAGGCGCTTGTGGACTCAAAAATCGAGAGAAAACCAACAACACACCCGGCAGAACATTATGTTATTTACACGGGTGCACATTCGCTGTCAAAATAAAAGACGCGCACCAGATAAGAAGTTGCAACCCGCGTTTGACCGCGGGTCAGGGCTGTTCGGGGTTCTGTTTGTACAGTTATGTTTTGTTTATGTTGCCATAGTGACGGGTGACGCCCTCTCGCTGCGACGGTGTGTCCTTCCGGGGTCAGAGGGCGCCCTGTGTGTTGTTGTCGTTGTTGCTGTGCGGTTGCCGAGCTGAGCAGTTAGCTAGCGGCAGTGTTCTTCTGCAGATGTCAATAAACGGCTGTGCTCCCTGGCTAGCTCACGGAAGCAAGACCAAACGACACCTCCGTCTCCTCGTTGTCTGAGCTCGCCACATTGGTGTCAGAAGTGGGATGATGGTGGCACCCCATATTCTGACCCGAGTGACTTTTCCCCCGCCGGTCGTGACCGGCCGGTGCGCCAAAAGGAGGCACCTGGACATTTGCAAAGTGAAAGCAAAAAACAAGCGCAAATTCAAACGCGATTTCAATATGTCACATATTGACAGTGGCTCACCGATGCCAATGACATAATTACCCAGCTACATTTCCGAAAGAATGCAAAAGCATTGACATATATTTTTCCTTCCTACAATAGCACGACGGGCAGGGCAGAGATAGATTTTGGTAGCCCGACTGGAAAAATCGCTAGCCCCAGGACGTCGGGCTAGCGATTTTGCAAGCCCTGTGTTACAGGCATGGCCCTTTAAGGATGAAGCCTGATGGGAAATGTATTCGGGATGTGTGTAGCGGGACTGCCTGGTGTGTGTGTGAAGAGAGAGAGCGGAGAAGGGGGGAAAGTAACGGTTAGCTACAGAAGAGACGAAAAGAAAATAAATAAGAGGAATATAATAACTCCCTCGACAGCCAGAGTTGTGTCGGCGATGCTCGCTGTGAGTAAACTGTTTCAGCCCACTGTACGCGGTGTTCGTGCCTTAGAGAAGAAATAAAGTTCGGTGAAGCAGTTTCCTACGCCTCCTTCGATCTTTTTGCTAGCGGAGTTGACCTGTATAGTAAGCTGTTGCCGGCTACGATTCAGTTACGGAACCTTCAAGTAACTGCCAGAGGTTTCCTTACTACGGTTCGGGGCCGCGGATCTGGCGCGGTAACACCTGTATCTGATTGAGGAATCACTCATCTTTGGAAAAGAGAGTTTATTACAGAGAAATGGCTCTTTCCAAAATAAAAGCTATACTATACGCTTCTTCTGGGCTATATTCTCAGCAGCATATTGTAGCGGGTCAGGGCTGTTCGGGGTTCTGTTTGTACAGTTATGTTTTGTTTATGTTGCTATAGTGACAGGGTGACGCCCTCTCGCTGCGACGGTGTGTCCTTCCGGGGTCAGAGGGCGCCCTGTGTGTTGTTGTCGTTGTTGCTGTGCGGTTGCCGCGCTGAGCAGTTAGCTAGCGGCAGTGTTCTTCTGCAGATGTCAATAAACGGCTGTGCTTCCTGGCTAGCTCACGGGAAGCAAGACCAAACGACGCCTCCGTCTCCTCGTTGTCTAAGCTCGCCACATTGGTGTCAGAAGTGGGATGATGGTGGCACCCCATGTTCTGACCCGAGTGACTTTTCCCCCGCCGGTCGTGACCGGCCGTGCGCCAAAAGAAGGCACCTGGACATTTGCAGGACTTTGTGTGGGGTAATGGGGTCGTCGGGGACGACTGACCCCTTAGGTGGGGGCTATGTAGCGGGTCAGGGCTGTTCGGGGTTCTGTTTGTACAGTTATGTTTTGTTTATGTTGCCATAGTGACGGGTGACGCCTTCTCGCTGCGACGGTGTGTCCTTCCGGGGTCAGAGGGCGCTCTGTGTGTTGTTGTTGCTGTGCGGTTGCCGCCCTGAGCAGTTAGCTAGCGGCAGTGTTCTTCTGCAGATGTCAATAAACGGCTGTGCTCCCTGGCTAGCTCACCAGAAGCAAGACCAAATGATACCTCCGTCTCCTCCTTGTCTGAGCTCGCCACAATATTAAACATATCAGGTCCCCATAAGGAGAATCATGTGCTAACGGCTGTCTAAATGACTCGGGTAAAGTTTGTAGCATGCATGCTTGTTGTTTTTGTCTACTTCCACTTGTCTTTGCACTAGGATGATGTTGGCATAAATGTGCAGTCATATTCGTTGTGTTCCCACTAGTGCTGTCAGCGTTAATCTCGTTGAAATGACGTTAACGCCACAACACGGCAAATCTCCATTAACGAGCTACCCCTGCGTGGGGCTAGATGGCCAACACGTTAACGAGCTAACTGCGCTAACACACTAGTTCCCACCCATGTAATTGAGCATTGCGTGGCACATCCAACATACTGTTTTACTTTAGTCCATGACGCGCTTACCTTCAGGGTCATACGTCACATGAAAACCAAAATAATTCCAAACGCCAGATCTGAATGAGGGAGGTTCAATTTGCCATGTTGCAAGGGGAGCTTAACTTCTGTCTCGCTAGCTTGCCCTGCGCTCTTCCTTCTGACTATGCTGTCTGTGTTGAACGCTCAGTGGATCTGCGCTCGACAGTGCAGCCTAGGCGGAGTAGTCGAACACAGATTCACTGAGCGCTCAACACAGACAGCATCGTCAGAAGGAAAGTTGATAAAATAAATTACAAATTTTGTATTGTTCGATACATATGCGTACCGAACCGAAAGCACTGTATCGAACGGTTCAATATCGATACGAGTATCGTTGCACCCCTACTAAGTAGGTATGACGTTTTGCCACTTAACGTTGCCCATCAGAGTATGCTTGTAGGTCATAAAGCCAGGACGGTTTGCCACTGCATTTTACCCATTAAAGTATGCTTGTAGGTAACATTCACAAAGGTAGTGTGTGGGTGTTATATTTTCTCCAACACACCTATTACCCACTCAGAGATTTTGTAACCTTTTTTTCTCTTTCGCCAGTTCTGTTCTGCAGTTGAAGTTAATGCCTGCTCTCATCAGCACTCTTCAACACATACCTGGAGAGATCTGTGGAGGCTGGAGGAAGAAAAATCACCAACCTGTGTGTTCCAGATTGCAGGAAAAGGAAAACAACTTGCTATCTTGGCGCAACATCTTGATAAAACAATCTCAGCTTTTGATATGGAGATCGGTGTCAAAAAGACCAAGTTCAAAATACGGTATGAGATCTTGGCAAGGAAAGCACAGACAAAAGGTTTAACAGTAACATTTAGGGCCAAACGCTGCGATCAAAAATCAGCTTGCTGTGCTCTCTTGTTTTGTTAATCTTTCTGTGTTACAAAAACTCACAGCAGAACTTCAGAGAAGAATTCTCGCAACACAGATAAGATGCAACAGGAAGCTCTTATAGGCATCTTATCCAAAGTTCCATTGAGTAATTGGACTTCATGACAAACTCCTCCCAGCTGTCAAAAGAATGGAAATTTGAGATTGCATGACCTTTCTCCTGCTCATCAGGGCTTGTGAAATCACCTTTTAAGGAACACTACAAACACTCAAAATAAATGACAGTGTTCTAATTGTATGCAGTATTTGGGAAAAGTTAATTCTAGATAAGATCTCCCACAAAAATAGTCTAAGGCTCATGGCTGGACTATACTCACAATGAATAAGGTGCCCTAACTTAGTTTTCTTAAGTAAGCTGTACTTAGTTTTTTTAAGGCAACAAGTTTGCATCAGGTTCTGGGAACTAATTCAATTTTACAGTTCATTCTCTTTTCTCCCTCTATGCAGGTGCTTACTGAACACTGCTATTGCAGTTAGCATTCAACTGAGCAACTACCTGTTCTTCATTCATCCAAATCTTGTTGTAAATGAACTTTCCTCAGTTGTTTGTGTGTGGTTTGGAAAATCAGAGACCAGAGGAACCATTATAGAACGGAATCAAATAATTTTTGCTGGTTATTTATTTGAAATTTGCATGATAGAAATATGCTAAACCCAAATAAGCCAATTAAATGTTCACTACTTTGCCTTCAAAAGCTAGGTTAGCAATTAGTAAGCTATGAAAGATTCATGCCATCCTCTCTTGATTGTCTATCTTAAACATTTAAAGACTGATCTAAAGAAGCCTCACTCTCTGCTTCTCTCTACTGTGAAAGCACTTCTAAGTCTCATCAGGCATCTGCTTGGTTGATTTCTCAGCTACAGGCAAAGAATTTGATGAAGACAAATAAAACAGCCTGCTTTTTGCATCTCATTTTCTCACACGTGCACCAAAATATCATCCAGATGCTTGCGTTTCAAGTCAGGCACAGTAGCATCAGAGGCAGGATAACCAACAGGAAGTAGCATCAGCAGCTTCTCGTTTGCCGGGCGTTTAAGTAGTAGTCTGAGTTTGGGGCCGCAGTTGAGGGGCGTAGATGTGACGGTAACAAGACCCGCATTCTGATGAAGCAGACGGAGAGAAACGGTGAGATTTGTGCACTACATTTTTGGATTTTATGAGAGAGAGAAGAGCTGCTTTCCCAAGTGTTTCAAATGATTTGAATTATGACCTGTAATGCAGCCAGGAGGATCCCACAGGATATGGACACGCTGATTTCGTTGTAGTAGTGCGTTTTCTTCTTGCCATTTGAGAGAATCCCGTAGGTCTGTTTAAAGATGAGGATCAGATATGGAGCAACATCCAAGTACTCCTTAATCCAATTTGTCCTACAAGAGGAGGGAAAAGAGAAATAAAATGTGTTTTTTTTTTACTTTGGAAGATATTAACTGAAAATTAGTTGTGAATTTAATGTTATCCAAGTTCGTTCTTGCATGCATGTTTACCTCAATTTGGCCAAATCCTGAACCCATTTTTCCCCCATCCTCTGGCGGTAGTTCATCTCCTCCTCCTCTTCAACTATCAGTCTAATTTGATGCTTTATATCTGGATCTGACACCACAATGAACGTCCAGGGTTCTGTGTGTGCTCCACTAGGTGCTGTACCTGCTCACGTGAAGAACAGGAAGAGAAGAAAAAGAAATCCTTCAAAATGAAGCTCAGACTAATATCCTAGGGTGAATCCCAGTGAATTATGTTTTAATGACATTTCGTGCCTGCAGTGTGGATGACATTATCGATGACTTCCCGTGGGACAGGCTCCGGGCTGATGAATCGGACAGACCTCCGTTGGTTCATCAAAGTGTAAAACTCCTTGGACCTTTGCAGCATTGTCTCCTCAGGGTATCGCTGCGGTGAATAAGGCAGTTGTGTGAGGTTCTCCTCTTCAGTGCTGTCCCCCCAATCATCATCAGCATCACCATCTTATAAAAGATGAAAGACAGAAAGACATACCAATAAAATACAACTCCAATCCCAAAAAGTTTGGACACACTGTAAAAAGTCATCACAATCAATTGCAATGATCTGGAAATCTCATAAGTCCACATTTTATTCACAAGAGCACAAAGCATACGAAATGTTTAAGCTGACATATCTTACTATTTCATGATAAATACTGGGTTATTTTAATTTTGATGACAGCAGCATGTCTCAAATACAGTTGTGACAGGTTCCTGTTTTCCACTGCGTAGCATCGCGTCTGCTTTTAACAACAGTATTCCACCATGTGGGAACTGTGGGCCAGATGAGCACAAGGAGTCTTCTACACCTGTGCTGCTGTAATGGATGCAGTTTAACATTTTCTTGCTGAAATATGCAAGACGCCATCTGAATTGGAACATCTCTAAAACCTGAATATACCTTTCAGCAATAATGTCGCCTTTCCAGATGTGAAAGCTGCCAATTTCACAGGCACCGATGTGTTTCCACACCATCTGAGATGCAGGCTTTTGAACTGAGTGCCGATAACAACCCTGGTGGTCACTTTCCTCTTTACACCAGAAGACAGTGTTTCTGGATCACTTTCACATTTGGCTTCTTCTTTGCATGACAGAGCTTCAACCTGCATTTGTGGAAAGTACGGAGAACAGACAGCGATTTCTGCAATCCTTCTCAGTGATTTCCGTGACACAATCATGCCTGCTTTTAATGCACTGGCATTACTTATATTCAGCCATGTCCCTTGCATGCAGAGATTTCAATTTAGTTATAACAAGATATACAAATTTGTCACAATTTTGTGAAAATTTTCAACAATTTACAGACACTTATTTTTGTTTTTTTGATTCACCCATTTTTACTTTTGGGAAACACTGCTGCTTTAAGATGCTCTTTTTTAAACCCAATGGTGTTACTGGTCCATTGCCAATGGGAAAATGTCCTTCCAGCTGTTTCTTTTTATTACCACTTACTTTTTCAGTCTTTTGTTTCTCCACTCTCAAAGTATTTTTTCTATTTTTGAGATGTGTTGCTGGCATCAAATTCATAATGAGTTATTTTTTCTTTAAATGATACATTTTTCAGTTTAAAGAGCATGTGAGGATACAGTTACTGGCCTTGCCAAGTTGTGGAGTTTCATGTGAAAAACAACAGAGGAACGTTATGTAATAGACAACCAATAAAAAAAAACCTCTTTTTGAATCCACGCAGAACCTTTGCCGAAACATTTTAAACCGGTGACCACATTCTTTATTGTGTTCAATGTTCAATTTACATTGCATTTTAAAAGTTGTGACCTACATTTGAACATTATGCAACTGGCTCTAAAGCATGCACCCAACCAACCACACCAAAAAAAAAAAAAAAAGTTCAGCCCCACAGCGAACTACAAGGCTCAGCTCTCACCGTCTTCTTTTGCTGTGATTTCTGTATCGTCCTGTAAGTCCTGGTCCACCCATGGTCTTTTCTCCCCTTTTGTCGCCCCTTTACTTTTGCCTGGAGATGTGGACTCTGTGTCCCATGATTTCACCAGCACGAAGCCTATCACCAGGCATAAAACCACCGCCAGAACAGGCGTGAACACGGACAGGAAAGCCATGCTCGCTGGAGTGCAGAGAAAAGGCCACGGGTACCTGCCCTTTGTGTTGCTTACCTCAGCGGAACGCAGACTTGATTGTGAAACACTACTACAGTTATCGGGGCGGGGGCTGTAGGCTGAGTCAGAGCAGCCGTACTGAGAAATGGCCCACTAGCTTCAGGGTCAGCTGAAATAACGCACAGATCCACCACCAAGTCATCCACTGGGACCAACATAAAGGACATTTAAATCCGTGTAAAGTCCCACTAGGTTAATATTCCACTTCCAGTGGATATTTCAGTCTGTTCATATCTAAGTCTAAGGTTCACAGACAGTTCACTGATTTACTTTAAATTAGATGTACTGTACAATCCTCCGGTAACTGTTTGCTAGTTTGGTCAATATTATACTTCAGTTGATCAGGCAGGTATGTATTATATCATCCATCCATTTTCTACCACTTATCTAATTTGTGGGGGCTGAATCCAATCCCAATGCCATGAGGCGAGAGGTGGGGTACACCCCGGTCAGGTCGCCAGCCTGTTAACACAGAGCGACAGAGAAACATTCGCACTCACACCTATGACTTTAGGCAGTAAAGTATTTTAAATAATTAATTACTCATGAAAGACTCGCCCTAGTTTCCTTAAATTAATTTATTTTAATTCAGCCAGAAAGGAAAAAGAAATCATGAGCCTGAGGAATACTTTAAACTTTATGCACAATACTCGTGGAGTGGTGCGAACGTAAACCAAACAGCCAACGGGTGGTATCTACTACGTCAAAACTGGCGCCAATCTCTGCAATCCCATAAATATAAGTAAACAGTTCGCATTGTTCATCACAGCACTCAGCAGCGATTAGTCCACATTTGCTCCGTGTTTTTAAACAGTTTGCTAAAGAGATTTCAAACCTTTTTCAAGGACATTTTTTAAAACGGATCACAAAACGATGATGACAATAGAACAAAGCATATAATTACTAAACGGGTTAGCAGTGGGAATGTGAGCATGATATTGGAAGAAATCATAGAATTCCAGGGAAAAAGGGGGAAATGTTTAGCAGCTGTTTTTGTCTCTCTCTCCAGCTGTGTCCATTTTTTGGTGACAAATGTTGCTGGATAGTGATGTGGACATGAGCGTACCTGAGTGCGTGAGGCAACATTTCCAGCAGTGCTTGCAGTTGTAAAAATACCATATGCACTGCTAGATGAATATTATGACTGTTGCTGTTTTAGGAGTAATAGATTATTATTTCTACTCCTGTTTTTTGCTTCCAGATTAGAACTAAATAAAGAAAATACTGGACTTTGATTTGTGGGGAATATTTTGTAACATTGAGGCTAAATATCTATGTTAACCTCCATCCCCCTTAAAAAAAAATCAAAATGCTCTCATTTTGTCTGTCTATGCTTTATGATCTGCAACAGTACTGTATTCCTAGAAACAGAAGTATGATATTTTAACTAATTAAAATATTGCTTCATTTTGTCATCTCCATGATCCTGCCATCACTGGAATTTATTCTGTTTATACCATGTCTTTAAATCATTCACAATATCAGTAGTGTCTCCCAAAGAGCAACATTTGGAAATTTGACATTTCAAATCTACACATGCTGCTCCCCCTGGTGGTTACTGCAATTCAGTTCAGCAACAGACCTTTACTGAGTTTACAGAAAATGCTGCACTGATGAAGAACTGTGATCTATATCCTACTATGTAAACAAAGTAACACAATGCCCTTTCAAATAAATATGCTAACAGTAGACTAAGCTTTCATTTTTCTTCCATTAACTTAACTATAAATTAGCACAAATAAATATCAGAGGCCTAATTAACCTGTTAAGCCCCAAAGGGCTTTCTGAGCTTCCTGCTCGAAAATGACGTGCCCAAAATAAATAAAGTATTTCTCTGCAATTACAAACTCTGTGTAAACAATCGTGGTAACAAAATAAAGCTAACACTTATGAGATTTCATCAGAGGTTTAAATATTACAGCAGATGTTACTGTGTGAAAGTTACTGAGGCTGGAGAACAGAAAAAGTAAGTAGATCTTTTCCCTCGCCTAATTTATTTATTTGTTTTTGTGGAACATCTGGAAGAACCTTACACAGTGGAGTTGACATCAGCGATCAATATGTGTGTCCTTGTTTTGTTTGTTACATTTTTGGAAAAACCAAACTGCAGGTACAGAGAGTGTTTCACCAACACATGTCATTGATATCTATGATAGACTGCTTATTCCAAGACCAAACCAAGTTCCCAAAGAATATACTAAAAGATATTCTGAGTGTAGATAACATCCAAGATGTTGGGCCTAATTACCCCCATTATGAAGTTTTACCAGAGTATTACACTCAAGCTTGTATCTTCTTCTGACATTCACGAGTTCATTTTAGATCAGATTCATCATCAAGCCCCAAACACAGTCATTTTATCCTGTTTTCCCACAACAGAAATATTTCTACACTTACACGATGCATTTTGACACTCACACTGTTGAATGCTTTTATTTTCAAACTTATCAATCCAGGGAAGCCAAATGGAAAACATAAAGTATAGATTTGATTTGAACAATAGAGTCAGCCTCTAATTAATCAAAAGGTTTTTACCCCATGAAGCAGTTCAGCAAACATGTAAAGGAGCAAAAAATACACTTGGGCACTTTAAAGCTAGCTAGTTGTATCGAAAAGTGAAAATTAATACAGTTATAATTGACTTGTTGGCCTATAATCTAAAAATGTAGGTCAAAAACATCTCTCGTGAATGATATCGAGTCATTTCGGAGCCAGAAAGGAACTATATCCTTTATTAATCCAGCTAAAACGTCTCATTTACAATAAAAATGCGTTTTTAATTAGAGATCGGGCAAAGGGGGCAGCAGAAATGGTAACAAATACAACATAACAGTTCTGCAAATATATTTTAAATGACAAGACTGGTTATAACGTGGGCACAATAAGGCACACGCTTGCAAGATAGGCCATTTCTTTAGTTTATTTATAACGCCCTCATAAATCCTGTCCATTACACTCTATTTGCCAATATAAGAAAAAACACACACATAGAAACAATCACTTTCGGCACAAGAAGGGAGAATTTTATTTTAAATAAATGTATTAAATTATGTCCGACAGGTGGCGCAAAAGAGTTCAGAATCGTACTGAGTTGGAAAATATTCAGACGACTTCCCTACTTCTATATTCCACAAAATTTTACAAACCCTACTTTAGAAATTGGAAAAATATATTTGAGAAATATCAGCAACGCTGAGGAAAGACCCTCAGTATCTGCATCTGCGAGGATGAAGCACCACTGAGGGGCTTCGCTTTGTACGCTGCAAAAATGAATACATTCATTCATCTAATTTGAATCTTTTAAGCCTATTTATTTATTCATTCATTTTTTAACCAACTAATGGTACATTTTTACGCATTTGTCTGCAATTTTACCAACAGCAGGATGACCAGTTAGATTACAGTCACCAACCTTTATATTTTGGTTTGAGAGCCTCTCACTTCTTGCAGTGTTCGCTCCGCCTTCTCGCCTGTCTCCGGCGCTGCGCTTTAAATAGCAGCTGTTTAAAAGCTCCTCACCATTCTCCCGTCTGCCGTGCAGCACGCAGTCCCCACTCGGCACCGCAGTCCTCCCCTTCCATCCACACATTTCTTTAATAACACTCCTGCACATCTCGCTATGTCGGCCGCCAGCACCGAAACCAGTGCCCCTTTGCCCACCGCCGGCAGCCGCGTTTTCTTCCAAGGTGCGCCCGGAGTGGGCTGCGTGGGGTCCGGACCCATCAATGGGGAAGACACGGTCCAGAAGAAGCAGGGCAAAGTGACCGTGAAGTACGACAGGAAAGAGCTGCGGAAAAGACTTGTCCTGGAGGAGTGGATCATCGAGCAGCTCAGCGTGTTGTATGACTGTGAGGTAAGTCGAAAGAAACTCCAAAGCCGCACACGGTTGTGCGCTCTTGTCACCGAGACGGCTGGACAATGAACAGCCCTGGATGAAAAAAAGTGGCCCTGCATAGCTGCTTTGTTGTTCTTTGAGAGGTTGTGTTTTTAAATCTTATCTTTTTGTCGCCTTCAAAGACGATTAATCGAAACCGCTTTATACATTTCTCCTGTTTGGTCGACTTTGCTTTTTATGTTCAGTTTCAGTGTTGATTAGGCAGAACTGCAGCTCTATCTATCACTTTAGATGGTTCACTGCGTTTACAAGAATGGCACCTGAATAAAGTACGTCCATGTTTCATCTGACCCCAAATATTTTAGCCGGTGTCTCTCTGTGCTCTGCCGCACTCATACCAGCTGGCTTGGAGATACAAAGCTGTGTGGTACTCATGTGTCATGTCCCGTGTAATTTTCTCCCTTGTTAAAGAGAAAGAGGGATGGCTGACTCCACGAGGCTGAGAGACCGGCGAGAGAGAAACCGCACGTTTGCGCTTTTTACGCACCAGCCGCGTTGGCCATGAACGACCGAGACGCGCTTTGTCTCATTATTCAGTGTGTGTCGAACGAGTAACCTCATCCTCACGCGCCGCTGTGAGATCAGCCCATGTAACAGGCATCCATCCACCTCACGTGCATTTACCTCTCCATCCTCGAGAGCGAAACCTCACAGGCTCATGATGTGATGGTAGTTTTCTCCGCGAGCTGCGTGCGCAGACAGCACGCGCCGGAAACGAGTATTGTGGCAAATTTCTGCCACAATACTCGTTGTGGGGGACGAAAGGGGTGCAGAAAGAGAGCCGATCTATAAGTCATGTCCAAGTGAACAGAGCCAGGCCCGGGGGATGGGGGAAATAAGAAGGGCAGTGGGTTAAGGACGAGCTGATACTGTGACTTTCGTTAACAGCCAATCAGCTCCTCTGACTCTGATTCCCCCACACCTTCAAGCTGAAGGTCTCCACAACTATGCACACACACATACAGCCTTACAGTATGCCTGTCGCCACAGACTCAGCCAATCAGAGACTAAATAGGGGTCTGAAAGCATGTATGCACATGTGCATGAATCAGGCAACACAGAGGAGCTGAATTTTATTTATACATAAGGTACAGGTGTGGGGACATGAGTATGTCTCATGTCTGCAGTTGTGGATGCGCATGTGGTTGTTAATGAATGCAGTATGTTGACTCTAACAGTAAATCTGAGAGCAGTATGTGTGTGAATATGCAGAAAGGAAACTTTTGTTGAAATTACAGCAGGATGCTGAATGTCATAATGTCTTTTTCAGTAGTTTGTTCTTCTGCTATTTCTTTCCCACATTTAATGCATATAGACCTCATGCATGCCTTCTGCACATAGAAGTACCTTAGTATGATTTATATAGCTGTCATTTTGTTTGCAAGCTTTCTGTTTTTTATGGTTCTGCTTTGGTTCATCCCTGGGTTTCTCAGAGTCTGCCTGAGAGCAGACTAGTTTCAATTTCAAAGCCATCCGAGCTCTCGGGCTGTGTGTCGGACTGTCATCAGCAGGTGTGTTTGATCTACACAGAGGTGACTGGAGTATTTGATGTTTGACGATGGCTGGAGTGCACTGGCCCAGCACCGATCTGTATTTTGGACTGTGATTTGCTTCATGCAAATGGATATTTAGATAAACAGGAAAACACAGTAGATCAAGCACGTACGCAAGCTCTCGTGATTTCCAGACAGAAAGAATTCAACACTTTTCTAAGAAAACACTGCTTTTGGTCGACTTCAGTTTAATGACAGAGTCCCTGCAGTGTAGATTTCAGCAAAGATATTCCCAGCAGCCTTACACCTCCTCATGTCATGTCTTTCACACGGCAAATGGGATAATATCACATGGTAATCCCCTGGCTCACTGGTGTTGTTGCCAATCTGATGTCACACTGGATGCTGGAATGAGATCGGTGTTGTTGACTAGTGTTAGAAAGACATGGGGCCTGATAATGAAATGAAACCAACACATCAATATTCTCCATTATTTTGACACAGTATCACTCTGCTGCATTGTTCAATGCTTTCTTTCACACAACACTGAAAAAAATATTCTTTTCCCTCATAAAGATGAAGCAATTATTTTGCATAAGGTGGAACTGAAATAGATGAAATCCAAGGTTTATATATTCAAATAATTAATCATTGAGGAAAATCTGGGTTTAAATTGTTTTTTGAGTTTATGCGCATTCATGTTCATTTCATTCAGGCTCTTATGGCTTTGCTGCTGATGTTTGCTCAAATGACTGTAAGCATGAAGTCACACACACCCCCTTCATGCCTGTTAACACCTCAAGAGCAGGGCCCAAGATAGACCAAAGTGTGTATTTTGTGTTTGTGTGTGCACGGATGATAAATCGAAGTGGAGGCTACTGATTTGAGCGTGCTGGTCAAGCTGAAAGGTCAGCCACTATATCGGTTTCGTGAGAAAACCTGATACTAGCAATCATCACAGAGGTGTGGGTATGCGTGTGCAAGTTTGTGTAGGCGGTGTGGTAATGTGGTGATACTGAATTGTAATGGACTGGAAAAAAGGTGAACTCAGAACAAATAGGATTATGTTTTTGGTGAGAATTTCACTTGTTCCCTGTAACTGTTGCCACAGTGCTTGCTTAGTAGCTGGAAGACAAATTGTTTAGAAAACAGTAAAGGGAGAAAATGTGTGTCATGGAAAACCTTGCCGTCTCATCAGAATTGAGCACTGATGATCCTCTAGCATGTCTAAGATCCAGCTACCAGCACCTCCAGGAGTGAACATATAAAGACATCCTTTGTTTAAGCAATAAAATTAAAATGTAAGCATTCATGGGAAACTTGTGCTGTAATAATATTGCAACTTTGATTTTATATTGATTAAATAAACCAGATATACCTTTAGCCATGCAGGATGCCAAATTCTGATATGGAGAGCAGCTGGCTTGTTGATAGCTAAATGGTAAACAGAGCAGTACTTTTCTACTTTTATAGCACCTTTTATAAAATCTTCATTCATCCAATCACGCACACAGTCTAGCCGGCAGGTGAACCACCGACCTTCCGATTGGAAGACGATCCTCTACCTCCCGAGTCACAGCTGCCCCTAGTTTTCACTCTTTTCCAGTCTTTCTGTATAAGTTACTCCGGTAGTGGCTGACAGGAGAGTATTACCGGACTTCTAAGGAGACAGGCGAATATTTTCTCTTATGTTGAAACCATCCTTTAATCTTAAAATGAACAAGATATCAAAATATCAAATTTGCCTTTTTTTGGCTTCATCTCATATATATATTTATTCCCTAAGCCTCTGTCTTTTTCCACCCCTTCCTCTCTCCCTCTCTGCTTCCTCTCTGGGTGAGAGGATAACAGAAGGTGAGTTCTGTCAGAGATGGATTCCCCTCTGCTCTCCCGGGACACGTTGCCTCTGTTCATTTTGGTGTTCAAAGGACAGGGAGGAGAAAAAGCAGAGAGAAAAAAAGCAGGAGGGGATGACCCAAAGAGGGAGAGGTGCTAGAAAGCTGAGGTCCTAAGTGCTCCCACTGCAGCTCTTAATATAGTGAAAGCCTTGACTATATTATAGGCTCATTGTAGTGCCCAAAGAAATCACTCACTGTTATATTACTTTATATGTGTAAAAGTATTAAAGCTTTGAAGTGTTAACGGAACTGCTAACATGTAAGTTCACACTATGAAACACTTAACCCACAACCTCTCCTAGGGCGGCACCATTATTACCTAAATGATAATCATAGTTGTTTTTTTTTAATCAATATTCAGTTTTTAGTCAAAATTATTCATTTATTCTAGCGACAAAATAATTTTTATTACAAAGCTGTGAAAACATAACCCTGCTTTCATATCCATTTTGTGTGACATTCCTGCAAATGCACAAATGCATCCAAATTAGCCCTCCTCACCCACCTAAAGTGAGTGCATCTCTTAGAAGTCAAAAAACAAGCAAAACACAAATAACCTAAAACAAAATCCAGTCAACATGGCACTGCTTCCTGTTAACTAAAGCATCTTTGCAGACAAATACAGTGTTTATTCACCTCTGTTAAGTGCATTTGTATTAAGCAAAATATAAAGTCTTTCATTCTATTCGGTGCCTCTACATAATAGATGTTAATAAAACTCAAAACAAAGACAGCTTTGAGACCCCTCTATAGCTCCCTGGCAATGTTTTGCATAGGAAATAACATGTGTTTTGTCCAGTAACTTGACCACTTTCCTGAAACCCTCGTTTCTCACAGTGATTATTAGATTCACTTTGCATTGTTTCTCTTGGCCTTCATGCATTAATTACACTGCAGATGGTGGCGTCTTTTCACCCTAGTCGAATAACTTAAGGGAAGATTATGGTTCAACAGCAGTTGAACCACAATCTTCCTGAAGGGGGCATGTGGTGTGGCTGGTGTGTTGGCCGCTCTTGCTGGTGCTGTTATTGGTCCATCAGCCAGAAGGGCAAATATAACATTATATGTAACATTCAAACAGCTGAAACCGAGTGTTAAAAACAGTGAACAGTCTCCACTGTAGTCACTGTGTGTTATTTTCATGCTGTTTCATGCATTTCTGGTGGTTCTGCTGTTAGCTTCCTTCCCTGTTCCGGCCCACTTGTCAACCAAGCAGCATTTGACCGTCACACAGCCTCATCCATGTTGAGCAAAGTGCAGTTGGGATTTAGGAGCAGCAACTCTACAGCACTCTTTTATTGCTCCTTGGTTTACATCACTTGCCCAAAATCCAAAGTATTTCCAACAGCAGATGATAAGCTGCTTCGAGGGATTCAGCCTCTGCTGTGCCAAATATTCCAATTCTGTTGTATTTCTGTCCTCTAACATAGTACTCGACCAGACTTGTCAAAGAAACGTCAAGCTCCGTGGTGCAGGGAACAGCTGTGATTGGCTTGTGCGGGTTTATTTGCAGGACGCCAAAATCATGATTGAGATTCGATTAACTGTGTGATGCCGTAGCCTCTCCCACAGTCAGAGACTTGAGTAGACGCTGTTGGACTGCAGATTAACGCCGAGGCCAAGCCGAGGTGATTAAAAGGCAGAGTTTGTCAGCACAGTGACGAGACCGTCTGTCTGAGAGCACCTGAGAGCAATCGATGAATGAGGAGAAGCTTTAGGCCTTTATTTGGTGTGTAAGAGAAGGAGAGAATAACCGAGACAAACAGATTGCTAGAGCAGTAAATATGTTGTTGGCTTGCGTACCAAGCTCAATGTGTGTGTTCTTCGGGGGGCGTATGCTGTAGAATAAGGGGAGAAAGACACTGTAATGCCCTACTTTTCCGTGGCTCAGCTTTAATAGAGCCCCACTCAATGAAGCTCATTCATGTGCACAGGCACAGACACTGCCAGCATACAACACTTGGCCCTGAGGCCTTGTGTGTGTTTATGTCTGCGTCCATGGGTGTGAATAAGGCCGTGTGGGCTTTTCGGGGCCATAATATCCATGGCTGAGCAGTCGGGGGTACTTTCCATGCATTGATAAGCATCAGGACACACACACATACACTCACAGGTCAGCGTACAGACCAAATGGAGCACGGACACTTGAGGAAGAAGCATTTTTGTTCTGGATAATACTAATGTTTCTATCTCCTGCTCCTTTTCTCATCACCACAATAACAGCGGTTGTTTAATTTCTACACTGTTTTGTGTAGGAGGGTCCCCAGGCGGCCTTTGTGTGCTTTGGTAGTGGACAGTGGAATCTGGATTCTGTCCCCCTAGCATCAACTTCCTGGCAGAAAAAAAGAACATCATTATCTCTCTCCGTCTGCATCATTATCCCCTCCTCCCTCTGCTTCTCCTGTGACCTTCTCTATAACATTTCTCGTTTGCCTTTTGTGCATGTGTGTATCTCTGTGTGTGCGCGCGCGCTTTTCTCCCCCATATTGGGAAGCAGGAACAGTCATATACTGTATCGTGCAAGCCTCGTGTGGTAGCTGCTGAGGAGAAGTAAAGAGTGCAATTCAAGCCAAGTCATTAGTGGCGTTCAATAGGTTTAGCAATACCATGCAGAGGGTGAACACGCATATCGGCATATACAAAGACAGGAGCATTATGTTACCACTGAAGTTACTGGATATACTGCATGTATACACAAACAGTTACCGGCACTAGTTTAACATTGTGGGTCTTTTATTTTCTGTTTTGCAAGCCTGTGAAAATGTGAATTCACCACCCACAGCAGTTGATGGATGTGATTCCCCTCAGTGATCAATCGAACAGGTCTCAGTCTGATTGATGGCAGGATGCTGGCTGGGCTGCACTGCCTCATTATTCTGAAAACTGGTGATCTTTGCTAGAACCTCTGGGTCTGTTTCACACCGATCAAATGTGCTTTTTAAAATCTGTGAAAGGTCGAGATTATACAAGAAGGTGGGTCTAAGAAGGAGGAAAAAGGGGACAAACCTGGATCCAGAATGACCCCCATTTAGTAAGTCATTACTGCCAAGACTGGCAGACCCACTTGGTAGGAGATTTCACCGGTAAATTGGACATTTGTTTTACTGAGTGACCCTGATGTGTTTATGGATCTGGCGAGGAAGGTCGCTGTTGTGTTTACTTATCTTCCATTCAAATTACACGGGCAAAAATAGAAACCGATGGGGTCTGTGTCCAACCACGTGCTGGCGCATTTCGCATACCACCTGCAGACACATGCATGTGCTGCTAAACAAATCAGAGGTGTTGACAAGAAGGCCTTCTAGCAAGCAGCTAAACACCAGCTGTTGAAACAGTTATAAACACAGTGGCTGCAGAAAGGTATCAAATGTCTTTTTCAAAAGCAAAACTCAGCATGAAGGTTTTATTGCTTTTTTTTTTTCTCCCTCTATAGTTTCCATCCTGGTGTAATTTCTCACTCTCGTGTCAACTTCTGGTGCAGTCTGACCCCATCTGCTTTTTTGTTTTCCTCCGCCTCCTCATTTCTGTTATTTTTCTCACCAGGACTTATTCTGCCAACTGTCTCTTAAGTCTCCTATTGATCCTAATCACACATGTCTACAAGTTGAAAGGTGGGACTGATACATCTGTACTATGGTAAAAGTTTATACATGCCACTACGTAATACAGCTGAAGTATATTGTGACCTAACCCAGGGAAGATGTGATTGACAAGCAAACAGAAAAAGCTAACAGGAAAAGAGGAGAAAAAGCAAGCAGTCTTCACCTGTTGTTACCAGGTCGGACAACCAGCACTGGCTTCACCCTGCCCAGGGCTGTGAAAATATATTTGCCCTCTTCCTGATCGCTTTCTTATTATTCACACTTACATTTTTCAGATCATCACACAAAGTTTGGGATTAGACAAAGATAACCAGAGTAAAAACAAAGTTTCATTTTTAATTGATGATATTTATTTATTTGTTTATTTATAAGGAACCCCATTAGCTTCCACAACAGCGGTTGCTAATCCCAAACCATCAAATACAATCAAATAAAATGCTACACAATAAAGTGAATGCAAAATATCTGCATAATTTGGCTATTACATCCACAGTGAGGTTTCACAGTTGTGAAAATATGAACATATAAATATCAATAACACTGAGACAAAATACACAAATTTCCATTACAAATGACATTGCCCTCTTACAATATTTGCAATAATTCAAAGCTGTTTGAATAGGCCTGTAAGATATTTTTGAAATTATGAATAGAAGCCAAGGCAACTTATTCCACTTGAAAGATGCTCTAAATATAACAGAGTTTTTAAGTTGCTTTTAACTCGAGGAATTACTAAATTGCGGTTTGTTGAAAATCGTGTATTATGATTATGTTTTTCATCTGGATACTGCAATTGAGCAGAAAGAAAATGTGGTGTGTTAAACAGTATTGCTTTCTTTATAAATACAAGCAAGCCATAGTATAATTTAGCTTGCACAGGAAGCCAAGCTTGTGGGGATAGGTTAATTGGATAATCCAAATTGCCACTAGGTGTGAATGTGCGAGTGAATGTGAGTGTGAATGGTTGTCTGTCCTTATGTGTTAGCCCTGCGACAGACTGGCGATCTGTCCAGGGTGTACCCCGCCTTTCGCCCTATGACAGCTGGGATAGGCTCCAGCGCCCCCCGCGACCCTGAAAAGGATAAGCGGAAGCGAATGGATGGATGGAGGAAGCCAAGAAAGTTTATCATGCATTTTATCTATATTTGTATAGTATTTGTATAGTATGAACACCTTAACACTAATATGTCTGATATCATTTGTTAAGGGACAACAAGTTATCCAAGCTTACCAAAGCATGAATTTACTGTGATTAACCACATTTTTTTGAAAGTTAAGTTCAGTTTGAGTAGCCATACCCAGGCCTGATTACTGGCAGACCTGTTGAATCAAGTAATCACTTAAATAGAACCTGTCTGACAAAGTGAAGGAGGCTAAGAGATCTCCGAGAAACAAAATCATTGATATCTGTCAGTCTGGACAGGATTACAAAGCCATTTCTAAGGCTTTAGAACTCCAAGGAATCACAGTGAGCACAAATGGAGAAAACTTTGAATTTGATTAACCTTCATGGGAGTGGCTGGCCTATCAAATTACTCTAAGAGCACAGTGATGACTCATCCAAGAGGTCACAAAAGAACCCAGAAGGACATTTAAAGAACTGCAGGCTTCACTCGCCTCCGTTGAGGTTATGATTTAACAATAAGTAAGAGACTGGGAGAGTTCCAAGACAAAAATCACTACTGACCAAAAAGAACCCAAAGGCTAGTCTCACATTTGCCAAAAACAAAAACATCTTGATGATCCTGGTTGCAGAGTTGCTTTCATGACTCATCCGGTGATGTCACTCCCTGACGATGATTGGCATGCAGTCTATTGACATCACATTTTCAGCTTGTTTGGAACCCCCAACTGCGTAGGTACTAAAAAAGTACCTGGTACCAGGTACTACCACCTAATGGAAAACCCCAGTCGAGTAGAGCCAAGTAGATACTAGTGGAAAAGAGGCTAAATGTCTTCAGGTTATTAACTTGAATTAGACTGCTTACAAATGTAGCTGTTGAATCCCAACATGTAGTGGTACAAGAAGAAAAATGACAAATACAAGACATCTCAGTCCTAGTTTAGTAGTGGTGTAATTTCCATTTTACTAAGCTTGAGCTTTGAACCCAAACACTGATCAAAGATGATCATTAAAAGAAGAGACTAAGGAGAACCAGCTGCAAAATGTGCAACCAGCAATGGGGAAACGGAAAGCTGCTGAGACCATGAAAAGAAAAGGCGTTGACTTGTCACACTCGCACACTGATGTTCTTGTCTTCCTATGACATCTCCTCCCATCCCAAGATGATCCAGTTAATCAGTGGGTTCTTTGTAAGCAGGCCAAATCAATTCATAATCTGGCTATATGTAAACACTGACTCAGTTTATCTGGTTGGCACAGTGAGAAGATGCAAAATACCGTCGTCATTCGCACATGGCTGAGAAAAGGAAATATGCAGAAAAGGAAGACTGTTGTTTTGACTCTCAAAGTCATGGGCGTGTGCTCATATATGGGCGTGTGGCTTGTCTACCTTTGCATGTGCTGCATGACATTGCACATTTGAAAGCAGTTAATGCAACTGAAAAACAAGCACTAGAGATGAAAGAAAATTAGAACAAAGAGGGTGTATTATTTTTATCAGTTCTTAACCCGATGTTATTATACTCCCCAAATAGCTGGCCAATATGCAACATGGCTGCTTCTGCCCCTGGTGCTCATGATGTTTTACATCCAGAATGACTGAAAGTGCTCATTTAAACTCAGGGCAAAGGTCCAAATGGGTCCCAGCTGTTGACCCATTAGCCTCAGGAAGAAACTGTCTGCCTGGTAAATACAGTAAAATAAATCCTGTGCAGGATCACAAAACTGTGAAATAAAGTCACAAAACCGGCACTGGCATTTTCATGCTTGACAGTCTACTGTAATTTTTACTCTCTTTTTTAAAATCAGGATTTAAAGCAAAGGGGAGGAAGGGTGATGTTAAGTATTTTGATTTTGTATAGCAATAGGGTAAAAAGGCTTGTGTGTCAGCTGATGCTGTAAGCATTTTGGGCTATTGAAGAAGAGACTGTGCAAGGTAGAAGACCTAACAAAACATTAAAAGTATATATTTTTTTTTCTGTGTAGCTACCTCTGATGTTTGGGAACACCTAGACTTTAGTGATGACATCATGCTGGTATCCCTGTCTTTTGCAGATGATGTTATCTTTTGAGCTATAATGGAGATTATCTATGTATCAGCCATGTAGATGGATAAGCACCTACATCTCTAAAGGAGGATTCAAGGCATAGGTAGTTATTAACCTTAAGTGCATAGCCTCTGGAAAGGATCTTAAACTCTTATATAAGCACAGGTTGGTATGGAAAGCTGAGGTTAAATGTCGCCTCTTTCTCCCTGTCACCGGGTATTTTAATGTCTCTGGCTTTCACTTATAAGTGATTCAAATGGCCCATTTGGCATTAAAAGAGCAACAAGCATTTGAGAATACTAAATCCTAACATGGTTTTATTTATTTATTTATTTTTAATTGTGCTTTATCAGCCTAATGTACTCATACGCCAACCATATTCCATGACCTCAAACACATAGGTAATGATTACAGTCCAAGAGGGGGGATAACTTCAAATATGATGTATTTGACCTAACACTGGCAGCATAACGAGTTTCCAGATTTGTCTCTTTGGTGTCATTAAAAAAATAATAATTTAGCAAAAGATCCTCATTGATGAAGCTACCTCAGTATATCAGTCACATGACTTGCAAACGTTTAGAAAAAGCCCAAACAAACCAACAAAACTGCCGATTTGTAAGGCTAATTTCTCAACTGATAAAAAATATAGGTGAGAGTTTGAGAAATGTGGAGAATGGCCCATGGCAAAGTTATCCATCAGGCGTTGTTTGCAAAGTTAGAGCAAAATGTAGCAATGTCACAAACAGTGGTGTTACCAGTCATGGTACCAACCTATTCATGTATGCATGTATATATGTCTGCATGTACTTCATCTCCTCCTCAACAGTTGAGCCAATCTGAATGAAACTTTCTACAAACGTAGTCACACTTATAGTGATTATTAACATCTATATGTATATATATTAAAAAAGATTTATTAGAAATACAAATTCTCCTGGTTTTCCTATGTATTATGTTCATCTTCATGACATGCAATGCAATGTTACGTTGTCCATTTGCATTTGTTCATTGCCCGTGCCTAACGTAAAGGTCACCAAAATTTGCATCCACGACAGAATTTTGAGATTGTTTGAGAAAAAGCAATGCACACCTGGCTAAAGCCAGTAGTATGTATATATATATATAAAAGTGTATATAACTCCAGTGTAAATCATAGAATCATATGGCATGATGCAGCTACACAGAATACAAAATTAGAGCAATTACCTATGGGTGGGGGACTAGTTCTTCCAAACTGCAAAGGTATTGATGTATTAATTGATAGAGAGTGATATGTGGAAACTCAAAGGGAGAGACCATTTATGACACAGAAAAAAATAAATCAGAGGAGACTCAGCATAACAGGGCAAGGACATGGCTTCAACATCAAGTTTTGGCCACTACAAAGCTACTACAACACCAAAGTGGAGAAACATCAGGGGGAGAATGATTAGGACATTTACATCACAACGAGATTCCTAAATTTAGTATGCACGATCATCTGTTATTTTTAACTGAAAAGTTCCTTTGAGTATAATTCCTCCCCACAAGCTTATTTCTCTGACAGTTCTCCTCTCTGATATACTGTGTCCTCCGGAGTACAGCTGAATCAGCGTGGGAAAGAGCTTTTGCTGCAGTAGCTAACTTTACCCAGCGAAGTCACATAATCTATGCTGTATGGTTTCAGCAAATTGCATCGCTGGAGGGCAAGAAGAAGGTGCTGGGAGGTGGGGGTGAGTTAGGAAGCGAGGGATGCAGGAACGGAGGAGAAGCCGGCCTTTATTGGTTACTGTTCCAAGTAACTTTTTGCTTTCCCCATGCATTGAAAGAAAATCCTTGTATTTAGTTGTTTTACTTCTCTCCCGTCCCTGTTTTCCTTATGTTTCCTGTCCTATCCCTGCCCTGTGATTCTTTGCATTCTTTGTCACGCTGTAGTGTCTCTTATTCGGTTTAACGCGGTCTCTGAAGATGAATTCATCCCACCTTGAGCTCTTGCTCGCTTTGATGTGACAGCGCTCGGCAGCAAAGAGAGGAAGAAAGCTGAGCTGTGAGGTTTTACTGTTGCGCAATCCTCCTCTTCCTTGCATTCTGCATCATCATCACAAGTGACCCACTTATCTGTGCGCTCCCCATCTCCCTGTATCTTATTATCGGCTCTTATATATTGTAATTAGCAGTCTCGTACATGGTCTCTTTTGTTTCTTTTCACATTTTTCCTGCCTTTTCCCCCCTTTCTTTCATCTCTGCGTGGTTGCTAATTTAACACAGGCCTACATTCCTTGTGTTTGTATTTGTATTTTCTTTTTATTTGTCAGGGAAAATTTACAAAGCCATTAGTCTCCTAAGAGAAGAGATGTACTGTACCAGATTTAGAGGCAAGCTAATTTCCATCCGCATTCTCTGGGTCAGACAACAATAAAACAATGTAATGACATCATCAAGAAAGAAATGATACTCATACCAATGAAACAAACAAGTGCATTTGTTATTTCACTGGTCTAACGTTTGCTTATTCTTCTTCTCTGTTCTTCTCTTTGGACATGTCTCCTTGTTTACAATACAGGGTGAAGGTTTTAGCATCTCTGCACGATTAAAACTCTTCCTACGTTCTTCCTTTCCCACCAGCTCTTCCTGTCAGTCTCTGTTATAAGCACTGCATCACATGCATACAGAGCAGTGATTAAAGAAGAGGCGGTGGTATTATCTTATTTACTACATAACTCCTCTTTCAATCCAGTTGAGCCCGTGTTTGTGTGGTTAATATCGGCTAACACATGAGAGGGATCAGTCAATGTCAGCCACCTTTTTTGCACGTGTTACCCACTGAGGGTGGAGACTGAACGTTGTTGAGCTCTTTGTACTGCAGCAGATCTATGTCTCTCTCTCTCTCTCTCTCTCTCTCTCTTTCTTTTACACACACATGCACACTGAGGATTATGATCCTCCAGGTAAAGTGTCTTTTTGCGATGATGCAACAGCACTATAATAATCAGTGGCACCATTTTATCATAACGCCACCTTCATAGCTTGAATTTAAGCTAGCAAGCAGGAAGCCATAAAAATAAGCATAAAGATCCAGACCTGCAACGTGAGGTTTCATGTGGCCCAAGGGGGTAGCAGATCTTGCACTCCAGCTGCTAAGTTCCTCTGTGAGCGTGTTTGCTTCTGGCTGTGTAAATATCTTCGAGTGCTCATCGTCTGTGAGTTTGACTCTGTTGTTTTACCTTAGAATATTTCCATTTCAGAGAAGCCTATGCTTGAAAATACACTCAGCTGTTATCCATTATCAGATGCCACTACACATAAAGACTTGACTGAAGTGTTTAATGAGGCAGCTGAACCACACTGCCAATCTGTGATAACAGGACCGAACAGAAAGTCAAATCAAACTGACCAGGAGGATATGCATATCCTGCAAGAGTGGTCTGCTGAATCACACCAGGGTACATTAACATGTCTTCCTTTTGCTGTATTGCAGAGTCGTGGCAGATCATGTGTTGTTTCTTGGATGAACTGAAAGCAACCTTACTGAGACATTACCTGGCTCAGCTGAAAAACTCACGAAAGGTCATGTGCTACTCCTCAAACAGAATATTTCTAAAGTGAAACAACATTCGATCGCGGTTTCATGTGACTCATTAATTATGTCTTCAAGTAGGATTTGCTTCTGTCCAATGTAACTGGTAGATCTAGTTCATAAAAGTGGGCCATGAATAGGAATAATTATGAATCACTTGGCTGAGTGAAGCGATCGCCCGTAACAGAGTTTAACTCTTTGTTCGCAGAGAACGTTTGAGTAGCCTGAATAGAGTTTGCGTTGAGTCACGGGGTTGGGCCGCTTACATTAGCTTTGATTCACCTCATTGCGGATGAAGCAGACTGAAAACGCTGCTGGCTGTTTAGCTGTCGGTGAATATGAGTCTGGCAGACATGCATGCCTCACTTCGTCTGCATCTCTGCACGCAGCAAACACACACAGGCTGGCAGTGTTGCTCTCCGCTTCTCTCTCGGCCTCTGTTTTGCCTGCTGGCTCTCACACGTCGTCTTCACAGAGTTGCCTTCATTACAACAAACACTGCTCCTTGTTATCTGTTTTTGCGCACACCATCCTCTTCGCACAAACTCTCGCTCTCTTTTTCTAGTCATCTTTATATCTCCTTTCTGCATATGCAAACAAAAACCAACCGTCATCTGTGAGAAATGCTGAATCTAGGCCTCTTGTGCATAAACAGGCGTTCGCAGTTTCACAGCACTTCCCATTTCTTTCACATTTCTGTTTGTTTGTGGCTGCCTGTCACTCTCTGCCATTGTGCCTTTTGTCATTTTGTATGCTGGTTAAATGGAAAATTATATTCCCGGTAGCAGCAGGTGTGACCTTAGCTATTTTAGGCTCGCGATCATCTAGCAGGACAACATCTTCAATGTGTGTGTTAGGTGTGAGAGCGTGTTTTTTCCATTCTCACCATCTACACAGTGTGTTTAATACACTTAGGGACTGTAATGCGAAGCCCAGTGGTGAGTGATTCCCTGTAGAAGATTGATGGTAGCAAAAACCGGCGCGGGTGCATGTGCGCGTTTGTAGGAGCCGGGATTTTGTTGGCGATAGCCTGCAGTCACGCCTGGCGAGCAGGCCGTGTTTTTAGTCATCACCAATCACAGTGACAGGGGGTGACGGAGTGCCTGCTGACAAGTGGAATATTCAGGGACACACACACAAACCCACACGGAGCATTCAGGGTGAAGCGAGTGATTGATAGATTGGCACACAGGCAGGCAGACAGACTTGTCCTTTGCCCTCAAACATCTTAAGAAGTAGGTCAGTCTGCTAAATTTATGATCCTGACACGTTTTCACTTTCACATTGTTACTCATTCGAATTCATGCATTTATGTTTATTATTAGGTTAAACCAGCAAATCGCAGTACACAAACTCATCGACACTGACCGAGGCCATGATCTCTGCACTCCATTCGCACGTCTGAATTTGCAGGTAGCTGCTGTGAGGTGTAAACAACATGACCTTCCAAGGAAGGAGGCATGTTTGATGATTTGAACTTTTAGGTGTTGTCTCCACTAAGGCTATGAAACCGAGCCTTTGTCTAAAATTTTAGAGACAACAGCAAGAATATTTTTATATTGAACAGTCTAAGATTTCCTTAAGGACCAGCTGAGCAGAGTTTTTTGTCACCTATTTTCAGCTTTAAAAAAAATGCAAAATGTAGAGGAAGCCTGGCACTGAACGGTTTGACCTCTCTTATATGCTTATATTGTAAATACTTAATTTCTCTTTTTAAGATTTATATATAAATCACTGTAATATAACATCGCTGTAATCTCATCTTTGAAATCAGCTGGCTAATATCATGTGGTTCCCCCTTAATACAGCTGCTAAATCTGTGGGAACATGGGTGCAATTCCTGGAATTCTGGCACCCTGATGCTGCCGGATTTGCCGGTTTGGGCCTCAATAATTATGCAGTTAAGGAAAACAGTGGTTGGAGATTTTGGTACTAGTAAAATTATTGCAACTTTGTGCAGTGATTTTGAAATCTTGTTGCCTTTTGAAGAGGTTGTTTGAAAGGTGGGGGCCAACCCTGCCACCACATGCAGAGAGTTTCTGTCTTCAAGGCAACTTTGGTTCACCAAGATGGTGATAAAACAGCAATAAGATGGAATCAGTCTGGTATAATCTGGGGTCAAAAGGGCAATTACATGAGAATTTGTTTGTGACAATACGCCAACTAACTGTGGTAACTCAGCAAAAATCACAAATCTGTTGCTCAAAGGTATTTATTCTGGATCAGGATGTCAGTTTCCTTGCAGCTTTATCCCTACTGGGGATAAAAAATAATTTAGTTTGGACATGCACATGTACACCACAGCTGGGGAAATTCCACCCAATTAACACAACATATGCGTTACTTTGCAGCCGGTTGCAGCCTGACTCCAACTGATTCCTCAAATCTCTCTGCATTTCTAAATAAGACTGATTATTTGCAAATCTGTCTGGGAGTGATTGCAGTGAGTCTGATGCAAGCTGCCATTGTTTGAAGACAGGCTGACTCGTGCACCAGGAGACTCGTGCAATAACAGTTAAGTGCAGTTATGAAGAATTAGACAATGAGCGAATGAGAGTGATGTGACCATTTAGTCTACTGCAGAAAAATTATCACTAGACAACCATTACTTTTTTGTTTTTCCAATGAGCAGTTTTTGCTTTTTAGGAGTGCCCTCATCAGGATAGGTGAGTTCAAACTTCAACAATGTTTTTAAAGTTTCCTAAGAGAACATTCAATAATCAGTTTTGAAGAAATATTTGATTACCAAACCAAATCGTGTGAATTTCACCAGTCAGTTACTTCCACTCTAGCTAAGAATGCTGCATTGCAGATTTAGGAAATAATCATTTTACACAAATAAGTATTCTGATCTTGAGGTTTCAAGCAAACATCAGTGCTTGTGCTTAGCAGGACAACACACACAATAACATTACCATCATTTCACCTCCTCACATTAACTCAATTTTCTCACTTTTTTTTTTCTCTTCATCTAAATCAATTTGTCCTTCCACTCCGCAGTCTGAAAAAGCTCATCTCCTCTGATGATTAGCATTTTTTACACAACCTCTGTTCTGTGGTTCCACCACATACACACTCATATGCTAATAGGTGGCAGGCTTTGACATATTCTGACCCTTTCCCGGCTTTGCTACCTTTCTTCTCAGTTTCCTGAACGAGTGAGGATTTCAGAGCGAGACCCTCACGCTAAGACGTTTCAGAGAAAGAGGTGCTTAAAATGCAGGTTGTGTAAATGCCTGTCAGGAGTAAGGATCGAGGTGGGGTAGCCTTGTGTTTGTGTGTGTGTCTGCGTGTGTGTGTGTGAATGTCAAGTGTGTTTGAGCAAATATAGATGAAATATGATCAAGCCTGTTTAAGATGTGGTAGAATTTTTTTTGACTGTGTAAATGGGTGCTATGATGGGATGTTTGTGTATATGTTGCCTAACTAAAACAAGAACACGCAATACATTTGCACTAGTTCATCAGTAGTCAAATGTGTGCATATTGCAGCACATTTGTCTCTTGGAATGTACATTTTGTCTTGCAGGCTACTTTCAAAGGTATAACTGTAATCTAATTTCATTCTGTGCATATCGAAACACCCACGCAAAACTGAGCGGTGACTGAGCTTTAATGCTGAGAGCTAAAATCAAGCAATCCTTCCATCCTCCCTGTCCCTGTGTCTAAATACCAGTGCATGCTCGAGGCTTCACCTTACACAAGAGTCCTCTGGGAGGCTTACACAAACACACGTGCAACTAAAGAACTAGTCGCTTTTATTAATTTTAGTTTACTGCAAAAATAATGATAGATATCATCCTACAATTTTTATGGAGGACTACTAAGGAATGTTGTTTAGTATGCATTAGATGAGAAAGGCATTAAGGCTGCAAGTCACATTCACTTAAAATCATGGGTTTGATATTAGAGCCTGAGCCAGGCTCATGTGAATGTATCATAGCATTATAGCCTTCCAGTGTGATGTGTAGTACAGTAATATAGTACAAAAGAAAATAAAGATGTTTTCAGTGAACCTTCACCAAGACTGTTCAATAAAGTGGTAAAAAAAAAAAAAAAAAGAGCACTGATATCCTATAAGTTCATCATATAGCTGTCTCTTAAATTTTATGGATGGCAAAGACTTAATTTACAAAGAAATAAATTATTAACATACAAATAGTTCAGTAGGTAAGGGTTGGCAAAATCTTGAAATCTGAAAGCCATGGAGATTTGGGTGTTGAGTTTCCATATAAGTGACAAAAAGTTAACACTTGGCAGTTGATAGAAGGTGATTGGGGGTATATTTTAATGAACATGTAGTAGATAAAGATTCTTAGTCTTTTATTTATGTATTTATTTATTTATTTTTAATTAATGTGCAAATGCCCAAAATATTAATCCAGTATCAACAGTGTCTTTGTTGATGCTAGAGAAAGATCATAGATTTGGTAAACGGAAGAGAAAACACTAATTACCGGTTTAAGACACAAAGTCTTTCCTGTGCAAAAGAGTGCAGTGACCTACATGAGCGTTGGCATTAGATGTAAATTATAGGGAATAATCTGCAATGGAAATTGTGTATATTCTAGGGATGGTGGAGTGGTATAGTCACACATTGTTGCAAGTAATATTGCTGTTGATAAAGGCCACTGCTTGTATATACATGGACACTTTGGCTTCAAAACCCAAAAGGAAGAATTTGGATGATACATCATGCGGTAGCTGGGAGGAACAGTTTGATCCTCCCTGCGCCGTCCGTGGGTAAATAAAATGAACCAGTGAAACAGCGGACCTTTGAAGTGGCACTGAGCTGAAAACAGCCTTTAACCACTAAATGGACCAACCCACAGTAAAATGACATTTCCATATGATGCCTGTTCCAAAAAGCTAAATGCTACATATGCTCAGCTTGTTTGCAGCTTGAAGTTCAGAGGCTCAGACACACTGTTTGTATAAACTGTGTATAATAAGTGTATAATATTCTTGTTTTCCGTTTTAATTTCTTATTTACTCCTTCACATATTTATGTGCTCGTCTTCCACAAGTTCCTCTGCTTGAGCTGCTCAGTAAACCAGAGTGTCTTTGTGTTCCAGGAGGAGGAGATGCCCGAGGTAGAGATAGATATCGATGACCTGCTGGAGGTCAACAGTGATGACGAGAGAGCCAGCAAACTGCAGGTATGTTCTTTGGGCTGCATTTGTAAGTCCTCAGAAAATACATTGTAATCTCATATAGGAGATGAAATAAGGCGAAATAAGGTAAGTGGGGTTATCAGGTAAAATGGGACATTCATGGTTCATGCATCTCATCTATGGTATATATTGTATATATCTTAGCTATAAATACATACAAATATACACTAACATGTACACATGAACACAGTTGTACATGTATACGTTAGAGGGTAAAAGAGGTGTGTTGATATTGAAGTAATAGATATTGGCGTCAAACTAGTTATCACTAGTCTGACACTGAAGAATGTCAGACTAGTCATTGTAGACAATGTTTCAAAAAGAAATGAACAAAGAGAAGCAAAGAGGATCAAAAAGTAACAGAAATGTGATAGAAAGGATGTTTTCGAGTGAGGCCATATATATATATATATATATATATATATATATATATATATATATGACTGGCCCATTTTTTGGCAGTCAGTCGGCCCATTTTACCTGAACAATGTCAAAACTATGGGACAGCCCAAATTTCAAAACAGTAAAATTCTATTATACCAATCCAATACAAAAAAAAAAAGCAGCTGAACACAGTTAAATGTCATACACAGGGTTTTTTTTTTTTTTCTTAGTGTCTGAAGTGATTAACCAGAAATTGTCCCAGGTTACCTGAGTTCACCCTAGTTGTTCCATAATGGACACACTCACCTTAAAGTCAAATTTTCCATGTGACTGCTTTGTATGGTATCCTGTTTCTGTTGGCTCTACTGTATGGTGGACCTGTCCTCAAAGACAGACTGATGTCAAACATACATAATCATCAGTCTTTATGTTGTCTGAATACATTACCGCGGTTTTCCATATCAACAAAAGCTAACCAACCAATCCAACACAGACAGTGCTGGGAAATGTCCCTAAACAACTCTCTGTTTTTCCTTTACCAATTTCTACACAGGAATCATTAATAGACTGCTACAAACCAACAGAGGTAAGTCTTCCGGTGAAGCTCTCTTTTCCATGTCCACTGCTTGAGATCAGTGACCTGAAATTATTGATCCGCACATGCAGTATTGAATTTGTAAAGTCACATTTTCATGCTACTGTCACCCTGACCTGAATGAAACAAGTGTTAGATGGGCCCATAAGCTACACAGAACACATACAAGCACACACAATTTAACTTTGTTCACACTGGCGCTTGTTTTTGAGTGTGCGAATGGGTGTGTGCGGGTAAGCTTTCAAGTATCTGGGTTGGGGGAGTTAGGGTTAAGCTATTTTGGTGATTAAAGGTGGTGCAGAACAATCACATTACCTCTACATACGGCGATGTTGCCCAACATGGACTGCCCATCTGTCATCTGTGACTGTTTGCATGTGTTTGTGCGTGGCATTAGGTCAGCCTGTTGAAAAAATGTCAAGGTCACTGGCATCTGAGATAACAGCAACGTTCAGCCAGGTTGACAGCTGCTGATATGTGTCACTCCTACACATCCGTACTCGCACACGCGCGCGCACACACACATTGTAATCCCTCGAGTCTGGAGTAGCCCAGATGCCATTTTGAACACAATCCCACATAGATGACATGGACTAAGGACAGTGAAAAGCAGAGGCAATGGAGAGAGAAGGTGAATTGTGACAATTGGAAGCAAATGATGAAGAAAGGATGAAAGTAAAAGAAAGAGAGCACTGTTGGTGAGAGAATGACAGGGGATGAAAGAAGCTGTTACAAATGGTGAAGGATAGATGAGACCTCTAGATAGAGGAGGAGGAAAAGAAGAGAGTGACAAGAGGAGGGAGGTATCAGTAATTAGGGCACGATAAGTGTCACCTCTGTTACAATTGTGAGGTTTATATTTCAGCATATTCTCGATCCGAGTCACACCATCGCAGACTTTTATAGAGCCATTAGATCAAGATGAGGAATCTTTTTCTTCCATCCTTTTCTGACTTATTGCCTCATAAACTGGCATTTCTTTTTTGTGACTTAAAAAGCAATACCCATATGACTGGGGTTGGCCAGTGTTTGTTTTCTGTTTGGTACAAATTCTTTTTTTCCTTTCCTACAGTACTACGCTTAAGACTCTAGCCACCACTCATTTTTTATGTTTTGGTGCCAATAAACCAGATTTCCTTGTAATTAAAGTGGTCTTGAACAACAGAACTTCAGGCTTTCTGAAGGTCTTTCAAAGTTTTCCTGCTGCTTTTTCACTTATTTTTAGTCCAGTCATTATACCTGACTATTTTCAGAGGAATGTTTTTGGTTTGCTTTTGCTGAACACAGACCTATGAATCATCTAAGCATAAAAAAAGCACCGATTCAAGGAATGAATCACTGTTGTGTTTACACATAACAAATAACTTTGCAATTACCTGTTACAATTTTTAATTGTATCTTTAGGAACTGTGTTATTAGGTCATTCGGCAGAGTAAATATGGTTGTGTGTATAACCTGTTTTCTGTCAGTTGTATATTTATTAAGCCATTAGACAAAGGATTCAGGATTCAGCCTGCAAAATCAAACAGAAATGAAAGAAATTTTGTAGATTTGAATTATGGGCTTCTGATGCAAATCTGATTTGATAATTGCTTAAGCTCGATTTGTGTGTGTGCGTGCGTGCGTGCGTGTGTGTGTGTGTGTGCATGTGTGTGTCTGTTTAAATCATTTTTTCCTCTTCTCCCTACAGAACTTTGTCCGTGAGCTCCTCGCAAGGATAAGGGGAATGAGAAAACTTAGCGCTCCAACCAAGAAGGGCCTATAATGGCTCAAACATCAACCATCAATCAGCCATAAACTCCGTCATCTCCTACTTAGCCCGCCATACATGGACTGTCATTAAACAGAATAATTTATCAAAACATCAGTAACTGTTCTGCAAACATCTGCTGTATAATCCATGAATATAGCACTAGTCATTCTTTTCACGATCACAATAACAAGGTGTATTATAATATTTGACTGTTGAAAGGTACATAAGTAAAGCAGAGCCAAAATGTTTAAATAGTCACAATATCTGGAATGTGCCAGAACTGCAACTGTGCTTTAATACAAACACCACCTAACTTCATGCGTCAGAGCCATGTAAGCTTTTTAAACCACTCCTACAAACCAAACAGCCATACAGAATAAAACGCCAACAAAAACTTTAAAAGAGGTGGTAAAAATAGTTGCAGTAGGTGTGAAATTAGCTGTAGCACTATTTAAACACAGTGCTTCTTGATCTTTTTTTTTTCTTGTCCTATTTTTACGGAGGTTTTTTGCTGTTGCGTCTTTCTTTTTTTTTCTAAAGTACTGTATGTTGCCATTTCTTGTTCACGTGATTGAAATGTGGTCTTTGAGAGTTTGAGTTCTTGTCACCCTCTTTATCCCTACTCCATTATTGCTTGCAAATGTAAGGGAGCTCTGTGGTCTTGTGTCAAGTTCATTTAAAAGCACAACACATTAATACATTAATCCCGTCGTCTTTTGTGATGTGTAAACTCTGGAAAGAGTGGGAAAGTTTTATCAAACAGTGCTAAAATCATATCAAGATTTTCTTTTTTCCTTTTTTTGTTACCCAGTCTCCTAGTATACTTTTCACCACAGCAAGGCATGATGGGTGTTGCAGCTCTCTGTATGAGACTACAAAAACCTGTATGATTGGCAGCCTTTCGCTCGTCATTGTACATGTTCATGATCTCCCTTATTGGAATACATATCAGTTGGTAGTTTAGATTCAAGCTCAAACACATTCAAGCCAAACACTGTAGTCGTTTTTACACCCGGTTCACTTAATTCTGCTAACTTGTCTCTGTAATAGCGGTTGATGTTGCCTTTAAGGACATTCAGGATCAGTCCACTTTTTACTCAGCACTGAACTTAAACTACTGACGACTTGAAAGCGTAAGAACAGTGGCATAAGAACCCCGGAGGACTTGACACTTTAACTTGCCGACAGAAGGTGTGCCAAAACTGGGATCCTAAAATGTCAAACATCATGGAGGCATTAGTCTGCCGCAGCTCCTACTACAGAGATATCTTTGGGTGGGCTCAGAAGTTTTAGTAATTCTTTTCATGTTGCAGGAAAACTGTGTTACAACTGAATATAAGCAGGTTTAAGAGGTGGATTTGTTTTGTTGCTAGTAAATTTCCCTTCAGCAACACACTGAAAAATCTCTGGTACAATCACGAATCCCTTACAGGGTTGTGCCCAGTTTCATTTTGGAATAATTAATCGTATAAAAAAGGAAGGTGCAGACTAAAACCTGCAGTTTGATATAAAGTATAAACCCACAGCTGCCAAAGACAAAAGCAGGGCAATGTTTTAGTTTAACATAACACTTGCAAAGCACCCTCTTGCATGCTAACAACAGAGACAAGGTATTGATGAAGAGTATATTATAGACCTATAATCAAGCAAAAATAAAAAAAAAACAACCTTTTTTGACATAGCTACCATGTATGACTTTGTAGAACCTTTTGTGTTGAGACAACGTGACGTCACGTTGGAGATAATCCAGGAAATTTTAAAAAATGGTGCTGTTTTTGATGTTCTTCCCAGACTTTGGTTAAGTTATAAAAGGCGTTTTCACTGTTGACTGGTGACTGAGAAATGTGTCTGCAAGAAGTCTGTCTCTCTTGACTGATGGAGTGGATGCTCCAGAGTTGCATCTTCTATTTCTCTGTCTGAACTGGGTTGGATACGTGTCATCACTCTAAGCTAGCAATGGTGAGTTTTTCTGGCTCGGTGAATTTGGAGGAAAACCATGAAGATGGAGCCATTACGGGCTACTGAGATTCATATCAAGGTACTCTATAGGATTTTCTGTCAAGAAATACTTCAGGGGCAAGTGGCAGATATTTTATTATTTATGGGATTTCATGTGGAGAGTATTTTGAAAGTGTCCATATATAGAAAGCTCTATGTTTGCATGTGTTTTTAAAGTAGCATGTTGAGGGGAACATTTTCTTGGCCTAAAGGTTTTTATTTCACAAAGTAAAACACTTTCCTTTTTTATACCTTTATTATTATTATTATTATTATTATTATTATTATTATGAAGATACAAAAATGTTATTCAGTTGCAGTTTTGTTCTGTACATCCACAATAAGCTTTCTTCTTTTTAAAATGTAATGTGGTGTGGTTTGTTTTTGCCGATAATAAAAATGCAGAATGACTCTGTACTGTTTAAGAACATGTTTCTACTTGTCTACTTCTTTTCTACTTCCCTTCTACTTCTAGTTTTCATTTTACTTGACATGCAAAATGCATTTGTATGTTTCATTACAGCCACATTTCACCATTTGCATAGTCTTTTCTCTTGAAACACTGCTCTTTATTAGATAGATACTATATTAACTGTTAGCTTCTCTTAGCATGGTAAAAGTCTTCTGTAACCTAGACTTATTTACACTTATATTTTTTCCAATGACAGCTTGAATCACAACTTCCTTTTTAAGTAAATTTTTATGCAATAGGCAGTTGACTGAAAGACCTTTGTTTTCAGAGTTTTTTACAGAACCAGACAGCAGCAAGATCCATTCCCAAGTGTCTCCAAAGCACAAGAAGGTGTTAACATTTATGCAGATGATACAGCAACTGCAACGTCACTGATTACTTATGGCCCCAGTCACACAGGCCTGGAGACTGGTTGTCGTGAGGGAAACGTGTACCAGTTAGCGAGCGGTTACTGACTAAAAACAGATCAGTGAACCCCAAGCAACGACCAGTCTTGAGGGAAAAGCGTGTATTGTGGTAGATGCTGGAGATTGCTGGCAGTCACTGGCTATGACTTATATGTTGCTACACGCAAAACATCCTTATGACCCTATTGTTTGCTAGCAGGTTTCCATGGTCATCTACAGTCTGTGTGAAAGATGCTGACTTGTCTGCAAACACTCACTAAATGCTTGCCTGGCAGAAGTGAAACTGTGGTAAAAACGCAACGCAAACTTGAAAGCAACCATTCGCCTACCCTAACTGGTTGGTTTGCCATCAGGATCTAACAGCACACTACTGCACAGAGATTACCACACAGAGGCACAATAAGCTACATTTTAGTAAAAGGAGTTTAGTAAACTGCATAAAGGATGTGGCTGCTCCAGTTTCAAAGTAACTATAAAAAGAGAATGACCGTGTAAAGAAAGCTTTGACGTCATGCATCATATCTTGCTTGGTGTCAGATCTCTCCATCACTGTCATAAGTGTGTCTCAGTTAAGCTGAGAGAAAAATTAACATAAAAGTCTAAATAAAGAACGTAGTTAGCATAAGGACTGAAAACAGCTAGCCTGCCCAATATTAAATAAAACTCCAACATCAAATATAAACTATTTCATTTTATTTTTAGAAATATTAAAGTCTGAGAAGTCTTTCCCTATTGGTAGTGGTATTGTCTACAAGATGTTATCTCCCTAAACCAGGCAGGAGGGTCCTTCCATATTTTTGATGCCCATTTATATTTGTACATGTGCATCTGTGCGTGTCCATGTCATTATGCATTATGTGCTGAGATCTGAGAGTTCTGTCACGGAACCGTGGGGGCATATGAGAGCATCATGGTGCCCAATGTGCTCCCCTTCAATGCCTTATAGTGTGGCAGTAGTTTAGTAGGACACGCCTGCATGCTGTCTGACTCTGTAAAGGGCTCATCAGGGTATGACATTATTGCTCAATGTGCGCACGAGTAGCCTTTCTCTGCAGCACGTCTAGCCCCATATGGACTGGCCCACTGGCCTACTGTACACTGTTGCTAGGTAGAAATTGTTCATTGATATAAGAGACAGATTTAAAGCTGCTGTTTAAAAGGGATCTGCAAGAGTCTACACATGGATCATTGCAATGATCTTGTATCTTGGGGGGAACATGTCAGCATGGCTTCACTCGGCTTGTATATTTTGTTTCTGAAGGAAAGTCAGGTGGAAGAATAGAGGCCAGAGAGACACATTTAATGAATGTTACAACAGCTTTATTTTGTGGCAAAGAGCGTGACAATGAAGGTCTTTTGAATCATTAAAACATATTTCTAAGCAGCCACTCTGGATTTCACTGCAAGAACAAGAATTGCACATGCATTGCTGGTGCTGCTGCACGTGTGTGTGTGCCTTTAATTCCATGACCCACTTTTCACAGCTGGGGCTGGCTGGCAGAGAGTGCTAGTGCACGCTGCCTTGAATAATTGGGACTGCAAGGTGAATGTGAGGAGAATAGTTAAAGACAGGAGCTCCCTCCCTGCCAGTCAGCCTGCCCGGTTCAGTCAACTGGCTGCACACCAGCAAATCTCACAGCAGCACGGTGCTCACAAGTTGCTGTTGGTCACGGCGTTTTACGATATTAACGCTGATGTGAAAGGAAGACAGCTGTTTGACACAAACAGGGAAATTGTATGGATGTATGAAATTAAACGACACCAGCAGGAGGATGTGTCATTTCGGCGAGCTGTTGCCAGATTGTGTTTTCTGAGGAGTGCATTTCAAGTCGTACAACAGAATACAGTGCAGTATATCTCCTGCTGTAAAGACCCTCCTGTAGTCTTCCCATCCCCCTCTTCCCATTTGCCATTCTCTCTGTTGATCATATAATTTCCTCTACCTTTCTTTCTTCTTCACTACGTCCCCCCTCCCCTTTCTTCTCTGTGGATTCGGTAGTCTTTCATGCAAACATTTCACAAAGAAAAGAAGGGGAAAATATTACGAATATAAAAAGATAGATATCTCTGGGTGCAGTGGAGCAAGAGATGGGAGATGGAGTGACACAATTCTCCACAGCTTGAAGATAGATCCCATCGTGTACCCACTGCTGTGGAACCTAACAGCACCATCAGAGAAATGCTGGTGCAGGGAGTAACGCCGCTGTAGCCTGTTCATTCATTCACATGACAGGCAATTCAGTCATACAGCATCATTTATTCCACCGAATGGGAGTACGAAAATGGGGGTTGATTTTTTCTTCTGTTGCCCTCATGACTCTCTGTCATCCTTTGCACACTAGACCAGCATTCTGTGCAAAGAGGGCACAGCATGCAGGTTTCTCTTGTTGTCATCACCGTGATTAACTGATGCACAGTAACCCTGTTAAAAAGAAGAAATGCATGAAGAGGCTTAGATAGTGATGTCTCAATCTGAGTAACTTTTGGATGCTTACTGAATATTTTATTCTTCTTCAACAGTAAGTACAACCAAATCTCTGAGAACAACCTCCTTTCTGCACTTTATAAATACTATATGACACACATGCATGTGTTCCACTTACACAGTCTGCACATGTGTGCGTGGTAAATCCTGCAATGCATGTTATGGGAAAACTCTTTAATTTCGCTACACCACGTCCATTCGACTTTCCACTCCAATAAAAAGTTACAACTCTTGTTGTTTAAGCATAAAAAATGTGAGTGTGCACAAACGCACACAGACTTTGTTTGAAATATTAATTTTGTGCATTGTGACTGCTATTTCTACTACTATGGCTCAAGGCAAATACAGAGAGCTGATTTGGCTGAATGAGTATGACCTGCTGTTGTACATGTGCACCAGTTTTACTAAGAATAGGTTCAAAATACATTAGCTGGTATAGATGAGATTAGTATAAAGAAAAAATAGTATCCACTGTATGTTAGGGAATGGCAGGAGAGTCACCATCCATTTTCTAACTGCTAAATGAAGATGCATCTTTGGTTGGAGGAAGCTGGAGTACCGAAAGGAAAACCCCCCAAGTGTAGCCAGCAAGAGGTTCAAACTCAAAACCATGCATCAATGCAACAGTGCTAATAACTACACCACTGTAATGCTTACACAATATTTTTTAGAAGAAATACCAATGCAACAGTCTGAAATACTTAAAACAGTACTGAAAAGTAGTTAAAATTCAATATATGCACAGAAGCATTATCAGTCAGACGTACTTAATGGATGAAGTTGAAGTTCTTGCAACCTTCCCATGCCTTATTTCTTGCTTTACACTTCCCACTTTGGCCTACAGGTCAAATGAGAAATTCATACAGCGTTTTGTTGGTTTGCCTTCTCGATCACATTTTTTCAGATTACACGCAAGAGCAGTTTTGTTGTGATTCAGTATTTTGCCCAAGTATATTTAAAAAAAATAAACACAGTTTCCAAAGTGGCCAATTTGTATATCTGAGTATATTTTACATTTAAGGTTTATGGCTGTGTTAAACATGCAATATCTAAATATATCTAACATAGAAAAATTGGTGTTAACTGTAACGAATGCTTTTGCGGGAAAGACATTTAAAAATAATCACCAGCCACTTTATTATATTCATCTTTTCGACTGCTCATTAACCCAAATATCTGATCAGCCCATCACATGGCAGCAACCAAATGCATTTAGATATGTTGACATGATCAATATGACCTGCTGAAGTTCAAATCAAGCTGTCAGAATGAGAAAGAAAAGTGATTTAAGAGACTTTCAATACGGCATGGTTGGTGATGCCAGAGAGGCTGGTCTGGGTATTTCAGAAACTGTTAATCTTTTGGGATTTTCCCACACATCCGTCTCAGAGAAAGGTCCAAAAAAGAGAAAACATCCAGTGAGCAGACGTTCTGAAGAAGCGGAAGTTGTGCCAGAGGTCAGAGTAACTGACCAGACTGCTTGGAGCTGATAGGAAGGCAACAGCAGCTCAAATAAGCACTCGTTACAACCAAAGCATTCAGAAGAACATCTCTAACACTTCATTACAAGCAGAAATAGTTGCGTTAAAAATACTCTGATAAAACTTAAAATACTGAGTCAACACCTTTACTTGAGTAAAAAAAAGTACAGGATTTGAAATGTACTCATAGTATCAACGTAAAAAGTAGCTATTTGGACTATGTTTCTATGATGTAACTTAGCTAACTGAACATCACTGTCAATAAAATAATATTGAGAGTATACTTAATATAATTAACTGTAACTCTGAATGAATGTACATGACTTGACGTCGAACACAAGCAGAGAAACAGGGAATAAAACAATTAAAAAAAAACACTCTGTTTGAGCTGTCTTATGAGTTATCGTTCCCTCCATTCAGGTTCAAATTAGTTTGATGTCTGTTATGTGAAATAACGCCTCTTGAATTCATTAAACCTAAAAAAAAAAAATGAGCCTGTTTTGAAAATGAATGATGATTCTCAGTTTCTGCTGCAGCATGCATACCGGTACTCAAATGACCTCCACAGTCACAGATATCGATTCACATCATGAATGTGCAGCTAACAAATCTGCAACAACTGTGTGATGCTATCAGGTCAATATGAACCAAAATCTGTGAGGAATGTGTCCACCACCATGTTGAATCTGTGCTATGAAGAATTAAGGCAGTTCTGGAGCTAAAAGGAAGTCAAACTTGTTACTTGCAATGACATTGTAAGTCTATACTCCTCTGTAGAATGATGAGAGTGAAAATGTTATTGTGCATTAATAATAACTTAGCAGACAGACTCTCATGATGTCTGACATAATTATGGAGATCATTTATGCTCATTTGTGCATCTTCTGCAATTCATAAGAACATATACCGCTAGATATTATCATCGTGGAGGAGTATTATGAATATTTAATGATAAACACTGCTGTTATAAACACAGTATAGACAATACTTCTGCGACTACCCAGGGGATTAACTCAAGGATTTAGATTTAATAGCACTATTTAGAAGCCATATGTCTGCTGGCCTGTTTGTGCATGAACTACTTGTTTTTTTAGGCTTGTTTTCTTTGTTGTGATTGGCCCTTTCATTCAGAGGGCTGGGATTGGTCAGCTGTAAAAGTTCTCATAAACATATGAGAACACAGCCCCTCCCACCCCCCACCCACCCCGTGAACGTGTGTGTGTGTGCGCGCACACTCAGGCAGGCCAAGTCTATTTAGACAACATGGGGGGAATCCTGGTGGGTGATCTGTCTATCCACAGGAGGGAGGACAGATCATTCTTCATGATACCATCTGTTTCTAGTGAATTATGTAGAGATAGAGACACATAAAGAGGTTATTTTCATTAAGCAAACCAGGTAGAATACATGCTTAGTGCATCATTACAAGTGCACAAATAACAGCAATAGCATTTAATCTGAAAGAGCAATATTAGGAAAAACAATCAAAGTAAAATATTTAATCAAAGGGAAAAAAAATAAGATTGACCCACATTTCCTCATAATTCAGACAGTGGCCAACAAACAACAGTATAGTTGTCCCACGGCAAGTTAAAGCAGCAGAGCTACTTAAACCTGTTTAAACTTGTTTGGCAAGTGTCATAAATAGTTTATTACTATATAGAGATGGTCCTGTCTCTCTGCCCACTTCTACAAAAGTAATGAGAATAAAGTGACTGAAGAAAAAGCAGCGCCAGACACAAAGAAGCAGATGGTGACTTAAAAGTCACAAGAGCCAAAAGTGAAAAAAAAAAACAAGTCAAAGGTAACACTGATATCTGAGTAGAAGTAATTAATGGTTAATCATGTGCTTTCATGTCAGTTATAAAACTCCAGCAATGTCAAAGTATATTCCAAGAAAACATCAATTACACTGCTACAGTAATGTGCTTTGTTGCAAAGCACATTAACTTCACTATCCTCTACAAAGATCTGCAAAAGGCATGAGTTAAAAATCTAGGAGTGCAAGGAGTGCACACACACGCACACACACACAGACATAGACACACACACTAATTTGTGCACCTGTAAAGGCTTCCCATGGCATACATGCCATGGTTCTGCCATGGTAAATATCTTACATTGTTACCATCTGGGTAACACGTTTTGAAAATATTATAGTAGAAACCAATAAAACATTATTAAATAGTGTCATTTGCTAAGGTTTGAGAAGTTTATACATTTAAAGATGCAAAACCTGTATGCATGTCGTGGTCCTAATATCGGTTGGCTTTGTTGATCTCGTTTGTGTTTTGAGTGTAACAGCCCTCTCCCTTGGCCAGTTCCCGCTGTGTTTTTCCCCATGTGTCCCTGTGAGCTGTCTTGCAAGTTCCTGGTAGGCGGGGTTAATCAGTGCAACTGAAAGCACCTGACCAGTCTCCTTGAAGCATTTAAGAGCTGACTGTTTCAGCTCTTCTCCATTCAGGGAGACAATTCATTGTGTTATTTGTTTGGTTAGCTTTGGCCTGATTGTTTTAGATTTTATTCTATACAACATCAGGCATTCTTAGCATTCAATAACCCATCCAGATACTGATACACCAAGAACACTGATTAGCAAACCTCATGGAGTACTACAGTTTTCTACTTTATTTGGTTAATAATTTTGTACGTTTTGGTCCAAGTGGTGTCTCTTTTATTATTTGTCATGATCCTCAGGCTGGACTCTGACACTAAGTTCTTCATTTCCTCATGCCAACTGTATTGCCCTGTCTCAGTTTTCAGGGGTTTTTTTTGGCTACTTCCTGTTATTAATGTTAAAGTCCTTATTTCCCATGGAAGTGCATCAGTGCCTATGGAATTGGCAACTTGCACATCTGAAAGGGCGCTATGAAAGCTGCAAAGTATATGCAGGTCCAGACGATGTCTTTTTCAGGGAAGGCTTTGCATATAAGGACAGTAGAAGAGTCTGGCTGCTAAAATTACTTGCCTGCAATCATAAAATGAAAATAGTGCATTTTCTCAGTTTAAATAGTTAATGTGTTGTCTATGTTCTGTTGTAAATAAAATATGGATTTGTGAGATATTCAGTTTACTGCATTCTGTTTTTATTTACATTTTTAAAAAGTTCGTTAAGGTTTGTAAGAGCCTTTCCTGGGACAAAGACTGCTTTCTATAAACATTGTATAAGTCGATTCTCACTTAAGTAAAGAAATGTTTATACATTATGTATTATCTGTGTTAAACAGGTAAATACATGCCACATAAAGTAGTTGTTTCAAGCACAACCAAGGAGCTATATGACATCATAGCCCCTCTCTGTGATAATGGATTTCCTGTCTGACACTTTACAACCAACAGGTTTCAAACAATAACCTTTGAAAAAAAAAAATCACAGCGGTGCTACAAACAAGAAAATAATTATGGGAGCTGTGTGAAAATTCACAGCTAAGCTATGAGTGTCCATTGCTAATCTGTTAAGTGTTTTGTAGGTTGTGATGTGTTACTATCCTCAACACAGGCGCATTTCTCTGCCAACTGGTTTGAAATAAACTTGTGCAGCTTTTGCATTGTTTACCTCATAACATCCCAGATTCTCAGCACTTCGTAGAAGTGCAACACTGACTTCACCTGTACTCAGAACTGCAGTTACCAGTACCTCATTATTTAGTGACTCATTCGGTTGTAAATACAAATGGAAAAGTAGCACAGTGTTGTGGCATGATGACTAATTCAAAGGAGCTTGGGTTAAGTGAAGTTGTCCTTGTCAAAGGACCATCAAAAAACATATATCGTCACTATAAGTCAAACCGTTCTGTCAAATGTTGAACATTCAAGGTCCGTGTAAGGACTTGTGTGTGCTAGTTTCACTGGGTTACACAATTTTAATTAGGCAAAGTCAATTTTGAAACGTAAACAAAAGCAGTAGATGACGTGTTTTTCAGATTTTATGTTGACTGTCGCTTATGTGGCAGAAAATAAAGAAATATCAAAAACCATGGGTCTTTATGGGTCTTCTGTTTGTTCTGGATTGTTGATTCTTCCGCTTAAATCAAACTTATTAATCAAGAAAGTGATCTGACTCCCACCCTGATGTTACTGGCTCTATATCCACACACAAACGCACAGGACGACAAATGAATCAAAATGGCAGGCAAAAGCTTGTCCTCTGCATTAATCGGTTCCTCGATCTACTTATTTCCCAGCAGCCACCCTTAGCTGATTACAGCCGTGGATGAAGAGCCATGAGAATTAATCAACAGAGGATCAGCATCTCTAAGTGTGAACGTCTAGAATGAACCAGTCGCTTCAAATCTTGTCCACATTTAGGTCACGCAGACATACATACCCAATCCTTTATGTCCCTCGCTCTTTAGGGAAGCGGCATGCATGTGAATGAGCAACCAGAGTCATTTTTCTATGTAGTGAGAATCTGAAGGTTAAACGATTTGAGGTGCTTTTGTCATACACATGTGAACACAGTCAAACACACATGACCCTGAACACCACCCATACTGGCTTTTCAGGGCTCTGAGAAAAGCAGGACACAAGCTAAATAAATCAGACATCATGACTTAAACAGTAATTTAAGAGATGCATGTGGTGCCTTTGTGTGGTAGACTGAAAACAAAAACCGGCTGTTGAGCGTCTTGGGTCAAACCTTTTGGATAAATATAGCTACCAGATAGCTGGAAAGAATGATGCTGCAGTGTGTGTTTATATGTCTGTCTGTCAGTATGTGATTATACCTATAGGCTAATGTGCCCCCCCAGCCGCGCCCCCTCCACATCTCCTCCAACAGAGAAACTGCCAAACAGCTGGTTGCCATGGTTGCTGTTTTCTGCGCACCAATCAGCAGGCACTTTACTGAGGGTCCAGAGAGGGGGCTAAGCCGGCACAGTCTGTTAAATAGCAGCGATATGAGCAGAGACTGGCATGGATTCAGCCATGAACAGAAAAGCCTCAAATAGAGCGGGGCTGGTTAGAAGTGTTTTATTCATGTTGTGATTATGAAATGAGTCTGCCTTTGCATTTTTTTTGTTTAATTTTTTTTAATGACTCAAAAAATGTGGCTTAATTGAAAAAAATCTACTAATGTTCAGGTATAATTATCCAGACATAAAATTGTAGTTAGTTTGACCATGTGATTTATAGTAATTATTTATTGATATATCAGTAAAACCTAACGAGAGAGCTCTAAACGCATACAAAATCACAGAATTTTAATGAATCAAATATTTGTAATGTAAGATGAGGCCTCCCTCTGCTGGCAGTGCCGTATATTTGTTGTGCACACAAGAAGAAAACACTGGATTTGTGTTTTGCCAGTTTAAAAGGCATAGCTGTTTCCAGATGTGTGATACATATATAAAACTGTTTGTAATGAAAATAATGCAACTTTTATTTATTTTATTAACCTCAAAGACTAAATTAGGCTGTAACAAAAATAAGGTAAATAAACCCACATTCAACATGCAGGAAGCCAGAATCTTCAGCTATTAAAGTCATTTTTGTTATATCTTTTTCTTTATGTTCTACAACGTAGAAAAGCGACCAAAAAGCCTCAGATTTCATTATTTTTTTCTCCATACCAACTCTTAATATGGTGTCTTCTGATTAGTCAGATGACTGATTAGACATGTGAAAAGTATTATGGTGTAAGTTTGACTGAAAACATAAATTCTACGTTGACCAGCTATGACAGGTCTGGAATAACAGTGTGTGCTTTATCTTCAACATTTATCGACACTTTGCCTTACCGCCACCAGATGTCAGTATAACACTTCATCTTAAGCACCCTGTTTCGCTTGCGCCTCTTTCTGCCTTCTAAACCTCTCCTTTTAAACTCAGGGTAAGTTCAGGTGGATTTACTACAAAAAAAAAAACTTTTTTCAATTAAAGGTTTATTTATATGTTGCCCAGGATCTATGTGAGGTTTATGCAGTCCGAATTAAATTAAGTCGCGTAGTTTAAAGTTTACTCATTACACATTCATGTAACTTTTACTAGTTTCTAGTTTGTTTTGCTGATCTGATACTGGTCTTCGTTGTCCCCTCCACCTGTCCGTGGGAGGGGCCCCGGTCCCGGTGTGTCTCAGGATCATTCCCTCGGGTTCCTGCCGCTGATCCCTCTCAGCTGACGTCAGGAGAAATGGCGGACCAGGATGGCAGCGACACATCTCCTCCGGAGTCCCAAGGTGAGTTGTCACCAACAGGAAACTTTACTTTGACAAAACTTTTTTTTTCTTCTTCTTAAGGGGGAATAACAGTTGTGTGAAGTACTGAAGGGTGCTTGAGTGGGTCTGTTTTTGAACACTGACTCTGAGCTAAAGAGAGACTCGGAGCCGGTCGGTCACGGGAGTGGGATTAACTATCAACCAACTCACCCAACCGGTTACTTTACGTTTACCAAACACGACTTGTTACGTAAGCTGCTGTAATAGTTATTTATTTATTTTTGTTTTACCCCTTTTTTATGTGTCTGTGTTGTAGCTGGTAGACATTTTGAGCTTCGGCAGACACCTGTTGCTTACAATTTGTCACTTCGTCGAAATCCACCTTCAGCTGACGTGACAGGTGAATTAATGAAAATGAGCCGCAGGTTGTTCTCGGGTTGGCATAGATAGAATATGTCTTTAGGCTACAGCTTTGTTCTCTGGCTCTCACAGGTGGATTTATATATTCTTTTGAACTTTGAGTTGGCTTATTAATACCCCAAACATGATCATTTATACTCTCGTTATTCATTTTTACAACTTAAAATGGCCACGTCGCCTTGTAAGTGCATTTTTAGCTTGTAGGTCAATGTGTGTATAATGTCTTTGGAGAAATAATACAACACATACAAACTGTACGCCTGTCAGTTCCGGAAATGTCACCTATCAGTGATCTTGTAAAAGTATGTAAAGTATGTTGGGTTTTTTGGCTGCCAAAGGGCAGAGATCTCCCGTATCTTACACCCCTTTGCTTCACTTTTAGCCACTCCTCAAATAGTAACGATATAGCAGGTGATTCCCATTCACTCCTAATGGCAGAGCTGTAATAACTAGAGGTGGGCGGATCGACCCAAATATCGATAGTATCTGGACCAACCCTAAGTGTTGGTATCAGATCGATACTAGCATGAAAAGATCGATACTTTTTTCTGTCCAGTGAATTAAGAATTTTTTGGAAATGAAAATAAATTAATTATGCACTATGAAAAATGTTTAAACTTTATTCTGTTGACTATTGCATCTATTTTATTTAAAGGCAATAGTGCGCTGAAAAAACAAATGCTGACCAAAGTGCTTTAGACATGGGTACATTTACTTTCCAGGTCTCAAAAAAAAAGAAAATTTCAAAATACATGAAAAGCTTAAAGATGTGTGGTGTATTATTAATTAATTATTGTGGAAAGCAAAAATCCCAGTGATTTAGTGTTCATTTAAATGTGTGTCCCTTATATAAAGCTGCCTTCAGAAGTTAAAAGTAACTGTTCATGTTAATCCACAGTGCATCCAGGCAAAGGTCAGCACCTTCACTCAGTTTTTCTTGAAAATGTATAAAAAGCAGATTACTTTAGATGAAGGGTTTGGATAGGTGTGAGAGTCCCTTATAGCACACAGAAAGTTGCATAAACAGTATTCCAGTGCTTTTATAAAGACCTGGAACCCAGTTAAGTATGCAAAGAATTATTGCTGCATGAATTACAGTAAGAGTGATTATGTTCACGTACTGCGATACAAGCAGCCCTGACAACTATATCGTAGGCAGAATGGGTGCACAGTGGGCATGACATTTTATTGATTTGAATGAGTTGAGATTACTTGCTTTAGGATTACATAGCATTAAGCTCAGCTGTTCCACAAATGTCCCCTGCTTTGACCTAGCTTGACCTGCAGTTAGACAGCAACTAAAGCCACCAAGAGTCATACATACAGATACAGAGGATGAGACACTAAAAGAAAGAATTCATATTTTAAATTTATTTTGCAGCTCACAAAAAAATTACTGCCAATTACCTCTAATCCATGCATTGTAACACTGCACAGATTAATTAATACATGTTGTTAACTCTGTATTTATAAAGAGGTACTGCAGCTTTGATCCAATCAGAAAGTACGTTCCTAAGATGTGGTTTATCTCCTGTCATTACTACCTGCTTCCCAAATCATCCTTTTTGCTGCTTTGTTCATGAGTTGCCCTGCATTCTGCCTGCACAAAAAGTTACTTCTGTGGGTGATTGCGGTGTTTTCCCAGATTCGCTCTCAGTTTGGCCATCCATCACACATTATGGGATTTTCTAGAAATTTAACTCAATACTTCTGGGTTAAATTTGCATACAACTCGGCTGTTATACTTTAATTGTACACTATGTCAAACATTATGTCATTCAGGACCCCCAACATGTCAGACCCAGGGTTAGCAATTAAACTTAACAATAAACGAAATCTTTTTTTTTTTCACTTGCTTGGTTTCATTTTACTGTATTCAAATGTCCATTCTCTTCAAATGTCTGTGTCTAACACACACATTCAGTAGGTGTGAGAAGGGTGTGTTACCCATCCTATCAGGTTAAAGTCTGAGTGTAGAATTACAGCATTGCCCCTCCTGCAGGGACAAAGATCAGATTGCTCTTTCATGAATGTGTGCGTTTGTGAAGTGTGAGCTCTCTGAGGAGATGAGACAGCAGGACTTGTCCTGAATTCCTTTATATAGTGAAGGAATAGTGGAAAAGGTAGTGGTTTGGAATTATTTTAGGAAATACTTAATGCTTTTGCTTATGTACATATAAAGTAAAAGAAACAGTGGAGTTGTAACTTTAGTGGCTACGTGGCTTTTCACAGCATGCAAGTTATCGCACTTGTTTCTCTAATCTCCATATTAGTTTAGCTCAAGGATGCATTAACAGTAATACAAGTTGAGCCTGGTGTTTGTAGTGTTACTATCCAGGCCTTCAAAGACTGAAATACTCCCCCTTTTATTTCACCCTCCCTTTCATTGCATCTGCCATATTGTGTCACCTTTTAAAGGTTCTGAATTTGGCTACAGAGCCAAGCAACAATAAAGTTGCACTGCAACATTATTGTAGATGCAGTGCAACTGCAATAATGTTCCTTGGTTAAATATTGATGTGCTGCGTGTTGTTCCTTCTGCATTCTTGTGAAGCTGCAGCAACATATGAATGTTCTCGCTCATCGTACATCGCCGTGGCATCCTAAATGGCTGATGGCTCTTTAAGTGGATGGTGGGGTGGGGCTATATACCATGTGCTCTCTGTACACACCCCTTCCACAGAAGCAGCTCCTGTACTGCAATATTTGATTTGGTGTGTGCATCCCTAGTTGTGTGTGTGACTGTGTACAGCACATTAAAGCGTGTCCGTCCTCTGCTCTCTCACTTCCCATGCGTCACTGGTCCATGTGCTGCTGTTGTCAGGGAAACCCTTTGCCAGCACCGGCTCAACTTCCACCACTGGATTCGCACTGAATATTTTAACAAACCCCGCTCTCCTCAGTTACTCTGTGTTTGTGTGTGTGTGTGCTCTGTGCAGTCACTGCCTGGGTGATATGATTCTTCTGACAAGTTTGCATTCACACAATAGACCTAGCAAGGGAGAGCTGAAGCAGGAGAAAAAGGAATGCAGTAAAAGTAGTGACAGCAGAGGCGGCATCTCGGGAGTCAAAAGAAGCACAATCCTTACAGCTCTCGACCAAGCCAGTCTCGTGGATTAAGTCTTCTTTTCTAAGCCAGACTGCAAGAGCTCATCCTACAAGAGACTCTCTCACTCTGTTTTACTCTCTCTATGCCATTGCAGGGAGTATGGACTTGGCTCAATGAGCTGCTCTGTTTGTCTCTTCCACGCTCTCCTTCATCCACCACATTTACTTTCCTCCATCTCTACCGCCTTTTTTCCCCTATCTCCTTACTCATGTTTCTTCTTCTCTCTGTCGCTTCTTCCTGCTGTCTTAAAGTCAGAGCAGCAACCTGAAGAAAATTGCTGTTAGCACTAGCTATTAGCTACCTACGTCTTAGAGAAGGTGGCTTTTAGGGGTGACCTCGTCCATCATCATCCTCTGGCATTCAGGACAGACCTCTTCCCCCACCTCCCATCCTCACCCAGCATCACAGGGTGGGATGGGACGGGGTTGGGTGAGTTAGGCTGGGGCTCAAGGGTTAGCAACAGGGTAGGCAATGCCAGATAGTAAAGGACGTGGGGAAAGAGGAGGTGGAGGTGGGTGTTTGCAAGGGAAGTGGAGGCTGAGGAAGCGAGGTAACCGTTCAGCTATCCCAGCACTTTTCACCATCACTGAGGAGGAGGAGGTACAGAGACGAAGAGATGCTTGCAAGAGAAAGACAAAAGGTATGGATGAAAATGAGAAAAGAAAATGAGAGCAGTGTAAACTACATTTTCTCCCTTAAATACTGTGATGTTTGCGCTGACTTAAAATGTTAGAGTGTGTGTGTGTGTGTGTGTGTGTGTGAGAGAGAGAGAGAGCATTATCTGGGGCAGAGAAGCTCTTGGGGCACAGAGATGTTTAACCAGACTCCAGAGAGTCACAGCAGCAGTTTAAAGAAAGATCTGAAAATGTGGTCCATTAAAGACAAATGTGTCTACATGCAAGGCTAATGATGTTGAATAAAGAGGTAGGAGTTGATACCCCTAGCAATATGTAGTAATTGTTTGATTTGTGCACAGTTTGCTTTTACAAAGGAAAACTCCTCTAAAACTGTGAAGCGCAGCCATCCAGAGACAGGCGCCTGACAGGTGTGATGAGGAAGCACAGTTTTACTGTTTGTGTGAGTGAAAATCAGCTGACAGGGCAAGATTGACTCAAGGACTGCAGATGAGAATGGAGGTGCGGCTCACTGTACATGTGATCTAAATGAATTAGTAAGCAGAGCAGTCGGGATGCTATTACAGTTGGAGCAGGCATAAATGTGCCGCACGTTAGCTTTCCCTTTTCACACAATTCAGAAAGATATAGTGTTAGATTTAATTTCATGCCTTATCTAATGTTGAGATGATGCTGTGACCAGTGTTTTTTAGTAGAAAAAACAAAGCTAGATGGTTTTCTTCAAGTAGTGTAGTATTACAGACTGACTCTACAAATCATGCATATGCCACATTATATATAAGGAACAAGACAAAGTGGCTAGTTTCATTTCTAGATAATTGCATTTCCTGTTTGAATCCAACCATCTCATGCTGAGGGATGTGTAGTTGCATCATGGAGCAAACATACATGTAAGATATGACTGAAACAGGTGGAAGGAGAGCAAACTGCTGGGTTTACTGTGAAGTCTGAAATTGTGAAGGAGCTGCTTTTTTTCACAGTTATCTTTATTATGAAGACATGGTGGGTGCTGTTGATTGGACTGATTCAACACACGACTGTTAGACTAAACTGATTTGTTTTGTCTCAAATAGTTCTTTCTACTTTGACCTTAGCCTGTAATTTCTCAGTAATGGTACGGGCTTCATTACTCATGTACAAGTCAAATGGTTGATGGAGCTATAAGAAGTGTGTGGATTTTCATTTGCCATTGATTGTTAATAGTAAACAAGATGACTTTATTTGAGGGCATTGGTTTGTATGCATACTCTAGTGTCAGTGAAAAATTTGTCGAGCAAAAATCTGTACTAACAAAATTTTTTAGAAAACTTTTGAAGATGGGAACATTCAAAATTTTCCAGTATTGGATGACAGTTTTCCTCCCATGATCTGATTTGCAGCTTGGCCCTGCAGCGTGCAGTGAGTGCAGCTTTTTGTACTAAAAAGCAGAAGCCAGCGTGCTTGCACCTGTTACCCAGGCCTGAGTGCCTCTCCTCGAGCTATAAAGGAACACTCCCATTCCTGCCCCCCCCTTTTTTTTCCTCTGGTGGTTGGGGCTTACAGTTTAGCTTAGCATTAGCAGCAGCTAATCCTCTCAGGCTGAAGGGAAGGAAAGGAGCCGTACAGCGTGCTATCCGCTGGCCTGGACAGCGGAGCATTAATCGCTAACTCTGACCATTTAATCTGACTGGCAATGAATGCAGATAGATTGGGGGTGGGGAGCGTGCATGCACATACACACATACATGCAAGCAACAGAACGGAGGGAGGGGCGGGCAGATTAAACGGTGACACTCTCACGTCTCACTCTCTGTTACACACATACTCTTGTTACACAAATATACATGCATACACATGGACAAAAGGATGGGGTTTGGAGAGCTGCCACAACCTGTCTCACACACTGGCTCTCAGCAGCAGTGACACCGACCACAGCTGACCTCTCACTCTTTCTCTCACCCTCTCGTTTTCACTTCCCATTTTTTCTTACTCTGGAAACAGTTGAGTTTTGGATGGATTTCTTTTGACTGCCCTCTTTGCCCCCCCCTCCACCTCACTGCAACATGGATTTCATTGGGTCACTGTTTTCAGTGAAAGATGCTTTCAAGAAGTAGGAATGTGGTTTCTGGTCCTCCGATTCGACTAGTCAGAGTGGGATGCTTGCCAAGAGCTCAGCAGGTGCAATCTTGGAATTATGAACCACAATCCAGGTAAAGCCTTAAACCCAGAATTTTGTTTTGCCTTTATTTAAACTATTGAAACAGCGTACAAAAGAAAGGAAGTGACAAGACTGACTTGCAGCAATGGTCCTGTTTGCTAGGAGTTGAAATATGGGACTTAGTTGCAAGTTTGGTTTGTTTTTAGCCCTTTTGGTTAGCAAAATCCACACTCATCTAGTACAAGGTACTTAATTGGGAATGAACAGGACTACAAAAGCACCAGCATCAGTATGCTTTGGATTTGGCTTTGTCCTCGAATATTTCATTTGAGATCAAACCATTGCCGTGCTGTCAGTTTTAATACAAGGTGTTTGCTGTCAGTTCAGATGATCCATGTTCTTTTTTTTCTAAATGGGCTTCAAATGGGCTGGGGTCCTTAGGGACTAATTAAAGCGCTATACAAATACAGGTCATTTACCAAAGATTCAAAAGGATATGTGTTAGCCTAATATGAATTTAAACACTAAGAACTCATACTCATAAAGACATTGCTTAAAATCACGTCAGCTGGAGTGAAACCAAAATATTTTGTACGTCTGTCCTAATCTTTTGAATCTAGACTTTTGTAGGACTTCAGGTTTAGTATGTGTAGATTCTTATGTTCCTGGTTGACAGTTGGTTGAAAATATGAAAGAATCTTATATAAAAGTGTAGCAAAAGGTGGTGGACATGAGTGTAGCCAGACATTTATTACTGGGAAGTGGAATTATGTCACACAAGAAACTGACTTTGGTGTGTTTGCGAAGGCTGTTAAGCTGCTGTCTATTGCTCACAAGCAAATATGCTCGCTGTTATTTGAGGTTTGTCGGTTTATGACCTCTACAACAGATGGGTGAGTCTGTGAGACGCAGTAAGAGGATATAAGCTGCACAAGTCCAACATATTAGTATTTTTTCTGTAATATTTTCAGCTGAAAAAACACAGACAGTGCAGATTTCCAATGTTATGATGAGACTGCGTCATCTGGAAAAATGTTTTGAACAAAGGAAACAATGAGAAGACGTATGAACCAGAGATGTGGAGATAAATTTTGTCCGGTTATCAAATTCCACTGATTGTTATAAGTAAAAGGCTTTAACTGCTTTTCGTGACTATATTGTACAACATGCTTGCACCTTTTTCAAAGTATAGGAATTGAAGGAATGCATTCGTTCTCCATTTACTTTTATCTGCAAATGCTCTGAAGGACATCTAGCTCGGAGTTACAGTAAATATTTATGAGGTAAATCAAGTTGTGTAAATATGGGCCACATTGTTAATGTCAAAATTTCAGTTCCTTTATTCCAGTAATTTTTTAATAGTTTAAGAGGCAATCCTCTTTTCTCTTCTTCTTTGTATTCTGAATATTTCTGTGAGAGTGTGGTTCATTGATTAAACCGGCCAATTATTCATCTTTTCATACTTAGATTCATACTTAGAATCCTACATCTGTACTGAATCTAATTACAGTTTGGGTGCGAGAGGCGCGGTACACCCTGGACGGGTTGCTAATGTTATTTAATTTCACATGGGATGAAAGTGTCTCTCTCTTGTCTTGACTTTTATAAGAAGTGTTATTTCTTATTATGTAGTTTTAAGTGTTCCCAGCTGATTAAAGTGAAGTGCATCAATTTAAGCTGTCAAATTAAAGAAACTGGTTGTGGTCTTTGACAGTCACCTACTGGCTCATTGTGCGGTAGTCCACTCGGATCATTAAAACGCCCACTCCATCACAACATGAAACTTGAAGTCAACTTGTATAAATGAAAAGGCTCATTACTTTGCCTTTTAATGCATTTGCAGGAGCTCCTGGCCTTTCATTCAGACTTGACTTCATCTCATTTAAGCCATCTTTTTTGTTTACCCAAAAGCCCATTCACGTATGTCTCGTTAAGTATCTGACTTCAGTGTATTATCCTCATCATTCAATAAACTGAATCTTTTGTTTGAGGAAAAGGATTTCAGGGGAAGAGAATAAACAGACCAGACTTGTTTTTACGTGGCCCAGTCCAGCCTTTCCTCTCATAACAATAGCCTATATTAAACCACTTCCAATGCCAGTCTACCCGAGGCAGGGCAGATCTATGAATGCTTGTGTACACACCTCTGTAGATGTTCCATAGACTGTGACATACAATCCGTCTGCAGCTATGCCCTCACATCCTTGGTCTTTGTGATTCACCCTAAAAACCTCTCGAGGTGTTTGGATGGAGACGTTAGTGACAGTTTAGATTCATAAGACTTTCTGCAAAACAAAATATCATAAATTACCAAGTACAGTGAGAATAAAGTGAAAGGAGGAAACTGTTTCTAAAATACTAAAACTGATCAGCTTGCAAATGAAAAAGGGCATTTGAAAGTAGTAGTTAGTGGAACTTGTGTTCAGACTGATGTTCTCTTTTACCTTTTAGGAGGAAGAAGGTTCCAATTTTTTCTCAGTCCTTGATCAAATCTTTATCAACTCTTAAGCCACACCTCATGCCCTTACATTTTGCTAGGAAAATGGGGAATTGTTGCAGTGAGTCAAGAGAACACATGCAAACGTAAATGGAAATACAGTATTAGGTTTGTGCAAGCTTTCTTGTAATTTTCAGCTGTTGTTAATCTAGTGTAGGTTTTTTCATTGTTGTTATTGTTGTTGTTTTAAGGCCTGCCACTTCTTTTGTCCTCACTGCACAAAAAGCTGCGAAGCTTTTTGACTAATAGCAGTTTTTGAATCACCTTATTAGTGCAAAAATATTCAATTGTGCCTGTCAGACTGTTATGAGCTTTTATTTTTTATAGATTAAAATAAAGAGGAACAGACTGTGTTCTTGTTACCAGCTGGTAGTAACAAAGTCCCCAAAGATACAACTTTAAATTGATTTTAAAACTGAACGATTCATAGGTCAGTGTTAAGTGCCTTAACAGGCAGACACACAAACCTCTAAAATGACCAGGTAATAGAACTGGAGGGAACGAGTGGAAAACCCCAAAACAAAAAAGCAAAAAACAACTTTAAAAGACCTTCAGAAAGTCTGGAGAAGACCACTTCAAGACCACAGACAAGTTTGGCTGCTTGGAAACTAAATATAAAGAAATGAGACACTTTCACAGTACTGTAAACAAGCCTGGAAGGAAATAGTAGCATGAAATCAATCAAAAAAGCCAGGATGTTGAGAAATGATTCAGTGTTTACTCTTAATGTTATGTAACTATAAAATTCATTGAGACACAGATTTCCATCTGTAACTCTAGATATGAAACTTGTACTCCATCCTGTCCTCTTTCTGTAAAGAAAAGAAATAGGTGATAGAGAGACTTGTGTAGAATAGGGCATGATGGCTGTGATAATTAAAGTGGAGTCCATCTTTTTCAGTTTATCAGATTAGTCAGGGGGGATGATTTATTTTGGTCTTTGGGTTTGTGGGACAGGTTGTCTCTGTGGAGACTGAGGAGTCTCTCTCTTATCACCACACACAGGGAAAGGACTGTGTTGAATGCTTGCTTAGTACACCTACAGTATTTATTAATAGTATACAATTTTTCTAATCCTACCCGTGTAAATGTATGCGTCTGGTTCATCTGTTTCTGCATCAGAGCCAGTATAACGCTCTGTGTCCAGGAAGCTAACCTGAAAGCGCTGAGTCACCCTATGGTGCAATTAATCAATAGCCTAGCTGTGAGCTTGGTGGAAACACTGCAACTTCATGGCCACATCTATGAATAGCAGGAAGACAGTGAAGTGCATATTGTTTTATTGCATTTTGTTTTTCTGTTAAGCAACTCTGCAAAGCCTGAAAATGCCGCGGAGACCACCTGCAGAGATTTTTGATGCATTTGAAATTTTTTGATGGTAAACTGCTATTTCTTAAGCATTTGGTTGAATATGTTCATTTTTATTTTAAGCAGCAGTTTGTTCTACACACAATGTTCAGCTGAAGTGTTGTTGAATGGGTTTTATTTAGTGGGAAAACATTTATTACAGCTCTGGGTGAGGAGCTGTGGAAAGTCTTTCTGATGGTGCTTCCTAATGTGCAATTATTATCGTGTATTTTTCTGTATCTCTCGTGTTTTCTCCCACTTTGTCTCTTCTTTTGTTGTTTTATTATGTGACACTTGTTTGTCCTTCTTTGCAGCATCGTACTCTCACTTTAAGTCAGAGGATGGCACCGTGTCTTCAACCACCCGTCCCAGCTCTGCAGGCTCTGGGCAGACCTACACTCCCAGCCTGACCCCTACACCCACTCCTACACCTAGTCGCACCACCAACAGCAACAGCCCCAGTAACAATGCTGGCACCAAAACAGGTGAGTCCCACATACATTAACATATATTTCAATGAGATTAGTTTGTACCGTGTCTCAGCATTGACTGTTTTGTCTGTCAGGCCTTTAACATTCTTCACTGTTGTTTGTGCTGCAGACTCGCTGCTCTTCAACAAGATTGACGAGAGACTTAGGTTGGCCCGTGAGCGCCGGGAGGAGCGTGAAAAACAGAATGGTGAGCGTTCTTGTGAGTTTGACAGAGAGAAGAATAAAAGTTATCTTTTTTTGGGTGTTTTTTTTGTCTTTCCCACAACATATTGTGACTGAACTTGGTTGGTAGCTGTGGTGAAGTGCCAGTTTCTCTGGCTGTTACATAAAGGCTAGGTTCAAGCCAGGCGGCCTGTTGCCATGGATTCCGTGTTACATAATGGGACAGTCCATGGGACAGCTTTCAGAAAGGCTGGTGTTTTGGATATTAGAGGGTGTGTGTGTGTGTCAGTATAACCAATATAATACAACAGATGGCTTTTAGGAAGTCATTGCCTATTTATTCATGTTTTAAGTGTGGGTTTTTTTTCACACTGTTGTACACTGGTCGCACCTCTGGTCCCAAGTAAGGGGCTGAGGCGTTTGCGTTGTGTTGAGAGCTAAAGCTTTCTCATATGATCCACAGCTGACACATCACATTACTGCTATAAGCCTTTTTTTGCTGTGTGCAAGTTGCCTGTTTTTGTTTTCTTTTTTCAAACAAATTGTTTATTATGTTTACATGCGCCAGCTGCCAAGGAGGCCCAGTGGCAGGCCCGTGAGGAACGAGCCAGGCAGCACTATGAGAAACACGTTGAGGAGAGAAAGAAAAAGCTGGAGGAGCAGCGGGTAAAGGAGGAAAAGAGACGGGCTGCCGTGGAGGAGAAACGTCGGCAAAAAATAGAGGAAGACAGGGTACTGACGCTCCCCTCGTTCACAACTGTGCATCCTGAGTGTTACACTCGTGAACACACAAAGGCTAACCTCTTACCTGCCACCTGCTTCCAAGTTTTTTCTGAAACACCCATCCAGGGAGGATGGGGGGACATGGATACTGTATTTGTGTGTTTAACCACTCCTTTTCTCGTATTAAAAAAATGTAAAGAAAAATTGCAGATCTGTGAAGTAGTCATAGATTTCCTGTCCAGCAGTAATTAACTTTACAGCGAGTTGACGTTCTAATTAAGTTGTTGATTTAGTGAACTAGAACATTGATGTGTCAAAGATCTGTAACATGACACTGTAGCAGCACATGTTGATGACTTTGCATAAATAGTAATAATAAATCTGGATAGTTTTTTTTTTCTATTGATACAGTAGGTTTTTAACTTTTTACTCCATAAAGATGATATTTGACAACCTCACCTGTATGAGGTTTGACATCTCAGTATATAGCTGAGATGTCAAAGGGTAGCTAACTTTTGATGCACTCAGTCATTTTATTTTATAAGCAGGCCTGAAATATGACAGAAAGCACTCAGTTCAAACCGCTTCAATGGTTACTCTCAGTAGGCTTTCAACGAGTAAAGAGTTACATCTTAGAAGGAAATTAGGTTTGGATCTAAGTCTTCATTTTATAGGAACGTTATAAATTTAGAAACAAGGACTGTAGGAGAACAGGGAAACTACTACTACTGCTACTGGGCCACCAGATGCCCACCGTACCTCAACTTTCAGTGGACTCCAATTTCTACAGCCTAGAAAGTGTCTATGGTTCCTCAGCTTTAGCTTTAGCACCAGCACATAGGTTGGCATTTCTTTCATTCTATCTGCCATGTATTGCTACTTTGGGTGCAGTCAAAGCACTCAAGTCATTCAGAAGAAATGAAGAGAGAGAATTTGCTTAGCACTTGGTATGTCGGATGGCTGTTTGTTTTTTTGCCATTGATGTTCTCGTTGTTTTGACTGTAGGCTCGTCATGAGGCAGTGATTCGCAGGACTATGGAGAAGAGCCAGAAAACCAGACAGAAGGCCAACCGTTGGTCTTGGGGAGGAACTCTGCAGACAAACACTCCCTGCACAACAGCTGGTACTCTTACATATATATATAACACAATACCTGTTAACACACAGCACAACACACCATAGACATAGTCAGTTGTACAGCCATTTTTTCCCCCTCTGCATTGGTGCTCATACACCTGATGCGTGTCTCTGTCAGTGCCTCTCTTGTATAAATATGTCTGCCTGCCTCTGCGTGTCAGTATTGTTCTGCCATGTTTATATTTGAACTTTTCAGATCCGCTGCCCTCTGTTGTTACTGCGTATTCACACCCTTCTCTGCCTCTCTCTCTTTCTCTCCCCCCCCCTTGCTCTCAAATTCAAACTCTCTCTCTCTCCCTGACTTACTCTCTCTCTCTCCCTCCCACTCTCGGCTCGCTCTCTACCTGCTCTACACTCTTTGTTTTCTCTGCCATTGTCCTTTCCCCTCCTGGCCCAGGTTTTGTCGAGTCAGCTTTCCTCTATCCACTCGACCTTGCTGGACTGGAGCACATGCAGAGTGCTTTCAGTCTCTACTACAGATACGGAATGACATCCCAATGTGAATATAAAAGCACTGTGTGGGTTAGCTGGCTGGCGTTAGAACGCTGGCTTTAGCACTGTAACTGTTCAGCACTGTGTTAGCTCATTCTCTTTAGTTTTCATGTAGGCCAGTGTGAATGGCACGACATGTAGTTTTGCTATTTCACTCGCATGTAGCAGTTCACGTGTGACGTAAAGTTATATCCCCAGGCACAGGATCATTTACTCAAGCCATTTTAGTTTTATTTTAGAGGACATAAGACCCATTTAGCACTAATCTGTTTTTAAATATCTTTCCTGTCTTAGCAACAAGTTGGTAGTTTTTCATACCTAACCTGAATTAACCAAAATAGAGAAACCCAGAGAGATGACTGACTTCAGCTCTCTTTCTTCCCCTTTTTCTCTCCTTAAATTTCACCAATTCAATATAAAACTGATATGCATTTGTCATGTTTTTTGTTTTTTTTTTTGTATTCTAGATGCTGATAGGCGCTCAGTGTCCACAATGAATTTATCCAAGCATACAGACCCTGTCATTACCAAGCGCCTCTCTTGCTCCTCTGCCACACTCCTGCACTCACCAGATCGAGGTAATAAATATACACACACAAATACAGTTCATTACATCCACTGGCAATGGTCAGCCTTTGACTCCATCTTGTATAATTTGCCATTGTTATGAAGTAGTCTCTTGTGACAGGCTGTAAAGCACTCATTGTTTTATTGTGATTAGTTAATTAGATTTGGGATGTTTATGTGACTGAAACACACTTTTTATGTTATAACTATGTATTATGTAGCGTGTCATTCCCATTTAGTTAATATGACGCTAAATCCAGCAGAGAGTTAACATAGCTTAGTTAAAGAATGGAAGAGAAACACCAGAATCCAAACTTAAATCAGATAACACTCTTAACAGGAGAAGATTAAATATTATTACAATGCAGAAAAATTTTCACTGCTAGATGTCAGAAGAATTCTGTTTTCATATTCCTCCAATGTCCTTCCATGGCATGAATGTCTGCAACTTCTCTTCTGCCTTTGCCATACTACATATGTGGTCGGTCTCCAGCCAGATAGGTAAAGCATGATTAGTCAGAAGGGAGGTGTCCTTCTCGGTCACTGTATTCAAATATGGTGGGGAAACATGAAGGGTTCCACAAATCAATGGCCGGCCCGGTATATTTTAAATGGATTAATTCTAAGTTTATGAGAATGCATCAATTTTTTGGAAGATAATGAATAATAATGAATGTATATTTGTATATTTATTATATAATGTATATTTATGAGTACTTTATCATTTCTTTCTTATGAAATAACCTTAAAAACATCAATAACTGTACCTTTAATTGGACACACATACTTTTTAGGTGAATTTTTCCCAAATTTACAATAAAGCTACACTTCAAAACAGAAACCATTAAACAGGCCCAAGACAGTGTGAAATATGAACAAAGTAAAATAGGAAGTTATTTGATTAAAATGAAGACAAAAAGAACAATAAAACTGAAAAACACTAAATAAAAAATTTGCCTTATGCTAAGCTAAGCTAACAAACTGCTGACTTGGTCTTTTTTTCAGATGTTAGACTTAAATGAATCCTTGCATGAAGTAATCAGCAAGAAAGCAAATAAGCAAATTTCCGAGTTTGAGCTTTTACTGAAGTCATTGTTGAAGTCTAATCATCGGGTCATGCATCATTTGATGTTTGTATGCTGCTGACAGGCTTACAGATGAGAACAGTCTCCTCCCCTGTCATAAACAAAGCTCAGTCCAAACCCCACCTGCATCAGGGAAAGACCAGCCAACAGAAAAACACAGGTTTCTTGTGGGAATTTTTTTGGTCTCTTATACTGTTCCAACTATGTTCCAAGCAACAAAAAAGATCTTGGGCTGGAAACTGTAAAATAATCTGTTACTTTTGTAGAAATTTGTCAGTGTAAAATTTTAAATGTAATATTCTGACAAGAGAAACTTTGATTTGGAGAGCCTACCATGACATGACAAGCTGATCTAATATCCTTTTATGTATAAATATACATTATGATTATTGAAACAAATGCCCAAAGTCCAGCACACACGTGTTGGCATTTGTGCATTTCATCTGAGGGATCAAGATTTTTTTCTACCCCCCTCTAACGTGACCCCTTTCTCTAATCCTCAGTAGGATAATCTTTTTGTTTTTGTGGGAACACTGTATGCTGTTTTTATCCTGGCTGAAAAATTGTCACCCACATTAGTCAGAAAATTATAATTATGCTCTTGTTCCCATTATTATATTATCAGAAGACACCGCACACTGAGGCACTGTGAAGCATCACTCAGTGAATTCTAAAAAACTCTCAAACATCAATGTTTTTATATATAAAGTAATAGAAATGTAAAAACCCATTTATTGCTACAGTTTTCAGCCCAGATGTATCTTTGACCTGCATGCTGACACCTGCAAAGCACTGCACGTTTTGTCTCATACTGTGCCGGATCTTCTTTAATTGGCTTACTTATCAGGTTGTCGTGGAGATTAATTAATTAAAATAGCCTTTTTCTCCGAACTACTTGAGGTAAACTGAAAGCTTTTTGCTTGAATGATTTCCCAGATAAATTGAAATTTCTTGAAGATCATTTTCTTAAAAATGCCATGTGTCCGTTTATCTTGCACTGTTTGTCTTTGCCCTTTTGTTTGCTCTTCATACCACGGTGTTTGCTGCCTCTCATAATTAAACAGGTGCATGAAGGTGTAGGTGTGGCACGGCAGTCTGTGCATGCTTACAGATTCACTTTATTTCTAACCTGCAATGCTTGACCATGTTGGGAAAGGGGGAAAATGCAGTAAATATGTATAATTTATAATCTGCTTTGATTGGTTGCTTAGGCAAATAAGTGGGTACTCTGTATTTGTAGCTCTTATCAAAGCTCACATGTCACATGCGTGTGTTCAGGACTGCGCCACCTTCCACTGACGCCATGGGAGAGCAACATGGTGAACCGCCTGCAGCAGCCAACACACTCCTACCTGGCCCGCAGCCGCAGTGCAGTGAGTCTGTCAGGAGACCAATCAGGTAACACACAACACTGATTTTATAAGACAAAACATTTAAAGCCCTTTGGCTCTTTAGATCAAGATTCTCTTGATCTAAGGCAGAGGTTTTATTAAAAAGAGTATATATACTCTTTTATGCTTGGTCTCTTGACCCAAGCAGTTTCGGATGCTAATCTGATTTGCCTGGACTTAAAGCATTACACTGTCTGAAACTTCCTTTAACAGCGTGAATCAGGCACCCAAAGCTCACGCACACAGACACACATGCACATACGTCCCCCAAAACAGATAAAGTGATCTGTTCAGGAAATCTTCCTCTACTGATGCCATGCCTTGTCACAGCAGCAGGGAGTTTTAGATCATTTGTGTGTGTTCCATCATTGTTTACATTAAGGGAAAGAAATAACTTCTAGGTGAACTACTTGAATTCACTCACTCTTTTCTATTCTGCCCTCTTTGATACATTCAGCATCATCTTCAGCTGGTGAAGAGCATTTCTTACATGTATTTAGATGTTTTTGTTTCTGTGTGCTTGCTTGCTTTGTATGGTTTTGGGTCTAATGTGTGGATAGCTATAGTTTGTTCTAACTGGGTGACAAAGTAGAAATGCTTCCAACACTGGGACTCTTTACAGCAAGTAATGGTTTGGCAAACCATTCCTGATCTAAATATCTTTAAGCATATTGTGTTAAGTTTTTTAATGTGATTGTTTTTTTTTTTTTGTTTTGTTTTTACTAACCCTAATCAACCAACCAAATCCTTATTTTACATCACATAGACAGTCTTTGTCAGACAGTGCCAGGTGATGGTTGCAGTACATTCACAGCTGTTTGCACTTTTTAGTAGCACTAATACTTTCTTTCTTTCTTTCTTCTCTGTTCCTACCATAAATATTCTCCTCATTCCTCTCAATCCTGCGCTGGCTTCTTCAACCCATGGCTTTCCTTTTTTATTTATTTATTTATTTATTTATTTATTTTTTATTCATCTTGATTCCTTCTCATTCCTGTCTTTGTTTCCTGATCTTTTTTCCTCTGTGATCCATTTTATCCAACACTTATTGGTGTCCTACCAATTCTCACACTACCCCAATCAATACCTTCTTCAAAAACACTGTATACTCCCACCTTATACATCACCCTAGCCATGCCTGTGTGTCCTCGCTCAGTGTCCTGCCACCCCATGGGCTCAATGTCCTTCAAGGCCCTGCAGGCACAGCCACTGCCTCACTGTCGCAGCCAGGAGAGGAACCTCAGCAGGGACGCAGCTTCCTCGTCTTTAAACACCCCGCGCAGGAGGACAACCGGAACAACACAGGTAGATTTCATCAGCTCATGACAAAATATCTGGGAAATAATATTTGTGAACAAAAAGCAACTCATCATTATTTCCTGCTACTGATATTACAGAACGTGTTGACGTAAATCTTTTTTTTTAAATCATTTTTTTCAAGCACCGAGTAACATTTAATTCTTCTACTTCTTCAACTTTGTCATTTTCAAATTGATTATGTTTCTGATCAAACAATAGATTAGAGTATCTGTCATCACACACACTTGCATCCACTGTTCATCTGCTTCGTGACAGCTTATTATGCCGTTAAGATCTTAGAAAGAAGGCCCCTTGTATGCCGTGCATCCCACGCACTAACATATCACTGTGCATGTGAACTGATAACTCTCACCCACTCCAGAATACCGCTGGTGTATCATTCATACAAGGTCAGTGAGAATGTACAGATAATGGATGCAGTGTGATTTTTTATTTATTTATTTATTTTTCTCCAAATTAAAAAGACTGTTTTTCATTTTGTGACCTGTTAAGTGTGTTTTGTTTTTTCTTATTTTGTTTCTGAGTTTGGTGCCAGAGGTAATCTAAGCCTAATCCTGTTACTCGTCATCATATTGTGTGGCTACTATCTATAGGGCACCTTCTAAACCATCCAGTTACCTTTGTGTTGCATTAGAGGACATTTTTCTGGAAGAGCAGTTTTGATGATAATGTGTTGTTTGCTTCCCTGGGTCCTTACTTGGTGGTGTTTTTAAAAAAAACTGCCTGTTTTGACTCATGCATGTTGTCTTTTGTTTTTACCGTATCTCCTGAACCAACAGCGGCAAAAAGACCGTGACAGTGTCAGGAAGTCATGGAGCAACCTGACACTTCCACTTGCTCCTGTTCTCTCATTGCCCCCAAGCAAGCGCTCCTCTTCCCCAATCAAAAAGAGCGGTAAAGTGACAGCACCCTCTCCTGGCAGGTCAGTGGATATTACATTTGATAAATGGGGAATATTTGGAGCTGAAATTGAGTTTTACAGTTTTATTTGAAATGTAATGTGGCAGTTATTTTGCTGATATGCTCGAATGATGACTATTTTTTTTTTTTTAAATATATACTTCCTTTGCTCACAGACCTCCACAGAAACCAGTGGGGCGACCTCCAACCCCCAAGTTACTAAAGTCTCCAGGGGCAGAAGATCCTGGAAATCTTCGTCCTGTCAGGATCACACCTGAGAGTTCCCACCCTTCAACACCCAGAGGAGAGGAGGATGATGAGCAGGTCCTCAGCCCTCCTCAGCCTCGACCTCAGCCACTGGGTCAGAACAAGAGCTCGAATGAGCAAACGGCAACCAGCGGTGAGTTATGAATCTCTCACCTGTTTCACAGCTACAGTTTATTACACTGGTCAGCATAACTTTTATGATGCCTTCTAGAGAGTGTAAGCAGTCCACCAGCTCACAAGCCTTCAGCGGGCACCACAGACCCGGAGGAGGCGAGTCGTATCCTGGCCGAGAAACGACGGCTGGCCCGCGAGCAGAGAGAGAGGGAGGAAGAAGAGCGCAGGCGACAAGAGGAGCAGGCAAGGTGTGCAGGCTGGGCTGTGTGAGCATGTGCATGAGAGGGAGTGTGTAGTGCAGAAAGGCTGCATCATTTTTGACTTGGTTGTGTCTCACCAGATTAGCGAAGGAGGAGTTGGCTCGCCGAAAGGCAGAGGAGAGAGCAAGGAGAGAAGAGGAGGCTCAGCGCCAGGCCGAGGAGAGGAGGAAGAAGGAGGAGGAAGAGGAGAGAAAGGCAGAGGAAGAAAGACTTCGGAAAGAGCGAGAAGAGGCACAGAGACTACAGAAACAGGTCTGAGATTACGGATGTTTATGTTGACTTGTTTTGTTTTTATGTGGTTGCCACAAATGGCATTTTGAGCTAACTACAAAAATCAGCAGGTCTGCTGTTGGAACTTTCAGCCTGTTCTCATTCCCGGGGTGTCAAATACAGACCTGATGGTGATGCAGAGACACACACAGATGTTCTCTTTAGCATAACTACAGTGATGCGCCAGGTTATGGCAAATTACGAGACATGTCTCACTCCCAAACTTCATATGGATGCTTGTAAAAGGCTTCTTGGCAATGTAAGGGCACTGATTGGCAGGAATCACAATTTTTCAATGTGCAGGGTTAATGTTGTCAAAAGGGAAAAGTCTGTTTTTAAACCTAACCAAATATATTCTGCCGCCCTAAACTCTCAAAGGGAACATAAACTGTACTTTCCAGGCAAAAGAAAAATGTACTGCTTATGTATTCGCCCCAATTCCAGCCTCCTAAATCACACTTTGAAGCTCTTTAAAACAGACCTCTTATATCTGAGAGCCCATCGTTGCAGCTCCAGGTGCATCCAGGCTTTAATGCGAGAGTACATCCTATGTATATCTGTGATATGCCTGCTACACACTCGAGGGCGAGAACACGTTGGAGCACTATGGACCTATTAATAAGATGAAATGCTTTTGTGTACATTAGAAAGAGGAGGAAGAGGCTCGACAGAGAGAGGAGGCAGAGCGACTGAGGCAGGAGAGAGAGAGGCACTTCCAGAAAGAGGAGGCTGAACGACTGGAGAGAAAGAAGGTAACGTGACCTCACATTATAAACACGCATAAATTGCAAGGTACAGTGTACATTAAAGCATTTTTCCTTTTTTCTAACCCTCCAGCGTCTTGAGGAAATCATGAAGAGAACACGGCGTTCAGAGACAACTGAAAAGGTAAAGACCAGAGGGAAAATGGAGTAAACAAAAGTGTAACAACTATCCAACTGAACAATCTTTGAGTATTAATTCCTTTTTTTCATTTCATCACCAGAAGGTCAGAAATGGAGACAATGCAGGTAATTTAATATATCATTTTTATAATTACCTTTGCAGTAATATATCTTTCAGATTGTCGTCAAAAGATATCCTCTGCAGTTGTTGTTCCTGACACGAGATTGATTTTCTTTCACCATCAGTGAACCCGACCTCTCCTGCTGCGTCAGCAGCAACTGAGACGCCAAGACACAATAGTAACGGCAACTTAAGCCAACCAGATCCCACCCCAAACCCCAACACCACAGCACTGAGCCATCCTGACCAGAGGTACAGTCAACAGCCATGATATACAACAGCCATACTGCTTGTGATGTCATCAGGTCTGACACTGTTATTTTTTTTTTTGGTTTTTAGGGAGAATGGGGAGTTTGAAGAGGTGCTTGTACTGCCTTCACATTCCAGGTTGTCTCCTCCTGAAGGAGAGGAGGAGCAACAGCAACAGCAGGAGGACAACAGAGTTCCTGTCCTAGCCTTCTCAGAGAATGGTCTACTGAAACCTCTAAGCAGAGTAGACGATATATCAGCCCAGCAGGGAGCAGGTGTGAGAAGGCATCCACTCTCTGATTGGCCACTAGTTCCTACATTTATCCCATTACTCCCCATCCCCTTCTTCTTCCTCCCTTAGTTTCCTTTTGATAAAATTACAGAGACTGTCATTCAATCTGGTCACTTCTTGGTGTGTGCGCATCTTGTCTTTACAAACCTGACTTGATGAATAATGTCCTCTATAAATTTTGTGACATGTCTTCTGAGGCTCTGGTGGGCTCTTTGCAAGCTCTATGAAAGAAACCTCAGCAGTGTCAAAATGATGTCATCAGGGGTATCTCAGATTGAGGCATCACATTTTACCAAAAAATCGAGTTATTTAATTTTTGCTGGACTTTGAAAGATGAGGGTGTCTTACAGATCGGGAAGGGACACCCAGGGTGGGATGCATCTTCTCAAATATTTCTTCTTCATGTGTAACTCTAGTCTTACAGAATGACTCTTCAATCAATTCTTGTAAATTAAAGCATGTACAGAGACATCACTGTGGACTTTCAAAGTATCTAAGCAGTTATGTTGAAGTAGAGGTGCAATTTTCCCATGGGGTCAAATGAGAAACTGGGACATTTGTGGAGAGCACCAATAAGCTCCTGAAGATGTCTTTTTTTTAAATAAAAAAGTTAACAAGAAGAAGAACTGTTTCGAGCATCACTGACCAATTAGTTTTCCCATTAGGCTTAAGAGAAACCAGGACACGAATAAGCTATTGGCACAGAATTGATTGAGCAGACCTGAGAACAGCTTATTGGTGCAGTCCTCCACACGTTTCTCACATGGCTTCATCGCTGCTACAGGCTGCTCTGTTTTTCTGTTTGTTTTTGTTTTATTCATTTTTGTTTCATACCAAGAAGCTCATACAGATTATGAAGACCTAGTATTGCACTTTCAATATAGTAGCTCAAGCATTGCAAGTTGAAAGACCATATTTTATTTACAATGAAGTGAATGAAGAAAATATATTATATGTCCTGTGCTTTAAATTCTTTGTTCCTTTGATTTGCAGATGTTGCCTGATGCCCTGATGCAACATGACGATTCCACACCCACAGACATGAAGGAGAGGTCAAACAGAGAGGTGAAGTACAGAGCTGTTGGACTGAATCAGTAGGACAACTCTCAGGACTAGATTCTTCCTTTCTTCCTCTCCTGTGACAGAAGAGCACTGTTCCCAAAGATGGTGTCTCCAAACATCTTGCAAGGGCATCACTGAGAGAGATTACTCTTCCCTCATCCTGCACTCTGTGGGGCAAAGCTTGTTTTTCTGTATCTGAACATGATTACACTTGGTCATCATGTATGTTCTGTGTATAGCCACAGGTTTCCCTGATTCTTAAATGAATGTCCTGAAATCACAGGAGGGCATTGAGTGTGTATAGTCTTGTGATGTGCGTGATTGAGAGCGCGAATGAGAAACTGACAAAAATGTAAAAACTAAGATCAGCTGTCAGTCAGCAGCTGTGATACTTGAACGTTTTTGAACTATTTTTCTGTAGACAGATTGTGATCAGCGATGGGACTTTAGCTCAGGCCCCAATCTAGCTTCGTTTATGAATTTTTGTCTCTAACTGGAACCTTATGGTTCTCACAAGGTAATGTTTCTGCAGAAATGTGAGAAATAAAGTGTGCTACAGGAATGATATCAGTGCATGAAGTTGTATTAAGACTAATGCAAAAAAGATATGTCATGTAATATATTTTGCTGTTTCTACAGTGTTTAAACTAGGTTATTACTGGGGTGGAACAGGTGCTGGAGTATTATGACTTTAGGTTTAATAATGACAAAAATGAACATACTGTCCTTTGAAAACTGAAAATGTAGGGTATAAACTTCAGATTTTTCTTCAAATTGCTGTACAGATAAAATGATTTGTCGTCATTGTCTTTATGTTCAAATTTACAAAAACGTGCTTCATTATTAAGTTATGCCCTTTCATTCATTCACATTTTAACCCTGTCACAGTTGCACCTATTCTACATCCTGTCACTGCCTGTAAGCCACTTTTTTTGGCCAAGTAAATCCAAACTGGATTGAATGAATTTACTGATGTTATTGTTAAAATAATCAGATTTGTTTCCAAGGATTTGACAGATGCTGCTAATTATGACATTCCTTGGCCTTAACATAGTGTAGAAGGAATGATGTGACTTTGCTTCATGAGCTCAATCGCTTTGGCCCTTTGCCCAAACTCCCCAGTGGCTTTTTTTGAATTCAGTATGAATCATCAAATATTTGTGTCACGCAGTTATAAATAATGCAACTCATAATTCATACCACTTCTCACTATGGCAAGACAAAAGGTGGAAATTACTATATTTCTAGAACCAGGCCATTACACTTCATTTTCACTCAGCTCCTACAAATGATCTGCATTAGGGTCCTCAGACTTGAGCACTGTCTAACAGTACCACTAAAGAATAAACTTGTCTTGATTATGTACTGCAGGACATTACCAGCAGTACATGTGGCATGCTGTTATATATTTGATGCTATAAATGTAAAAATGTATATTTTATTACTACCAAAAAGATTTGAATATAGCCCTTTACTTCAGAGGAAGCATGAGGTGAGCTCTCTGAATCATTGTAAAAGTAAAATCTCTACAACTGCTGCAGCTGTACTGCTTCAAATGAATAAAACTTTTTGAACTGGTTAACTATTCAGTAATTTTACCTTATTTTGTTTTTCAAACTCTTTAGCCAAGAAAGAAAACAGAACAGAGTACAGTGACAGCACAACATTTATATTCTGTAGCATAAACCAGCAACAATTTAAAAACAAGACAGAAAGAAGCAGTCAGGATTGTAAACAGTTTCTGTACATTTTAGGAGGAAATGGAAATTTTAACAGATTTGAAAGAAATATTTACACTGAATGAGGACAGATTCTTCAAGCATTTTAGTTTCCAGTCAGCTCAAACAATAAAAGACATCTAGCCCAAAATCTGTTGATAGTCTCACAAGAACTGAAACGCTGACTTTACAGTAGAAGCCAGGACTCAGACCTGTGGTTTCTCACAACAAGTAATGTCCATCCAAGTTAAATACACCGGAATGAGTCTTAAAAGCACCTCCCTGTGACTGATTCACCAGTAAAATGTTTTTGTGAGGAAACTGGCAGCAGCGTTGAGCCAGCTACCGCTGGAATCTTCCTTGGCTGTGGTGCGGGAAATTGCTCGATCGACCTCCCTCACAGGGCTCTCCTCTTCTTCTGGGAGGTAATCCGGCAGGGCTGAGTTTTGAGGCACATCCACTCCAGATGATTTCAAAGGAATATAAACCTGAAGACAATGTTATTTAAAAAACAAACAAATTCATAGTTAAACTTTAACTTACACTTCCATATCCTAATATTCTTTACTGAAAGTATATTCAAGTATCCAAGCACCTCTTCTCCTGCCTCATTCTTTATCACTTGTTGGGCCAACAACACCTTAGTGCCAGCGATGGCTGTTGCCAGACTCTGCAAATGGGACATCAGGGAAGAGTGTGAGGCTAATGATCCGTTAGAAGAGGATTTTTTTTTTTCATTGTCACAAATTTCTGCATTTGGCATTTCTCAGCAGCTTTGACAGAATAACAGACATATAAACGAATAAAATCAGACTGTTTGTACAACCCAAACATGCCCCCGCCCACACAAACTTGGATGCACTGACTTGACTTTATTTTCATTTTACACAGCATCCCAACTTTGTTGGTAAAATGTTGGGTTGTAAATGTTTGTCTTTGCTTGTTACCTCAGTGGGCAGGTCTGAACGGATGCGAACAGTACATCTCTTGGATGCCATTTGGAAAGTGAAGCTTATCACTCCTTTGACCTTCAGAAGAGCTTCCTCGCACAAACCTCGATGCTTGATGACAGAGAGATTACATAATTAAACTTACTGGCGATTATAACAGCTACATAAATGAACTGTATGTAAAAAGCAGTCGACTTACAGAGCTGTCCAAGCCCTGTATGTGCAGAGTGATGGACTTGGCCTTCTTGTTGGAAGAATTGAGAAAGAACTGGGGTTTCTTCCTTCTCTCAGGCGGAGGATTAGCAGGTGCATTGAGAATATCGTAAACCTCCTTGGCCAAAGAGGTGATATCAACAGAGAGACCATCTCTGTATGGAGAAAGGTTATATTTAATCATGTGCTTTGGAGGTGTGAACACTCACCTTCATTACAAACTTATAACTATGTTATTATGAAAAAAATGGCACAGAATTTATGCATTGAAAAAGCAGCCAAGTATCACTGTAAATTTTACACAGCCACATTAAAATGCAAATGAAATAATGTGTTCATCCACAGGTAAAAGTAACCATGGGTGTGTCACCTTGCCAAAAGATTCTCCAAGCTCACCATCATACCCAGTTCATTCTTCATGGTGGGGATGTTGGTAGATAACTCAGCCAAGTAACGTAGGGTCTGAGGACAAAATAGCACAGAAGGGATTTATATACAGCCATGCTTACAGTTCAGCGACACAACAGTGGTATTATCAGCACACATCAACTTTAGATTAAGTATCATATCACCCATTTCACATGCTTCATATAACCTGCACATAATATAGATTACAGGAGACTTTTCTCCCCCAAGGAATTAAGCAAGTATACTTAATGCATGGATGGGTCACCTCTAAGTAATCACATTTATGTTTTGCTTTCAGAAAGGCTCACAGTGTGGGGGTTTAAACCTTCACATAACACATCAAAGATTCCTTCTTTAGGACCATGAAGAGACACAAATCCCTGAGAGGGCTGAATCAGGAAGATCAACCACTGTAAAAATCACATTATGGGCTTTAAAAACCTTCTTTAATTGGTAATAAGACTGGAAAACATGGAACATATGTCTTTTAAATGATGCACAGTGGTGTAGTGATTAGCGCCACATCTCACAGCTAGAAGGTCCTAGGTTCAAATCCATCTGTCACTTTCTCTATGGAGTTTGCATTAGCTATTTGCTGATGCACTGGCATTTAAAAATGAAAATGTAAAACAGCAGTTTGTCCATTAGAAGGCACTCTGCTAAAAGGAAAGTTGCCTTTTAGCAATATGTTAACAGGGAATATAATCTTTGGAATATCACAAACAGGAGCCAGTCGGATCTGAGCAGAGCTGAAGTAGAGCGTAAAGAAGTTAACAAACAGCTGCCCATAACATTGTGTGTGTTTGAAAGAAAGAAAAGTGCTTGCTATATTGGAATATCAGACTTCTAAATCTCCAAATATTCTGTTTTACAAATCCTACATCTAATTAGGGTTCTAATTAATAGGCGATTCTAAATTGGCTGTGAATGTGAGCATGAACATTTGTCACTATGTTTAGTCCTGCCACACAATAGATATGTCCACGGTGTACCCTGCCTTTAGTCTTATGACAGCTGGATAGGCTCCAGCCCAGCCTTGACCCAATGATGAAAGCTTTCACCTTCACTGTTCTCTCTCTTAAAAACAGAAAACAACCTAATGTTATTAAAACTATGTAACTAATTGAAATTCAGAAATAATCTGAATCCCGTCCAATAACATACCTGTAGAGTTGCAAAAAGGACATCTGGGTTCTGGTGGTCCAGGAAGAGAACCAACCCAGGGAGACAGCCCTGATCCTGGACTATCACGTCGCGGTTCTGGGGCTCAGAAGCCAAGTCCCGGAGCTGACTCACCACCGACAGTGCATCCATCATCTTTAACAACTTTATCGGACTGTGAAAAACATTTACAAAGGAGTTAGTCATTCTCAACGTTTGGCATGTGGTGGACAAAATATCTACTTGAGAGTGTTAGGTAAAGGACGTGCGGCTGTTAAATAGCTTTTCCTATCCCAAAACTGTCCGGTGTGAGGTCATACTACAATTCCTAATGAATGTTTCAAAACTACCAACATTGTCAAACATACAGGCCGGATTAATGTTAACAAGTCAAGCAGCTACGCTGCCGTTGAGAATGTGGCTAGCCGAAGAAGCTAGCTAACTACTTTAGGAGAAAAGGCTAAATAAACTTCACAAAAAATACATTTCCTCTTTTTTCGCTCCATCTTCATAACCAGATATTGGGGAATCGCTTTAACTGCTATTCTATTAAAATATATCACAGTTATAATTAAACTGTAGTTTTGTAGCTAAATGTTTCTTACCCAGGGCAGAAGCAGCTCGTGCACAAATACAAATTTGGTGCAATCACCCGATTGGTTGACTAGCCTCCGCTTACGCCGCAAAGTCGCCCACCCCTATTGGCTGCTCTTACTACTTCTGTATCCACAGCCAACCAGAAGACGTCTCGCTGCTGCAGCGTTATTTGACTTTACAGACTCCTTTTAATCTGAACGCGTGAGCGAAAAAAGGGAAGCTGCAGATTCTCGGTGAATATCATTTAGTTTACAGTATCGTCTGGGAACATGGCTTGGGAGAAATGTAGCTGCTAATTCACGTTTTGACGGTAAGTGCGACTATATGTTTTTTTTCTTTTTATCGTGTAAAATCCCGGAGGTGTCATTCACGTTAATTTTGATGATCCACGCAGCTTTTCCACTGCGGTGCCCCTCTGCCCCCACTGCTCAGAACGGCAGGACACTGTGTAACTTACACCTAAAGTCAGCCATGCTCTCTCCAGTGTGCTGGTACACTGAGAGATTGCTGCCGAATCAACATCCAGTAGTAGAGACCGACATTTGTCTCTGAGCATCAGTGATGGCAGCAACCGACCGTTGGCTGCACTTACTTTCATTTTGCTGCTGTAGGTTGTGTCCTGGTCATTCTCGTATGGGTTTAACGTTTTTCTTACCTTGACAATTCCAATGTTTAACTCTAACTGTCTGAAGCTACTTTGTTATCAATACAAACCTATGCATTAGTTATATTTTAAACTCTGTAAGTCTATAGGTTTGAGAGTCGTGGTGTTTCCTCTGCAGAGAAGTGGCAGATGAAGGAATCGGTGGTCACAGATTATCAGATTACTATAGTCATTATCATCATTATTGTTATTATTTTCCTAGTATCAATATTTGAACCATTATTTGTTTACTAAGATTGTTGGTTTCATATGTGATTTTTACTGTGAGGCATTATCTTACTTTACGTATGTGTTATTTTTGGGTTTTTTGTTCTTGTTGTTTTGTTTCAGGTTTCAAGCATGTGACTTAGACCCATCCTTTCTGTGTTGGCCTCCCACCAAGACACTCAGCAGAAAGCAGAGCTTTTCAGTCATCAGCTGGTGCAAGAAAACATCCTTCCAATGTCCCTAGCAGAGGATGTTCTTTATGTGCTGCGCATCGTCCTGGAGTACTTTGGTGTTCCTCCAGACGTGGTATGTGCACAGACGCACTTGTGTCATTCTTTTGTTTTGCAATACTCAAACTCCTGAGGCATCCGCGGGTTGCTTGAATCAGTGAACTTTTAAATCTGACGTTGTGACATTATGTTTCTGTCTTGTCTGTGTCATCGTGCATTTTAGCTGGTTCCAGTGTGGAATAGTCCGCTGTGCGGTCAGTATCGCAGCATTGTGCGGATGATTGGATCAAATCTCCCACTGACACCGACACCACGTGTCCAGTTTCAGGTATTGTACAATCTGTGTTTTACAAAACATGTTTGACTTTACCCAGTCAGCACTGCTGGCTAAATGAGTCCATACACTTGCATGCACGGTTGCATATAATATACAACACAAATGGCTATTTGCAATGAAAACAATACATTTCTCTTGTACATGCATAAAACAATCAAGAGCTGCAGCTGATTAGGGTGACCACATTTTGATTTCCAAAAAAATAGGACACTTGGCTCAGTCATGAAGAACTTGCTTAAAGAAACATATGTAACATATTTAAACAATGCCTTCTCTGTGCGGTTAATGAATTGTGAATTGTAAACTATGTCATATAGGCTTTTACAAGTCAACAAGTGCAAAAAAAACTTGAATTAAATAATGGTACAGAAATAATGCCTCATCTGCATAAGAAAAATTACCAGTACTGGGTCGGTACGAGGGAAATTTCTTTTGCAGTTCGTCTGAAAAGATCAATTTGCGCTTTGGGACGTTTTAAACATTATTACGCGCGTTGCTGTGCGCTGTCTGTCCCATGTGTAAGCGCAGAACAACTCACTAAGCAGCAGCACACATGGGTCCTCTGTCGGAATATAGGAAAACCTGGACATTTCTATCAATCTCAAAAAAAACCCCGGACAGAACGTGAAAAGTGGACATGTCTGGGGAAAAGAGGACGGTTGGTCATCCTACAGTTGATCAATGTAACATTTGGCATGTTGACAGCTTTTTAATTAAAAACTATTTAATTCATTCATTCTACAGTTGTCCATGTTGTTGATAATAACAATAATAGCAGTCTGTGTCCCCACACTACAGACTTATTTTCTATCTTAAAGAGGAACTGCAGCTTTTAGCACTTGTGCGTTGACTTCATTTTCCAGCCCTGGAGCTTTCCTCTTGCTTAAGGTGGTGGACTTGGTGGGCTTTAAGGAAATATAAGAGGAATGACCACCCATACTGTCTCTAATTGTCCTTGTCTGCAATAGAATATAATCAAGGCTTCACTATGAAAAGAAGTTAATATTATCATAACTGTTTTTAGAATCTCTTTGACTCTTATTTCTCTTGTGTACTCGTTTACAGTGTGTAATCCCTCCTTATCCTTGTCTCCTCAGGTCGCTTTGCTCGGCCATAGGCACCATGAATATATCGAGCCCATTGTGGACACACCAGCCATCCCTTCCTTTGCTGATGTCATGTGGGTGTTTGAGGATGAGGGTGACAGCTGTGCTAAAACGAGGTAAAAACAAAAATGACACAGCACAGATGAAATCACCCTCCCTGCAACCCTGAATTCCATAAAAGTAAACATACAAATTCACTCATTAGGCAGTCTTGTTGGATGTGATTAATGTCACTGCATTTACACAGAATCTTACCTTTTTATGTTTGTGAAGATGAAAGGACAGCATTGATCATTCTGTCCAGACAACTGTAAGACACTAAATTAATATACGAATGATGTGGGGTCTCCGTAGGAACCACCTACCTCCAGTAAGGCGAAGTACTGTAAATCAAGATGTGATGAGATGTCCAGAACCAGCATTCATACGAGCTCAGAGAGGAGGGCCACCTGTAAGACAGACGCCTGATCCAGAAGCTCTGAAGAAGATCACAGCGCTGGAGAGCGAGCTGCTGAAACTGCGAGCTCAGATTGCTTTGATAGTTACTGCTGCTCCAGCCTCAGGTACACGATGTGTTTGTCTTTGTCCCATTTTTCAAGATGCTTTCATCTTCTCATAACACCAACCGAGTGTTTCTTTCTTTTTTCTTGTTTTATCTTTCATCGTGTTTTAGGTCTGGTTGAATCCCCAAATGAGCCTGCCTCACCTGGGATTTCCCTTTCCCATCCACTTCCAGCGCTCACCTCCACACCTCGCCATGTGGCTCCTCCTCCTCCTCCACCACCACCCCCTCCTCCTCCCTGCCCTAGCATTTTCACTGGGTCAAAGGAAAGGAAGGATGAGAAAGATCTCGATAAGGGTCACCAGAGGACCAAGGGGTCTGAAAATAAAGGGATGCCCTCCATGCTGGATGTTCTAAAGGACTTAAATCATGTTAAACTGCGCTCAGTGAAGAGGTAAATATGCAGATTTAAAGAAAACTAATCATTAAAAATGTAACTCTTTATATCTGAAGCTGCAGAATGCTTTCTTCATTGCACCAGTAGTTCAGCATCCTGGTGTTTCCTGCTTGTTTTCCTGTAATTTGAAGTAGATCTTTCCCCCCCACCTAACAAAGCATATTCATTCTGTTTTGCAGATCTCCAGGGGGCACACCAGTTAAGAGGAGGCGCAGTAAAGGAGGTACGGCATTGCTTAATGACCCGGCAGCTCTGATTGCTGAAGCACTGAAGAAAAAGTTCACCCATCTCCGCCACAACACTTCCTCTGACAAAGAGAACTCCCTTGAGCTCTCACCTTTCGGCAGTCCTGAGTCACCTAAGGTTTGTTTTCCATAGATGCGCTGAGATCTTTGAGAAGTTAAAAAATGTTATCCATCCCCTATGATGATGTGCTTGAAGGAGAGTTCCTAACCTGACACCTCTTCTGTTGCAGGTTCCTCACCCCCCTCGGCGAAGTCGGGGACACCGCCACCCGTTACATCATTAAAGAGTGACATCAGCATCAACAGCTCCTACAGATGTGCCTCACAGCGGATTACTACTGCAGCTACTGACTTGTGTTTTTGCTTGTCCTTACTTTGTCTTATTATGGACTACAATGTGCTTGTCTCTGTGTCTGTTGGGATTTTAAATGTGCTAACTATGTTAAAATGTGTATGTTTCTAAGCTGCTGTAAACAAAGGGGTTTGTACACAAAGGTTTGTTTTTTTTTTGTCATTGGATTCTTAACTGTTTTAACTGTTCTTAGCAATGTTTGTGCAAACCACCTTTTAAAGCAAATAATATAATGAATTTCAGGTAAGCGGTGCAGCTTGCCTGCATTAATGTTTCACTTTGTGAGCCCTACCTTCTTACCTCAACCAAGTGAAATCTGTAAGAGTGGATTCTGAGATTCATATAGCTCTATTCTATGCAACTGTTAGCAGGATATTTCTATTTTATTAAAGAGTTAAAGTGCACTGATGAAAGTGTTGTTATCTTAATTTTTCAATTTATAACAGACTTTGTTCATGCCTGTCTGAGAAAACTGTATATTTTCACACTTTTCTCTCTTGTTTAAGCCGTCTCAAAGTTCAAACCTTGTTGAAAAATCAGTGCAGTATTATAGAATGAAATTGAAGGCACCCGCAGGTGACAACATTTAGTCGACATTGTCTGTTTGTTGCGGAGAAAACTTACAAACATACAGTACAGCACTTCAGAGTCACACTGCTAGCGATCGAAGATTTATGTAACTTGACATTGATTGAAATGGTCGACAGCCAATCAGGACGCAGAACACAATGCACAGTTAAAAAAAAAAAAAAAGTATGCAATATTGCACAAAAAAAAAAAAAAAAAAAATCTGCAAAACAGCGAGGCCGCGAAAGGTGAACCACGTTATAGCGAGGGACAACTGTACACTACAATTTCGGCCTCTTTAGGTTTCTACTGGCATGCATTTGACAAGGGCAGTAGCAATATGTTGGAAAGGGAAACCTCTCACACACTCATAAGAGGAAGCTGCTTACTTTTTCCTGGCACTGCATCTTCCACAGGTTACACACAGTGACACTGATTGACCAATAATGACAGTGTAACACAAAAAAATGTTCATTACAATAGAAATCCTGCTAGTAATTGTCAGCTTATAGTCAGTTTTACTGTCATTTATTTAGGATGCCTTGTTATCTTCTTCTCTTTTCTCACTTTCTTAATCAACATTTCATACTTGTCAGTATTATGAAGTATTTGCTCTGACTGATCTATGTAGGATCCCAAAAGAGTGAGTATACCCCAAAAGACTTCATTCTTCTCACTGAATTTATGTCAATCTACTTCCTGACATTTTGACGCGCTGCCTTAGATATTATGGACACCTGAAATAAATTACACCTGTTCAAAAAAACAAAAAACTGGATTACACAAACATATTTCATATTTCACCAGCAGGTTGGATGTCTGTTTATTTTTGGAGATAAGAAAGAAATGTGCTGAATGATATTTCTCTCTGTGGTAAAAATGCATAATTTTGATACTTTTCATATAATCTGATATTTGTAGTGGTATTGTGACTTCCCTAGAATCTGAGACATTCAGCTCAGCCAGCTAAATGACATTTTGGCCCACAATCTTATATGTTCCTCAGTTTTCAGTTGATGCAAAGGAGAACATTGTGAAACACAGGTTCATTACACTAACCCAAGTCCACTAGGGAGACCATATTGAGAATGGTGAACACACAAAACACAGATGCCAATGAGTAGAGGGCATCAGGACTATCCTTTGGTCTTACAAGAGTCAGTAAACACTGGAATAACTACTAACTGTGCTCCTCTGGATACTCTCCTGAGTTGAAGAATACTTTTGAAGGACTGCTGTCATTGAGCTTTACTACTTTGCTATGAAACATTTTAGTAATTTTTCTGTTACAACTTAACATGCTTGTGGTGTTACACTAGAATTACAGAATTATGTTTTTGAGTTTTGCCTTAAATTACAGTTCAAACAAGTGTGTCACAAACTTTCTGTGTTAAGTGGAAGTGCACGTTTGTAATTGTGCAATGCTAAAAAAAAAATTGATTTAAAGAAGTATGGTTTTGTTATTGTACCGCTTTTAAAATGTTTCAATATTTTCGATATTTTTGTTTAAAGTACAGGCGGCACGGTGGTTAGCACTGTTGCCACACAGCAAGAAGGTCCTGAGTTCAATTCCAACATCAGGCCGGGGTCTTTCTGTGCGGAGTTTGCATGTTCTCCCCGTGTTTGCGTGGGTTCCCTCCGGGTACTCTGGCTTCCTCCCACTGTCCAAAGACATGCAGCTTGTGGGGATAGGTTGATTGGATAATCCAAATTGTCACTAGGTGTGAATGTGCGAATGAATGTGAGTGCGAATGGTTGTCTGTCCCTGTGTGTTGGCCCTGCGACAGACTGGCGACCTGTCCAGGGTGTACCCTGCCTCTCGCCCTATGACAGCTGGGATAGGCTCCAGCGCCCCCCGCGACCCTGAAAAGGATAAATGGAAGTGGATGGATGGATGGATAAAGTACAAGGATTTACAAAATCCCTTTATCATTGACAGAAGTCATCTTGCCTATAGACCAATACATATTTTTTAAGGTGGTCATTCAATCTCAAATCAGCCAATGTTAAGAAAATTTCCTGCTTGACCATTTCTAATTTGCATAAAGATTTTGTCGTGTTTGAACATAATCAGTACTGTGAAATTTTAGGTTCACATCAATAATATCATATCAGTTTTATTTTTTTGGAAAAACTTTCCACTGACCCACTTTCAGGTCTTCTTTAAGAACACATCAATGTTCAGTATTTGAACATAAATATTTCAAACTCCATTAAAGACAAAAGTCTGTATTTTCTCTTGTTGTTTTTTACCATCAAGTTTTGGCTAGTTAAAATATGAAAAAAAAAAGCCCAATGTTTGTTCACAGCAATTTAATTCCTGAATGATATGTAGTTGAATTTTACAATACCAAAAAATAAACCATATAGAATACTTGTCACAAAAAAAGGGGAAAAAATGCATATCAGATGCTATATATGGCAATGCTTGAAAATGAACATCTCAAAAACTGTACTCAAATTAGAATAAAAATAATAATCTATTTAAATTTCTAGAACATTCTCCAATTTGCAATAGACTTATTATGGTTCAGTTTGGACATATATATTGGAACATCTAATTTCTTATTACCATTGGCCTATACCCTTGGTAAGCTTAAGTTCCCAAAAGAAAAGTATTTTATTTGAGTTTTACTACTGTGATTCAGATTTATAAAGGGGTTTATAAAATAGCATAAAAAACATAATTAATTTGAGCTGGGTTAGAGATAATTTTTCCTGATTGGTCCCAAATCTGTGTAATGTCTTTGGAGAAAAAATTTGTACAAAATATGTAATATGTACTATGTAATTTTAGTTTCATATATCAAGTACTTTTCAAGATATATTCTTGTGAAAAAAGGTCCGTCAACCCGCTTTAAAACATTTTTTCAAAATCTACAGCAATTACATTTATAATGATTACTGATAAATTTGATCAAAACATTTTTTTTAATAAAAAGGTCAGTTGACCCACTTTCACACCATTTTTTTCACGCATTGTTATAACAATTCTAGATGTGATGTAAAATATATGCATGTTTCCCCAGTGATTATTTTTTCAGATATTTGCTTTATTTTGCAGTAAATTCAACTACATATAATTCAGAAATTGTCACTGTCTTCTTCTAATTGTTCCAATGTATTTTTTATTAGTGTGTACTGAAATAGGCTGCTTAAATTTCATAACTTTTTGATGTATCCAGACCAAATTTGAAATCCAGGTTTTTTTATGATAATGAAACAGTAAAAAGTTGTTCATCAGGCATTTATCTGTAATAGTTTTTGAGATAGTCATGTTCAAACATTGCCTCACATTTCATTATCTGCAGGAAAAATGGCATTAAAGTGGGTTGACTGCCTTTTTAATAAACTATCTTGCAAACTATTTGATATATATAGCTAAAATTATCACCAAATGTTATTTACTCTATACTCAAACTTTGGAACATAACATTTTTATGCAAATTAGAGAAATGTTTGAAGAGTAGACAGGAAATACAGCAGAGGCAGACATGCAGTGAAAGCCAACAGGAAGAAATTAGCTGCTGCATTAAAAAAAATTGACTTCTACTTGCTTTTATAGTAACACTTGATTACAGCAGCTTAGGGTTTGAGAAATGAAATTTACAAAATTATCTAAAAAAAACCAAAAAACCAAATTGTTGCAGGATCAACTGTAATTGCCCAAGTAGAAATGTTATGATTGTCATCCTCTTCTTTCACTGTGAGAAATACAAAACAGAAAAAAGAAACATCATACATTGTTTATATATAGTCAGATACATAAATATTTGAAAAGCCACCAAATACAATCAGGAGTATCCCTTATTCCATACATCCATTCATCCATAGCTTTAATTCACAGCAAAAGTATTGCATTAACTTTTGTAGAAATTAAAGCCATTTATACACAACCCAAAGGAGTGGCCAAATCAGTCTGGTTCATTCTTAAAAAAAGATGTGCACTGACCCAGTCAGTAACACCCAAAGGCCTGGAAGACCACAGAATACAAGTGGGTGATCACAGAATTTTCTGTGGTTAAGAAAAACAATGTCACAACATTGAACTAAGTGAAGAACACTCTTTAGGAGTTACATGTATAACTGTCAAAATCTACAATCATGCGACACCTTCACGAAGTAAAATAGAGACAGTTCATAACAAGGAAGGAATCTCTGGTTACAATAAAGAACAGGTAGACCAGATTAGACTTTGCCAGAAAACATTTATATGGGCCTCCGCAGTTCTGAAAAAAAGAAAAGGAAAAAAAAAACCATGTGTTCGGGCAGATGAAACCAATAATAATCTGTACCGGAATTACTAAGAAGCATCCAAAGGATGTTTGCCTATGAAACATGGTTGAGGCAGTGTTATGGTATGCATGGTTCTCAGTGGAACCCAGCCACTAATTTATATTGATTTATTAAGCCAAATGCAGCAAAACTGATGGAGCAGTGCTTAATGGTGCCATTGGATAGTGATCCAAAGCAAATGCAACAGCTGCCAAAGATTTTCTAAAGGCAAAGAAATGAGATATTCTTTAATGGTCAAGCGAACCTGATCTCAACCTAACAGAGTAGCTTTTCAGTTACTGAATACAAAACTGAAGGTAGAGAGACCCACAAACAAGCAGCAACTAAAGATGGCTAGATAATATGAGACACAAATTGTCATGATCCTGGGTCCTTTTGACCCAGCGTTTTGTGTTTTCTGTTATTGTGATTTTGGTTCTGTTCTTCCTCTGTTTAGTGTTTATTCGGTTCTGCCCATGTATTCCTGTGTTAAGGCCATGTTTCTTAGTCCGTGTCCTTGCATGTGTAAGTTCCTGTTTTATTGTGAAGGTCTCTGTCTTATGTCAGTGTGTTCTATTTACGTTTCCCCTGCCTCGTCAGCTGTTATATCTTTCAGGTGTGTTCCCCTCCTGTTTCCCATCCCCTGATTCCTGGCGCGTGTATTTATAGTGTGTGTTACCTCGTCCTTGTTGCTGGTTCGTCTGTGTTATTTGGCGTTTTTGTGTCTGTGAATCTCTTGCCGTCATCCTGTGAAGTCTCCCTACAAGTTGCTTTCTCTCGTGTTCAGGTTTTAGTTTTCCCAGTGTAGTTTGTCTAAGTTCGGTTTCTCGCCACACTCTCCTTTTGTTTGTTATCACTCGAGTTTTGCATCAATAAAGCCCTCTCATTTCACTGCATATCCGTATCTTGGGTCCTTTGTTAAATTCACACGGCTTGCCCCGGCAATGTCATGATCCTGGGTCTTTTGACCCAGCGTTTTAAGTTTGAGTTTATTTTGTTCATTAGGTTATCTAAGTTCATTTGGTTATTAGACTCCTTGTGTTTTCTTCTCCTGTATTTAAGCTTCCCCTCACCCTTCGTGTTTCATGCTGCGTGTCTTATGTTATCAAGTTTGTATTATCATGCCTAAGTGTTTCTAGTTCTTATTATTTCCCCCTCGTGTTTCCAACCATGTTAAATCTCCCCTGCTCTTCATGCGTTTCATGTCTGTGTCTTACATTGTCAAGTTCTGGTTGTCGTGTCTAAGTCTGCATGTTTCCTGTTTTATTTTGAAAAGGGGTCTTGTGTTCTGTGCTCATGCGGTTAGTTTTACTCTTGCCTGTGCATCATTATGTTTATCCTAGTCAGCTGTTTCCTCATGTGTCTCCACTTCCCCTAATCACCTCCTGTGTATTTAAGTCCTCTGTTTTCAGTGTGTGATTGTCAGGTCATCTGTTGTCCACACCATGTTTCCCATGCCATGCTTCCAAGTTTCTTGTCTAGGTTTTTCTTATTGTTTGTTTAGATTCCCCAGTTTAGGTTTGTGTTGATTTTGCTTCAGTTGCCTTGCCCTTTGTTCGTACCTTTTCTACTAGCCATATTAAACGGCTCGCCTTTTGTTAACATTTCAAGTTCTGTTCCCTGTTCCTTGGCGTCTGTGTTTTGGGTCCTTTTTCAATTCATACAGTCTGCCCTCGCCAGACTGTGACAGGCAACCCGTGACAGAAATTCCTTTGGGGTTGCATCAGGAAGGCTATCCAGCATAAAAATCTGTGAAATAAAACAATGGAGTACCCTCTGTGGAATCAGGGAGTGGCCAAAAGTAGCTATAGGATTTCTTGAAATAATTCTAAAATAATTTATGTAGTCTGATATGTATTACCAATTACTTTTTGGTGGAGATTGTGTCATTGTACAAATACGTACTTTACCTAGCTGGATTTATAATTTTGCAATCTAATCTTTCTTTTACAAGCTTTTACAAATGTTGGTTTCATCTGTCTAAACAGTGTTATTTCAAAACTGGGCAGTCTTTCTTGAAATTTTTTTCAGCAAAGTCTAATCTGGTCCTTTTGTTCATGAGGTTAGGAAAAATATCTTGGGGTAAACCCTCATACGGCATCACATTCACTAAGTTGTCTAGTGATTATAGACTCAACAAAAATATTCCACATGTTGTGAATGTTGATAAAGGACTTTTCTTTGTTATTACATTTTTGATTTAGACACTCCTGAAAGTTTCTACTCTGGTCAAGAATTCTCATTAACAGCTTCCAAATCCAAATTTGCAAAGCCTACTTCAGTCACATCTTTATGACTTAACTTCATATCCATTAGTTTACAAAGTTGAAACTAAGCAAAAGGTGTTACTGTCCGTTATATTTATGCAAAAACATGGATCCGACATTCCACAACTGTCATAATGAAGTTCTTTAAGTATGTTTACGGGTGAATTTGTTTTGAGTCTGAATTTTAAAAAGGGCATTGCAAGAAAAACAACTGAAGTTTTGCTTGATCTAAAAAAATGTTTTACCTTTTGGTATGCTGAACCTTTTAGTCTATCTCCATTGGGGTGACGTCGTCATCCATGGAGGAGACAGATGGTCCAGCAGCACTGAATGGGAAATAAAGGCAAATGCATAAACCACAACACCTGTTTATTTAAGCAGTGGCAATAACAGTATGTTGTAAATTAATTTTTAAACAGTACATAATGGAACTTGCTTAAAATTAAAAATTAAATGTCTAGTCTATTCTACAAAGCAGAATTAAAAGCTTATTGTAAGCTGTTAAATCTGCTTAATTCTGCAGAGTATTTTAAGCTTACTAGTTTTCTACTTTTCTACTAGTTTATACTAGTTCAACAAAAAGGTTAGTCCTCTCAGGCTCAAATTAAGTTTTTGTTGCTAATGCACAAAAGAATACCTGCAGTGGTACTTCTGAGTAAAAAAAAAACTCATAAAATATGTATGTGGGGTAATCAGGTTGTTAACTTTTAACTGTTGCAAATCTGCAATGCCTGCCTTGAGAGGGTTATACATCTAGCATGTATACAAACAGATACTGAATATAGATCAACAATAATGTAATGAAGTTTGTCAGTTTGTGTTTAATGTAATAAACACAAACTGACAATGTAAGTAGAAAAGTGTGTAAGTTACCGGCCAGGAACTGGTTGTTCACCGTAAGCAGTCCAGTCCATCAGTTCTGGTTCCTGGAAAAAAGAAAAAACAAACAAAAAACACATGATTCATATCACATTGTGTCGCATTGTGGTGCTATTATACTGCTATGAAAAGCATGTTGTCCTGGATATGGTCTGTTTGTTGCTAAACCCTATGAAAACCTTACTTCGTGGGCAGCGCTAGTAAACGTATTTGGCGTAATGGGTGATGGTTTGCCCTTGATCACAAGGTTAAACTCAACCTGCAATTAAACAAAAAAGCTTTATGGAGTTAAATATATTATATAATGGTTATATTATAATACCAAATACTTTTTTAAGCTAAAATTCAACCTTACATATGAGCGATGTGGAATGGAAAGATACACGTTGATAGCGTCCATTTTTCCGGAAGTACATCAACACGTACAAACTTGGCGTGCTATCATGTCTAACTATTCATGACACAAATGAATGCTATTCACAGATATATATGTACATAAATGCTCGTCATGCAAAACTATTAGTTATTGTATTTTAGTATTTTTAAAACCATTTAATTCCTAATATTTTTTAATTTATGTATTAGTTTTCTGTTTCTGTTGAAAGCATATATTTGTATTTTACAAAGTAAACACAATTTATGTTTAAATAATGAAAAATATAAAAGCACTAATTTTCTTTTTATGAAAATTATTAACTTTTAACAAGATTTTTAACTAGGTATTCCCTCTATGCTGAAGATGCACTATTTAACATGTGCTCTCAAATGAAGTGTACACAGTCTCTGACTCTCACTTTAGTTTAGCTCAAAACGCACTTCTTCTTTTTGTCTAAACAGTGTACAGTATGATGAATGTGGTTTACGGTCCACACTACCCCAGTATCTCAAATAAGAGAAAAAGAAGATAGCCTTCCTCACTGGCAGGATTAGATGCATATATCAGATGCTTCAAAGAGTCGTTTTGTAATTATCAATAGCAACTTCAAAGTTCAGGAAGAGGCCAGCTGACTTCAGTATGTATTTGCATGTATTTTTGCATCTGTAGCATGTTTTTTTGGGGGGTTTTTTTGGTCTCACAAGTAGGTTGTGGATGAATAGTCAAATTTTTTAGGAAGTGTCAGGGTGCTGGGTTTTTATTTTTGAATTCATGATTATTTCCTTTACATTATGAAGATGATTTAAGTTCAAGCTTTATACAGTTTAATCTTGAGCCTGGTTCTTTGAGTCTATGTCTTTGAGCTTATTTGTATTTCTACTACAGTCAGGTTCCTTTTGTGTCTTTGTCTCATCCCTGTGTTTCCTGTGAGAGTTTGTCGTGTTCTCTGAGTTTATGTTTCCCCAGTCATGTCTTTGTTTATTCTCTCTCTGTCTGATTTTTTTTCCTGTTTGTGATCTCCCTATGTGTCTCAATCCCTCTCTCTCTCTCTGTCTCACTTACCTGTTCCTTTGTTCCTCTCCTTGTGTTTCATCCTTGTCTCCTCAGCCTGTCTCCTCATGTTTGCTCCATGTCTCCCTTAATGTTCCAGGTTATACTCCTTTTCCCAGAAGTGAGGGATTTCGTCAGCTGTAAAGGAACCAGTTGCACAGAGGTCAGCTGATTACCAGCAGCTTCTAGGTGTGTCAGGCAGGAATGCAGGTAAACAGGAAGAACCCCGCCTTTGAAGCAAACTAGGAGTTTTACAGATGGTTATGGGAGGCGCAGGAGAAAATGTTAGCTCGACACAAAAGGATATCATGAAAGTTTCTATTTCTAAGTAAAGTGACCCAGTATTATCTGCATGGTAGTCCATAAAAAGAGCTGGGTAAAATTCCCTAAATTTTTAGGAAAAGTGCTTAAATGCTTTCTTTAATAACTTATTTACCAGAGGACACATGAAACCATTCTTTATGACAGGAAAGAAGATAATTCTGTTCCACAATTCATAGCCATGCACCCTCACACTGTTCGCGAAGACAATCAATAAATATGCCAAAGTATTGCAGATCATGAAATGTTCTTTAGAAGTATATTTCCATATCCTGCTGATACATGTTGAATTTTCAACAACAAGTTAACTATAAACGATAGTTAATTCTCCTACACAGTCTTCCTTAAACTCATGACGTTTTCTACTAAGTTCAAGGAAGAGTGACAAGGAAAAGGGAGTAGGTGGCCTGTCTGCCTGATAGACAAAGTTATTGGTCTGTCAGCCTTTATCGCTCCTTCTGGCCAACTGGCTGATCTCGGGGCCAACTGGCTGATCTCGGGGGCTCTAAGTGTTAAATCATACCTTTTGGTTTATTCAACTCAGCTGTTATATTTCAACAACACAATAACATGAATATTGTTGTTAATGTTATCAATGATTGTGCTGTTGGTTTAAACAATGTGTCCTTTGTCACACATTACCCCTTTTTGCATTCTTTAGTAACTTCTGTTGCTGCTGTAAACAACAGACAGCTGACAGCTGTTGTGGAAATTTATTAACAAAGCCTGCAGACACAATGAGCAGTTAAAACCCAACACTTTATTTCCCATGCATGAGGAGAGACGTCAGTCACGGGGCACTGAAAGTCGTCTCTGACAATGAACAGTTCAGGTCCCTTTTAAACACTGTCACGGAACAAAAGGCTTTTACAGTTGCAGTTCCCACCTTGGCTCTAAACAGAAAACTCTCTATCACCTGTGTGAATCTCCCCCACTCTGGGGTCAAGTCTTCCTGTGTGAGCTTCCGTCTCCTGGGAGACATTCACCAGTTTCTCACCGTCTGTTTCCCAGCGTGAATGAGGTGTGAACCAGACATACTAAACTAAATAACATGAAAGCATTTCATCAAGACAATACATTAAAGGACAATACGCTAAAGAGAAATCCCACAACACAGCTCACAAAATGGGTAACTCTTTGAGGTACTCATAACTATTAACTATTATTAGTAACTATTATTAACTATTATCTCCCGTTTCTCTTGTGTGCTGTGCCATAGTGTGTAATCCCACCTTGTCCAATTTTATAGTTCCTGGTTGTTAGGTTTCAGTTTTGTTTCTGTGCTAGTATTTCTAGCTCCCTAGTTCTATGGTATTTCCTGAGTTCTAGTTCATAGGTTTTGTTATTTGGCTTCCCTGTGTTCTGTGTTGTGTACTCTGTGCCTTCCTGTCCCATGTCTCAGGTCCTAATGTTCTGTCTCCCCTGTCTCTGTTCTAAGTTTACTTATCTTAAGTTCAGTCAGTGTGTTTCCTGTTTTACTTTGAAGGTCCGTGTCTTATGTCAGTGTATTCAGTTTTGCTTCCTCCATACTACCATCTAAATTATGATTTTACAGATTTAATGTTTGAAAGTGCCAATAAACTTTCAGAAGCTATAATGAAATGTTTGTTACTTTTTTTTTTTTTAAATCCACTGTTATACAAATTAACTTGGCACAAAAAGGAAATTTATGTTTGGTTGATTATTATGTTGTTATAACAATGCCTCTTAGCAGTAAATCTTATATATTTGGAAAGCATGTTTATTTCCCCTTAAATGTTCTCAATGAACCCAAAAAACTCATTAATATCAAAGCTGAATGTTTTTGAAGTAGTTTTTAGTTTTAGCTATTTTAGGGGAATATCTGTGTGTGCAGGTGACTATTACTGTGCATAATTATTAGGCAACTTAACAAAAAACAAATATATACCCATTTCAATTATTTATTTTTACCAGTGAAACCAATATAACATCTCCACATTCACAAATATACATTTCTGAAATTCAAAAACAAAACAAAAACAAATCAGTGACCAATATAGCCACCTTTCTTTGCAAGGACACTCAAAAGCCTGCCATCCATGGATTCTGTCAGTGTTTTGATCTGTTCACCATCAACATTGCGTGCAGCAGCAACCACAGCCTCCCAGACACTGTTCAGAGAGGTGTACTGTTTTCCCTCCTTGTAAATCTCACATTTGATGATGGACCACAGGTTCTCAATGGGGTTCAGATCAGGTGAACAAGGTGGCCATGTCATTAGTTTTTTCTTCTTTTATACCCTTTCTTGCCAGCCACGCTGTGGAGTACTTGGACGCGTGTGATGGAGCATTGTCCTGCATGAAAATCATGTTTTTCTTGAAGGATGCAGACTTCTTCCTGTACCACTGCTTGAAGAAGGTGTCTTCCAGAAACTGGCAGTAGGACTGGGAGTTGAGCTTGACTCCATCCTCAACCCGAAAAGGCCCCACAAGCTCATCTTTGATGATACCAGCCCAAACCAGTACTCCACCTGCCACCTTGCTGGCGTCTGAGTCGGACTGGAGCTCTCTGCCCTTTACCAATCCAGCCACGGGCCCATCCATCTGGCCCATCAAGACTCACTCTCATGTCATCAGTCCATAAAACCTTAGAAAAATCAGTCTTGAGATATTTCTTGGCCCAGTCTTGACGTTTCAGCTTGTGTGTCTTGTTCAGTGGTGGTCGTCTTTCAGCCTTTCTTACCTTGGCCATGTCTCTGAGTATTGCACACCTTGTGCTTTTGGGCACTCCAGTGATGTTGCAGCTCTGAAATATGGCCAAACTGGTGGCAAGTGGCATCTTGGCAGCTGCACGCTTGACTTTTCTCAGTTCATGGGCAGTTATTTTGCACCTTGGTTTTTCCACACGCTTCTTGCGACGCTGTTGACTATTTTGAATGAAACGCTTGATTGTTCGATGATCACGCTTCAGAAGCTTTGCAATTTTGACACTGCTGCATCCCTCTGCAAGATATCTCACTATTTTTGACTTTTCTGTGCCTGTCAAGTCCTTCTTTTGACCCATTTTGCCAAAGGAAAGGACGTTGCCTAATAATTATGCACACCTGATATAGGGTGTTGATGTCATTAGACCACACCCCTTCTCATTACAGAGATGCACATCACCTAATATGCTTAATTGGTAGTAGGCTTTCGAGCCTATACAGCTTGGAGTAAGACAACATGCATGAAGAGGATGATGTGGACAAAATACTCATTTGCCTAATAATTCTGCACTCCCTATAAATTCTGGAGGTAGTCTCTGATAAACTGAGCTTTGTCATCTTGGAGGATATGTTTTGGTCCCAGAACTTAGAGACATGGGATTATCGCTGGTTGCAAACTCTCATCTTGATATGTAACTGCACTGAGATTGCCTCCAATTATGACAAATCTTGTTTCTTCAGTGAGGGAGATGCTGCCAAACATGATCACACTGTCTCCACCAAAAGCTATGACAGTCTGAACGTACGATCTAGCTGCTGTAGGCAGAATCCAGATTCAACGTTCCTCCACATGTTTCCTGACTCAGTGTAGGTCAAGCTACTTGAAAAAAGTAATTAGTTACTAATTACTGATTACTTCTCCAAAAAAGGAATCCCATTACTTTACTGATTACTTATTTTCAAAAGTAATTAGTTACTTCGTTACTTTGTTACTTTTCAAAAACATGATACATAACCATAATACACAATAAAGCAATAGACCTTTCAGCCCAATTCTATTTTCTCTGCATAATCCATCATATAACATTGAATCAAATGGAAAGCCTCTTTCTAACAATTGTTTTATTTGTTTTAGTCTTTTAATTTTATGCACATTGCATTAAGCAAAAAATTTAATTATATGCAGCTGTTTTTGACTTGAAGAAATTGTTTAACATTTAAACCTATTTTCTGCATATTCCAGCATATAAAATAAAATAATGTTTTGTGTTTACACTCACTCGTTTAAATAGATGCAAGTAAAACACAGCAAAATATAAATCAAATCAAGTAGTTCCATAACTACATGGAAGTAAGTACTTCCATGCTTTAAACGCTGCATGGTCGTTCTCACGTCTGTTGCTGCCACAGGCATCGCACGTGCTTACATCATTGTCATGAGACACTCTCACAAACAAAATCATGACAGTTTATGCAGTAACGCAGCGTGCTTATAGGAAAATAACAGTAATCTCATTACTTTTTTGCAATAGTAATCCCTTACATTACTTGTTAATTGAAAAAAGTAATCAGATTACAGTAATGCATTACTGCCCATCTCTGTTCCTGACAGCAGCGCAAACAGGCCTGATGGTGAAGAGTAGTCATAGTAGGCCTCCTTGCAGCCCTGTGAGTTGGGACATTGGCTGTGTGCAGTCTGTTCCAGATTGTCTCAGTATCTCATTCTGAAAAATCTGTAAAAGACTGCCTACTGCTCCTAAGTGCCGACAGGGTGAGGAACCAGTCATCCTGTGGTGTCATCTTTTTAGAACACCCACTTTGCGGCCTGCCTGTGACATCTCCCATTATCTGAAACTTGGTCTTCAATTTGGAGATGGTACTTGCTCTGACTCCAAGCAATGCTGCAACTTGTGTTCACAGAACACCAGCTTGAAGTTGTCCTATGGCACGAGACCTATCCAGATCAGTCAAATATGACATGCTTGGAGCAGACAACAAGTGACGCTATAACAGGGTCCATGCTCACAGGTGTTGCTAGTCAGGCAGCTGAAGCTCAAAAAGAAACTTGAAACAAGACTCAATAGCAGAATAAGCTGTTGGGCAATGGCAGAGAAAATTTTGGCAAATTTTTAATGGGTGCAACTCACATATTCAAATCTGCCGCTCAACCCACAAATGTATTTTTCCTACAATTTTTGCACCACTTAAGGGGAAATAAACAAGTTTTACAGTCGTATGAGATTTATTGCAAATAAGTATTATTTCAACAAACTTTTAGTGCAGTTTATTTCGTTTCTGTATATTTCTATTCCACTAGATGTCAGCATTCAGCATGCTGAAATATACTTTGACTAATGTGTTTAAACGTGGCCTGAATGGCAACAACCAGATTGTTTGTTCTCTAAGATCACCAACATGTGCGAACTACTCGGGGACGATTGTTTTATAGAGTTAACACTGAAATAACATCCATTTACTTATAAAAGTGAAATAATGTGGTAGTTGTAGTGTAGTAATTATTGAATCTCTGTTAGTATAAAATATATATACTCTTATTTCTTCCAGTAAACAACTAAAGGTTGGGCTGCATTGCTTTATTGTGTTGTGCAGTATCCCGTAGTAGTACTTACAGTACTCATCCTTATTTTAGAATATTCCAAATTAAAAACACTGTTTATTTGATAACGACCAATCGTAATTAGAGCAGGTACTGTATCCTAGTCCTGATTGGATCTTTCCCAACAAGACCCGCCCCGCCCCCCTCCCCTCCTTTCCCTCTGCGGCTCACCAAGCACATACACACACAGCAGCAGCACGCGGGCAGGGGCGGAGAGGGAAAACAGCAACTTGGGTTTCACCTTTTAAAAAGCCCACAGTGTCCTTACCACGCGTGTATGATGAGGGGTAACCGCGAGAGGAGGATGAAATAGTTGTTTTATAACAGTTGTCAGCTCGGACTCTGTCACCTTTCGTCCTGCTGTACGCGATTAACTCCTGAGCTCCCCCGTGACATGAAAACAGTCCGCACGCGCCTGATTCCGTAGCGTTCACTTGTCATCTGCGAGCTGCCACGATGGTTAAATGTCCTGTTTAATGGTCGAGGTACGTAGACTGTGATTTTTTTTTCCAGCTGTGTCGGCTGCGTGCCTCTAAACAGACAGACTTGTTTTGTAATAGGCCTTAACGGCAGAAAGCCGTTACACCGTAACGACCTGTGAACAGTCTTTGGCGCTTAAATGAGAGTTTGTAGTGAGCGAATACTGTTTATGGTGCATGCTGTGGCGTTGCATTAATACCGGGTGAGCGTGCTAGTATTCTTATATGGGCTAAATGTTTGCACGACATGTAGCAAGCAAATAATGACCTTGTGTTTTTTTTGTGGTAAAGACTTATTGGTGCAGGCTTGTTCTTGTACGCCGTGTTTGCTGCAGTGTTCGGCCTTGTGTATTATTGCCATGTGTCACGTCAGTGTACTGACAGATTTACAGCAGTCAACCTGCAGCCTGGGCACTGCAGACCACACGCAAGCAGGGGAAAGATGTGAAGTGGACTTGTTTTTGGCTGGGTTTGCTTGTGGTGTTTGCTGACATGCCACAGCATATATGTTAAGTATTAGATGTTCAGTTATAAATGTCTAAGCAGATACTTGAATTGAATATGCATAAATTATTTACATAAGGTATGGGTAAAGAGGTGCATGAAAATTATTAACCTTAACCTTATTAACCTTATAAATAAATAACTCTAATCCTAACTAAAGGGTCTGTAGCCTATTAGAGAGGGTGGTTTTTACAATAAAAGTTATTTCAGGAACTTTGTAACCCACCTCATGGTTTTCCATGAAGCGAGGAGCTTACTCAATTGTGGGGAAGATGGTTTAGCTGTCCCCACTTCTTGACTGTGTGGCATTGTAGTGCTACCAGCAAGTTTTTGGTAGATGATATTATTGAGTAATTGTTGAATTTTTGGGTTAGTTTCTGTTAAATTGTCATTGTTAGATTAATTCCCTGATTTGATGTTTACTATTCTCTGCCCTCTGATATTTTGAATAGATGCTGATTATGCATTATTATGCATCATTATGCACACTGCTTATTTCTTTTATTCCATGCATCACTTAGTACAAGTGATGCCTGCACAGACCCTGCCCATGAAAACTTTTGAAGAAACTGATCCATAACATTAACATTTAATATGTGTTTTCTTTGACCATGTTCCACTTCAGGGTTTAATGAAATTTGTCAGTGGTATATATGAAAAGTTTTAAATAATTTAAAACTATTTGTTGTCCAAACATCTGTATCCATGACTGTCACTGACCTGTTGGTACCCGAGTGGACATTTAGCTACAGATGCAACCATTCATATGTTGTACCACATCCATTTTGTATTGGCTAAATATTCAAACATAGTGTAACGAATATTTAAAACACTTCAAATTGCCATTTGTTTCCCTAGCACAAAACGGATGGGGGATAAATATCAACAAAAACAAAACATTGACTCCCCGCTATGTACAGGAGAGTGAAAAGCTGTGTTAGTCATAAGCATTTGAGAGAGAGAGAGACTTAAACTAGAAAGCTGGCCAGATGAAATGAGTAATGATGTGAGCATAGAGATCATGGAAAAAAATGACAAGACGTGTCCTGTAAACATGCCATAACCACGTGGGCTGAATGAGCGAACAGTCACTGCCTCTGGTTTGCCTCCTTCCACCCATTTCCTGCTTGACGGTAAACAATGTGCGCTAAATCAGATGTAAATCCTCCTACTCAAGGTACATGTTTATGACTGTCTTGCTCCAAAGGAGTAACAAAGAAAGAACATGTTTAATAATGGATAACAGATGATTTGTCAGGTTAGCTAGAGTACCTGCTTTCAGTCATGTATATATATATATGTATATGTGTGTGTGTGTATGTAGTTTGTTCCCACATTGTACCCAGTCCCCTCTCACCCGTTTCCAAAATGCACATAGATGTCAAGCCATTATAACTATTATAGCCATTACTGGCTATTATAAATAGATGACCTCAATTGGGAAATGTACTGAGCTGTGTCTGACTGATCTACAGCACAGGACTCTGGGTTTTAATTATACTCAAGAGCTGACATCAGATCAGGGTACACAGGCAGATGTGGCACTGCTAGCAAGCTTTATCAATTTTGACTCATAAGACAGTCATGGTATTTTAATCTTTTGACATTCATATTACTTTGAAGGGACTCTTCGACATTTTGTAGTACAAAACAAAATTTAAAGAAAAAAAACTTCCAGTGGGACAGTAGCATCTGAGCTGAGAGTCTTAAACGGAGGCCTAAGTTTAATTGGAGGGTGAGAATAAAGTTTTCTGAATATATAATTGAAAACAATTACACAAACTCAGGGATTGTGACATTTTTATAAAAATAATTCTTAACTGTAAACTTAATGTTAACTTGCCGTTATACCAATAACGATAGTAACAGTGTAATAGTATCAGGTATTGGAGGGTGGGAGTTGAGAAGAACAGTACTGTGAGTCTTATCTGCTCCATCTTTCACTATTAAGGAAACAAACAAACAAAAAAACATGTGATTTAAATTAGAGACAAGTACACCTTTGATAGAAAATGACTAAAAAAGATGACTAAAGACCCCTGGCCGTGAGGGCCAACCATGTGGAAGCATGTGATCAATGCGCAAATCATTGCCAGTGTATGCCAGTATGCCGCCTGACCCACTTTTTAGCGTTGTTGGCCAAAACACAGACATGTCTCTACTGGAAGCACAGATGCCAGTGTCACTGATTGCCCCTACCCTCTCTTACTCACTGTGATGAATAATAATCTTTAAATAAATACCCTTCTTCCTTCCCCAAATTACTTTTTCAGTTTGACAAAGCACCCAACACAGGAAGTGTCCTGATGTGATGAAAATAGACCAAAATCTCTTGAAATATTTGCTATTTGCTATGGTTGGATAGATAGATCATCTTTAGTTCGTTTTTAGTTTAAATTCAATTTCCATTTATAACTGTTCATTTAGAATTTCTCTTACTTTTAAGTGAGGGCTTGTGGGAAAAGAGTGCAGGGGTGGCACACAAGTGTGAAAACCATCTGTGGCTTCACACGTAGGGTCACTGCGGCTTTTAGCACAGTTTCCTTTTTCACTAAACACAGTTCATTGATAGCAGTGTGCATATTTTTGGCCTTTGTAATATTAATGTCAGCCTTTCCTTCCCTTTCCCCTTTTCCCTATTCCTCTCTGTCACAGAGGTGTGGAGCTGTAGCCTTCAAAAGTTGGGAGCAGAATGCCATACAGGTTCGCATGCTGGGTAAGAATGATCATTGACCCGATTCCATCAATGTGCTACGTATGCTGTAAATACAGCATATGTAGTCAGCTGTAGTCTGGTAGAAGATAGTGTGTTCAGATATTTGGTTTCAGGCTTTCACTGACCTTTGGCCGAGAATAATCTCTATGTCAAACAGGGATGCATATTTCCGCTATCTCTGTAAACTGTCTACATTGTTAAGCTCTGTGGGTTTCAATACACAATGTGTTTTTAATCTGGAAAAGTCCTACATATGCAGGACTTAGCCTGCTTAGGCCATGTTTTTAAAGGCTTTGTCTTGAGAGGAGATATAGCTGTTAATCATAACTACAGTCTTAGACCTTGGGGATGAGACGATGAAGTGTAGCCACAACAGTGTGTCTAAAAATACAAATGCTGATGTCGTTTAACCCCTTACACCATGAATGTCATTGTAGCTGTTATAAAAACACAACCAGCACTATTTCTTGAAAGCTACTATATGAGACACTTTCACTGTTAAGACTCACTGTGTTATTTAACGTTTTTAAAATACATTTATCTTTATATCTATCAATTTATCTATCTAAATGATAGGTAATGGGTACAGGCTAGTTTAATGACTGCAGGCTATAACTAGGCAGAAGACAGACACTGTGATGAGAGTACTCTTTGGGAAACTGAAACTCAAAATTAGGAAGGGGTTCCCATTAAAGAAAATAAGACACCTGAAAGAGGTCAGTGAGTCAGGCGAGCTGATTTTTGTTCACAGCTCTGACTTTGACCCCCTTTAGTTTCACATGGTTTGTGCGGGAAATCCTTGACAATGCTTGAGTTTTACGGAGAAATGCTTGAAAACATTTGAAATTGGAATTGCACTGATATCTTTATAGGTCGCTGTTTGTTTCAGTAGTTTGCCTGAGATCAATAAAATCATTTAGAGAAGATTTTATCTTTGTCTTTCTCAGAAAATGTAGGAGACGTTTGTCGATTATTGCATGCTGCTCTGAGCGTGTGACTGTAGTGTGATCAGCTATTCTTTTTTTTTAAGTCTGTGGGTGGGACATGACAACATGTGGGGGACACTGCAGTTTCAATGAGTGCAGGCTTGAAAAGAAATCATATTAAATTAAAGAAAGACCCAGTCTTCAAGTCTCCTTCAAAAATCTAAAGGACAGAGAGTCAGTGGTTTCCAGCCATATAAAGTGATCTTTATTAGAAAACCTACAAAACGTACACTGTTCACATCTTTTTTCCCCTTATTTTATTTTTTATATGTGCACATGTTGTGTATGAGCTGTGTCTATCTGATAGATAATGACTGGTTAAACCACGGCACTGTTTACCCCCTGTTAACATGTCGTGCAGAGATCTGGAAATGCATTACAATGATGCAGACGAAAGCCATATGTAGAGAGTGAGCAACTGGTTAAAATTCACTGTACGGATTACAAATGATTTCAAATGTTAAAATTTGAGTTGAATGAAATCTTAAGTATGTGTTATTAATGTTGATATAGCATTCTGCCTTAAAGGAACACCTCAGACTTGAACAGAGAGTTATCAGACACAGATATGTTTTTATTTGCTGGTGGTTTTAAGTAAAAGAGGCATTTTTACTGTTCTCCTTAGGCTACAGAGATTTAGTGTTCCAATCAACCAAGCTAAAAAGAGTAACCCAAGGCACATATTTTCTTATCTGGTACAAGGTAACCTTTAATTAAAAATTAATTCAAGCTTAATTAAATATTAATTCAATAGTGCAATGTTTATGGCAGCAAGACAGACATTTATGCCAGATGTAATGTAAATGTATCATTTTCCACAAGGATGGAATGCACATAAGGTCACTGTGACCTTGACCTTTGAATACTCAGATATAATCAGGTTATGATAAAGTCCAGGTAATCACATTTCATATTTGCCAAAATTGCAGAATTTTCCTTAAGGCCGTTGCATGAATGAATGATGTGAACATATAGACAGTCCAAGGGTTCAATCCTCTGAAAATGGCTGTCACTAGTCTAAGCATAATAATATTCCATGTTTAAGGGAAAATTTGTTTCTGATGTGAATATAGTAAGATTCTTGGTGCAAGCACAGAGAAATACTACAAATACAGCCAACAAGAAAATACATTTTACACAAAATACCAAATGCTGATCTAAGCTACAATGAAACAACTCTATTCTCAGCACATAGCAATGATACATTTTCAATGAATTACTCTGTTCTGCATTTACTCTCACTGCCTGCTTCACACAGTTTCTCACAGTAGTGTATCTTTTATCTTAATGCTCTTTGTCTCGTGATTTCTTAGAACGAACTCCCTGCAAGTGATACGTGGCGTTCAAGGCTATGTTCCTGTCATGTGTGTGTGAGGGTGAGTGCGAGGGTGTTGAAACTTTTGTCTGCATGTGACCGTTTCTCAAGGAAACAATTCCACTGGAAAAACCAAAACTGTTAGTACTGCATCCTCCAAATGAAGTGCATGTAAAGAGGAGCACATGCTATATCTAACTGGCTTACATTCACTGAAATTTATTCAGATTAATAGATTTCAGCAGCCACAGAAATACATATGTTTTCAGTAATGTAGCAGGTGATAACGAGTAACAGATACTTCCATGTGAAAGTTCATTTTTCCTGCAGAAACAGAGCTTCTAACATCTTAGGGAGCTAGTCACACTAAAATACTAACAACAATATCTACATCAATTTTAGCTGTCATTATGATCTAGTTTTCTGCTTTTATCACATTTTTATCTCACTGTTATGGTTCTGAAAAGCTGGATGGATAAACTCAGTGTTAACAGAGACAACTGATAACCAGCAACCTTGTGATCTCATTTATCAAGGATGCTCAGTGTTGGGCTTCAATGCTGAGGAGCTTCATCAGCCTTGGTTCCTTATGAGAACCAGACTACATTTCAGTGGGTTTGAGAACTGAATATTCTGTTATTTAGTAAAAGAAAGTCGTGACAGGAAGAATTTATAGGCTGCATTTGTGAGTCATCAGTGAATTTCATGTAATAAGTCTTTCCAAAGGCAATGACAACAGTGTTTCTGCAGTTTTGCCATTGCCAGCTTTTTAGGTCCAGCACAAGCAATTTGCAGTGGAAATCCAGGTCTTTAATGGTTGAAAAGACATAAAACAGAGAGGTTTGAACTTGTCTTGAGGTACAAGTCTCTCCTACAATTGGGCCAATAAAATCAATTAGGCTAGAGAAGGGACACAGTTGCATGATGCATAATGGCTGTATGAGATAAAAGAATGAATTAGGCTTAAGGTAGAATTGATAGAACAGAGGATTGCAGATATTTAGCTTTAGTTTAGGGACATTAGCTAGCGGATTTAAAAATTACTTCATTTTAATTTTGAAAACTGACCATTTTCTTTTAACATTTCTAAAACATGAAAATCTTCTAAGAATTTAAAGGGGTTTGGGTTGTTTTTTTTTTTTTTTTCAAATCTTCTTCTGCCACTCTCAAAAATCCTTGCTGTGTTTTGGCCCAGGGCTGGTTAGTCACCTATACTGAAGAATTCAGAGCCAATAAATCACAGCAAATCCACCCAAGTGTTCCTGTGCCAGTGAGGCCTTAATGAATGGTGACTCACAGCATGCACCTCGTTTTACCCCCGAGCAGAAGAAGTTTATAATTGTATTCTGTTGAATCCTGCTCCTGTGGCATTGTTACTGAGTCAGTGCACCTGGGAACAGGGCATTAGTAAAAAAAGAGCTTGTATGCATAAGAGTTAAATAAACTATGCGCACGTAGGGGTGGGAATCTTAAAATAGCTCCTGATATGCTGATGACGCAGATTGCAAACTCTTTCAGGTGATCGGTCCACTTAGTTGTAATATTCACTGTCAATACAGTGTGCTGATTAGAAAATGCAATATGTAATAGGCTGCAGTGATAGGTGGCTTGCTCTTTGTGGTAACACCATTAGTCAATATTCTGCCAAAGTAATCAGTGACAACTTCCCTCTGTTCTGTGTTTAAATATTTCTTAGCACCAAGTCCTGTGCCATACAAATCCCATCCCAACTTCTTAAGTTTTCCCAAAGTAAATAAATAAATAATTTTAAAAAGTTTTTAATGTCAGAGTTGATGATTTAAAGAAAGATCTCCCACTCTGGAGACTGAACCTTGTAAAATGACACAAAAATTACCGCATAAGCATAAGCTAAAAAGTTGGTCCAGCGTTCCACGGCCACGACAAACACTGCATGGTTTCTCCTGGATCTGAGGTTTAGCTAACAGATGGACTCCTCTCTGGTACCGTGAGTGACCTCAGTGCCCCCTCGTCCCCCTAATTTTGCTTCCTTTATAGAAGCTATGTCAGTGGGATTGAAGAAATCCTAAAATTATTCCTTCCACATCCTGACTATAGCCTAAGTTGACATCACCTCGCATTTTGTCCGAAATTCTTCAAGGCTGATCAAAAGTCATGCTCACCAAAGATCTCCGCTCCTGAGTTTTTGCTTCAACTACTACCAGAGCCACACTTGGCCTGCAAGTACCTACGAGCTGCCTTCAGACACCCACAAGCTAACCAAGCCCAATAGGATTGCTTCTCCAGCCTAATGGCTCACTTCACCACTGATGTCCACCGTCTGGTTGAGTTTACTACCTCTATTTATGTTATTGTAATTTTCAATATCTCTCTTTGCTTTAATTTTTTTTAAAGTAATTTGATGCATTGGAAGTTGAATGGACATTATTTAATATTAGTAGTATTTTCTATTGTTTCCATCCAACAATGATGCATATAATTGAAAAAAACTGTAGGCCTGTAGTGAGTTCTTATAGTCTTGTCTGCCTTTAAATGCTAAATTTGTAAAAATAGACTTAATGTTTTGAACTACCGTTATTGTGAAAATGAATTCGGGGGACTGATGCGTCTGTGTATATATCCTAAATTCACCTCAAACAGCTTTGGTCTCACTATTCTCACCATGTGACAGAATCTGTGAACCGAAGCTCGACGGTGTTTCCCACAATCCTATTGGTCTGTTATTGGGCTAGTAGGCAGAGAGAGACGGTGTGTGAGTGAGCTTAGAGAGGGGGAAGGAGGGGCTTTTAGACTCCACAACAAGGTTGGCGCGAGTGAGATTGAAGAGGGAAGAGAGAATGCGGCAGAAGGAAGAACCAGACTGTCAGTGGCTCTGGGACAGAGGGATACGCAACGATTCTCTTCTCTTGTTTTTTGGCTTTTCACGGCACCTCACTTTTTGTTTCTTTTTTGTCACTCCTCACCTCTATGCTCTCATTCTTTCTGTTCGACTGACTTTCCTTTTACTGATACCGTGTCTCCCTGCAGTCTCTGTTACACTGTCCTACATCTAGACAACTCCTTCATCCTCACCCATGGCTACCTGACAGTGAGCTTCTCCTTCTGCCTTCCCTCTTCTTCTGCCCTCTCTCTTCTTCTCCCTCTTTCTTTGTCAACACCACCATATTTTCTCACCCTCTCCTCTGTTTCAGCCTCTGCTTGAGTTTGATATTTTTTGGTGCACCTGTCATCCATCCTTCCATCCCTGCGTGGTATCAAAATGCCTGTCCTAGAGGGACTCTGGGGCCCAGATCTCAGGATGCGGGACACCGGTCTTGATGTTGGGGTCTGTCCAGAGGAGCCTCCTGATTCTCCAGTTTGGGGTCCCCTCAGGACTCCTCCTGTTACATGTGGTGGCCTCTCCCTAGCCCTGGAGCTACCAGCTCTTATACGGCAACTCAGAGCAGCGTGGAGAGCACGCAAGGGAGGCTCTCAGGGGTCACAGAGAAATCAAGCAAGTCCTTGGGTGGAATCAGGAAAGGAGCAGGAAGAAGAGATAAAGCTGGACACAGAAAACAGGAGTGCACGTGTGGAAGGTAATGCGTCCAAGTTTGAGAGAGACAAATTTCATACGTCTCAGTTTCACCCATTAGCACTGAAATTAGTTTAAGGTCTTGTTTTTTTGTGGTTTTGCAAATGCATTTCATTTTTTTAATTTAAATATTGAGCTTCTGAGTCCGTGCCATGTTTTCACTGTTAACAAGACAGATTTGACAGATTGTCTCTGACAAGCACTCCTCAGGCCGTATGCTTACATGCGCGTGTGGTCGTACGCCACGCAGGTCGAAATGCGGTTCAGAATAGTTCAGACAGCTGAGCAGAGTAGACAGTGAAATGAGGGATTTGGGCTGTAAAGCCAGAGGGTCCATTAAATAAAGCTGTGTTACCATCTGTGAGCTGCAGCTGTCCGTGTGACATCATCAATCAAGCCTATGTCTCTTACTAACGAATTTCAGCATCAACCGCAATTAAGGACAATGTGTTTTATATTTAACAATCACAGTAATAAAGCATTGGAAAGTTGCATAGCATCAGTTGCATAGCATCATTATCACATAGGATGTGATTCAAAAAACTTACGTTGACTGAGTATTTATTGAATATTTATTTTTGACATTTAGAAGTGTTTACGGCTCGATCTCTGGCTTCTTCTACGATACCTTCAGTTTGTCTTATCAGTGTTTAGTGAGACTTGACCTTTTAAGGAAAATTAATAGGTTTGAAGTCTGACGGCAACTGGAAAATATTTTTATAATAATCTGATGATTAAAATTGGAACAGCGTGGATTTTTAATAATGAATAGATGATTCATAATGTGGGGAATTACCTTTGCTGACTCAAGCAAGGGGGAAATGGAGAAACACTGTTCTCTGTCGGTGACTTTCCCTGTGATGACCTCATACATGCGACGATTTCTTAATGAGGGCGAATGGCTGTCTGCGCACTGTTTGATATCAGCACATACAAATGTGTGGAGACACTGCTGATAAGTTGTCAGTGGTGATTGTGAGTCATTGTGACATTTACTGTAGCAAGGGCTTAAAGAAAGCGTCACAAAGCACAGATGGATAGTTTTTAAAAAACACAATAAACTTTCATCCTGTGGTTTTGGATGCCAGTCTTAGCAAGACAATGAAGTAGAAGTGCACATACTCATAAAAAAAATAAAAGAATGGTAGCATTACCAGTGGGTTTTTACTGTATCTGCTCAGTGTGTTTACTGTATTTATCTGTGTATCCAGATAAAGCAGCAGCTCTGTTGGTGGAAGAAAACATCATCTCCCCCTTTTTGTTTAAAATGTGTTTTTCCTTTTGTTGTTGTTGTTGTTTTTTTTGTGGGGGGGGGGGGTTGCTGTCATATGCTGGCACTGCATATGACAGCAACGCATCTGTTAAAATTTCAGAACAGCCCCAAAGTACAGTTTGTGCCACAAACACCCACAGATTCATGGAAGCCAAGTGAATGTATTCCTGTCAGTTCCCCTGTGTCTGCTCGCGTGAGTGGGCGCTATGTGGCGAGTGTGCCATCTTGTTTTTGTATTTGGAATCAGGGATTTAACCTCATTTACAAGCGTGCATGTGCACAACAGCATGGTCTGCGTGACGAGGCGCATGTGCGTCGCCGCTTCTTTAAAACACCTCCCGACTGATTCACGTTTTCATCTGAAATGACCCAGTTTTGCGCATAGTGGAATCAATGACCTATTTTACCACACGGAGTTAAAGGAAGAGAGAGAGAGAAAGAGGGATGGAGAAGAGGAGCAGGTGGTGATGGAAATGATGGCTCATATTGAGAAGAGATGGGGTGTAGTTGTTGAACGGGAACGAAGGATGAGGGCACTAATGGAGAGGGAGGAGGATGTGCAAAAAGATGCCAAAAATTAGGGGAGAAAATGAAAACTTGGAATGATGTGAATGAAAAATATTGCAGCTTGAATAGAGGGAGAGAGAGGTGGGGGTGGAATTGGTGTGATTGTGTTTGTCTGAGTTAGAAGGAGGATGATCTGTGACTGCGGTGTTTTTCCAGAAGATGTATTTCCTCCTCTCCTCGCGCATCAGAACACAGGATTAAGAGCAAAGAGGCCTTCCCCTTATTCTCCTTTTATTGCAAAAACTAGGCCAGTGGGACTCCTCTGCCTTCTTTAGCAGGCTGAGTCACTTCCCCGCAGCACTTGTTTTTGTTCTTTTTACATGTATAAATCAGGATTTATAACATTTGTGCCATATGTTTTTTCCTGCAAAGCACACATACACACACACATGCAAACACAGCATCTACCTGCAAACTCCAACGCTTTGGCAGCTTAAACTTGCATAGCAAGGTCTGGCAACTCGAGGGCGTTACCACAGTGACTCAAACCCCATTAACAGGTAGTTCAGTTGCTTTTAGCATCTCTTAAGCAAGACTCAAAGAGGTGATGTGATTTGGCAACCTTAGGGATATAATACGCTCCAGTTCCCCACAACTGACGTGTAAATTATTCAGTATACCCATAGCTTATTCAAGTGCAAATTTTATCTGTGTGCATGTTGGCTGTGACTTAGGACCTAGTTCTTTTGTGTCTCCTCTCTGGCCTCAGAGTGTGTGAATTGCAAAGTGCTAAACAGAGGAAGTATTAGGAGTCTCTGTTTAGCTTTTGTGCTCCTTCTCCATCAGATAGATGCTCGAACCACAAGGAAAACCCAGAAGGGGACCTCTCAGTCTATTCAAGACTGTGGATGAGCGTTCACACAGTTTGCTGAAACACTTGATTCCTTTCAGGAGAAAATTTGCTGTTTGAAATCCATTGGCATTTATCAATATGTTCCCCAGAAAACATTTGTCAGCTGTGTAAACAGTGGAAATCAAGACATTAGGCTGATAAAACAAACTTTTCAGAGAAGGAACAAAAACAAGACTCCGGCTCTTCAAAGAAATCAATTTTTTTATACCAGAAAAGAAAAAAGTTCAGGTCTTTCAATTAGTCTTTGGTTGTAAGACAAACCTGACATTTGATTCAGATTAAAACCAGTTGAAACCATCAGTTTCAGCTACACACACACACAGACACACACACAAAGTTAAGGCAATAACAATCTGATAAAGGCAAAGTGTTAGTGTGATCCATTACAGCTGCAGGGTGGCATGAAATACATTTTCCTCTGGCAAACCCGGATGAGATGCACGATGTCCTGGTTCTTCTGTGTCATCAAGGATCCTCTTGTTTTACGGGGGCTAATCTAAGAACATCTGAATCTGAATCCATGAGGCTGATTATCTTGACTATCTACTTTAAGTACAACACTGTTCCCAAAACCCTTCTGGCTGCTCTGTTTTTTGTTCTTTGTAAAGTTTTATTTTGCTGTTTTCACTGCTTTGAGGCATTGTAAACCCACACAGGTTTTTGTTTGTATCATCTCTGCTAAGCACATTGAGTGTACTTACAATGAAATGTCTTATATAAATAAAATTGCCATTGCCGTCAGCCCCTTGTTTGCTCTCATTCCGTCTCTGCGCTTCCTCTTGAAACGTTGACTTATTATTCATGGGGTATGTGTGCCACTAAAAGCCACCACAAAAATATAATCCCAAATCTTTCTTTCTTTATTCATGTTTCTCGGTTACACCCCCCTCTTTCTTTCTTTCTTCTCTCCATCTAGCTGATGGCAGGCTGAACACTGGTCATGCTGGTGTGCTGCTGGCTGAGAGACGAGGCTCCTACCCATTGATTGATCTGCGAATTTTAAAAAGTAAGTCTCCTCATTTAAAAAAAAATATACATGTAAAAAACTATTCTCCTTTATACTTCTTGGAAAATGAAATTTTCTTGGAACAACAATAAACTGTATTTGATTGTTTCTGTATTTAAATCTAATATTAACACCTACTAAAAGGTACAACAGTGAAATTTAAGTCAAACAGTCAAGATTTAATTGAAGGGCAAACTTTCAGTTTTCATTCAAAGGGTTTAACAAATGTTAATTAATTAAAACTTTGTTTGCAAATCACACACAATATAAGGATTGTTTTTAATACTTGGGTGAAAATCAGCCCATGACTGCCTGAAGTGTAGAACCCATGAGCATCATCAGATACTGTGTTTCATCACTTGAGATGCTCTTCCGGGCGTTTACTGCAGCCACCTTCAGTTGCTGCTTGTTTCCGGGTTTCTCTGCCTTCAGGTTTGTATTTAGTAACTGAAAAGCCTCTCTGTTGTGTTGAGATCAGGTGACTGACTTGGCCATTGAAGAGTATCTTATTTTGCTGCCTTGAGAAACTCTTGGGTTGTTTTTGGAGTTTGCTTTGGGTCATGATCTGGTTGCACTGTGAAGCTCTGTCTGATCAGTTATGCAACATTTGGCTTATTCTGAGCAGAGAGTGTAGCCTTGTACACTTCACAATTCATCCTGCTGCAGTCACATCATCAATAAACACCATCCAGCCATACATGCCTATGCCATAACATTACCTCCACCATGTTTGACAGATGATGTGGTATGCTCCGGATCATGAGCTGTTCCTCTCCTTCTCCATACTTTTCTCTTCCCATCATTCTGGTGCAAGGTTTCACCTGTCAGATTCTTTTTTCTTTTCTGAACTGTGAAAACTCTTTGAGGTAGGGCTGTGCGATATAACCAAAATCTCATATCCCGAAATAAGAATTCTATTTTCCCGATAACGTTATAAATCACAAAATTTTTACATTTCCTGTAAATTCTGTGAATCTCAGGCAGCTCGACTTGCGTGAAGTGTTTCCAGCTGCGCGTCCTTCACCCTGAGTCGAGGGTTTTAACCGATGCGTGAAACTATATATTTTTAGACATAAGTTGTATTTATTACACGGCGTGCTGCGGGTTGCCTGTTCTAACGTTTGAGTCTAAAGTTTATTTTTTTAGCACCTGGCGGCTCTTTTTTACTTCTCATCCGTAAATAATCTGCTCTTTCACGTGATTCAGTTTATTTTGAAAAGTCTCAACAGGCTCTTGAGCTTTATTGTGAAAAGGTTTATGTGGAACATAAACAAGCGGACACGCGAAGGTGTTACCGTCGTTGTTGCTAACCACAACGCATAAAAACAGGCGCTTGTCCCGTCAGTAGTGTGGTTATATTACATATAAGAGAAAGAGAGAACTTTAAGAAATTAATATAGCCACTACAGTGACCATCAGAACGATGAAAAAATATTGTCGTAAACAGTCTAATCTTACCTTGTTGTTCTTGAGTGTTTACCAGTGATTTGCACCTTGTTGTGAACAATGATACACCTCCTCCAGAGGTGTGTTCATGACTTGGTTAGATGTTGTAAAGTTGTTTTTCTGAACCATGTAAATGATTGTATCGTCATCCACTTTAACTGTCTTCTGTGGTCTTTCAGGTCTTCGAGTGTTACTTAACTGGTATTCCTTCATTTTAAGAATGTACCAGATTGTAGATTTAGCCACTCCTAAAGCTTTTGCTCCTTCTGTGATAAGTTTGTTTTATCAGCCTAATGTTGGCCTCTCTCACTTACCCTGATCTCTTTGAATCATCTCCAGATATTGTCTGTATCATTTGGGAACAGGCCTCATCTGTCCATGAAACTGCTTGTCAGTCAATTGTTATGTATTATTGTAGGGTCTACCTTACAATATAAAGCGCCTTGAGGCGACTGTTGTTGTGATTTGGCGCTGTATAAATAAAATTGAATTGAATTAAATTAAATTATTTTTGACCCTCTGATAACGGAGAACTGTGTTAAAGAGTGGCTGTAAGTCATAAACAATTAATGCACAATTTTTTTTAACCCCCTTATCTTAAAGCAGAAAGTCTGCACTTTAATCACATCTATTTTTTCTTTCTTTGATTTAAAATCCACTGATGTTGTTCACAGAGGCCAAGCAGTCCCTTTGTTCAAAACAGTTACCTAACTGTACATCAGTGTGAAGCAGTGTTAGTCGTGTCAACCTAAGAAAGTGCTCAAATTTCTTAGTTTTTTTTTTCTTGTTATATAACAATTACAAAATACTATCCTTGTAAACCACAAAGGCCTTCTAGAAAAGACTGTCTGACATTCCCCCCTCCCTTTTTTTTTGCTTTTTACTAAGCTGTTTATTTCAGCTATAAATACATTTAATGACTAACAACACATGGTAAAAAACAAACAAACAGTTTTTATGAGTGCTTCTGATTTTAACATATATATATTTCTCTTGTTTTACTGGCATCAGGTTGGATGTGATAGGCTACTACTGCCAGATGGTGGCAGCAATGTGCCTGTAAGCAGTTTACTGAGCATGATGAAACAATAACAAGAAGAAAAAAAACAAAGCAGTAAAACATGTGTGCCACTGTGAAATTAGATGCTACTGTATAAACAGGAGAAACATGCAAAGCCAGAGACAACCACAGCTTTCATGAAGGAGGTTCAGTGCAAACTCATATCACAAGTCTACCACAACTATGCACAGTCATTTGAGCAGGGGTGGAAGAGGGGATTTTCAAAGAGTAGGCAAATACCTCCTGGTGAATAAATTATTTTTGAAATTCCCACCCTTTGTAATGATGGGGTTTTACCTAAAATATTTCTCTTCTTGGTTTCTGTGACAGAACAACATACTATTTAAATCCTGTAGGTCACCCATTTGTGTAGAAAACGTGTTTCAGCTATTCACACAACATGCATTTTCTTTCTTTTTGTAATTTAAGCCAGTGCCCAACAGGGGGAGGTAGAGACCGTCACCAGGAGAAAGGTGAAGCGTCTCCTGAGCTTCCAGAGATACTGCCACGCCTCTAGGTTGCTGAGGGGGTTTAGTTCCTCACACCCCCAGGTCCTTACACTTACTTGATGATGACTACCTGGGACAAGCTGCTGTGAGAAAACACACACACATATTCATATGCAGTCAAAGCCATACACATATTACCAACAGATAAAGTCTGACAATTTTCTTTCTTTCTTTCTAGCACATGCTATCAAAAGTAGGCACATGGAACTTTGACATTTTCCTCTTCGATCGTCTTACAAACGGTGAGATGATTTATTATTAAATTGGTTATTTTCATAAACTTTTTTGACCCCCACCTACAGGATACAATCCACCATCACTCTATGCATGCTTCCAGCACAAACACTGTATAAAGTTATTCCATATGAAATGTAAAACGTGATTTATTTATTTTTTTAACTTGGTGGACTTACTGATCTGAGTTATATGAATTCTTTTGAATGTCAAATGTTGTGTGCTTTAGGTAACAGCCTGGTGACGCTGATGTGCCATCTCTTCAATGTCTACGATCTCATTCACCACTTTCAGCTGGATATGGTCAAACTTAACAGGTTTCTTGGTAAGCTGCAATAAAGTGTTCATAGTTTTTTTAAGCTTCCGACTTAAGGAATTCTACACTTTCTCAGCTTTAAAACACTGCTGTCCTTACACATAATTATTTCTCCTGCCTCCATAGAAACATTACTTACTATGAAGTTCGCCTGCACTGTTATTTTGGCGGGACTGAAAGCTGAGAAGGAAAACTCCCAATTGCTTTTTACTCAACCAGTAAATCATTACAAAAGAGACTCTGAGCACTAACAACAAATCTGGGCAAAGTGATAGTCCGCACATTCCTGTAGTAAGTGAATATTAACCCAGTAACCATAGCAAGCTAAATGGTACCTCATAGATACTGCAGAGTAACAATGAGCTACGTGTTGTTATGGCAACAGAGCACACAGTCAACATTGTTTTGTAATTTCACACAGCAGAGGAAAGAAACACAATCTATGGGTTCAAGTATAAATGAATTTTTGCACGATGGAAATGACATTGAATGCCCCGCCAAAATACTATCTGTCTACCTATCACCTGCCAGCTTCCTAGTACTGTGCAAGTCAGTGTGATGTCTGATTGTGCTGGGTGTAATGTAAAGATAATGCAGGAAGTAGTGTGGTAAAATCACAACAAACAAGTATTTATTATTTTCTGTAGTGAGATTATGTCTTAAACTGATCATCTCCAGTGCCAGCTGACCCGATTCAGACATTGTCTGGACTTTGTGTGCGTAAACTGATCGCAGTAAAGACATTTCAAGTCATCAGAATTTTATAAAACTAATTAGCCATTTATAGGACTTGTTAAGGAGTAAACACATCACCCGCTGTGTTCACTCCTTCTGAACCAAACTCTGGTTCTTTTTCTATCGCGGTGCAGTTTGCTTGTGCAGGTGTGAATGTGGTTATCACACCATGGTGTGACTATGATCCAAGCTATGAGGATTCAGCTCCCACATACCAAGAGACCATTAATAATTGACATATGAAACTATTTAGCACATATATTTGTTTCGCAGGCCGGACGTGACACCCTTGGACCAGGGTAAACAAACTGTTGGTGTGAAAACACCCTTAAAATCAAATGGAGATTGAAACAGTCAAAACAGTAGTGCAGGTCAGTGGTGTGAAAGTCGTGTTTCACAGGGTTTGGCCTTGTGTTTTTCTTTGCTAGGCATGGTGCAGGAGGACTACCACTCCCAAAATCCCTATCACAATGCTGTTCATGCTGCTGATGTTACTCAAGCCATGTACTGCTACCTAAAGGAGCCCAAGGTAATGAATAATACTGTATTCACACACACGCGCTCTGCCTCTCTCTATCTGTCATACTTACACTGTAAGACCTCACCAGGCTAAGCTTCTCCTTGACATATTCTATTAGCTTTGTTCCCTCTGGGATAATTCCCGCTCACTTAGACTCAACGACACATCAATCCATAGCTCTGAGAACTCTCCAAAGCCCTCTGACCAGATTAAGCTTCTCTGCATCTTTCCCTTTTTTCAGTAATTGCTTTTGTGTCCTCTTTTGCTCTGTGAAGTGCTTTGTGATGCTTCTATTTCGTTAAAAGCCCTGAATGAAATTCAGTCAGCACATGCACCAGTGTGTCATAGACAACAAACATTCCTTTATAAGAACAGGCCTGGAGGTCAATATTCTATGATTACATGCTATGGCCCACACCTAGGCTTTAACTGCAAGTACTTTAAATGGCATGATACACAATTTGATTTCTCCAGCAGGTAATATTTGTAGGCTGTGCTATGAAAGTTAGAGGTGCTTTATACCACATTCAGATCTACTGAATGAGTAAAGCACAAGAATCACAGACCAAAACGCTTACATTATGTAGACACACACACACACACACACACATATTTTATCTACAGTCTGAGAAGCTGTTTTTAAAAGTGCTACAGTCATCAGCCCACATAAAATATTTAAAAAACAAACATATTACGGTGTGCCCCCACAATGCCAACAAGTGCATTTCCTTTCTTGCCTTCTCTTTTGAATGATTCTAGTTGAGTGAATTTATAAAATACATATTTTAGCCTGGTTTTCTGAAAATTGGTGTCACTTTGGCATGCAGACTGGAGCAGCCAGAGATCAAACTACCGAGCTTCCAATTAGTGGATGATCTGCCCTACCTCCTAAACTACAGCTGGTGTAGCCAGTAGCTACTTAAACACGCAGATACTGTTTGTTTTTGTTTTTTTATGCCACTGCATGAATGTTTAAAATCTCATACACAACCTCTTTTGTAAGTACCAACTGTAAAAACAGACCCAAGAAGTGGCAGTAATAAGAAAACTGGGCACTTGTCAGACTTAGTATTATTCTCCAAAGAACACGTGTCTTTTCACAATCAAGCAAAGAAGCTTTCTTTAAAATTTCTTTAAAATGAGTCTAAGTCTTCCTCCTGTGTAAAGAACAAACATTGCTGTGTTGTAGCTGGCAGAGCATCTGAGTCCTCTGGACATATTCCTGGGTCTGATGGCAGCAGCTGCCCATGACGTGGACCATCCTGGAGTCAACCAGCCCTTCCTCATCAAGACCAGACACCACCTGGCATCCCTCTACCAGGTACACACCAGTTTGCAGATGGATGTCAGCGTGTGGATGAAGGGCCTTGTGTCTCGGCCTGTTTGAAACACAGTTTGGTTTTTATTTGTCCTGTCTAGAACACATCTGTGCTGGAGAGTCACCACTGGAGATCTACTGTGGGCATGCTGCGAGAGTCGGGACTGCTGTCCCACCTGCCTGCTGACATGTCGTAAGAACACACAAACACGAATACAGCATAGCAGGCTGATTTGGATATTTGAAAGTGTTACTGTAAAATTTCATTTGTTTAAATGGACAATATGCAGGCTTAAGCTTTAACTTGCACAATATAATGGCTCTAAAATGTAAATCCATCTGTGTTTGGACTGAGAGCCTCACGTCCACTATGTAAGTCTTTTGGAGGGAAGTATTCTAGTACTACTTTATACAATTAAAGCATTTTTGCTACTCTTGTTTCTTTGCACCATGAGTCTTTGAGCCTTCACAAGAAGGTCAGAGGTCAGTCTCAGTATGTGAGCGCCAACCAAGGAGCTCTCCATGTAGGAAGTTATTGTAAAAACAGTTGTTGCTCGGTTACAGGTGGAGTTGAAAGTTTATGTTTTGCTGTTTCGTCTTGGTGACGCTTCCCTCTTTTCTGCAGGCGGGACATTGAACAGCGGCTGGGCTCTCTCATCCTGGCTACAGACATAAACAGACAAAATGAGTTCCTAATGACCTTCAGAGAACATCTGGACAACCAGGACCTGGATCTTCAGCTGGCTTCACACAGACACTTTATACTGCAGGTATAGTGCACCGTCTCCATTTCTCACAGCAATTCTTCCTGTGACTTCAGCTTCATTATCAGCTGAATTTGAATGAAAACCTTGTCTACATTTACCATATATGTGCATTTCTTTCAATCTGCAAACCTGCAGATTGCGCTCAAGTGTGCAGATATCTGTAATCCATGTCGGGTTTGGGAGCTGAGCAGGCAGTGGAGCGAGCGGGTGTGTGAGGAATTCTACAGACAGGGTGAGAGGATGTCTTATCTCAATTTATGTCAAGGTTTTCTCAAACGATCAGTGACATGATCAGTTCATACTTTTACTAATATTCAGTGTTAAAACCAAATGTGGATTTCTTCAAAATACCATTTCATTGTTTAATAACAGCAATACTCTTTCTGTCTTGCAAAGCAATTAAAAAATTCAAGCAAAACTCAATATTGATGTAAAAAAGAAAAAGAAATAGGACATCTCTAAATGTGAGATCAATTAAATGTGTGTTGTTTTATCATAAATGTATTCAATTTAGCCACCACAGCCTACTAGTTATGCAGAGATGTCATTTTTGTAAATAAAGACATCACTGTGTTTGAAGTCTATACACAGTATTTTGTTTTTTAACAGAGATTAACATCTGTATCTCTCTTCATTATGTCTTATATCTGTTTTCTGAGTTCTGGCATTTAACCTGCAGGTGACCTGGAGAAGAAGTTTGACCTAGAGATCAGTCCTCTCTGCAACCAACAGTCTGACTCTGTCCCAGCCATTCAGATAGGTGAGTACTAGAGTGCACTTACAGACACACAACTGCACTTCATAGGGGCTCTCTGTGTACAATAAAAAGAAAGCACAACCCCTTTAATTCTAAGGTTTTATATATCAGGAGTTAATACAGTTTATCTGATCAACTACAAAACATCAAATATTTCACTGTGTCATTAATTGTTAAACAAAAACTAAGCCAAAAAGGAAGAAGCGGTTTGCAAAGGGCTAAGTATATCTTTACTGCTTCCACAGAAAACTGCTAAAAAACCCAAGAGCTACATCTCAGACTCTATAGGCCTCAGTTAGCATGTGAGATGTTAAAGTTCATGACAGTTCAGTCAGAAAAAGACTAAACAAGTTTGGCTTGTTTGGAAGGGTTGCCAGGAGAAAATGAAACACAGCACACTCATATCAGCAAGGAGGTGGAGGGGTGATGATTTGGGCTTGTTTTTCCAGCCAAAGGACTCGGGCACCTTGGAGTCACTGAAACAACGATGAGCTCCTCTGTATACCAATTCTATAGTCAGCTAAAGGTGGGCTAAAACTGAATCGTGCAACTTTTCAGTGATCCCAAGCTCAGCAGCAAATCTACAACAGAATGGCTGAAAAAGAAACAAATTAAGATGTTACCCAGTAAAAGTCCAGACCTGTGGCAGGACCTTAATAAATGAATGGCGACAAACCTTAATAGCCAGAAGCACTATTGTAAAGAAGAGCGAGCCAAAATTCCCCCACGGTGATGTGACAGACTGATAAAGTCACACAGAAAAAAAATTATTGTTGTTCTATAAGATACTGAATCACCCTGCGTTTGCATTTTGGCTTAGCTTTGTTAAATCAATAATGACGGTGTAATATGTCATGGTTTTTTTTCGTCTCAGGTTGTATTTACCTACATTTAAGACCTGGTGATGGCTAGATTTTTCTTTTATTGTGTACTAATACGGAAATACTTAGAATCAAAAGGGAGCGCGCTTTCTTTTCGCCCTGTTCGCGAATGCCGTACCGTGTGTACCTAACAGAAGATGTCTGTGTGTTTTAAGGTTTTATTTCCTACATTGTGGAGCCCTTGTTTGAGGAGTGGCACCGCTTCACTGAGCCCAGCCTGCTCAGCCAAACAATGCTAGATCACCTGCACAAGAACAAAGCTAACTGGAGCAGCTTACGATGTGCTCACACACCTTCAGACGTGCAAGGCCGCTCCCAAGCTGAGGAGCCTGAAGGAGAAGTTGGAGAGGGAGCAGACATTCCTTAATCTCCCTCCTCTTTCACGGGGTGTTTCATCTTCCTTTATAAATGGAGGAAAGGAGTGTTTTCAACTCCCCTGTTGTGTCCTCCAGGGTGTTTGCTCCCACAGCCTTTTGTCCACGGCTCTGAAAGCGGGAGCACTGGATTGGCTTGGATACGTGAGAAATGGGTCCCTCTGCAGGAGCAAAGGATTGTAGCGCTGCAGGAATGATGAAAATGGAGGGAGATTTTCACAGTTACGCAGTCAGGATGGATGATCTTAGTAAATTAATGCAAATTTTGACAAAGTCATGCCTTGCTTAATAACCTGTTGATAATATGTGCTTCAAATTAACTGAGGAAAGTGGGAACAGAATGAAAAGTCTGGCAGAAGAGGATGAGTGAAGACAAATGTTAGTTTGTGATTGTGCAATGCTACTGGGAGAGTTTTTTAAAAAGCCAAAATTATATACAAATCAGCTGGACGGTGGTGGAATCATGATGTAAAATAGATGAAAAAATAGGCGGAATATATAAATATATCAAATATACTATGCTTTTTAAACATTTAGACAGTATATATTAAGCTCTTTACTTTTTCCTCGTTTTGTACTGCTTGCACTCCTGTTGGATGCTTTTTCAATCAAGTGTCTCACTTGTCTACTTTTCACTGAAGTGCGTTTTTAACTAAAAGCACTAAGTTGGTATGTCAAGGTACAGTAAACTGTAACATGTATTCTGTTTTAACCTGTAAGAGTGACCCAGATAATAAATACCCTTTCTGACTTATACGCACACACACACACACACACATACATACACACACAAAAGTGTCATCAGCCGCTAGATGCTGAACACTGACCGTCAGGTGGATGCTTGTTTTTGTGACTCGAGCTCGCTCGCCGAACGCAAACGAGAGCCATTTTTAACAAAAAACAACCAGTTTGTCTTCATGCAATGTTACGCTGTGTAAATACTGTGATATACAACCTCAGCACTTCACATGCCAAAATCTCAGCAATGTGTTCATCTACTTACAGGGTACGGTCACTCTTTGTAACAACTTTATAGGTGCATTTATTTCTAACCTCACTTTATAAGCTCATATACAACAAAGCCTTAACAGCAACTTGGTCTGTCTGTGAAGCATATTGTGTAAGGAGTTTTGTTTTTTGGAGAAGCTTTTTTACAGTGTATGCCTGTTTTTCTTCAGCCATACCAGCATATACTGAAACACATGCACAGTGCTGTAGCAGCTTGTTTCCTGATTGATCTTTCACCCGCTGTCAGGGTCAGATTAGGTCGTACAACGGATAAACAAGGCCAAGGTGCCCATATACCGTTATGACACATCATCTCACTGCTTTGTTACCTCTCTCAGACTTTTGTACTTGGTACAGTATCCTGTCTTAGTGTATGCCATGAAGAGACTTGGGCCAATTAGTAACTGCAAATACCTCTTAATTCATATTTATTCTGCAGTGTTACAGAGAAGTATATGCCATATTTACTAAAAATCTATATGGTTTAAATGGTGTTTATAATATGTATTATGTCAATGGTGAGAGTCATCCATAGAAATTAAAATGTGTGTAAATACTGGTTGGTCCAATTACCAAACACACTGCTGTTAAACAGTCTATTTTTTAGCACTCTGCTCTGGTTCTATACAGTTTGGGTTGTCACATGTATGCAGTGTTTACAGATGCCCGGGTTTTCCTGAGCTACAAAGGAGCTTTACGATTCCACCGACCCAGCCGACACGCAGTATATTCTGTACACAATGGTTCTACAGCATAATTAAAGCTCCAGTAATGACATGTTCACAGAAAGTGTAAGATTAATGACGTTTCTATGATGTCTTTTTTTTCTAAAGCTGCGCTAGCTGTGTTTTAATGTGCAATAAAGTTAAAAGTCACTGGCCGAGTTGTATGAAAAAGGCCGTATTCATATCTGTAGCTCTGGTTATTAATGGGTAAATTATTAACGTGTCTTCACTGTAGCACTCTGTTGGCTTTGCTCAGACTCGCACTGTTGTTTGGCGTGCGCTCCTATGTCACTGTTATCACCTGTGAAAAGGTTTCATTACTGCATTGGTGCACACTGGCCTGTTTGATTGCATGTAGTGACAGCAGAGAAAGTTTACCGACTAATTCAGCCTCGTTTTCATTTGTGAGTTCTGCTCCCTTTGCCGAGAGCAAATCTGTTTTGTTTTTTACCATTAATACCGAGTGAAAAAACATATAAATATGCTACCTGAACAGTATTGAATTCTGAAGTCACACGTTACTGCCATACTGTAGACCCAGTCCAGACAGAAGGCCTCAGACTGCCTTGTATTCAAATACCTCTCAGAATTAGCACTGATACAGGGTAACTGAGCCATACTGACTTTACTTACTATTACATGTACTGTATGTCTATATGCCAGAGTAATTATAGTATCGACATTACCATAAATATATCTCACGAAAAAGAAGTCTGTGAATTTATATTTTGATTCTCTAAAATAACAGTCGCACCCAGCTGTTTTTTATACCTTATATATAGCATATACTCGTAGAACAACATGTTACAGAATCCTCTGATTTACGTCCTCTGAGGGTATTCTGCAATCAGCAATAACCGGTTAACTGTTTGCAAATAACAAAGAAATTTAATGCCGCAACAGATTTTAATCTCACCAATAATCAAATGTCCTTCATTGCGTATAGTGCAGTAACTTAATGATTTCTAGAGAAAGTGAACGCAGTGCTTAAGACTTCAATATACAAGCTCCATTTTCAGCTCTTCTAGTACTCCTCATACTTTAGCTTAAAGTTCCCGGTCAGTTTCTGACTGTGAAATCTGGATCTTTTCCTATTGCATGCTCTTCATCTGCAAAAGGAGTCTTCTCAGTTTTAATTGTTCATATTTCTGTGTGCTACCTTATGGACTATTATTATTACTACAGTGCATAATTATTAGCACAGCAGCTGAATTAAACAGAATATTTTTTGAATGAAACCTTTCACATAAAGCTCTCGATATCCTGTATCACTAATAGAGGGAACTGGAAATTAAAGAGCTGTTTGCACTATGTCTGTCATGCAGTCTAAACAAGAAAAGAGTCTCTATATGGAAGGGTGGGGTGTCTGACGGGTCCTCTGACTGCTCGACTGTACATTTGTGTTCTGACAACCACCCTCTGAGCACTGTGAACAATATAATAAAAGATTTTCAATAACCATACAAGGTCTCAGTTTTTTTTTTGTATCTGTATTTGTGCTCTAAAAAGAAAGAAAACGGGAGGACTAAATGGAGTTTTAGCAGCTGTAATAAGTACAATTGACCACTAGATGGTGACAAATCAATTTCACTGGCTTTGATGCCATGCCATTAGTCTTCAATGACACGAGGGCACCTTTGTCTGCTGCTTTGTTTACAGTATGACTACAGTTGTTAACCAGGCAACCAACATGATGATTTATGGGATGTAGGTATGGCTCGGGGTTATGAGCTCTTATGTAAAACATAAATAAATAGAAGAAGAAAGATGGGGCAGAATCAAGCAGCATGGAGTCGTGTTTATTGCAGTTGCAGGGCAAAGACAGAAGATGAAAGAATCTAGACTTTTAAAATTGCCAAATTGCGATATCGTGGTGTGTTTACTGCATAATTGAGCATATTTTCTTGTGAATTTCGCACAATAGAAAAACGAGGGAGCGGGAACTGGGAGGACGTGAGCTATGCAAAGTGTGAGGAGGGAGAACAAGCCTTAAGAAAATAAATGCGGGGGGTTTAGTATTCAAAATGGAAGAGTAAAGAGAGTGCTGTAAATACGGGCTGGAACAACAGGGGAAAGGACGGAAATGTACCAAGAGTAATGAGCAGCAGAGAGGTGCTACAGGCGACCTGTGTTCTCCTTATTTGCATATCTGAAATTTGCAAAGCAAAACAAGCGCACACACAGAGTCCACTGGTCAGCCGGTGCCAGTCACAATACACCGTCCTGGCTCACTTCTCTAAACTTTATCTTTATCCAACGCCACACTCCAGAGTGGCCCGGGCCTGGGTGACATGCTGATAGAGGCTGTGTTTCTGACATGATCTGCTCACTAGAGCATGACATCAGGCACCCATTCATGCTGGTATTTCCCTCTGAGTGTTTCCCTCTCTTTCTCTCTCTCTCACACACAAACACACACACAGAGACAGTTTGCCACAGTCAGTGCTCCTCCTCTGTGTGTGTCACTGTAAATATTGACAGTGCAAACAGTGACCCTCTTTGCCCCTTAAATTCTACCCCTCCTTGTGTAAAAACATCCCCTCCATTACCTCATCGAGCTGATAACCATCTACCTCCAAATGCAAAGCTGGCAAAAGCGTGATCGCTGCTTTAAATGGGATACACCTTCATTTTTCAAAAAAAAAAAAAAAGAGGGCAAAAGCTGAGCTAAAAAACGTAAAGTCAGCTCCTGCTTGGCCTCCCGGCTGTAAGATAAAGAGTGAAGGATGTGTGTACTGAAAGTGAAAAATGAAACCCGGTGTTCGGATTCAGCGCTTGTCTCACTTTGTGTCTGACTGCTGCTGAAAGGGTTAATCTCCTGTTGTTAGTCAGTACCCTTTTTTTATACCGTAAGCTCTTTTTGCCACGTTTCTCTGCCTCGTCCCTTGTTTCTTTCTTTAACCAGACTTTATGTCAGGTTCATGTGATCTTTTCCAACCTTTGCATCTGTATTCTTATTTGTAGGTTTTCGCCCACCTGCAGCAGAGAGAAGCACATACTTGTAAAAAAGAAAAAGAAAAAAAGAAGCATTTCTCACTCTTTCACTCTGACCCACTGTCACACTCACTCACGTACTATATTTATCATCATACAGACCAAATGAGTCTATATACACTTTTATGAAAAGAGGAACTCCTCTAGTCACCCCCCACCCCAACACGAGTGATGCGAGGCTGTCTTTTTAAATTTACTCTGAAAGACAAAAGAGGACACATTCATTCTTCTGTTTTGCCTCAAGCCACGGCGTAAAGGCAGTTGAAAGGTCAGCATACCCTTTACATTGCTCTGTTCTCAGTTTGCGTAAACACACCAGAAGCATAATAAGCATACTGTACACTACTGTATGTGCTCACTCTCACTCCTCAGAGCTCTGAAGCACTTCACAAAGGACCAACCCGGTTGTCACTTCAGCAGCTCAGCCTATCGCGCCCCTTCTTTGCTTTATCGCGAATGAAACCTTTCGAACTTTATCACTCGCGCTTTCTATCAGATATCTTTGCACGTCTGTCTCATCCTCTCTCGTTTAAATCACATTTTGAGCATGCCATAAATGGATCGCTGCACCCCTACAATGTGGCTGCAAAGGGGGCTCCACTTTGGTGAAATGTGCATGAAATAATACGCGGGGCGTGAATCAGTGAGACCTGAATGTAAACCTACCGATGCACTTTATCAGCTTGCAATGATTTGAAAGAAAACAGTTATCACATTGAGGTCATAGCTAAAATCTGCTTCAATCTCGATGTTTTCGGGGCTTTACACTCTACTTCATCTGTCCTTAAACTGCACCTCAGTGCAATGGGTGATTTCCATGAAACACACTGTGTAGTGGAATGAGTAAAGGGTTAATTTTTCTTCTTTTTTTGTGCAGTATTTACGTCTCTCACATGAGCCGCCCCCACACAGGCCCCAAAAAACACACTGCAAACAAATAAGTACATGATCAATAACCAGGAGCCAAACTTGTTGGCGCCTCTGACTGTGCCCTCGCTCTTTCTTTGTGTGTGTGTGTGTGTGTGTGTGTGTGTGTGTGGAGATATGTGTATCTGATGAAATAATACCCAACCCCTAGGCGCAGTGGGAACACACCTGCCACATTTCACCCTCTCATGTTGTGTGTGTTTGCATGCTGGACAGTGAGCTCAGCATTATAATTATTATTATTATTATTTAGTATGTGTGTGTTTCAGGAGTTGGATTTGTTGGCCTCTTTCTTTTTCATTTTCTTTTTAAACATTTGCATACTGCAAATATGTGTAAGAACGTGTGGGCGGATGAAAAGCTTTTAACAAATGAAGACTAAGCGGTACATGTTAATGTAATTTGGTTGTTTTTGTTCTGAGACAATTTAACGCAGGTCTCAGCAGAGGATTGGCACGCAAGGAGCCTGCAGCCCGATATGCACTATGAGGGGCCTGCTCACAGAGAAGCTCACGAGTGAGCGCAGTGAAAGTGTTTTTGTGTATAAGTGGGCTGCGTATGGTTTCCTGGCTGGTTGACATGTATGATGTTCACCTCTATAACCTGCTATTGACCTTGGACCTTTACCTTTTTTTCTGGCCCAATTCATTTCCATCTTCTGGTTGTAAAGTTCAAAAAGAAAAAAAACAACAACAAAAAACCTCACCAACCATCATGGAAACGCTCAAATATTTAGTCAACAAGTTTTTATGGCGCTATTTATACTCAAGTGTTGTTAACAGCCCTCGAAATCATTGCGATTTTTTTCCCCTTTCTTTACTGCATCCACCTCCCGTGGCCTGCTGGGGGAAGACGTGCAGCTTCCTCTGACTCATGCCTCCTCTTGTTATTGCAGGTACAGCTCAGCCTGCTCGGCCTGTTCTTCCAGATCTGCATCATTAGTCAAATCATATTGCTATCAAAGTCACAATTACACAGGCTCAGTGATATTGTTGCTCCTGTAAACAAGGTGTCTAGTTGTGGATTAAGCCATGCATGGCCGTGTTTATTTTGTCTAGTTTTTGGGGGAAGTGTAATGTTTGTTTTGGGTTTGCACGGTCAAGTTCTGTAGTGCGATTGGGTAAAAGGTTTTCAAACCTTCTAACACACCCCAGAATCTCAAGTCAACTTTTCTTTTCTTTTGTTGTTGTTGTTGTTTTGTTGTATGTGTGTGTTTCTTGCGGAAAATACAAGTTTAGAACAATTTTCTGAATGATGTTTCCTCATTATCTTTAACCCTGAAACATTTTTTTAATACCTCGCAAATCCACATTAACGTGATCTTCCTTCTGATCCGTTAGATTCTTCTTCCCTTCTCCCAATCAGCCACAGCGTTGTTTGTGTGCCGTTATTTTCTAATCAGACGGGGTGTGATGTCACACTACGATGCCATGACTCAGCAGTTCATTAAAGGTCAGCTTGATTGTGATATACACACTATGAACTACAGACGTGCCAAAATAAATCACCCGCTGCTATGTGAGCCCTTCACATCAGCATCTGGCTGCTAAAATGCTGTTTTTTGGGAGAGAGATGACTTATTACTTACCAGCTAATGCTAGCAAGCTTGGTTAGCAAGTTGCAGCTATAAACTAATGATTAAGAAGCTAAAACTATAGCTTATTTAGTCATCTGTGCATCCAGCAAGTTGTGTTATTTATCATATGATTTCAGTGCATCAGCACCACCGAGGTGCTGGACAATGGACAGTGGAGAAGTCCAGATCAGTGACTCAACAGGTGAAGCCTAGCCAAATTTAGCTGCGTGTATGGGTACAATCAAAATGGGCATGCCCCACTTGCTCCAACTTTAAGCTCAGTTTTTACAAAGGGCAAAATTCTCTTTAGAGAGCAAAACATCTTTCTGTACACTGCTGTAAACATCTCGACTTCACAGCTAAAGTTGAGCATTTTAACATGTCATGAGGATTTACTCACTTCTGGAAGCAGCCTCTAGTGGCCACTTAGGGAATTGCAGATTTCAGGACGGTCACGTCAGCTTCACTTTTAAGCACGGGGAAGCTGTTGCTCTGTCATCATCTGCAATCGCATTCCTATTTCTAGGTTTAGCTGAAGGTGTTCTCTAACCTCTTTATTTACACAGGCCTGCACTCAATATCTGTGCAAGTCCTAAAGCCTTTTAAACCTACAAAGGTTTCTATGTTTATATCCGTTTATATCTCTATGCTAGGCACATAAAGGTGCTATACGTGTAAAATTGCCATTACTTTCGACAATCTTGCTGCAACCTGTGAGTGAGTTTACAAAGAGTTTTTTTCTGTTCATAATCGGTTTAAAAGTTTAAATATAATATCTTATATAAACACCCTAATCAGAGAGAATTGGCGCTGTCCCCATAAACCCATCAAAAGCAAAATTTTACAATGTAAATGATTTGATGCAGTTATTTTTTTTGTTTGTTTGCTCCTGTACTGACGCTGACTGAGGACATACCAGACATCCATTTTCAGTATGTTACCCAAACAGTTGCTAAAGAGATAAGATAACCCGATATGTAGAAAAATGCATGTGTTCGTCACACTTTTCTTTAAATGTATTGAAGCATGTAAACAAATACCGTTTAAACACTTTACCTGAAATCTTCAATCTTCAGTGTGAAAAAAAAAAGTGCAGGCATGTTTCATTTTAAGGGGGAACTAACTGTAATGCTGCATATCTTGTCTGGGCAGTCTTTATGCCACTTATCCAGAAAATGGCTCAAAGTGAAACTAAAAGAAAAAAAAACAAACGGCAAATGAAGCTGAAATACTTTGCTGTACATAATGTAAAAACAGTTAAATAATCAAATATCACTAACATTTGCATTAGATGTCATCACATACATCTGTCAATATTATTTAGACTCCACTAGATGCCACCTTTACATGCTAAAGTCTTTTAGTGGCTCAAAAATGTCCCGCTTATCTCTTAAATGTAAATATTTAACTTGTAAATAACGATCATGTACGTGCCGTCTTAGTGACAAGTGTGTTATTGTTTCTGATCAAAATAACCAAAATGCTTAACCATCCTGCCAATACAACTGTGTACTCCATTTCTGCAGTCAACAAGGCCTCGGGTTTAGATGACAAAAGAAAATAAAGTACCTTTTTTTTCTTCTTTTTTTTTTTGGTGTGGCATAACATCAGTTTCAATAGCACAATGTACTATAATAGTGTGTGTTCGACACTGATTGTAAAAGATTACACAAAAGTCCCACAAGATTGCACATTTGCTGTAATTGGTTGACAGATTATGTCATGGTGACAGAGAAATAAAAAGCTTTATTCTTCAACACGGCCTGAACTTTCTTTAAGTTGTGTTCAGGAATAGTTCTCCAGGCTTCCTGAAGGACATTTAAAGCTCTTCTTTGGATGTTGGCTGCATTTAGTTCCATTCTCTGTCAAAATGATCCCACACACTGCTTCAATAACGATAAAGCCAGGTTCACATGGTATTACATGGTGAATCTAAACCTAACTGTACTTTCCTATGTTTGTATTTTACCTTTGATAAGTTCCCCAACACCACTGGCTGCAATGCAGCCCCCAAAATGGCAGAGGTTCCACCATGATTTACAGATGGCTGTAGACACTTGTTGTTGACAATTTGAACCAAAATAATCTCAAATTCATCACTCCATCAGACCTTTTGCCACTCATTTTCAGTCCAGTTCTTATGTAGTTTGACACACTTCAGCCTTTTATCCCTGTATCGTTCCCTTAAGAATCGCTTCTTGACAGCCATCAGTCACAGAAGGTCCTGATTCATTTCTCATTATACTTTTTAAGACCTAACTTACATATCATTCATCTGCTGTAGATAGTTTGCGTAATCTTTGGCGTTTGTCACAGATCCGATTAAAAGACAAATGGGAACAAATGATGTGTTTTTGCAACAGGATGCTAGTAACAAAGTTGTCTGTTACATGTAGACATAACCGCAATTTATCCCTTGGAGCCTTTATTATGCTTTAATGATTCATAGGTCAATGTGAAGTAGCTCAACAAACAAAAAAACATTCCTCTGAAAATGGTCAAGTACAAGGATTGAACTGAGAATGAGGGAAAAAGCAGCAAGTGTCCAAAGGAAATTCTGGAAAACTCCTATGCAAGAGTAAAATGATCATTTTGGCTCCTTGGAAGCAAAATATAAAGAAAAGCGAGGTGGCTCAAGACTTTTGCACCGTAGCATAGCCTGACTAATACAACCTAATCAACTGCTTGAAAAAAAATAGCATCACAGTCTATTTATGAGCTCCCACACTCCAATGTGCACACTGAAAACATCAGGTTCAATAAAAGCCCTCACTCTGCGGGTGATGAGGGTCTCCATCATACTGGTAGTGAACAGAGTACAGAAACAAAAAAAGGACACGGAGGTCTTGACCCCTCAAGCACACATTTCCAGTTATCCACAGTGCGTCAGCTTGTGCAACAAATGACAGCGACAGTAATTTAATTTCAAGAATCCCCCTGAATGAAGCGAGGTTCATTCTCACCATCAATACAGTGTTTTCGCTCTTGAACAATTCCAAATAACACACAGCTCGTTTTGTGCCGTTTAACACACGCTCAAGTGCGTCTTCTCCCCCGGCCACTCAGAGAATGACATGCTTTTCTAGCAGTTTTCTTTAATCTGACTTCACCTCTTTTTTTCTTGGATGTAATTTGGGAGTCTCCTGAGGAAAAAGGGGGGAATTCTGGGGAAGTTTGCTCTCTAAAGTACTCACTGCTACTTTCCCATGCATTTGATTTGACTTGCAAACTTCAATGCAAATTTCACTGCGGACTGAGGGAGTGGGCGGGGGAGTGTACACCTTGAGCTGGGTCAGTGTGTGCGCATATGAGCGTGAACCGAGGGATTATTGCCTTCATGCTCTGTCTTGCCCCCCTCCGGCTGCGCGGTCTTGCCTGGGTTATTTATTATGATGTTGGTTTTTGTTTTTAGTGATGAAAATGTTCCCAAGCGATAGGACTGGCTTTACAAAATTTTGCATGCAAGTCTGGATAAGAACTAAGGGCTGTGTGTGTGTGTGTGTGTGTGCTCTCACTGAGTGTGCTTGTGTTGCATCACAAAAGAATGAGGGACACATGTACCTTCCTCTTTCTAGTTGCAAAACAACTCTCTTCTCCTTCTCTCTCCTTCCGCGCGCACACGTGTGTGAGTGTGTGTGTACATCTTTCTTCATTCATGTGCAGTAGTAAGCCTCCCTGGTAGTGAAAACCGTGGGGAAGTTGTCACAAAGAAGGGAAGTGTGTAGTAAAAATATATCAAGATATGTCAAGTATTGTTCAGCTCATTGACCGAGAATTTCCTCTTTTGCTTCTGTGCGTGTGCCATGGGGTGTGTGTGTTTGTGTCTGTGTGTGTGTGCGTGTGTTGCTTTTGCAGGTGTGTGTGTCCGTGTGTGCAAAGAGGGATACACCTATCACTTTAAGCGACACATCTAAAATAGCTGGATTTTGCTTTTGTTCCTCCTGTATCGAACTTCCTCCCGTGAAGTTCTCTGTGAGATGATTACACCATAAAATAAAGAAGCTTCCCTCTCATTTATCCAACTGCTTCCCTGAAAACATTTAAATTTATTTAATTTCACCAGCTACTTCCCAGCTTCCAAACTATCAATAGAACCTCTACAAACCTCCCTCTCCTGCGACGAGTAAAGCTGCGGTGGAGTCGACTGAGCCTCGTCTACAGGACGGCTCCTTTATATGTTATTTATGAAGAAAACCCAACTGAAACACACCAGAAAACACCATCTAAACAAATGTGATGTGTAATTGTGGCTATGGCAACACTGCTTTGCTTGCATCATCATCGTGCGCGTTAGTCTGCAAACACGCGTGCATTTATTTATGTGCTCATGCATCTCTTCGCTCACTTCCTGCTGTCTCCTCTTTGTCCACTCTCTTTCTGTCCGTTCAGTCGGACTTGACTTCTCGAGAGAACCGTTTGGTCTCCTGCTGTTTGCGTCTGTGCGTGACGGAAGGAGGACCCTGGCGGTTGTGCCATGTCCAAGTGAGTCTGCTTACCGACTAGTTTTCTCCTCGTTCTTTTCCCTGCTTTCAGCCTCTCGTCTTTGGATTCATCCGGACACACGACCGCTCAACTTACTCGCCTTTCCACCTGTTTTTTTTTTTAGGGGGGTTGTAAGTAGGCTGGGGATTTGAGTGTGTTTTGCCTCTTCTACAATTTGCTGCACATGCTGAAAATCTGAACTAAAAGCATGACCAAAAAAAACCCAGAGTCCAACAGTTCGACTCGATTCTTCTTTATAACGCGCATCAGAGAATCCAGGCAATGTTAGAATATGCACAAAACACACAAACGACACACAAAAAAAAATGTAATTCAGCATTTTTAGTGTGTGTGTGTGTGTGTGTGTGTGTGTGTGTGTGTGTGTGTGTGTGTGTGTGTGTGTGTGTGTGTGTGTGTGAGCACATGTGGCTTTTTTTTACACACACACAAGGAATCTTCCTTATTGTTTAGCTGGTTATGTTTCATTTTCTCTTTTTGGGAAATGTGGAGAAGTGGAACAAGGAAGTTGATATGAAAAAATCTTTCATGTCTTTCGAGCCTTTGGGACACACTAATAAAAAGGTTTTATTTTTCTCAGTTAATACCAAATTCTTCACCTTTTAAAAAAAACACAAATCTGTTTTAACATGCAAAAGTGAAACTATGACAGCTATGACAGATGTTGTCTGATGTGAGATTTCAAAGACACATGGGCATTGGAGCATAAACAAATGCGCAAATACACATATTAGACATCAATCTTTGCCTCTCGGGGACCAGTGTTGTCCTGTAAAACACCGATGTGAGTGAAAACATTATCTAGTCCACAAACATCCTGGTTTGTTTCAGGTGCGCCCGGGGCAGGTCACACACTATTCATCTGTGTGCGTGCATTTGTGTGTGTGACCTGCCCCCTCGAGTGCACACAAATGCACTCTCCTGACTCCTTAAACTTGTCTCTCAAGCTCTGCTTCTTCAGACACTTACTTCCTTCACTTTTGGAGCGTGTAAACAGAAAAAAACACCATGAGCACCTTTGAACAGACTCCCAGCTTCCTTATTTCACAGCAGACCCCTTTTTCCCCCCATATATCTAAACAGGTGTAAAGGCTATAATCTAATGTATTGACACTATGGCATGCAAAGTCATATTCTTCCAACTTTTTCCTCTGTTTTTAAGATACCTCGTCAGGAGCAAGTGTTTGTCAATGGGAACATTTGACCTCATGGTGCCATGAGATAAAGGGCAGAGGGGGTCACCAGAATCCCTATTATTTATCTCATGGAGACAGGAGTGGGGGCAAAGCATTTGATAGGCAAAACAAGCTACTGACCAGCTGCCAATCAGATTATTGCAAGCACTCGTGCATACACAATAAGCAGTGCAGGAAAGAAAAGAAAATACAAGAAAAACAACTGGATTTTCAAACGTAGCACATGAGCAGGGTCTAATTTAAATAGATTAAAATAATTTAAGTTGCAAATGCAGCTTTCAGAATAAAGTCCAGTGTGCACCAATGAATAATTTGGCTTTGCAAAAAGTGACATCTCATTTTTTTTCCCTTCAGAAGGCCTGCTGGCTATTTGTTATTTACTTATTCTCATAAGTAAATAACAAATACACATTTATTATTTACTTCTACCCATGAAGTAAAACACTAATATAAAGATGGATCGATCTCGCTGCCTCCTCCTTGTCCTGGGCCCTGATGAATCTGCACATGTATGTGCGTCACAAATAAAATGTTTTTCATGTGCTTTCTAATGGTAATAAAACAGGGGGGGGGGGGAAAGCACAAATTGTGGGTCTCTGAGTGTTACCTGTTGGTTTTTTTCTTCTCGTATTTGTTCGAGAATTACATTCTTCACAATGAGGATTCGAACGCATCCAGATTCGCATGCTTTCTCTGCATTTTAAAACATGCAAATATACATTTATCATATATTTTATAGGTGGGAAACATTACTTCCTTGTCGAAGCTGGTTTCTTCCTGAAGTGATCGACTTACTGAAAGTCATGTGACTTACTTGACTTGACTGGGGAGTTTGATAAGTATAGTGTAGCAGCAGATGTACAGGGAGATATAGTGGATCTTTCCATTACTAATTCCACTCCCATTCTGTTTATCCAGCTAATTCCAATTCAATTCAATTATTTTTCTTCTTAGCTAAAAATGCTGGTAAATAATTTACTATTATAGGCTTCATGATAAACACTTTGCATTGTCACGTTGCATTTTATTCAAAGAAATCAGGGTTGTCTTGATTGCTTTAATGTAGGTGTCTTCTTTGTATGGAAGAGTCCAAATCTGCTGTGTTGAGGAAAAAGACAGAAAAAAAGATGGATGAGTTTCAAAGAGAAATGTGAGTCATGGATTTAGCTAGAAGAAAAAGTCGAGAAGTCGTGGAAAGGTGCTGCGCGCAACCAAAACCTCTGAATCCGGCTGAGCGAGAATTTCCTAACATCTGCGGCGTGTTCGGACACGATGCCGGTCGTCATGAAGACTTTGGGATTGGATCATGAGTGGGGAGTGAGATTAAATCCTGAAAAACGGGATTCCACTCTCACTCCCTGCTCACGGAGCAACATACCTCTCCAAGATTTTCCCATGAGAAAAACCTCAGGCGTTTTTCGGTCCAGGTAGAAAAAAAAAAGAAAAAAAGAAAAGGAAATCAGCGCGGTGGTAGATATAAGACTCTATAGGGCTGCAAGGGAGAACGTGGGGGCGCGTTTTAGTGTGCTGCACTTACTTTAGACCATCTGACATTTCAAGACTGGCAAGCGGCTGATTTAGGAGCCAGATTCATGAGAAAAACCGCTGGATAGGCATCAGCTGGCCACCTCTGGACCACAACGTTTTCATAACTCTCTGGTGAGGTGTGTGCAGCTCAGACATGGGCCATTAATGCCAAGTGGTTCGCTCAAGTTGCCGGAGAAATGATCAAATGTTAATGATTGAATGATCTTTGCTACTGTTTGCCATTAAGACAAATAGAAACACGTTCATAAAAAAAGAAAAACACTTGGGTGTGGTTTATATTTCAATGTGACCCACTAATATACCTGGAATTGCCAGTGATGTGACATTTTTTTTCTTTCTCTTTCTCCCTCTGCCTCCCTCCATCCATCCATGTCTTTGTTGGAAGGACTGAGTCAGAGCTGTCAAACCTGTTCTTGGTCTTCATTTATCAGCTGGATCTGGATGGATTTCGTTCATTCACCACCTCTTCCTGCTCTTTTAAGGAACACGCTTGGGAATTATTTCGAGCTAAGTCTGTGGCTAAGTAGTATATTATATCTTTAATCCCTCTATATGCTTTTTGTACCACAGAACTTAGGTATATCGACAGAGGGACGTCTTCTTGAAGATGATGTGACAAGTGCTCACTCACCTACAGCACTGTTTCTAACTGAGACTGACCTGGATTTTGAACTTTTGCCCTCTCTCCCCACTCAACCTCTGTGTGACAAGAAAAACGGTGTTACATAATGGAAATAATAAAATATTCATTAAGTATTAAAACACCAGTTGCAAAAAAAAAAGAAAAGCGAGAGAGAGAGAGACAGAAATGTCCAAAACTCTCAAACAACCCCTCTTTGTTTATGTTTTCTGCCGAGGAGTCACACTTAAAGTGATCTTGAGCAATAGTTGAGCAACAGTTCCTATGAAAACCACAAAAGACGTCCTTTTATAGTTTTTCTTTGGATATCGACTGCTTTTTCACTCATTTTCATTCCCAGTTCTTGGACCTGATCATTATGAGAGGGATGTTTTTATTTGTTAAGCAATTTGACACTTAATTATGCATCATTCATTTTTTTTAAAGGCTCCTAACTCAAATGGTAAATGGCCTGTATTTATATAGCGCTTTACTAGTCCCTAAGGACCCCAAAGCGCTTTACATATCCAGTCATCCACCCATTCACACACTGGTGATGGCAAGCTACATTGTAGCCACAGCCACCCTGGGGCGCACTGACAGAGGCGAGGCTGCCGGACACTGGTGCCACCGGGCCCTCTGACCACCACCAGTAGGCAACGGGTGAAGTGTCTTGCCCAAGGACACAACGACCGAGACTGTCCAAGCCGGGGCTCGAACCGGCAACCTTCCGATTACAAGGCAAAACTCCCAACTCTTGAGCCACTGAATCATCAAGGGATGATTCAGTGTTGTCTCTACACGAAACAGACAACTTAACAAAGAATCAATATTTAAACTGTATCTTTACTAGCGGACTGTCACAAAAACACGTCATTTATTCTCATTTATTTGGTTGAATCGGTAAAAAAAATGCCAAAAGATAAAACAGTTAGACAGCATAAAATATTTTAATCTAACAAAGCTATTCCCAAAGAGCTATTAGCTGAAACTCGATATTGTGGGTGCGTGCCTACATTTTTTTTTTAAGAAACTGGAAACTGGGCAAGTGGAGGACAAAAGAAGAAGTGGTAGATCTAAAAAAAAAAAAAACTACAACAGATGAACAGCATCTGAAATTAAGCCCTTAAGAAATCATCAGAAATGGTTTCATTAGAAGAGTGGCTGTCAAGAAAACACAAAATTAAACACTATCAGTCCTGGATGGGCCTCCCCAGAGCCTGGACTTCAGTATTATTGAAACAGTGTGGGATCATTTTGACAGGGAATGGAACTACAATAAGTTCTCACTCCCAAAGCATAACATTTTACCCTAGATGTCAAATCTTCAGTATATTATATGTATATCCGAGCACCCAATATGTCCCTATATTACGAGATTGTAAAAGTGACGAAACATGAGAACCATTTGGAATGAATGGAAACACTTAAATCGCTTTGGAAAACGCAATCTAACGTCATTAAAGTGGTGGTTAAGGTTAGGGATAAGGTTAGGATTAGGGCTGGAACACATGGCAGGAACATCTATTACCGCAGGACCGCCGTTCTACTGGATTTCATCCACAACCTGGCGCGTAGCATAGGAACACGGAAAGTCGCCTTTTACATTCCCATGGAACGCCTTACAAATCGTCGGTATATGACGCCTTGGGAGTGAGAACAGTCTGGGAACAAAAAGGCAGCCAAAATCCAAAGAAGAGCTTTGAAAATCTTTCAGGAAACTTGGAGAACTATTCCTGAGGAATGCTTAAAGACATTACAAGACAGCTGTCTAAGAGAGCTCAGGCTGTGTTGAAGAATGAAAGTGGTCATCCCATATATTGACTTTCAAGCTTGTCAGAATTGGGCAAACTCTGCTTCAATAAACTGCTACACCTATTAGTCATTTTCCTAGGAAAATACAAAGAAATCACAAGTTGCTTTAGACGTTTGCACAGTGCTATAACTAGTAGAAGTTGCTTATAATAATAACCTTGTTGAACCTTGATTTCAGTAAACATAGCAGGAAAATAAAATCTTGAACATAGCTTGACAAAGTTGTTTTCATGTTTATTAATGGTCACACTTTGGAAAATCCTTCCAACTGGATTCTTTCTCTTAACCCCTGAACAAGACATAGACGAAACAGACAAAGTTCTTATAATTATTCCTTGTAATATCATAATCTCCCCATGTCTTTGGACTGTGGGATTGGGACAAAGCCGGAGTACACAGAAAGATCCCATACAGGCACAAAGAGAATATGCAAATCCCATGCAGAAAGTTCAATCTCTTGGTGTATCCACTGAACCACAGTGTTTTTTTTTCTTTTCCCTTAGGGGAAAATGAAAAAAAAAAAGTCTGCTATCTCATTATTTTAACCCGAGTTGTTGTGTAACCATAGCTGGAACCTTAAGACTAAGCCCACATTATTTACTCACTCACAATAGTGCCAAAAAAAAATTCCATTATGGGACTGACTCACTGTTTGCATCTTATTTGCATAGTTTTGCATTTGACTGTGTTGATTTGGCAAGTTATCCTTCAGCTGCATGTTTGTAAAATATTACATTACACTATGTTAAAGTAAATCTAAAACTGAGATTTTTATGTGTGGGCACTCTCTCGGTCCTCTGAGCGACAGGGTGCAAGACAAATTGTGGTAAAGTCCCCGTCATCAGCACAACACGGACCTAAGGTTTACAGTAAAGGATCAATTTCATCTCTTGTGCAAACACAAGTTCAAAAAAAAAGTTTTTAGGCATTTGCACTGCTACATCCTGTTTCAGAGAACCCCCTCAATCCACACACACACATACACACACACAAACACTAGTACCACAGAATTTTGTCTACTGTAAGTTCCCCTTATTGCAAAAACAAAACCTTTCCATTATGCCAGATCTTCAGCTTTAGATCAATATTATCTGAACATCCAGTGTCTGCTTGGGGCTAGACTAGTGGGTTTTTAATATCTGCATTTTATAATACTCTAACTACTGTACTGTGATCATAATAAAGAAACAGCATTACTTATATAGGATTTGACAATGCACGTACAAATATAAAAAATATATAAAAAACCTGTTGACTTGCCACCCAAAAACACATAGCTTCATCTCTTTTCGGCAGCTTCACACTCTTGACTTTTTCAGCAGTGACTTTTAGTTTTCGTCCTATAAATTCTCTACCTCAGATAAAAACAGGTAGCCAATTCAAGTCTCGTCTCTGGTGATAGCTGAGGGCATAGCTGGCACAAACAAAGGCCGATCTCCAAATACGGGTGGGGGAAAATATAATTCTGTACAGCTGTTGTGGCATATGGTCTGCCTGCAAATGTTTCACAATAAAAGCCTTTTAAAAACAAGTTAAAGCCGTTCCATTTCACACCCTCATAAGTCCAGTGCTGCAGTGAAAAGACGAACACAAAGACCTTTTAAATAGCAATAATGCAACATAATGTTTGATGATTTAATTACTATTTAAATCTACTTCTTTGCTTGTGTTAAAACACCTGACATCATTCCGGGACCTAAACAAGCCTGCCCAGACAGGACTGTGAACTCCTGAGCTTCTGTTTGACAGCAGTGACGCTACCAAATTTACTATTGTAGCCTTTTACTGTTAGCATTTTTTTACACTGTGATGTAAGTGTTTTTTCTGTCAATTCTTTTCTTGCTTAGCCTTCAAATCTGAAATGGGCTGGAACTAAGTACAACTGATGTAACCTCTCCCAATATACATGGGTAGTTTATTTATTAGGTATACCTTGCTGGTACCAAGTTGCTAGTACCTTTTGTTATCAGAACTACCTCACTTCTTCATGGGGCAAATTGAACAAGCTGCTGGACACATTCCTCAGAGAGTTTGGTCCATATTGGCATGATAGCATCACACAGTTGCTGCATCCATGATGGAAGTCTACCGTTCCACCACATCCCAAAGGTGCTCTTTTGGATTGAGATTGGACTGTGGAGGCCATTTGAGTACAGTGAACTCACTGTTGTGTTCAAGAAACCAGTTTGAAATGATTTGAGCTTTTTTAACATGGTGCAGTATGCTGGAAGCAGGCACGAGAAGATGGGACCACTGTGGTCCTAAAGGGATGGATATTCTATTACTCGAAGCGGTATGCTTGGTCTCTTCTGACCTCTGGCATCAACAAGGGAATGTTGAATATCCAGTCCCACTGACTGGATGTTTTCATTCTTTTAAACTATTCTCTCTAAACCCAACTGATGGTTTTGTGGAGAAATCCCAGTACTTTAGCAGTTTCTGAAATACTTTTACGGGCCTGTCGACGTCACTCAAATCACCTTTTTTCTCAGTCCAGATGTTCATTTTAAAACTTCAGCAGGTCATCTCGACCATGTCTACACACCTAAATGCATTGAGTTGCTCCAGTGCGATTTGGGTTAATTAGCTATTTGCGTTGATAAACAGTTGAACAGGTGTACCAAACAAACTGACCTGCAGTTTGCATTTTGCGCCAGTTACTGCAGGGTGCAAGAGCAAGCACAGAAACGCTGCTTGTTCTGTCTGAACTTAAGTTTGAGTCCAGGTTGTCTGAGCTACTTCAATTCATTACAATAACTGAAACTCCCAAACACTGCAACAAGGCACCAGATGTTAAGCTTCAATTAAAGCAAAGGCAATGAGAAGGCAGAAAATCCTAAGGTTGCTGTTTGTGTTACAGAATAGCAAGCAAGATGTAAACTATTAGCTTAAACACACAAGTAGCCATATATTCAAGGATGCAGAAGAATAATAAAGCTCCCTCATGACAAAACCCTATCATGTTTCTGATGAAGTACTAATAAGTGCTGTCTGACCGGTTCAACACGTGTGTATTGTGTGTGTTCAAGTCATCTCGGGCTAGTGTGCAAGTTCTGTCTTGTCCTGCATTCACGGAAAAGGCAGAGTGCTGAATGCGTATGTGTATCACAGAGTAATAGATACACACACAGAGAGATTACAGCAGGAATGCACACATCCTTCTCAATAAGCGCCCTTCATTTTGCTGACACTTTCTTTTGTTTTCAGTGTTTTTCCATTTTTATGTTTGTTTTTTCTTTTCTCACTTTTTTTTTTAGTCCTCGAGTGTGACTGACAGCTAAGAGCCCCCGTACCATTAATGACACATGATCATTTTTGGCAGCTATGTGAAGCCCTAAATACATCTTTAGCTTCACAGCTTGCATACAAACACACACAAACACACACCCGTATATATCCTGTACTTACTGAGGTGTGTAGACAAACGCATCAGATAGGGCCATGTCGCTGTGACACATACACTCGCTGTTTTTCACTCTACCCCATCTCTCAGTGTTCTAAGCAACATGCCCACACACTTTTTGTATTGCCCTTGTATATGTGAGTTATCAAGGCCTCGTGTTTCCTGTTTTGCAATCACCACCAAGGCCTCCCAGAAAACGTCTGCCTCTGGCTGATTCAGGAACAGCCTGGTTTCTGGCCCCAACCCTCTCGAAGTGGGGATTTAACTCTGAGGTATGTATTCATGTATTCTATGTTTCAGCTTGAATATCTCAAGTTTCATTTAACAATTTCCAAACCTTAAAGGGTCTGTATGTTGTTTTAAGCAGATGTGGCTTTACCTTACTTATAAACATAATTTTTAACCCTCAAAGTAGAAGTGGAGCTGTGAAAACAAAAAGTAAACATGTAAAGCTGTGCTTTGACAACACATTTGAGGGTAAGCGCTGCCAGTTTCTGTGCACACAACATATAGTTTAAAATGACAACAGTGGCATGATTAAGTTCAAAATATGGCCCAAAAAAAAGGATTCATAATCTTACACCATGGTGGGAAAAATCCAGTTCCTCATTCTAGCAGACAGTTGTTAGTTTTCCTAAAACTGCATGCTGCCGGATTTCTTTTTCTTTTTTTAGCCGCTGCTACCTAAGTAACGTAGCGTTAACATTAACAAAGAATACTTTCTGTATGACTTTCAGCAGACTCGTTTAAACCACGAAACCTGTAAACAAGCCTTAAAAAGTAATTTTGTCGTATTAACCTCACCAAACTGTGACTGAAAACTAAAACTAATATGATGTGTCGTCTAGTTCCAGCCTACTACTGATATGAACCAAAAGCGATTGCTGATCCCAAATTGGTGAGTGAAAATGATGTTTGCGTGGCCAAAAAAAGAGACAAATAAATTGTATGCAGGCACACTGACTGACACAACGGTTAAAGTCATTTGCACCACATGATCTTAGTCAGGCAGCTCAATGGCTCCACATTGGAAATCTCATCCCACCGGATGAATGCAATGAGCCCAACCCCTTGTAAAGAAAATTAAACAAAACAAAATAAAAACCATAGAATTTCTGAAATGATGAGATGACTTTGGACCGGTCTTTTGAAAACTACTCACTGGTCTTTGTGCCTGCAGAAGCAGCTCTTACCGCTAGTGTTATTAACATAAAAACTGTGTCATTATGACACAGAAGTTGACGTTTTTCTTTTGTTTTTCTGAGGATTTATGCTTCACTGGGAAATCTACACTGTACAACCTGCGATGTAACATGATGTGATGAATGTTGACATCAGTCCTATGCAGGCCGCAGCTATTGTGATTGGCCTAATTGGTGCTGGCTATTCCTCTTGTGAATTTTTGGCTACTTTGTTGCTGCAGTTTTTGAATTTATCTATCCAAGGATTCATGAAAGTCTGCAAATTCCCTGTCAGAGGTTGATGAAACTATTGGAATGGATGTGAGGGAATGAATATACAAAGAAGTGGAAAAACTTGAGAGACAGATATGCTCGCCCCCAAAGAGTAACACAACCACCAGGTTATTTAAAACACTTAATGCACCACACACAAGCACAAATGCCATCAATGATGTCAGCTACTTACGTAGGTTGTATCTTAGTTGCTACAAAGACTCAAAACAGAAGGCTAAATAAGGCCTTTAAATGTCCAAGGTCAGAAGAGGCCACTTTCACAAGGAGACGACTTTGAAGGGTGACTTTCAGATCACTCCTTTAGTTCCAGCATTGAATTTCTAAGTCATTCCAGAATGTCCGGACTTCCTGTTGTCAACTGTTCCAGTTCTGACACAGCTACCGTAGATGATGACGCCCACTCAAGACACTTGTCAAATTTCCCCATGCTAATTAAATGCTCTGCTTCTGTGTGAGTTGAACTCTTAGAAAGGACAAAAGAAAACCTCATTGGGCACAGGATGTTACAGGCACACAACGTATGTATTCCCAGGGGTAGCCTATATTTTGATTGCTTCCAGGACCAGCTTTGAAACAGTGTGGAAGTAAAACAGCGTGGACAATGAGCAACTGATACAGACTAAAAAGGATAACAGGTTTTAGATTATTAGAAAAGTCAATTTAACAGGATGATTCTGTCAAAGGGAATTAGAAACATTTTGGTTTAACACGCTGCATGTGTTGGAAGTATCTTTATCTTGTGGGTCAAACAACATAATGCCATTCTGCGTGATAAAATTGCATGCCACGGGGTTATCTACTTGGATGCTCTTACTCATGTGTGTGCGAGTGTGTTTGCATATGAAAAACTCCTCCCCACCCAGCAAATTATCTCTCCAAAGGGTTGCACACCTGTACTTTACAACTTATCTTCACTAACGTGCCACACAATAACACTTAAGACCACCTAATCGGGACACATACCTCTACGCCGTTTAAGCGCTAACACATAACAGATGGGGGTTTCCTGTCCATTTTTATTGCTCCCATTTTTGTGCATTAAAATAAATAATCAACTTATCTATGGACATGCCCTTGGAGGTGGTTTCCCTGCTGACAGGTGCGTGCCTGTTTGCATATGTGAGTGTGGGAGTTCCCCTGAGGAAAAGCACAACTTTCACTTATCAATTTAGTAATCGATGAATGACTAAACCATTGACTGATAGTGATCTATACCAACCATGAAAGCAAAGCAGTTATATTCAGTCTATATTAGCAAAAATTTGTGCTAATTCTAAATTAGCACTACCATAGGTCTTGATAATAAGTCAGGGGCTTTAGGTGTGGTCGTGGCGATGAATTGTGGTCAAGAGGGGTACCTACTGTGGTCAGGTGTTCTGTGTGTGTGTTTGTTTGTGTGTATCTCTGTGGTTTGTGTTCAGGATGGGTGGAGTTGGGCAGGGCTTTTTTTTTTTTTTTTTTTTGCTCATGCACAAAAGAGCAGGGCCACAGCTAAAAAATTTAAAGTAGTAAAGGTCAAAGCAACATTTCTATGCAACAAAAAGTGTTTGCATTGTGTTGCGCCTGTACAATTACAAGTTCCAGCACTGAGCATGTCCCAGCCTTTGTTATTTTGTGAAGACATCTGGTGTCTGACCGAGAGCGGTGTCTGTTTATACTAGTGATGCTTACATGAAATAAAAGAATACTTTTTTACATTCAGTACATTCAGAGGGGGAGAAAAAAAAAAAGAACAATGTCTCATCTTTATAAAGTGATGCAAAAGTGATTCGCTACTATTTTTTTAATGCTTTTATAAAGACATTATACTATGTAGGAAACAAACTACTGTTGGAAACAGACAGTAGGAAATTACTAAATCCTTTTTGCTTAATGCTCTGCTCAAAAATAAATGATATTTAAAAGAAAAATAGACGGAGCCATCATCATATCGCTTGTCATCAGTGAATTGTGTAAGGAAACCTCGGACTGACCGCTTTTGCTGTTGTCATCATTGCAATTTTAAACTGGTTGTGACCTGCTGGGATAAAAGGACTGGTAAAGAATGCTTTTCTACTCTATCTGAGCACTCAGTGTACTTTTTTTACTACAAGCCTCATTCACACAAGCCATTTTTTTCTACAGCTAAACACTTTTAAGCTAACATTCCACACTCGTACTCTAATAAAGACAGTAATGCAACTGGATAGTGTAGTGGTAAGACCACACACCTTTGGAGGGGAAGTTGCAAGTTCAATTCCCTCCCAGTATCCAGTAAGGGTCCTGGCTAGGGCCCCCAGGCGCAGCTATGTCTACAGCCTGTCCGCAGCTTGGACACGACACATTTCACTGCATGTTGCTCAGTATCTTGCCCCAGGATACTTTAAAATGAGGATTAGAAGATCCTGGGTTCAGCCACAGCAACCCTAATGGATGGCCAATCAAAACAATACAGGGTTAGGGATTTTTTTTAGACCTCAAACCTACAGCCATCTTTTACACCATCTATGTGAGCTACCCAACCCTCAGCTCTCAGTGGCACGGGAATGCAGGTTTTTTGGCTTTCCTCTTGTGGCTTCAGTTTTCTTTTCAGGTTTAGTCCCTGAATAACTAGAAAATAATCATTTGAATGTGGTCTGCTGTGCTAACATGTCAGCTTCCATAGAAAAATAACAGCTTAACATGGACAGAAAAGCAAATTGTCTCTCAGACAGCACACACCTCCCTGCATCCAATTGAATTACAACAGGTGTCCAAAACTGTGCAAAAGACCCCCGGTAGCATTTTAGCCCTCCCTCAGATGTGTCCTTCAGATGTGTGTGCAGGTCTGTCAGTCAAGAGTCAAGTCAATCATACCGTGTTTATTGTTATGGTACAGAGGTGATCCCTCATGTCTGTCTCAGTGAGCAGCTGTCACTCCCTACACCTCTGCTGTTGTTGTTGTCTTGATGAGGTACTTTCCCTCTCTCACACTTCCTCCCACAGGACCCTTTGTTTATGACAGGGTGTGTGTCTGTGTATGTGTAGGAGCGTGTGTCAATACATGTGGCACACGCATCTGATGTGGGCCCTCACATTCTCAGAAAATAATTTGAACCAAATGTACCCTCACAAAGCCGCCTCGCACTCACAAAGAGACAGACGCGAGAGCGCACGCCGAGATTTGCAGTCATTTGCATCATTTTGTCTTCCTACATTCAGACACTTTCTCGAAAGCGCTCCACGGGTAGGTACCGGTAATAAAAGCAGCCAAAACGCTCAACTGAGCGGTGTTTTAACCGAACGACAGCACTGCCTCCCTGGTCGTCTGTACACCGCCGCACTGGCAGAGCGACCAGGTTGAGTCGTGATTGTTTTTGCATAAAAACAAAAACCAAAAAAAAACAACCACGCGGCTGTTCCTGCGTCTCATTTCCTCTCTCTCTCTCTCTCTCCATTTCCCTTTCCCATCTTGCTTCCCTCTGCTTCCACTGCCCCGGGGTCCACTCTTAAAAAGCGCACCCAACATCCATCAGGTGTGAGATCGAGACCGTGACCTCACGAAGACAGGAAGTGACAGGTACTTGCGCCCACGTGTGTGTGTCTGAGTAATTGTGTGAGGGAAGACACACAGCTGGTTTCAGCAACACCAGGAAAATTTGCTTACTTCAGCTGAGCTCTGCCGCGGGTGTGTTTGGTGAAAATACGTGAGTGGCCGCTCGAAGAGAGCCTTGGGTGTCAAGTTTTGTTTTTGCTTCTTGCTGTGTTGTTTCTCACCCCGCCATCTTTTTTCTTTTCTTTTCATGTACAGCACCACTGTACATGTGCATAAAAGAAAAGGTGCGAGACTTATCTGTCTATTTGCATGTGTGAGTACTCTGCAAGCAGGATGTGCAGTAGCCACGGAGCTTGAGTGTTGCGTTTCCCTGTAATAATTCGAGTCCATGCATTCGATGCGATGGCGCTAACACGCATGCGCTACGCGGACACTAAAAACCGTACCACGTATTTGGATATCAGTTTTATGAGGAGAAGCACTCAGGCTCTGGCCTACTCGCTAAACTCTTGTCTTTCTCAAGGAATATTATCCAGCACCGACCTCTCACCTTCAACCCTTCCCCAGCTTGTACTGGAATTCTCAGGGATAAAACTCCGGGAAGGACTGGAAATACCCCCAACGGCTTCTTTGATAAAAAAGAAAGGTAGAGAGCTGCACCCAGCAGATGGTACGTGGTGAGTGGATAAGGGCTTAACCCGACAGATGTAGGTAATAAACTCGCTTTCTGGGGAAAACTCATTAGAGTGTCGCTCTTTTATGTGGTAAAGCTGTTATGCATGTAAAATATGACACGTATGCAAATCAGATGAAAGTCCGAGATGTGATAGCTTAGTTTTTGTTGTGTAGTTTTGCTTTGTGCCTTGTTTTTGGTGTATAAAAGAGACATCTCTATTAAAATTGAAGGTTTGTGTGAATTGTGTTAAACTGCATCCCAACAATAAATATCTTTGTGCTGTTTCCTTGTTGTTGTTCTTGTTTTTTTGTGGTAGGGCCTCTAATTCAAAACTCCTAATGCTGACAACACTGAAACAAAGCATAACCTCTCACCCTCTCTCTCTCTCACACACACACACACACACACACACACACGCAGTCTACATATCCATCTGTTCTCTCTGCTTTCTGTCTCTCGATTCGACAATCCCACAACTTCTTATCTCTTTGCACGGCTGTGCTCCCAACACCCTGAATCCTGCCCCCCCCACCACGACCACCAGACACACACTCTCCACATCCTCACACACACACACACACACATATACACCTCAACACCCCCTCTCCTTTTCTGCTGATGAGCTAAGGCGCCTCTGCTTGGTTGTTTGGTCACACTACCCCAGTGTTGCATCCAGATAACTACACTGTGAAGCCTGTGGTTTTGCCTGTGAGTGTGTGTGTGAGTGAAGCAAATTTTCAAGGTGTGTATAATGTCCCTGGGTTTTACTCGAGCTGTTGTCAGATGGTGTAACTCAACAAATAAAAAGGTTTGAAAGTAATGCACTCTTGTGTTTTCTTTCTTTTTCTTTTTTTGTGTGACTTCTACAACTTAAACACCTGCTGGGTAAGGTAAATATTTTATATTGTTATATTTAAAGGTGTGCCCTGGGTGTCAGGCTCACATTGTAACTGAGTAGTTTGTGACGTAAAAAAAAAAGAAAAAGAAAGAAGAAGCAATAGAAGCACTGCAGCTACATTTTAAACCTTCTGCCTTCACCACTTGCACACAGCAAGTGTTATTAAAGCGGAGTGTGCATACAGCTAGCTTTGGAGCTCAATAAAATGAGAAAGCAAATGAGTTAACCTGTAATAACCTTAAACTCTATAGTGACTTACAGTCCCATCGACCTTTATCGTGGTACATGTCTCGGATCAAAAACACATTACATACACTTAGATGCTGGTTCATCAGTGACTATATTAAAAACAATCCAAATAACAATCGTATCGATACCAATGCTGGTATTGGTTTTGGATCAATAATAGCCCAAAAGGATCCACATTCTATTTCTATCCTCCAACTTTTTGTGTGTTGACTGTCACACCTATATTACTTATAGCCTATAGCGCATTTAAAGAAGAGAAGGTGACCCAAAGTGCTGCAGAGACAGTTAAAAACACACTGCTGTCCCCTTCATATGCTGCCATTGTAAGTTAAAAGTATCGGTACTAATTTCAGCAATACCGCCCCCTGTATTTATTTCTAATTATTGGGTTTTGGATTGATACCAAAGCACTACTTACAGCACTACTTTATACTGGGGGGTGTCACCTTTATTGGATGGTAACAGGAAATGTGGAGGGAGAGAGCAGGATAATGAGCCGCTCGGTGTCAAACCACAAATTCTATTTAATGTTCATCTTGTCATGTTGCATTATAAGCCAGTGTTGGGGTGGTTACTCAAACAAAGTAATGTTTTGGACATCGCGTGCTAGTGTTCTTAAAAGTAATTCGTTACACTACTCATTACATTACTTTTATGTTACTCATTAAAATTAAGCTAAGTTCCACACACCAACACTATTCTAAAGAGGACACACATAAAATATTTCTTTGAGTTTTTACATAGGGGCACAACAACCACAATACAAACTGAAGATGAAAATTCAACTGTGGAAACACGAACAGGTAGTAATAGAGGCTACACTGCTGCAAGCCTCACTGCTCATAACTGTTTTCGTTACCTGATGAAGTTCAGGCTCTGGGTGCTTGCCTGGGGTCGACATTCACTCAGCTTCTTCTTGGCTAGTTTTGCGCTAGCATGCTGTCTGCGAAAGATGCTTGGAGAGAGCCAAAGTGTTTTCTGTCCTGGATGCAGTTGGACATCACACTCTTGTCCTTTTTGTGCAACAAAATTTAAAGTAATGGCCATATCTCCACTCAACAAAAGCTGTACCACTATTTTCTCTCGCTAGCACACAAACTAATATCAGCTAATAGTAGAGCGCAGGAAGAAAAAAAAGTTTTGTTTATTTTTTCTTTCTATCCAGATGGCATCGAGATAATGGAAAAACCTTTGTAACACACATAAGATCGGTACATAACAGTAACAGTACTGTAACTACTGAATTTAATACAGTAACATGCTACATTAAAGTGCTACTAAATATGTAATCTGATTACTGTAGTTTTTCATCTTTTTATCTGTAATAAGTTATGCTATTTTTTCCTCTGGTGGATACTGGTAACTGCAGTATTAAATACAAAACTCGACACATTACTCACTGTAACCCACTCACTCACTGTTTGCTTTTATAAGAAGCAAAAACAAGTCAAATTACCTCATTCTGTAAAACTTTGCATCTTTTAAGGTAGGGCTGTATATAAGAATTCTATCGTCCCGATAACGATATAAATCACAAAAATGTAACATTTTCTGTAAATTCTGTGAATCTCGGGCAGCTCGTCTTGCGGGAAGTGTTTCCAGCTGCGCGTGGTGTACTTGGAGTCGAGTGTTTTAACAGATGCATGAAACTATACATTTTTAGACATAAGTTGTAAAGGCCGCCGTTTTCTTTGTGAGTATTTATTACACGGCGTGCTGCGGGGAAAAGCCTGTTCTAACGTTTGAGTCTAAGGTTTATTTTTTAGCACCTGGCGGCTCTTTTTTAATTCTCATCCGTAAATAATCTGCTCTTTCACGTGATTCAGTTTATTTTGAAAAGCCTCAACAGGATTTTGAGCTTTATTGTGAAAGGTTTATGTGGAACATAAACAAGCGGACACGGGATGCTGTTACCGATGTTGTTGCTAACCACAACGCATAAAACCAGGCGCTTGTCCGTCAGTAGTGTGGTTATATAAAATATAAGAGAAAGAGAGAACTTTAAGAAATTAATATAGCCACTACAGTGACCATCAAAATGATGAAAAAATATTGCCGTAAACTGTTTATTTTGCGACACCACAAAACAAACGATAGCGTAAAATGAAACGATAGATGTTTTTATATCGTCATCCGATATATATCGTTATATCGAACAGCCCTATTTTAAGGCATTGCATATTAGCCCATTTTACTCTCTGTTTAAACTTAAACCCTCTCTCTGAGTGGAGCAAAAACAGCAAAAACCGGAATGTCACAGCCACAGTGATGTCACCTTCTGGTTTTGAACTCAGCACTTTGAAATATCAGTGTTAGCTTTGTGGCTCTGCTCTGGCTGGAGTGTTAATTTATGAGCTAACACTTGAGAACATGCTTAGCAAGCTGGATACATAATGCATGTGTACATACATGCAACGCACAAGTATATGCCAATTAGCGTTAAGTGGCATAGTGATAAATTAATCAAATTTCACTCACCAAATCTGAAGCACAAACTTCCTGGATGTTAGTTAGCGCCAACAGTACAATCACTGAAGAGATTAAGTTCAGAGCCTCGAATGGATCTGTATGGAAGTTCATTTGTGCCATGGAAAAATGTAAAGAAAGAAAAAGTTATAAAAAAAAAAGAGTTTCTCTGAAGTAAGTTGCAATTTTGAGCTACGTAACGTGTTTGGATATGAAATGCTTGGATAATAACTTTTTCAACTTAACTCTATTTAGTGGTTTTTTTCCCCCAGTGGTTGAAACTAGTACTGTGCAATACTGCAAGTTTTAGTATCCCATACCAAGCAAATAGAAGGCCAGCGTTGCAGGTAACAATACCAAGGCTTTTAACTCATTAAGGCAAGCTTATGTAGGGGAGAGCATTGTGCGTGATCTTTTATGAGCTGAACACATTTTAATGACCACTAAATCGCTGTGATTTTTACTTTCCACAATAATTACAACAAAGCACACCTTTCAGGTTTTCTTGTATTTTGAAACTTGGTTTTCTGGGGACGTGTAATGTAAATGTGCCTTCCTCTAAAGTTCTTTAGATCAGCTTCTGTTGTTTAAATGCGCTATTCGGTCTTTAAGTCTGAGGTCATTAACCGTTTCAGGGTCCAAACTAAGCTTCAGGTCCTAAAGTCAAACAAACACTCCGGCATCACTCAGAGTTAAAAGCTGTCTAAATTCTTTCATCTTTAATAAAATTATCAGTGTTGCTGCTTTACCAGGTGTAACAATTAATTTTAACATCCAGGCATCCATGAAAACAGAATTTATATTTGATGGAGTTAGATGTTAGCAGGAAGTTAGCTCACTAGTTTCCACCTAAACATAATATACCATGTTCTAACTGAGGGATTTCTGAAAGAATGTAAATGTAGATGTACAGCTCTGCTAAAATTTAAACATACGGCTCTGCTATCACTTCCGACATAAATGAAGACAGGAAACTAAGTTGGTATAGAAGGATGTGCTACGTGGTGGCTAGCTACGCAGCTATGGTTAGCACAGTGAAGCTGGAGGATGAACGCTAACGTTTTTCCACTCGATAAAAGTTAACACAAGAGTTCCCAATGGTTAAGGAAAATGGAATCACATGGCAGGATCCAGTTTGGACCTGGAAGCACGCGACGGTCAGCACAAAAAGGTTCAGACAACTTTCATAGCGCATGTGTGAGTTATATTGTTTCATTTCCAAAAGCACAATCCAGTGGGCTGAACTTAGAGGATAGAAGATAGACTGAAAATATCAATATTATAGTGCTAGTATCGACCCAATACCAATACCAGTACTATCAATATTTGGATCAATCCACCTACCCCCAGTGGTCACAAAATTTCATAGATGTTGAATCTAATATACAGCAAGTCTGTGTCAGCATTTCTTTCAGGAAGTCCAACTTGCAGTATCTACATGGATGAGTTATTAAATTACAACACAATAATTGATCTCTTTGTATAGTGTCCCACTGAAAAGGAAGACACAAAAAGAGTTTAAAACTGCTTTTGCACCAGGCTAAAAACATTTTTTCAATATTGTAAAGGTGGGAATTTTAACATCAAGTGGACATTACAGAACTGGTGGAGAGTCCTAGGTAATAAAACCTTAGTAGGTGTTTTTCCCCTTTGGAAATGATACACTAATAAGCATGTGAGTCATCAAATGAGCCAGGCTGTGAAAAAGGTGTGGGCATTACCATCTCTGGTGTGGGCATTACCACCTCTGGGAGGAGCTGGCTCACCCCACCATCACATGACATGTTGAGATCCCCTGAAGCAAGGTGTGAATGGGGGTTAAAATGCCTGGAAGGGATCTCAGTACTACATTGTAGATGGCTGATAGCCGGTGTCGTAAACCACCACTTCTGTTCAACGATCGTCATTCTCAGCAAAGAAATGACCTCCTTTACTCATCTCTCAAACCATTTGTCTTCTTGGTTCAAAATTTAAACACTTTGGCATTCTCAAAAGGGTATCCTTTCTCCCAGGGATACAGCTGAGTCTTGTCCTGTTGAGGTGGGCAAATTCCAAGTTACAAAAATGCTCCCCCATGTGTTGCGGTTGTTTGAAGCCTCTTGGCTGAGTGGAAAAATCGCTTCTCAAACCTTGAGAAGTCAAGTGCCTTCTTTTCAAGCTCTCAAGACTACAGTTTTACCTGCTTTATTTCAAGTTCAAGTTCAGGAAAGTCTCTGGAAAAGTTCTTGCCACTTCTGATTTATATACAGCACCACCTGCATTAATAAAAACAGAAAAATCCCCATCAAAGCTCCTTACTGTCAATCTTGCCCCCCCCCCCCGTCATTGTCATCAGGATGAAGGGTAGAAAATCTCAGAAAGTTTGATGTGTTTTCACTCTAGATGAAGCCAAACTACCGTCTGGGATATGAAGGACAAGAAATTCCCAGTGCCTAAGCAAAGGCAAATGTTAATTAGCTAGCCCTTCAGCTATGTATGTGACAGCCTTTAGTTTCAGGGTGACGGTGGTCAGCTTTCTGGGGCCATGACAACCTTGGAAGATAGAGAAACTGCTCCAATTAGGACTCTGTGCTAAGGTTGAAGGTGTTTATATGTGATGCCATAATCTGTTTAGCTAGCAGCGAACAGAGTGTGAATAGAGTGGCTAGTCACGAGTGCATTCAAATTAAATGGCATCAAAAGTGAGCCTTGATTTGCTTTGTAGGTGGGCATTCTGGATGGTAGATAGATAACTCGCATTGCATACACCAGACTTTCAGGTCTTGTAATCGTGTATTTTTTTTTCAGCTAAATAGTGTCATCACATGCAATAATACTTTACACAAAAGTTTAGTTATGTGAAAAGAGAAGAGCAGAGTGCTCAGAGGTCTGGGGAACAATCTAGTAGCAATTCTGAAAGCAAGGTGGATGTACATGAGAAAATGATCCTAGTGGGGAAAATTGCCCAAATTTCAATTTTAAAATTTGAAACCCATAAAGAAATAGACTAATCGATTGAATTTCCTAAATTGCATAATCTGCTTAGCAATGTGTATACACAAATCAGTCTCAGCAGCATGCATCCATGCTGATTAACTTTCAAGATCCATCAGCTGAGATAAGCCCCCTGAAACACACCTTTCCACCAGCCTGGTATCTGCTGCTCTTATCTTTAAGGGGACAGGTGTTAAAAACCTGCCGTCTGCATTGCTGAGTACATTTATCACAGACGTCCACATACTCCAGAGTGTTTGTTCAGAGTTCCCCGCCTATGATAACATCATCACTCAGCAGCCACTGGAGACAAGATGTATGGATGACACCAACAAGGAGCAGTGCTTGAGATGTTGTAATTTTCATCTTTAGAGGACTCTCCCTGTTATAGGAAACTTTACTATGATGACAGATACAGATGACGGTTTTGTCCACAGGCCGTTTACAGCTATTTTCAGCGCTAATTCTAAATTTAAGGGGAAAGGTCAGTCTTATTAGGATTTAATAACAGTAAGGATGAGCACTTGCGGATGCAGACTTAATCAGTTTTGCACATTCTTTGTCAGCATTAGTTTTCTTCCTGTGACCTTCCATGGAAGACATGTGATGACAAAAAAAATACATCAGCTTTCATCATGACAATTTTCCACTCTGTGGTTTGTACTACCAAAAACAAAAGTAACACATTGTAAGGTTTCCTCCAGCTTGTCCGTATAATGTGTTTAATGTGACATTTTTCTTCTTCCTTCAGTTGAGCCTTGCCCCCATGCCCCTACCACCATCAGACAGTACAAAGAAGGTGAGGTGCCGAAGAAGTCCTGCTAAGTAAGGAACACGCTGTAAATAAAATGACCTTGCGAAGCATCTCATTTAAAAAGTTTTAATGAGTAATTGAGTGTAGAGGCAAAGAGGGAAGAAAATTGAGCTTCTTTCTTAGAGGAAAAATGAGCTTCGTGATTACAAAAATTACAAGTTACAAAAATGCTCACTCACTTTTTCGGAATTCAAAACTGCAAGTTACAAAAATGCTCCCTTAGTTTTTCGGAATTCCAAAACTGCAAGTTACAAAAATGCTCACTCACTATTTCGGAAGTCAAAAACTGCAAGTTACAAAAAATGCTCCCTCACTTTTTCGGAAGTCAAAAAGAATATGTTAGGTGTTTTAATAATGTGTTTTAGTATGTTTTAATAAAGGTGAAAAATTAAAGGATTTTGATTCTTTAAGTCAGGACTTAAAACTTGTGTTACTTGCTCCACAGATTGGACTTTGAAACAAAACTGGTGCTCTTCTAAAAAGTGCTTCTGACAGTTATTGATCATAAGTGGATGGAATTTTGATTTTGAAATCAGGAAGGTCATTAGTATCCAAGAAAGTCATGTGGTAGTCATAGGCTTTCCGACTGTTACAACATCTCTCTGTGCATAATCCGTGAATCTCGGAGCCTCTGTACTGGCAGATCATTAAAACAGTGGGAAAAGCGAACTCGATCGCCTACACTCATGTGTTCAATCCAGCTACGGGGGCATGACACAACGCGCCAAGTTACAAAAATCCAGAAATGCACGAACGGCATAAACACCATTTTTGTCATATGTTGCCATTTGCCAGGTAGGCCACAGTGTGTATAAAGGGGCCCTTAAACCACATCTACTTACACCTCACCAGCCCTTTTATTAGGCACATTTTGCTAGTGTTTGCTAGTGCTAGTGCTAGTGTTGCATGGAATCCATTTTGCCTTCACAATTGCATTAATTCTCCTAATCCACCACATCCCAAAGGTGCTCTATTGGATTTAGATCTGGTGGCAATGGAGGCTATGTGAGCACAATGAACTTATTATAATTTTCAAGATGTTCGAGATGATTTGATGATTTCATTTGTGGTTCATTATCCTGCTGGAAGCAGCCGCTAGCAGATGGGGAACACTGTGGTCAAAGATGTGGACATGGTCAGCGACAATACTCAGGTAGGCTGCAGGGTTTAAATAATACTAATAATATTAAGGGACCCATAGTGTGGCAAAAAATATCCCCCACACAAGTATACCACCACTAGCCTGAACGGGCAGGACGGATCCGTACTTTCATGTTGTTTATGCCAGATTCAATCCGGATGTCGGAGTAGAAATTAAGAACCTGCCTCAAACTGGTTTGCCTTTGGCATAACGCCCACTCTGATATTGCGATAAAGTTTATCATCATTCCATGGTTCTTGTTCATCATGTGTGTTCACCTCCACAGGTCCCTTCTGTCGTGAAGTCCATACGCTCTTGCTGTTTTGCATCATGTTATTTCATAGATAGACACACATGCCCCAGTGTGTGTAATTAACAGATAGGCTGAAAAGTTGCTTTTTAATGCATGTTTCCTGTTAGTATTCCTATTGACTGTGTTATTAATCATTGCACTTACTCGCTGTCCTCTAAAACTGTGCGATGCATTCATCACCAGCTGTGCCGTTGTTTTTCTTTGTTTTGTTTCCCTCTTCGTGCATTTTTGGCCCATATGTCCTCTGCTCGTCTCTCTAACACACACACACACACATGCATACACGATTACAAAGCGAGGAAAAAAAGACCCTACTGTGTACAGCAGAGCATTTGCTTGCTTCAGCTGTCTAACTTTGAAGATGATGTCAGAATGTGACAGTCACCACTCTATCCACCAGCTTGTTTCATAACAGGTGTTATACATACAAAGAGAAAGTGTGTGTGTGCTTATCAGTGTGTGTGTGTGTGTGTGTGTGTGTGTGTGTGTGTGTGTGTGTGTGTGTGTGTGTGTGTGTGTGTGCATTTGCCTTTTCAGCCTGGCTGTGTTTTGGACTGCAGACCACAAACAACCCTGAGGTCTGAGGATTGTTATCTCATTGGTGCAATTATCACACTTGCAGGCAGATAGACACACAGAAACACACACGCGCACACCACTTTCACCCCATTACTTTGAACCACACCCACTGGACGGGTGTGTATCTGAAGGGGCTGTGTGAGTGTGTTTTGGAGGAATGGAGGGTGGATGTAGGGCAGATTGTACTGATGGTTGGGGCACCCCCGTGACAAGTGTCCTAAATCGGGGTAGTCAGGCATGATCGTGCCATTGTGAATCGACTTGTCAGGATCGCTTAGAGACAACAATGGAGCGGACAGACGACAGGCGAGTGTGTGTGTTTTATCGCATGTTGGATTAAGGATAAATTAAAATGTGCGTTCGTGGCCAGTTGCAGTGTTGGGAAGTGATGGCAGGAGGGGAGGGGCTGTAGCGAATGTAGCGGGTGTGCGCACGTGTGTTTGTGTGTGGGTCTGTGTGGTGGGCCCTATTGAAAGGTCCTTCCTTCTGCTCTATTTACCCAGGTGAATGGGGAAGCTGGACCAAGGCTGGGCGGGAAAACATGTCATTTTGTGCCAAGCAAATTTGTGTGTGCGCCTGTGTGTGTGAGGAAGCAGGTGGGGTGGGGATACTGTAGTTAAGTAGAAGTTGTCAAGACAAAAAGTTAGCCGCACCATGACCCTACACTCTCAATCCCTAACCCAAACAGACCACTCCAAGCACACGCGCGCACACACGCACGGGGACGCACACAAACCATTGTAAACATAGCAGTTTCTACATATTCTTGGATTCATAGAGTCAAAAAATTGCTTTCAAGTTTCTAAAGCGTATCATTTTTTTTCAGTCACGCCTTACTTTGTGTGTGTTCACATGTGTCTGTGTGTGTAATGAAAAAAAAAACCTAGACAGAGCCAGTGTGAAAGCAGACAAAATGGGCTCTAAGAGGAAGTGTCTGTCGTGTGTGCGAGTATGGCATGTTTTTTTTTTTGTGTTTTTTTTGGTGGAGGGGGGGGTGTTGCTGGGAAGTCGGTAACCTGCTGTCAGGCTGAGAAATTTGACCACACTCCAGCACCAGAAGCCTGCGAGGATGTCAGCGTTTGTGCGTCTGCGTGTGTATGTGTGTGTGGTTACCTATAAAGGCCCTGTTTGATTCAAAGATTCGGATCACGCTTGTCTCCAGTGTGACGGATTGTTATGAAATTACAAAGAGAGACAGGCGCGTGGCACAGACCTGAGCGCAGAGTATAAACGGTAGCTGTGCGTGACTCCCTGATATGAATGATTGGAAAATAACACCAATTACAGTTTGCAGCTTGCAAATGTGACACTGCTGTACTGTAGTGTTATTTATTGTTTACGAGGCATTCTTTCTCTCATGTTTATTCGGAATTTCATATTTGTTCATAGCAAAATTACACTTACATCCCTACATATTATTAAATATAGCTTTGTTTGATAAATATATCAAACAAATTAAGCTCATTAGCTTATAGTGCAGTGAATCCTTAAGTGAAGTAATATTTCGAATTTAAACTTTATGAGGCTACAGTTTCATCATTTCCGTAAATGAACAGCCCACCTCTCTGTTGCCCTCTATTTATTTATTTACTCGGCTCTTTCAGTCTTTTATCTAATGGCCTAACGTCTGTTTTTTGCTCTTTGACCTCGTTGGCACTGCTTTAGCAGTACTGACCCACTTTTTCAAATGTTTACAGTTATTGTTTTTGGCTATCTGCAGCAGGCACATTGGTCTATACATTTTTTTGCTCCTGAAAAAAACAACAACAAACAAACAAACGGCCTAACGAATGGCAGCCAAATCTGGGAAGACAGCGACTTGCAGATGAGTGTAATCACCTCAGCAGCACTCCCCATCTCTCTCTCTCTGTGCCTCGCTCACTCTCGTACCCGACTATCTCTTCACCCTCAGTCTCTCTTTCCACGTGGCAGCGACTATCTGCTCAATCTGTGTGTTCTGGTTGCGTCTAAACATATGCATGTATGTGCGTTTCGTGATTGTGAGCGCGCTCATATCATAGAGCATCCATCCCCGTGTGTTATGGTCCTCACATGGCAGCCAAATGCGGTTGTTTTGGGCAGGGGTCCTGCACCTTTACCTCTATCTGCAAACAGATAACTGAAAAGAACAACTATTCTCTATGGAATACAGGAAAAAAATCAGCACGCATGCTTTCGTAGTCATATAGCAGCACCAAATTTCTTTTTGAAAAAGGGATGTTCAGCTGTTTAACTGACTTGGTGATTCTAACATTAAATGTGTCACCAGCAACAATGAGCCTGTGGTTTCAGGTCACACAGGGGGTTGAACAAGCCTATCTGTGTGTCCAAGAATTCACTGTCACCCAATATTTTCTCAGAAAAAACTGTTGTAAATAAACCAATCAGGATTTAACTCCTAGGTGCTACATGTTACATGTGAAAAGGGAGGTATTTTGAGGTATTCTCCTTAACCTTTGACCTAGCTAATCCAGGCGGTACTCCTTGGTGACCGATTAAAGTTGCACGAGTCCAGTTTCCTTTTTGAAAATGTAACATATCATTTTCAAATTAAATTTCATTGTAAATGAAATGAATAAACACCAGGGGGATTGTGAAAGTAAGACACAAAATTCCAAATTTTTGGATGAGAAATTTTATAATAACATAAGTACACAAAGAAAGTGTTTGATTTTTTTGTGAAAAATAAAAATATCAAATTTCATGGTTTGACCCCGGAGTTGAAGCTGTGTTAAGGCCACTTTCGTACATGCCAGTGGGGCACATGCATGCCTTTTCACTACCGGTGCTCTATTTGAACAACGAGCGCACTTGTTGCCAAATGCAGTGATCTGATTGGTCAGATCAGTTTATTCGCAGGCGAAAAATAATGGAAAAAGAATGCCGTAAATTTGTTTTGTGAAATGACTTGGCCAGTGTGAACTGTTTCATTTAGAATGGGTGTGTCCATTGTTGTTTAGGTTGTCACAAATGGAACAGTAATTTCCAAATTGAACGTCATGTTGTATCAAACAGAATATGAAACTATCAACTGAGACTGCACACTCATTAAGAAAGTGTTTGCTGAGGTCATAAATCAAGTTAGAAGTCGGGTCATTTTCCCGTCAGACTTTTTTAGCAACCTGAAAAGTCGCCCACCTTTGACCTGTGGTAGGAACGAGGGTTTTAGGCACGCTAGCTTTTTTTCAGACACAGAGACTGCATCTACATTTTATATAGATTCTGTGCATATTTGGGACAAAATTGTCCCATTAAAATGATGTTATTAATTCATTTATGTGTCTACACATGGATTGTTTTAATATTTTTTATGCCTTATGCATGCTAGTAAATTGTCGGATCTCTGCTGACCTCCTCCACACAAATAACCACCTGCTTTAAAGGCCTTTTTCACAAACTACATTTTGACATTTTACATACAGGTTTCTGTAATTGTAGGAACTCCAATTTCAACTTCATGGAGCTCTGTTGTTTTTTGCTTTCCCCCCCTCCCATTTTTCTCCTCTTCTCTGTACCATGGATGGGGACGGTAGTTATCAGGCCCAGCCAGCACAGCCCTGCCCTTCTACCTGACCACTGCCAGCAGGGAGCGGCTGCTCTTGCCTGAATATCTCCGACCACAACAGCAACAAGAGAATAAGGAAATCAGGCTAGAGTAATCTATGCAGACCCAGAGCACGCTGGCCAGCATGTGAACTAGTGGCATGTGTGTGTTTTTGTGCATATGCACGCGCACGTTCAGGAGCCCGCCATTTCTGCAACATCCTGCTATAAATCTATTGTGACACACAAACCGAATTTATGAGCCAATCTGCTTGCGACAGACATGTTTGATTTGAAAAGGGAAAGGAGGATGGAATTAAAAAAAACAACACTAGCAGTGTAAGTAAACTTCTGCTTTGACTTTTAGAGCTAAATACCTTATAAAAATGTAACAGTGTGACTCAGTGGCAGGTGAAAATCTTAAAAGTGCAGTTATAATTCTAAAATATGACTTTATAATTACCCAATAAAAACAGACCATGGAAACTTGACCTAAACAGAACCAGGCAGAAACAAGAGCAACATTATGACAGCAGCTTTTGCCCCTGTGACCCACATAAACAGCCAATAAGAGCCTCTTTGAGCTTAAATGAATGTAGGTGGACATGCAATGATTTACAAGCCACTTTTGCATTTTTTACAATTGAAGCTCCTCTTCTGTTTTACATGATTTAAACTACATAAAACTCTGTTTGATCTGTGTGAGGGGACAGCAACCCTGACGTGAACTGAAATGAACTTGGAAAAAAATAAAATAAATAATTATTCACTATCAACAAAAGCGCACTGCAGTCCAGTATTTTGATGACTTACCACAACCTCTTCTGATAGACAGCGCTGCTCTGATAACAGTCACAAGTGGACACTCAGTTTTCCATTTATTGAAATAAGCAGACGCACGAAAAAGCCTGGTTTGTTTGTTTTATTAGTTTAGTCAGTGAGGTCTGTTGAATGGTGAAGCGGGGACTGCAAAAGAGTAAAGATACGTTGTGTCTTGCATCTCTCATCCCAGTATATATTGGGGTTTTTTTTTTTTATTATCAGTAAACCACTACCATTCAGTATACACACAAGCAGCTGCCTTCTCACTCAGTGGAAGCAGGTGTCTGTGAATCCTGTGGGGTTTGGGGTTTGGGCTTTTTTCTGGCAGGGGGGTCTAGTAGAAGATGGTGAAATTCCCAGGGTGAAAGTCTGCTTCGTGCTATAGCCTCTTTCCACAAGACACCCCCACCCACACACACACACACACACACACACACAAAACCACACACTCTACATTTGCTGACAGGGATTGTCAAACCCGTCGTTCAAATTCAAGCAGCCTTCATCAGGCCTTTGCTGTCATTTCTGGGGGTTTTTTCAACCATTGTTGTTACAATAGCTAAAAACCACAACATTGTGAACATGTGGATGGACTAAGCATGCTTACACCCACAAAGAAACTATTTCTGTTTGCCCCGGTCTTAAATATCACAGTTCCTGTTAGATATGTCCGTCTTGATGACTGCCATTTCTGTTTATGAATCCCTCTGAGACTACCACTTAAGAGATGGGAATCTATATTTAAGGGCAGTGTGGTGGATCAGGGCGAGGTTGGGAGGGGGGTGCAGGTGGCTGAAGGTGTTGTGGGGGATGTGAGAACGTGTGGATGGGGAGGGGGTGTAAATATAGCTCCTGGTCTGAGTCTGGGCCCCTTAGCTTGCTAAGGCCTCACAGGAAAGAAAGTCTCCTCAAGAGACTGAATGTGGAGCTCATACTTATGAGCGTTTTTTGGCGAGCAGCGACGAGTAATATAACAATTTTCACATTGCCCACAGTCATGTTAGTGCATATTTCTGTGTTTAAAGGAGTTGATAGCATGTTTATGCAAAGCAAAAAAAAAGAAAAAAGTGAAAGCAGTCCAGGACAAAATGTTTCTTTGTATTTCTGGGACATGCACCTGAGTGGTCCCTGCTTATCCATGGAAAAAGAGGGAACGGTTGGAAACATTTGCTTATTTTCTTTGCTTGCTGATAAACTCTATACTCACTTGGTGAGCGGCAGATGGGAGAGAAGGTTTTATGATATGATATGGTCCACACAATTTTATGACAACAAACCTTTGTATCAGTTTATGTGTGCGCAAAAGCGAGGGCTATTTGAATACTATAATCCGTAGAGGAATTTGAATACTAGAGATAGATTACACTTTGGAGAGGGTAAATAGTTCATTCAGTTTAAAAGGCAATAATTACTCTACATAATGGTGCGGCTATTTGGAGTGCTATTTACACTGAGAACGTAGGCTTCTTGGGCTGAACTTCGCACTTTACAGCTTAAATATATGAAAATGTTATTTCCATATATTATTGTCCACGAGTAGCTGCGTTTGAACTGCTATCAACTTTAGTACGCTGAATGTCAGAGATTAAACACTGAACACAAGGTTGTTATAAAAACAGCACACTTTATTGAGTAGGCAGTCAAAAGTAGAAGTATAAAAACTTGGCATGTGTAAATGCTTTTACAAAAAGTGTGCTAAGTGTTTGACACATGTTACTGCAGTTTCGTTAAAGGACACAAAATGCTTGTTGAGTGTACTTTTACAACAGTGTAAATCCACCAGAAGAAATGTTTATTTCTTTCTCTTTTTAAAAAAAATGGGATTTTGGCTGTAGCATTAATATCAGTGTTTGCTACTCTCACAGTTTTAAGGAGAATATAAAATTCAAGTGCAGCTTGGTCTTACTCTTACTGGGTGAAGCTCAGGTTTCAAATATAAATGCATTTCGGATTTTCAAATGTATAAATAAATTCTCTGTCTTTCTGTAGATATATATATATATATGTATCTAAATTCTAAGAATTGCTTGTTCATTGAATATTTTCCCGGTTGGGGGGGATACTGTGAAGGCCAGAAATAAATCAAAAAAACTTGAAATGAAAACTCAATTCCTATGAAATAAAGGCGCCGATGTGGTTGTCAGGTAATACTAAAAAGGCTGGCCCCTTTCTGTTGTATAAAAAAAGTATAAAAATTGTAGTTGCATAGTGGTGCGAGAACAGACCGAGCAGTCCTTGTTCAGCAGTGGAGTGTTTACATGAGGTGGCAAAGACCAAACACTTGAAATTCTCAGTAGACCCATTAAAAACCCCTTAATAATTAAAAAAAAGGACAAAAAAAGGTAAAAAAAACCAAAAAAACAAAAACAAAAAAAACCCAAAATAAAAACAGAGGTCAGTTAGAAAATAATCATTATGACTTTGGATGTACGATAATGCTAAAAGGGCTTAAATACTCTGAAATACAACACTGCTCCATTGGCCAATTGTAAAACAACAGCAACAAAGTCATAATGTAAAAAAAAAAAATCAATAAATTAATGAGCTTGTTCTTTATATTACTATCAACATGTGTAATTAATAATACAGCCCAAGGCATACATGGTCACCATTTCCCCGTTTGTAATACAATAAAACCAAAGAAAATTTTAAAAATTTAAAAACTTTAAAAAAGTCACCCCCCCCTCCCCCCTTAAAAAAAGTCTTTGGTTGGTACAAATCCAACAAATGTAAGTGTGAAAAAATCAGTGGCATATAGCCTCTCCCAATGACTGTACCACCGCAAATATGTATCCGCCCGTCTGTTCCACAAGTGTAGGTGAAAGCGAAAACTCTTTGAGTTTTGAACCCAGTGATGCCGTAAACGCCTGTGTTCCAGAAGTAAACAAGTAAACATCTGCTTGATCCATCCATTGCTCCAACCATTTTCTACTGCTTCAGCTGGGGGGGCTAAACACCTTAGCCTGGTTGAGCTAAGGGCTTTTTTTCTCTTTCTTTTTTTAAACTCCAGTGCAGGAAAAGTTGATGTGTTTGGATCAGCATTTATCTCAGTCTATATCATCAGTGTCCTTGAAGGGAAAGCACTCAAGAACTTGTGTTCCGAGGCCAGTATGTGCTCCTCTGTTTTCCCGGAGGCCAACAGATCCCAGGAACCCAGCTGTTGCTGCTGTAAGAAAAAAAGAAGATGATGAGTTTTTATGTTAACATGCAAAGCTATTTTATAAATTTATGATTTAATTACACACACACCTGTAGTGGGTTATTCAGGCTTCTGTGAGGGAGCTGGTAGATTTTGTGTCCGTCTTCGTTCAAGAGTGAGCTTGTAAGTAGGTCCTGAAAGAAAAATGCAACAACACTTGTTAACAACACAATAATTACAGTACAATGACTGAAAAGGGGTGCATAGTAAAGGATCTTAGGGTTGATCCTGTGCGTACTCATTGATGGACTCACATAAACAAAACAAAAACACATAAGGAGGTCTGACTTAAGGTCAAACGTCAACTTACCGATACTTCCTGAGCTGGGCGACTGGGGGAGAAGAGCTGCCTGTTAAGTTCTTGCCCTGCCCACTGCATGCAGTGGCCCCTCTTGCATGGGAGCTCGACCTAGGACCCCCGGAAAAAAACACAACACGGTCATTTAAAACCCCACATTTTCCTCTTTTTGTAACCAAGTCACACAAGCTCGCTTACAAAAATTAACCTCAAGCTATTCTTTAAGCTGATGTCAAACGTGTTGCAAAATGTAACTAAAAAACAAAAACAAAACACAACACGTTTGTCACCGCAACATGCAAATGGTTGAGTTTGATATTTCACCCCTGTCCGCTATTTTCTTAAGATACAAAATAACACTTCTTATGTCAGTCTCACATCATATGCGCATGCTTTTTTTTTTGCATATCTGTACATGCATATGTAGGGTGGAAAGTACCTCTTGCTTTATCTTCTTAAATGGAGGATGCTTAATGGCATCTTCCACTGGCTCCTGCTTGATGGACCCAACCATCTGCTGCCCCAAAGTGGTGTTCTGGAAACAACACAAACCTCCGAGTGAGTCCCGAGGACAATGCAGTGTGCAAAGCAGCAGTTTGCATGTCAAATTAAGCACCGAGGGATATATACACACATTAAAGTCTCTCACCATTAGTTTAACGGGGCCATATTTGATCTCCTGATGGGTCGAGGCTGATCTCAAAGGCGTGGGTGTACGTGGGGTTGACTCCAGAATTGACTCACACATATTGGGCGTCATGAGCCTGAGGAGAGAGGAAAGAAAAAGCGCAAAAAAACAGCTGTTAAAAAAGGCTCATATAACAATAACAGGTTTGCATAATAAAAGTGATGAGAACAAAAGCTTCTTACAATTCATTATCATTTAGGAGGCTTGCAGGCACAGGCGAGTTAAAGGGTAGATTGTCTGAGTGTTCTGGGCTCACTGGCTGGTTGAGGAACTGTGAAATAAAAAGGAAGAAAACATTAAATTAAAGACCCCTGACAAGGCTTTGACAACCAGGCAGCTCGTGTAGCACGCTAAGCTAAGCTAAGCTAAACAATGGGACAAACACTAGTTTTGTGTGGTGACTGTGTAAGCACGGGTCATGTGACCTGTGAGGGTGAACAGAGTAGATTTGTGACTTCACATGGGTTGGCATTCGACATGAAACCAGTCAATGATTCTTTAGCAGTTGTTGAGCACCGATTGGGCAAGACCCTGTCTGCTTTAAGAGCGCTCCTTTCCAAGAACCCACTGCTAACAGGCTCTGGGAAAAGGGTGGGGAATTCTGGGTCAAGGCCCGCTATTATATCTGTGTTTCTAATTTATAGGGCATCTTCTTCAACTGGTTCCAGTTGATCACGACAGACAAAAATAAAAACATAACATAGCACGACACAGTGTAAGGAAGATACTTACTGAGTCAATCATGGATTCCATAAGCCCCGGCATTGGATTTGAGAACGCAGGACTGTTGTGGGGACTGTTGTTGTTGCTGTTGTTGCCGTTAATGCCTTCGACGGGTGTTGTGGGGGCGCTGTCCTCAGCTGAGCTGCTCTGGTCAAGAGACAGTTCCTGGCTGGCTGCCTGGTGATGAGGTAAAGGCAGAGCAGCACCTTCTGAGCTGTTGGACATGGAGCTCTGGTTGGTCCAGTTTTGATAGAACGAACAAATCTGGAGAGAGGAAAAAAATGTTACAGACTGGAAAAGAATAATCACCTGAAAACACAAAAGCACAGAGGAGCGAGTGCAAAGGAAGCACAGATATAAGAAGCGCAGGGAACGCTCAACCGTGATCAAATGAGAAGGGGAACTTTAATGTAAAGGCCGACAGAAGAAGTGTTGAGTAGAGAATTGCACAAGGGGTCATGCAAACCCAAAAGAAATGGTGATAAGATCCTATTGCATCACTTTTTGCAGAAACAGACCACCCAGATGTTTCCTCCTCCTCATGCACACACAAAAAACACAAGTCCAACCACTGTCCTTAAAGCCAGGGTCAAAAAAACCAAAAAACACATAAATTGTGCTGTCACATGTTTCACCCTCCTGAATCCAGACACAGATCCGAGTGTGACTCACCGGTAGTGACGGCTGGCCCCTCAGTTCATTTTCTGTTGACATGAGCAGCATTTCGATCTCTTTCACCCTCTTCTCCTTCTCAGGGTCCTCCTCGTTATAGTGTCTCTGAAAGAGCAGAAGAAATGCGTGAGCACCAATTCAATCCAAACAACTCATCTTCCCCATCTTTCGATCGCCGCTCAGGTTTGCGATTCTTACCTGGACTTGGGGAATGTTGAGTATGTTCATATTGAATGAGAGGGTGGAGTGCACCTGTTACAGAGAAAGAAGCAGACGTTAATAAATGCAAGGTCTTGTGGGCGGAGATCTGCCTAAATTCTGGTTTAAAGCCCACTTACTCTACGTGCGTCAGACAGGTAGGTGGCGTAGCTGAGCGGCAAATTGGAAGTCAGCTGCGTGTGACCGGGCTGTTGGGGAAAGCACATGATCTGATTATTGGTCTTCACGTAAGTGCGGCTGGCGGGGAGCGAGGGGCTGCTGTTCTTGGCTGTGTTCTGGAGGTAGCCCTCCTGTTCCACCTTTCTCCTCATGGTGGAGTTCCAGTGGTTCTTTATAGCGTTGTCGGTCCTGCGGGTCATAAGGGACATGTGTTAACTTAAAGGTGATGTGACATCCTCTAGCTGCACACAGCAGCTTTATCAATGCAGGCGCACGCACACGCTGAGGGAGATAGGAAAAGTCTCAGTCACACACATACACGCATACTTAAAAATGTGCGCAACTGATAAGGTTATCAGTGCAAAGCAATTACAATAACCACATATTTATCTGTGTTTTCTCTTCTGTCATTCTACACCTTCCCCCCACGTCCTAACTTAGCCTTTTAACCTTTCTTTCCCAGCTTGCGTTCTATGTCCACAACTCCATTTTCTCTCATGCTCACTTTTATTGGCGTGCCCTCCCCTCCATTTCAGCCTCTTAACCGCAACATTGCGCAGCTAACCAACAAGGTTTCAGTGATTCATCTAGCTTCTCCTTTTCTGCCTCTTCTTCCCTCTCTCCACCTCACCTGCCAGGGAGCAGCTTAGCGATTTCTGCCCAGCGATTGCCCAGCTTCTCATGCGCCTGGTAGATTATTCTGTCTTCCTCCTCCGTCCAGGAAGTCTTCTTAACCTCTGGGTTCAGGTGGTTGTGCCAGCGCTCGCGGCACTGCTTGCCAATTCGCCCCTTCAGGTGCTTGGCGATCACTGACCAGCGTTTGGCGCCGTATTTCTGGACCAGCTCGATCACCTGGGGATTTTTAGGGTTGTGAGGGGTGAGAGAAAGAGGAAAGGCAAGAGAGGAGGAGGAGGAGGAGGGAGAGTGTTGAAAAGGAAGAAGTGAATGGTAGTAGAGGAGCATGGGGAAAGAGGAAGGAAGGAGTAATAACAGGGAGGGGAGGGAGAAGTAGAGTGGTACAGAGATATGAAAACAGGAGGGAGAGAAGAAATAAAAAAAATGATTATCCATAAAAATCTCAGAAGTTTTACTAAATGCACTGCTTTTCCTTCCTCCTTCTCTCTCTTTCTTGATCTTTCGCTAGTGTAGCTGATTGAGAACACCTGCTGGTGAGCAGTGAGGGAGTTTCCATTGGAACATTAGCCACTCTGCTAATCATTACAGTGGCATCTGGGTGGAAATATAACTCCTAAACGTGTTATATGTTGTGTAAGGGTGAGTAAAAGTGTGCAACCACAGTTCAGGAGTTGCTACAGAGAAGTTGCTTTAAACACAGGAACACAAAGTAATTGTTGATCTCAGTGGTATCCAGTTAGTATAAAGCCCACTCTAACAATTACACTGTAAGGTCACCACTAATGGCTGTTATAACATAACACACGGCTAAAGCACACTACAAACTCTACATGCAAGTTAATCTTGCATTTATATTTACAGTTTTCCATGCCACCCTCCCCCCCAAAACCCCACAAAAATACAGTGTGCTCTTACCCTCTGGTCCTCCTCTTTGGTCCACGGTCCTTTAATGAGTTCTGGGTTGAGAACCTTCTGCCACCTGTGTTGGCACTGCACATCTGTACGGTTCTGTGTAGAGAGAGAAAAACAAAATACAGTTTGTTATCATCTCCACACAATGGGAAGTTGCACGCAGACAAATCAGGGCCTCATGCCTGCTACTTACAGTTAATAGGCTTGCAATTACTTTCCAGTCTTCTGCTCCATGATTTTCAACAAGTTTCTTCAACTTCTCATCCTGAAAAAAGAGAGTACATTTTTTAAAAATATGTCACTAATATTTAGTATTGAACAGCAGAATTTGAACTGTATTGACGTATGTGTGTGTGTGTGTGTGTATACCTCTTCTCGTGTCCAGCGTGTCTTGCCGAGCTGGCGTTTCCCAGGCTTGGGCAATGATCCATCATAATCATGTTCATACATCTCAGTCTCCTCCTCGTCATCCTCACTGCTGTACAGACTGCAGACACACACACACACACAGAGGGCAACATTTTAAAAAGAGGTGGAGTCTGCGTGGAAAAAGAAGAGTGTAGGATAATAGACAGAAGAATAATAGGACAATAAGTACTTTACTTGTTCTAAACTACTCCCTATTAATCTCTTTATGAGGTGCATTAAAAAAAACTCAGCCCTCTCTTTTAGTCACTCGCTTAACTCCAACACAGAGAGAAAACCAGTCATTCTTGAAGGTTTGGCTGCAGGCTTTTAGCCAAGACACCCACAGGGGGTGTGCATGTATGAGTGTGTGTGTGTGTGTGTGTAAGAGAGAGAGAGGGGGGGGGGAGGACGAACAGGTTCCAGTGTTTTTAGTTTCCACAGATACCTGGATTGGCACATGCGATCATAATTTTGTGACCCTGGCGTGTTCAAACTTGCACAGGGCATTGTACAGCACAGCCATGCACACAGGGAAACACACGCACACGTGCACACAGAGTTCACGTTCGCGCGCACACACACACACACACACCATGTGGTCAACTAGGTAGATAGTTGTGCTGTCATACAGTACAACAGGTGAAGAGGAACCCCACTATGTGTGTACGTGCGTGTGTGTGTTTGTGTGTGTGCATGCGTACAGAAGGATATTTACACGCCATAATCTTCCTTATTTTCCTTTTGCCCAAATGCGTGACTACTACTCGCAGAGGCGAGCAAATAAACAACTTCTCTCAAATTTATCCAACAACCTCTGCGTTTCAGCGCAAGTGAGATAATTAGCGTGAAACAAACAAAAAAGCAAGCAAACAATAGAAGATGATTACAGCGCTCTCAAGAAGAACGATTAATCAGCTGGATCGGCTCTTCGTGAAAAGAAGTGATAATTACTTTTAAACCAATCAAATTAACTCCGGGTGCAGTTTCTTCTAATTACGATGAGGATAAAACGAGATAAAAACACGTCTGTAAACGGAGGTAAACGGTGGCTTTTTTGTGTGTATGTGCAAAGAAGCTCCTCAAAAAGGATCCCTGACATCTCAAACATGAGATTCGCGCACAAGACCTAATGTGTGTAATTTAAGGCAGAAAAATAGCATTGGGTCTCCGCGGAAGAAGTACGTGTGGAGTACAATGTTAGAGCGCAGGTTTCCAAAATAATATCCATCGCTCCTCGCGCTCGGTCGGAGATGCTGGAAAGCAGTCGTGTGTGTAGCGTGTGCAAGTTTTCATCGAAAAGAGCCGAAATCGGTGGCAGATGAACTGCTTTGCAGCCTGTTTTTACTATCCGCGAGTTAAGACAAGCCGAAGCGTGCACGGCACAGCACTGTCACAGCCGAGCGATGACCAGCCACCTGTCATTGGCGCGAGCGCTCCACAGCTCCAACTGGAGAAAAGTAAAGGGCTCGCGCATAGTACAGGCTGACCACACACACACACACACACACACATATATATATATATATATGATGTATATATGAAGTAAAACATATATCAATATATACATATATATATATATATATAAAAACACACGCGCGCGAGCTAGGGCAAGAGGATGCACTCTTCGCACTTACTTCACGCCGTATCCAAGTGAAATAATGCCTCACGAGAAAACTACAATAATAGCTGCGAGTCTTTGAGAGACAGAAATGAAAGCTTTAAAGCTGCCAAAGTCGTTGCTCGTGTTTCTCTTACCTGCTTCTGGACCGCCGAATCATGCTTAAAGTCTGCTGACGGTGTTTGGTGAACGCGGTAAGCACCTAGCCGACAGACAGCACTGACTTGCTCTCGCTCCTCACTTTCAGCTTCACTTTTAAAACGCGACCGCTGCTTCTACGGACCCGCCCCTTCCCGCCCCTTGTGCTCGCCCTTCACCAATACGCCGCGCCTCCAGTCTGTATTTGGCGCCTCTCGGTCGTGGCCTGAGGCTGTGGACCCCCAGACGTTTCTTCAAGACAATTTCTCTGTCTACAGTTTTTGGCAAGTCCGAGTTTTAATGGACAAGCAGATGTCGCCTATAAGAAAATGTGATGTTTCACGTAGATATATCCTGAAAGCATGTTGAGTTTTGCAGTGAGAGACCCCTTACTATCAAAACCACAACTGGCTTTAGTAGACACCATTAAAACATAAAATTAGATAAAATACATGCTAAGCTAACTGGTCACATTCACTCTATTCATTAGGACAAATTAAATACATTGGATTTAGGTCTGACCCTATTAATGGTGTATGTGACAGGTTTCCTTTCCTTTCAGGGGGATATGAAAGTCAGAATAAATTACAATACAGCCACAAGATAACGGCAAAAGATATCAGCTTCCCAGTGGAGAGAGTATAAAGTAAAATAATGAAAATATACAGGATTTGTATGACATATCGTTCTGCCAGAAGATGCCTATTTGAAATATGCTTCGAATAGGGTTAATAAGTGAATGCGATATGGGATCTACTTTGTATGATAAAAAAGTGATCTCTGACCTTATTTTTGTAAGCCTCTACACATGAAACCTGCCTAATGATGCAATATCTCAGGAGAGGAAGTTTAATAGCTCTTTTATTAATATAATTCTGAACAGGTCAGGGTACAATGCAGCAGCGAAGCCAAAAGGAAAAGTTGTCATGAACCTTAGTAGTTATTGATTTGATTGTTTCTTCTATAGAGATAGATCACACTGGGGAAGCAGCAGGACTCCTTAATAAGTGCCCAATATAGTGTGTGCATGTGAGAGAGTTGGTCCTGTCTTGTAATACAAGTTCCTGGTTGATTTTCTCAAACGTGTCCTTAAGCGCACCAGCCAGGTCACTCAAAAGGAGAAGGAAATGCATCTGTCTGAAGAAAACAATACAAATAGGTTTATGGCATGCAAGGAAAGTGAAGTTACAATGAGCCCAGTGGTGATTGCCTACCTGTTTGTAGGGTGCCTCTTGGTGCCACAGATGTTTCTTGGTGATAAAACATAGAACAGGCCTTGTGTTATTGTTTGCCCATAAAAAAGAAAAAAAGTTACAGAACTTGCAATTGCACTAAACTTTTTTTGTGGTACTTTATTTGCACTTATCTCACAGGATAGGCGCCTTTAAACCACACATGACTGCCTCTTTAGGTTGATTTCTTCTCTTTGAATTTTCTGAAAATAATCAATATTGAAACTACAGACTGGATGAGTTTGCGCTTATTAATGCACGTGGCTTGTACAATATCGCTTATTTCTTAGTAATACCGCAAAGCTTCGGAATTATTCTTCATTTAACCAACTCATTTGTCACATATTGTGTGTAGTTTGTTTTGGTGAAGCTCTGAATTGCTAGAGCTGTCTCTACTCAACCATTCATTTCATGGGGGGTGGGTGGGTTAATGCTTTATTGGTTTAAATGTGTCTTCTTATTGTTCCTACATACGCAGCCGTATTGTCCTAATCACTTGTGATTACCATCACCCGATACCAATCTATTGTTCCAGAGAAGTAATGATAATAACAGGCTGATGGAGGCTTATGCACAAACACATTACTGTAGACTAAAAACTCGCCACTTAATGCAGCCTCTAAAAGTGCTTATATGGCTCAGTGAAGTGAAGCAAGTACAATTTTTCCAGTTTATAGCTTTGGACATGAGTTAAATGAGGTAGACTACAACTTCAAAGTGTGCCCTACTAGATTGCTTAATCTATTTTTTTTTTCATCTTCATTTTGGTTGTCCTCATACGTCGCAGGCAACTCCCGAGTACACAAGTTACAGTCCTGCCAGTTTTGCCTCAAGTACCTGAACGACCCGCAGTGTTTACACAGCCAGTGATAAAACCTAAAGAATCCTTAAGCTCTCTAATGTCTGGGATTAGTTTGAAGCTGTGTTTGTTTGCATTCAGGCTGAAGAGGAACTGAAGGGTCTCTAATACCAACAAGGAGTGAGAAACAGACAGCTATGTGTGTTAAAACAACATATATATGAAAATATATGAACAGCACTGGTCTTAGATAATGTGCTGTTTTATTAGGCTTTATTGTCTCCCTCGGGTAAAACGGATCTTTGACAAATGAGGGAAAAGTAGCATATAAGACAAAACATGTACAATTTCACCTCTTACTATTTAGTAATTTTTAACTGATAATAGCACTAAAGAAAATTTGTACCTATTTAACTTACTTTCCTGAGGGGATCAACTCATATTGTTACCACGGGGTTACATGTCTTAATTGGGTGAACAATGAGCCCAGATAAACCATTTGGTCAGTAAAGAAACGGGGGGTGGGGGGGGGTTTATAATGCATTTTAAACTATTTACCTACTAAATGGTAGGACCTATTGTGCTTTGCTGATGGAGAGTCGTTTAATCACTTTGAGATGTAGATGCAGCCCCTTTGCTGTTGATCAAAAACTTAAAAGGACCCACTAATGACCCACTAATGACCTACCCCAGTGATATGTGTAGGTGTGCCTTGCAAATGCAGATTATTCAGGCTCATTCTTGCAAATATGGGTTTTTTTCTGAGCATGCATAAGAATGTGTGAGTTTGTGAACCTATGCTTGGTGTGGGTGTAGCCACCATTATTGTCATCTGAAACTGGCTGATTGGTGTATCAGTGCACAAAAAAAGAAAAAATGGTTTGGTTAGTGGCCCAAAGCATGCCACTAACATTGTTTTTCACAAATAAAGCTTTTACTGTAAATCAACTGTTTCCTGTCTTTAACATAATGCTTTACTGTACATTTAATAACAATCCCATCTATTGAGGATTATCTACATATAACCCTTTCTGGACGTAATCTTGCAAAGCTGCTGTGTTTCTTTGGAGAGCAGTTGCTTTCTGCTTTCATGCCTTGCTATACACACCATGCTGCCACAGTGTTTGTGACTCTCCTGATTGTGGGCCTGTGAATTTGAACATCATGCTGAAAGTGAAAGGGGCCTCAAGTTGCATAAACACAGCCCCTCTGGTCTTCTCTGATTTCAAATGTGTGTACCACAAAATGTGTTATGTATAAAATTCATATATTTGATGCATTGCATTGAAAGTCATGGATATTTAGAGGGACGTAGTCTTCTTAGCATGGGGCTACACATGTTGACTTGACGATCAAAATCTGATAAAGAATAAAATAATCACTTAAAACTATCTTTAAATTGCTCCCCAAATGAATTCTCAAAGGTTTTTTAACTAAAACACTAAAACACATTTTCTAGATCCAACTTTTGTTATTAACAAGCAAGGGCTCCCCATTAATTCCCATTTTTCATAGATCTTTTTGGAAAGGGTAAAATGAGGACTGCTTTAAATCAGCTGATTACATCAAGCTGAGGAGAGCAAAATGGTCATAATTACTGTGTTGTAGTATATTATTATTCCATTGTATAAAACACATTTTGCTGCTTGTCCTCTACCCGACCTAGCAAGCTCAGTGTCCACTCTGTATTATTTCTTAGCACTGTGTACAGCCATGACTTTTTGATCTATTCAAATTCAACTTTAATTAAATAGCTGTTATCCTGTAAGACTGCAATCCAAGAGCCCCCCGCAAAAATATAAGTGTAGTTGACCTTTAACTTTTTACATTTAACCATTCTTTGCTGGGACAAACTGTGTGCAGAGGGCTAATTTTATGCTACATGAGCCAGAATGGTGTCGTTCTAAATTCAGCTTTCCCTGACATTAAAAAGCACCATGTTTCACAGATGGAAGCAGCAGTGTCCTCTGTGCAAACACAACACTTCTCCGCTTTTTTTTTAAATAAACATTTTCCAGTGATCCCCTGGCTTGTCTTGCAACCTGCAGAAGCGGTGGCTGTCTCCTTGCTGTCTGTTGTTGTGCAGTGTTCTCCTGACGATCCATTAATAAGGATTAACATTAACTCATGCAAAACAGGTCTTCAGATCTTGTGACACACTTTGCTTGCGATGGGATCTTTTGTTTGTTGATCACTGCTGTTAAGGGTGATAATGGCCTGGCGTTTTTTATTTTTCTGTCTGCCTGACTTCCTCTTCTTTCTGCCTGACTGTGAAGTGAAGAAGTCTAAACTCCAGAGATGGTTGTGTAACCTTCTCTGAGCATCAACAGATCATTTTAAAGCGCAATGATGGTTTGAGGATATTTCTGCAGAAATAACATTCTGTAGGACACAGAAACATTCAAGTGCCACTCTAGGTGAGTAAAACAGGAACATCAGTAAACAAGCAGTCTTCATGTGAGTTTGGGATCACTTGGAAGAAAAGACGGAAATTAAAAGTGTGTGTGTGTGTGTGTGTTTTCTGCACAGGCCCCAGATGTATCTTTTTCTTTGAGGGTAATATGTAAAACTACCTTGAGTCATCTGAAACCAAACTGAAAGAAAGGAGCAGGGGTATATGAAAATTCCTTTGTAGAAGGCTGAGGAGGAAGCCCAAAGCCCATTGACTCTTTAGCTGGGGACATTTGCATGGGTGTTATTGGGCAGGTTAAGGAGAGGTATTGTGATAGCTACCCCCTTTGCAAAACAGTGTGTGCACAGGGTGGTTCATTTGAATGATTTTAATGATGGCTCATGGTCTCATCCTACAAGATTCTGTGCACAGTGTCGGGAAGGCCATATGTGCTTGCATTTAAGTGAGCACTGGAAACATCAGAAAGGTTAACGTGATTATGTGTGGGTATGTAGCTACATATTTACTAATTGTTAACTGAGAATAAATGTGTATTTTAAAAAATATATCACATGTCTAAAACCAGTGGGAATTTTTATATTTTTAATCGATTGTTAGATATTTCATATTTTAGCTACTGATACATGTTTAATGACTGTAGCGAGTACATGAAAATTAAACAAAACACATGTTTTTCGGTTGTTTTCTTAAAAAACAAAAAAAACAAAACCACTATTTCCATTCCTTCAGCATTTATGGATTTGAATGTGATTATCTTTTAATTTCTCAACCTGCTACTTTAAATACCTTTTATGTATCATCTGTGTGTACTTTAGTTGTTTGGACTACTTGCCCACCTGACTGCAAAGGGTGTATGTTTTGCATTTTCCCCGAGGGTGAGGGTGAGTTCCTGTGAAAATGCGCTCCCATCATGTCTGGGGCCCTTGGAAAATTATGTAAAGTGTTCCCCGGTACCTACTGCCAACCTTTAAAGGGACCTCACCCCCTCCCCACGCACATGCACAAAGGCTTTGTCTTCTACAATTACAGCAGACTAATCTGTTTGCAAATGTACATGTTGTTGTCACCAAAATTTGCAACCCTCTGCTTTCACTTGACTCCACAGACACCACCGTGTTCCATTTCTCGGGAGCTATCATGCAGATCCCGTGAAATGTTTGGTAATTCATTTCGAGGTGGTGTGACAAACGCAAACATCTTTATTTTAATTTGATGAAAAAAAATGATATAATTTACAGGTTTAAAAACAAACAAAGCAATTATCCTCTGATCCCATCATTCTTCCAGCAATCTGTCCATCCATCTGTTTAATCCTTTTAATCAGCGCAGAATCCATTCTCTCAGAAATCCCACTCATCTGCCACTGATTAATTGATCAGACTTTCTGTAAACTCTGCGGCAACAGAGATTTGTCCGGCGAGTGCTCAAAAGCCCTTGAAAGGAAACAAGTGTTCAGATCCTGTGTGAAGGTGTGAAATGATCACACCTCCTTGTTGCAACACGAACGCATGTTTGATTCATCTCTATATGTGATTGCATCAAGGTGGCAGGGAGCAAATAAAACACACACACACACACACACACAAACAACGTATTTGGCATAGCACTGTGTCAAAGACTGGTTGGTTGAAGTTGTGGCGTTTTTTTCTTTTTTTTAACAAGTCTCCGTTTTGTTTTGAATCTCAAAAGGTTATGTTGACCAAGGACAATGCAAGAGAAACGCTACAGAGACTGACTACTCTAGTTTCAATTGACTTCTTTTTCTTTTTTTGGCATACATGTCTTCTCCCTTATGCAATATGTTCCATTTCCATCTTGCATCAGGTGCTGTTTGAAGTGTTTAGTTTGTACAATGTCCTAGAAACATTTTGATGTAAAGGAAGAGTTCCCTCTGTCACCTGTGTGACCCTGTAAACTGTGCAATGAACAACAACTGCACATGTATGCATATGCAGTTGTTTATTTTGACATGTAGATGTGCAGCTAAAACTTCAAAACGCAGGAAGTGGAATTTTTTCTTTTTGTGAGGGGAAACCTCCACCCACTCAGGGTCACACATGCATGCGCAGGCAAAGGCACATACACACACACACACGCGGGCAAACTTTTACGTAAAACAAATGATCATCTTCTACACTGACGTCCCCCTCCCGATATGAGTGTGTGGCCCCCCCATTGTTCTTACCAACCTCTGTTAATCTGATCTTCGTCAAACTGCCATTTGCAATATGAGCCATCAATCGTGAAAAAGTCTTCACAATTACCTAAGCAGGAGCCGTTCTTTATTCTGTTCTATTTTTAGCAAGGGGGAGACACGCCAGACCTCATATTTCATTTCACCGTGCAGATGCATGCTGTAAACTTCACCTGCATCGCTGCTATCAGATTATTGTCTGACATTTTCATCATCCTCCCTTTCATTGAGGCAATAAGATGCATCAAAAAACCAAAACATGCATACATCTGCAAGCATATCTGACACCAAAAAAGGGGCATGTTGCAGACCAGTTCGCAGATAAACAAGCACATGAAATGTTACTAAAAAAAAAGGGCACACATATACACTTCTCGCTTCTCCCCCTTTGTGGTAGACAGGCTATAGATTTCTTGTGGTACAAAGATAGCAGGAAAATATGATGTCACTGAGTGTTTGTTTGAGGTGTAGTGTGGGCTCAGATGGGTTGGCCCCTAACCATAGGCGATAACCTTTGACAAAATAGTCATTCACACCCCAAAATCAAAGGTGGGATTCAAATTTGTATGCGCATAGTAGTTCAAGTGAGCAGGCTCGAGTTCTTTCAGTTCACTTGTTTTTTTTTCTTTTTTTTCTTGAGAGAGTGCATGGTGCATTATCCCTTTTACATTAAGTTTTGGTTTGTTTGTTTGTTTGCTTGAAACATTATGGTGTTTCCTTCGTATGACTTAAAACTAGAAAATCTGAACACCTGAGCTGGGTCAAAAAACCCTGTAAAAAAAGAACGGCATGACTTCATCGGTGCGGAGGAAGGCCAGATTCAGCTGTCAGCCACGCAGGCCTGCACGGGATTCGCTGAGAATTCTGACAAGTGGACTCAACGTGGTGTTTGGGAACACCATGGGGAACAAGAGGAAATCTCTGCAGTAAGTCATCGAAACTACAGAGACAGTCATCAGCCTTCTCCTCATGTATACACTGTAAACACGGGGGGAAAAGTCCCAGCACCATCGGGTGCACAACCTATTCGGGGGGAAGCTTTGAAAATATCGGCACTGAAGCCAATAAGATGGCAAAATTGTGGAATTAAATAAATCAAGGTTTGAGATTTTTATATATTGGCCTTTTAAGTGTTGCCTCAGAAATTGAAGATCAAATGATCGAACTCTTTCCTCTCATAAACGTAGCCCTAGTAAGCTGTAAAAGCAGAGATCACGTTCACTAGCTTGTGATGCACACCCAGGCATAATACTCTGAAAACAGGTTACAATTATGTTTAGAAAGAGAAAAAAGGGTTACCCCCTCGTAAACATCCAAGCAGGAAACAGTTAAAATGAAAAAGACTAAAAAACTGCAAATCAGAACATTATTTATCATTTTGTCAGGCCTTTTTCACAGTTAAAGGTCCACAGATCTTTAAGGCCGTGTAGAAAGAAAGAAAGTGTACTTTATTGATCCCCGTGGGGAAATTCCTCTCTGCATTTAACCCATTCACTCAGTGAAGTGGTGGGCAGCCATTGGGCGCCCGGGGAGCAGTGTGTAGGGATGGTACCTTGCTCAGGGGTACCTCAGGGTAGCTGTTCAGGGGAATCAAACCCCCGACCTTCCAATCATGGGGCCACCACTCTACCTACTGAGCTATCCCTTCGGGAAGGGATAGCTCAGTAGTGTAACTACAAATAAAAACATTTGCTTTTGCTGTTACAGGAAAACTTAGCCAGGTCAGTTATTACTGATATGAGTCACATAGATACTCCCCCACTTCTTTGTTTTGGTCTGATTTTCTTCACCTATTTGCTTCTATCTTTCTATGACAGTGTCCTACCAAAATGGAAAACTTCACTCTGCTTCAGTGCAGCAAATATTTACAAGTATTGTTCCTGTTAAACATAAAAAATATATAATTCAAGCACAGCCTGAGAAACCACAGGTCAGCGAGCATCACCACATGTGAGGCCCAGCTCTGCAAATTTTTTTTCTTCTTTCTTTTTTTCAGCCATTGCTATAGGTGCCTGATGCCTGGTGGCAAAAAGACTATAGGGCTTAAAGGAAATGCTGCATCCCCCACCCTCTTCACACCATGGACACTTAACACCTGAGAAAATCTAACACTTTACAGACTGTATTTCATACCACCTCACACCTCTCTTATTTTCCTGTGATACTCTTATCTCCGTCAGACAGAGTCCTCTCCCAGCCATTCACTTTGTTTTAAAGAGTAATTTTATTATAACTTTTCCATTTTATGGGTTGTTTTCTCTTTCTTTGCGACATAATTTATTTTCTTTCTCTGTTGTGGTTTGTGTTATTTCTTATTATTTACTGTTAAACTCGACGTGTAGTGCAATGTTTCTTTTTTTTTATATGGGGTGCAACTTATATTACTATTTTAGGCTTGCAGAACTTTACTCTGACGGATGCACAGAGTTGTAGCTGTAAATAAATCCAGTGCAATATAGGTCTGACAGCGTAAACGTTTTGAAACCCGTTGAGATCTTATGCCAACTACAAACGGAAGTTACGTCAGCGAAGAAAAAAACTTTTTATTATTATTATTTATTTTACTTTAATTATGCAGAAGCTCGGCGTCGATGAAATGACGTAATTACAACAAATACGTTTGTTTGTTTTTATTTTTTTGTGTGTTGTGGTTACATTTATGTATTTGCGTGACTGTCGAATCTATTGTGACCTGCCTGCTAAGGTAGGCTAGCTTCACACAGCAGCAACTGCAGGAGCTTCGCTGGGCAGTGGACACATGTCCGTGAACCGAATAACATAACAGTGGCGCCGAGAGAGGAGGCATAATCAACATGTCTCGTCATAGAAATGTTCGAGGTTACAACTACGATGAAGGTAGATGGCAAAAACGGTTCTCATTTAAATGCCGCGGCAAGGCGTCTAAGAGCTAAACCAGTTAGCTGTTTACAGCTAAGCAGTAGCTGTAGCGGCTAATGCTAGCTCGTTTAACTGGCAAGATCCCACTGTTGTCGTGTCACTTGGCACCTAGCGTATGGTAAATTGTCCCATAACGACAGTAATTACTAATACCCACGCAAACCCAAGATTTTAGATTAATGTTATAGTAAAAAAAATTGATGTGAGGTGTGTGTAACTGCTAAATTTACTAATGTTTACTCAGGTTATTGCTAGCTACTTGCCTAGCTTGCTAACTATCCAGTGTTTTGTTTGTGCCAATAACACCAGATTCCTTACTTGCTCTTCTTTACATTCAAATCTCCCAATGTTGTAAATTTGCGGAATATATCTGTAAATAAAGCTTAGAGTTAAGCGATTAGAGGAAAATCTCCAGGTTTCTAGTGTGCAGTGGCATTCATAAAGTTGCTGACAAAGCAAAGTCACAGCTGGCATAAAGGGACTTTACTGCAATTGTGTATACGACTGTTTGTGTGAGGCACAACAAAATGAGCAAAGGTATCCATCTAAGTGTTGTTTTTTTCTTCTTTTTTTCAGACTTTGAAGATGATGACATGTATGGACAGTCTGTGGAGGATGACTACTGTTGCATTTCACCAGCAACAGGTTGGTTACCATTGATGCATAGTGAAGATGGAGCAGACTAATTTGAATCTGTCTGAATTTAAGCATACACTGCATTTTCAAATAAATAACTTTTTTTCATTACACTCATTAATAACAATAGTTGCTTGCATTTCCAGTTTAAGTTTGAAAATATGCAACATTAAGTAGACATCATATATGATAACGTATAATCTACTATTAAAATTAAATGGTTTTGGCTTATCTAGCAAATCAGTTCATCTACTCACGTCAAGAAAGACATGCACCAAGGGAAGAGCCTTTAGAGGAGGAAGAATTTGAAGATGAGGCTGTCCCTGTGTCCCCTACTGTCAACCAGAATCTCAACCCTCTTGATCAAGGTAGTATTTTTGAGCACACAACTGCGGCTCAGTATATAAACATTTCTCAACTTGTTTTTTGTGTTTTTACAATTAAAGGTTCCATGCACCAGTTCATTTTGTCCTTTAAACTTTTGATGTCTTTTTTTAAATTTGTGCTTTTTGTATGGATCACAAATCTATTGTGTGTGTCCAACATTTGCTGTACTCTTTAGCCAAGCTGTATTCCTGTCTGGACCACATGCGGACTGTGCTGGGAGATGCAGTGCCGGACTCAGTCCTGACCCAGGCAGCCATAAAATGTGGATTTGACCCACAGAGGGCACTGGACGCAGTACTGTCTGAAGACACTAAAACTGCTCCAGTTACCAGAAGTACAGCTGAAGAGACTGGTACAGTAGAGCGAGCTAACCAGGACAAAGCGCCGCAACCACAAAGAACCAAACAAGAGGCTGTGGCTGACAAAGGTACACCTTGAGTGGGTCAAAATAAAATTGTTTCACTGATTAAAAACTGTTACCCCTGAGTGATTCAGTGTAGTAACACACCGGGAGGACGTTAATTTGTGGCATTTAAAGGGTTGTATAACAGATTTGGGTTTTCTGTGGAGTTTCATAGCTATGAAAATTTTTTTCTGTATAGGTGGGTGTTCCAAGATAAGTATTTCCCATTTCCTCCTCAAACGCAGTCAACATAGGTCACTGCTGCTAGTACTTCTATATAAATATGTGTCATTATTGGGTGTATGGAAGCCTAACAGCCAGTAGTGTTCTTTGTTGATTTCACACAAATTTGTATAGTGATACAAATGTTTAACAAAGTGCCTTCTTTCTGTCTTTTTTTTCTCTTTTTTTACTATATGATTGATTTGACTTCTGCTCTGTGGTCCCCCTCACCCCTCCTCTTCGACAACTGCACTTGGCTTTTGTAAGGTAAGGAGCCTGCTTGTCTTCTTCTCACACAGACATGACATCCAAGGCACATGAAGCCAACACACATGGGCACAAACATGCACATCCACATGTACCTGAACTAAAAGCACCCAGCTTATGTGACCTCTTATCTCAACCAAATGCCGGCAGCTGTGAAAAGCAGGATTTTAGCCTTAAAAACATTAGCCCAGGTGTTAGCAGTGGTGGTAGTCTGGCACAGCTCATCTCTGAGCACGAGCAAAAGAATAAGGGGTCAGTAGTAGCTGACACAAGGCAGGGCTTGGACGTTTCCTCATTCAACAAAGGACTAAATGCAACAACAACAGCATCCATTATGTCTAGTCAGAGTAGTATTTCACTGGGAGCTTTGGCATCTTTAAAGACGTTATCAGCATCACCAGCCTCTCCTCCCTCCATCCTTTCAGTTTCACTCAGTAGTCTATCGCTAAACAACCCCAAGACAGCAGCTGCAGGCTCTTCTATGGCTGCTCCTCCTGGATTTGGGAGTCTCAGCTCTGTTGTGCAGAAAAATCAGCAGTCTGTTGGGGTTGGAGGCAAAGCCATGATGGGTGGTTCAAAGGGTAGCCCGACATTAGCCGATTTAATCCAGGAGCACTCAAATCGAAGCCCAGCTTTCAGTAACTCTCTCCTTACTCCTCAAAGCAGCATACCATCTGCAATGTTTCAGGGAATGGCTGCACCAGCACAAACACTATCCCTGTGCGAACTTGCTTCCCAGCACCAAAACAGAAAGAGTTCCCCTCAATCACAAAGCACTGAAAGACTAGCGAATGCTCTCTCCTCATCAAAAATAACTAGCATCGCTCCCCCATGTCTGGCTGGCACTGTCTCATTGTCCCAGCTTGCCTCGCAGCATTACAGCAACAGTTTCTCAACTTCCCCCAAGCCTTTCAGCTCTGAATCTCCAGAAAATGCACTGAAGCAACCACCTGGTCTCTCTGAGCAGCTCTCTTTGTCACATATGGCATCTGAACACAAAAGCAAAACCTCAACCACCTCAAATGGGTCACAGTGCTCCCTCACGTCGTTCTTTTCACCAGCAAAACCAGAGAAGACTGGCATGTCAGAAGAGAGTGCTACAGAGGGTGGTGCCAAGTGTGAACTCGACCACAGACCATACCACCAAATCTTCAGACAACCTAAACCAGGTCACACTATTGATCTGACTTCACTGATGGCCCAGTCACATGGAGAAGGTCTCCATCAGCTTGAAAGTGACCTCCCATCACCCATGTCTCCAGCTGCTTTTGCATTGGGGTTGGATGTTTCCGTTTTTGCAAAACCATCAGTGTTTGCGATTACTCTGTCTGTTCAGACTAGCAGAAGACAAAAGAGGATGAAAAATGTACTGAAGGGAAAAATAAAAGGTCAGAGGAGAGGAAGTTATTACAAGGCCTTCCTCTCTCAGTCGCAGGAGAAATCCAAACAGCAGCTTCCCACACTTTTGCCCATTGTACCTTTCCGCTTCGACACCCCTTCGCCTGATGACATCGTCCGTGCTAATCAGCGGAAAGCTTTCACCAGGTAGCCACAAGGAAAGCGCTTAATTCAGTTGCATCTACCTTGGTGCTAACTTGACTTGCTTTGAATGAGAACCCCACTTCTATCTGGGCCCTTTTGCTCTTATCACTGAACTAAACCCAGAGATGCAGCACTCAGGGTTGCAAGTCTGCACTCATTTATGGGGAGTAAAGGAACTTTTGGGTCCAACAAAATGACATGCTGACTCTGATCACTGGTTAAAAAAATAATAGGAAGAAGATTATTCAAGCATTTATGTATTTTTTTTTAAGTGAACACATACAGAACAAAGAGAAATGAACTCACTCTGGCAGCTTAACAATAATCTTAGCTAACCCAAGCAAACCTTCAAAGAACAATTTAAGTATTTTAGGAACTTTTAGAAAGGTCTTTGTTTCTTATTGCTGTAGTTAGCTTTCTCTCCTTCATTTTAAATGTAGTCTTATTTTTGTATGCTTCGAAGGCCAATGGCTTTTTAATTTTTTTTATGATCACAGCAAAGAGAAAGTTCATGTATACTCTAGATGTGACTTTTTTCTGAGCTGCATGAACCCTCAAAAGACAAAAGAGGTTGACTTTGTTTGCAGGTGTGCTGCAGCTATTGGAATATGGATCAGTTAACCATTGTACTGGTTTACTGCTGCCTGTGTTTGAGATCATGGGTTTGACTTTTTGGTTTAGAGGACACCTGGAGATTTTCCCATGAGGGAAGAGGAACACATACGCATATGCGTACAGACACACAAACGAATACACAAAGACAAGCAAAATCTTTTAACTGTTAAATATTGAAAAACAGGTTTTTTTGCATGAAAGCACTATATACTTTTACTGAATTAGTCAAAGTGAATGTGTTCATACTGTAGTAAAAGATTTTAATTTCGTTTTGTATACATGGGTTTAATTTACACTGGGTGTGTCTTCGCACACTGCCAAAGGTTAATTTGTCTGTTTCGAAATAAAGATGATTGACTTTATGTGCTCTGAGTGAACCTCTGTCTAGTCTTCTCCTTCAGTTTTTGCGAATGTGCGTGTGTTAAACACGTTTTTTGGCTTGTTGTAAGGAACTAATCCTACCTAATGAATTTTAAAGTGCTCTATTTTAATGTATAATTGTATAGTAAACTGCCAGTATAGGACAATAAACAGTTGGTCATAGTGGTATCTTTACCAGTTAACAGAGCATTTGCCTGTTTTTAAAGAGACATTTTTATAAAGAAAACATTGTTTATCTGCAGTAAAGCTTCCATTTTTAAACGGTTATGCTAAAGTGTCTTGAGGCATTTCTGGTTTTGACACTCTTGTTTTTTACTCATTCATTGTTGTTTTAAGTGGGAATTCATGTTGGTAGAAGAGGAGTAAACGTCATGCAGGTGCAGAGAGTAAACTGGACCCCCGGGGTGTCTTCCAGAAAGGAGAGCCTGAGGGAGATGATAAATGATAAAGGACAGTTAGTGTTAACAATAGCAAGATAAACATTAGAGGTGAAACAGGTTTTTCAGTGTACAAAGCTTGCAGTCCTTGGAAAATGGTGTTTGGAAATTAGATGCCCTGGACGTGTTGTGGTCTGTTTTGTGTGAAAATGTGCAGGTCCAGAGTGTTTTTATAGTGCTTTTTTTTTTTTTTCAGGGAATCAAGAGATGAACAAGTTGTTATTAGCAAGTGGTTTTGTCCAGCAGCTATTTGTCCTTTTTTCTCAAGGGGAGCCGCTGTGTGGGTTTGTGCAGGAAGCTGCACTCTTGGAGAAAATGTCAAGCCAAGCACATGTCGACTCTGCACAGCAGCCGATAGACTGCTGTGCCTCTTATACACCACCTACGTAGGAAAATCTGATCAAGCCTCTCAACTTTCACAGCTTTCACAAAGGCTGTGACAGATCAAATCCTCTTTGTGTCTTTACAGGCTCTGCATTTCTTGCAAGGCATACATGTTGCACAAACTATGGTTTTGAAGTGGTGCCAACTCTGGAAAATACTATTGTTCTAACAAGTGGTCAAAAATAAGCAGATGCACTTGGACTTACATGCGTCAGTATTATGTCTTTTTTGTGGTGTGTGTTCTGTTAAAGGGCAAAATGGAAAATTTTGCATTCAGAACATTTGACCTCGGTGCTGTGGTTGAATGCAAGACAAATCCTAAATGTCTTTTTTTTTTTTTTTTTTTTTTTTTTAAAAACATGCAGCTGGCATGCACAGTAGTTCCTCAAATTTGTTAACAGCTACACTTTCCCAGGAGTTAACATGCTAGTCCTACTACTTCCTAATACCAATCGTGCAAATATATATACTGTACTAAGTAAACATGTTACACATTTAAACGACCACATATTACTTATAAATAAAGAAATCTTTGTTAGGAATATTTGACTTACAAATCAAGGAATCTCTCTGTTCAGTATTTACTATGCAATCATTGTCACAAAATGAGATTTTGAATATGAAATTGTTTGGGTGAGTGGTTCTCATACTTTGCCTGAAAGCTGTTTAGCGGTTTCCAGTAGCTGAAAATCTTTGGAGGCACTCACTAGCTCTTTTTCTGTCCCAAATATCAGCTACTAATATGAGCTGAGACAGTAAATATAACTCTATTTTAAAGTTTTGTCAGGGTCCAGGCTGTGGTAAGATTTTATAATTAGATTTTATTTGTGTCAGGTGGAGGCCTGTGTGTATGCAGGCACGTGCAACGAACAACCTAATTGCTTGTGGTCCTGTGTGTTTTGGTTTTTTTTGGGTTGTTTTTCCCCCCCAAGCAGTGGAGTTGCTGTCCAGGTAACAGAGTACTCCTCGATGCATAGGCCCATATCACCAAGCCTTCCCATATGGAAAAGATATATATATATAAATCTTATAAAGTTTGTATCTGTCTTGTGTGAAACTTGTATGAAAAGCACATAAGAGTGAAAACAGATATAAGATCCCTTGAAAAATTATATAATGAAACTTGTATGTTTTGGATTCTTACTAAAACAATGTATGAAAGTAATGAGAAAGTGGCCACTTTCATGAGTAATCACATATAAGTTTTTACTATTTCTTTTCCATATGGGTTAGGCTACATCATTTTCTGATGTGCACATCCCAGAATTGTAACAGTAGACTTGACACAGACCTCAATAACTGTGATAGGTCTGTGTGGTAATAATGTATGTTGCAAACCTAGTAAGTGGATTAGTAAGATTATAGCTCTGTAAAACACGATATAATGGGCTGTAATTATATCTCACTTCCTTATTTTGCTAATTTATAATTCTGCCAGTGTAAACAGTGTAAACATATAGTTTTTTAAATTATACATGCGTAGACTCTGGTGCATCTTTAGTCTTTCTATCTTCCTGCATTTTAGTAAATGTATCTTGATCACGATTTGATTTTTTTCAAGTCTGGCATTGACAGCTCAGTTTGACTCATGATGGCAGAGCAATGCAGACATACTAACTAGGGCTGTGCCATGTGGTATTGTTTTGTAATACAAATATAATAGTAATTTATTTTTAAATTTAATGCCAGGCGTTTATGTTTCTTATTGCATCCAACCAGGGGACAAACTCGGGTATTTCTTAGAGCCACATGTGAGCTTTCGATTGAATATTTGAAAAGGAGCTGCTTCAACAACCCTCTAACAAAGAAGAGGGTTGTTGAGAAAGAAAGAAAACTATTCCAGCTAAAGGTGGAAGCAACAAATAAATGTGTTTCACCACTTGAGGCAGAAACAACCTGTCAAGTACAAGAAAGTTCTACAAAGGAAGAGATGCTAGCAGGGATGATCGTCCCAAATGTCAGCAAATGACTCCACCAAAAACTGCCTGAACACTTGCTAATTATGCTCCATACGACAGTAAGAGCAAACGGTGGATGGAAATTACTGATGTGGTTACACAGTGGAAAAGCAGGGCTTTAGGCAACTGGTTTAAAAGCTCAAACTGGGATACAACATCCCATGTAGAAAATAATGGTTGAATTTGTTTGTGTAACAGTGCTGTGCAGCTCTTGCAGTGTGAGTTATTGTTAAAGTGTTAAGTGGTTATTTTCTACTTAAATGGTCCAGGGAAAACCTGATAGGCTAGTTTTCTGCTTACAGTTGACTTATGCTGTGCCACTACAATTCTGTAATATCGTGATATAATTTTGAGACTATAACATCCGCCCCTAATACTAACATGTCAGTATAAATCCAACAGCATTGCCTGCTATGGCCAGGCTTCAGTGCAATACATGGGATTGGACAGACTGTAGTATGCCTGGGCGACCTGCCTGGACATATCATTTGCCCAGACATATATTGGTAACATTCCCAAGCAACGCACCCAAGAAATCCATGCTATGTGTTGGGGGAAAAACTTGATAAAATGCCTTTCAGTGAAACAAACAGCAGCAGGGAAGTTTTTAGTCCCATCTAACTGCAGTTACCGTCAAACTACATGACCAAGTGCTTCTTTTCAAGTTTTGATCTCATTTAGTTATTGCAGTTATTGTTTGCAGATGGGGAGTGTCATATAATAAATCCATAACCCACTAATCACCTTGCTTTAGCAGAATGCTACTTTTTATGCCAAAGTCTGCTTAGCTGCATGCTTGTTTTCCATTCAGACATGCTCTAAATTTGCAAAAATTGGGATAAAATGTGGAAAATTTATGTCTAGAAGAAGGTGTGTATTAATAATATAGCTGTTAGGCTCTTTCTATGGCAGAAAAGATTACAGTCGCCCCTGCTGTTGTTGTTGCTGGGTTTTTTTTTTTTTTCATGTTGGCAAAACAGTTCAGCCTTAAGTTGTGTGCAAGCCCTTGCATATTATTCAGAACATACACTTCTGTTTAACTGCTCATTAATACAAATATCTAATCAGCCAAACACATGTCATCAACTCAATGCATTTAGGTATGTAAACATGGTTAAGACAATGTGCTAAATTTCAAACTGAGCATGAGCAACTTGAAATAATCTCAGACTGGTTTCTTGAACATCAGTTTTATTTTAGCTCTAGTGGCCTCCACAGTCAACAGATCTCACTCCAGTAGAGCACCTTTGGGATGTGGTGGATCGGGACATTCTCATCAAGGATGTTGGGATGTGGATTCAACAAATCTGCTGCAACTGTGTCACGCAAGCACCTCAATATGGACCAACATCTCTGAGGAATGTTTCCAGCACCATGTTGAATCTATGCCATTGAGAATTAAGTCATGTAATGCTTGGCTACATGTAATGCTTTTATTCTTAAAGCATTACATGTAGTGTATGACCCTTTGACCTTTTTTTGGTGGTGGGAGGATTGTTAAGTTGTGGTTTTGGGATAACTTAACAAATGTGCATGAAAAAAAGAGTCACAGTTTCTCAAAGTAGTTAAGATTTGAAATGTTTCTCCAACTAGTTTTATATGAAACACTGTGTAGCAGAAAAATAAATCATCCAGTGGCAATTACTCTATAATGTAAAAGTGCAGAAAAAGGTCCTGTATGCATGAGCAACATACAGATGACAGAGATCTTAATGTGTGAATATAATTATGACTCAAAATGTAGGTTTGAACAGGAATAAGGTAAAAGCTCATGTACAGTAACCCTTGAGAATGTGAGTACTTGAGTCCAGCCACAGTACAGTGTGTCATTTCAAAACCTCACTATCGTTACTATCATTACCCTGCTTGATGCATGGTGCTGTTAAAGTTGGCATAGAGACTTGTTTATTTTTCCATGCGGGTCTTTTGGCGTTCTTTCTGCAGAAGGGGCAGATGTGCAGTCATGTCCGTCATTAAAGTTCACTTCTAGATTCCTCAAACAAGAAAGCACTGAACAATAATGTCACTTAAAATAGATTGACATAGTTATTTATTTCTCTTTTTTTAGACAACAGTGTAAACCACAGTGTACATTAAAGTTGTAGGTTGTCGTGCTGTAGGTCAGAGACAGTCTCTTTATAGACCTGTTTTGAACTATAAAAACACATTAGGTGAGAATTTCAAGTAGCTTCTGTGACTAAAGGTTAACTGCTGAGTAGGTGGAAGTCACAGATGCAGATATATATATTTTATGAAATCTTCAATTGTGGTACTGACACTGTGGGTCTGTATGACTCATCGTGAAAGGGGTCAGATCCTACTCATAGCTTTTGCCTCCACCAGCAGTCTCTTTTTCATTCATGTTTCCATCTATTTTTCAAACATGAATGAAGTTTGACTCCCAGATTGTCTCATTGAGAATAGATCCACAAGTTTAGGGTAGAAGATGGACTAAATTTAAACCGAAGAACCCCATGGATCTTTATTCCAGCCTTTATGGTTGAAATCGTGTAATTAACAATAGATTTAAACTGGTTTACATATATTCTTAATTACTAATTTCCCTTTTTTCGTTTTTTGTAACAATACAAATTAGAGATGAAACTGGCGCAGATTCAGAAATGTTAGGTGACTCACTTCAAATATTCCCCTATTCCTCCCCACTCCCACCCCTGTCTCTCTTTAGATATTTTGATATAAAGTCGACACACCTTATATGTCTCATAGGCTGTAGCGGCCTCAAGTGGTTGGTGTAGTCTTTGCCCCACCCCTCACCTTTTCTTTTGTCTGCACTGCGTTTCTGTGTTTGGACAGACAAGGGAGGGTTGATTTGCATATCCTGGGTGCACTCCCTTTATTCTGTCATGAATAAGATGACTCACTTACTCATTCAGTCACACTAAGGGTCCCCTATAATAGAGAAATCCTGGATAGAAGGATACCATGTGTTTACTTACCAGTCCAAACAAGGTAAAAGATCCTGCTCTGCGCCTTGGAGCTATATTGCACCGAATCATTTTTCTCATGTTACCATCCTGTTTGGAAAAGTGTTGCAGTGTTTTGACAAAGCAACATGCACAGTTTATAAGGGGGTTGACATTTGCTTAAGAACTTGAAGGAGTACAGCAGAACGTTTTTCAACAAATTTCAACAAAAATTTGTTGAAAAAACAAAATTTTGAAAAAACAATTTAAAAAAAAAAAAAAAAAAGCAAAGAACCTGTCACATACTTTAGAGCACGATGTATTTTTTTTTTAATCACAATGTGTATTGGTAGATTCATTAGAGTTTCCCAGTTGTCGTATCATTCTTACTTGCTCTAATGAGGCAGTGTTAGCCTTGTTTCCAAAAACAGTTGTGACTCTTATGTGAAACATGAATAAGAATGAAATCAGTTGACCATAATTTGAACTACTGTCAAATCATATTAATCGATTGATTGAATGAAAAATGATCCTGGTCCAGAATCTGTATATACCATTTACCAGCTGTGCATACTAATCCAAATGCACAAACCCACCCCGTCTCTGTACCATCATGGTTGCTGGCCTGTTTTTTTTTTTTTTTATATACAGACAGACTGTCAGGCTGTCAAGGACCCTGTCTCGGGGCCTGAAGCTCAGTATTGGTATTTGTAGATTTTACATTGTCCTCAGTACTTGGTATTCTGCATATAGACAGCAATAACATTGGGTAAGTGTACAATTTATAAAGCACCCCTGCACTACAATGCCACGCCCTTTATTGCTTAAAGATCACAGCTATAAGGTTTACGGCCTTGCATATAGAGATTCCTCTATATTTTTGATTTTATACACCAAAGAAAATGATATATAGTTTTATTTTGCACTGCTATCTCAACTATTTTGCTAACATTCATATTTTAAAAGGCAATAACATTTCCCAATTTGACCCTTAATGTTTTATCTTTGTACTAATTTCAATTAATATGTAGGTTTTTGGGTGATTTGCAATTGACTGGATTTTAGAGAGGGCTCCAACTCCTTTAGATACAGAATTGTAAGTGATTTTCAAGTTTTCAAGTGGCCTGATGTCCTGTTGACACAGGTGGTAGAAACCTCTTGTGTCGCTGAACAAGGACCAGAAAAGCCCCCAGCTGCACGAAGAACCAAAATTCCCCAGAGAGTACTTTTTCCATCTCATGTTGCTGCTTACTGCAGGACAGGTGAAACTGAAACAGTAGATTTCATATGACGGTGGTGTTTTTAAAATTTCTGTAATTTAATCGCAGCGGTGGTACTTTTTTTGAACCTTTTTCTTTTGTCGATTAGATTTACCTGTCATTTCTTAAGTGTAGTTTTTCAGTTTTTATCTCAGTTGTTGCAAGCTCTGCTTTGGTTGTCCCCTTTTTCCACATTTAAGTAGATATGGATAAGTGTGTGGGAATCAACAGTATGCAAATGCCATTAACTTAAAAAGCTTCACTAGAGTGTGGTGAGCTGACTTGTGTCGCAATGTTTCTGAGTGAAAGGGACTTTTTCTCTAATGCAGAGCAAGTCATTCAGAGAGTGTTTGGTTAGAGAAAGTCCATTAATATTCTGTTGAATCGCACCTCTTTCCTCTCATTTTCCCTCAGGGTATTTTTTATGATGAACAAAAGGTATAAACATGCAAGGATTGACAGAGTTGTAGTGTTTTCATAAAATTCATGCTTAACAAAAGCTAGAAGATGAAGGTATATCCACTGTTTTATCACTCCAACACATTATAGAAATGCTGAAGGAATGCAGTGGGGGGTTGTGTGGGAGTTTATCCTATTTTGATACAACAAGGAAAGGAACATAAAATAAAGACTAATAGAAGTGGCAGTTTATTAGCTCTTAGGCCCTTTTCACCTTGTAGCAGTTCAGGCTTTCTGTTGTGCATATATGGACATATTTTTTTAATCAGTCGTGTGTGCGTGTGTGATAATGGATGCATTCACTTTCAGTGCTGCACTTGCTGAGGTGACACCTTTTCAAAAGATTCATTCTGCGAAATGCTGTGTCACACTGATCTATTTACGTGGAGACGGGAGGCAACGGCCACTTCTGAAATTAACCCTTTCTGAACCAGGATGTCACTGCCGCGCACAGACGCACAGTGTGTGCAGTAGGCTTGGCTGTGCAGCCCAGTCTAAATGAATCAGAAACGGGTTGATATGACTGGGACCGGTGGCCATTTGGGACTGGGATGACAAAGCAGTGACCTCAACAAGTCTCACTGCTGCATAATATGAACTAGCAATCAGATAGATATGAGGCTCAAAGTGCAACTTATTGCAATCTGCACTCTTACTGCTCTCAAGAATATGCCAACGTGCAACTATAACCAGTAAAATAGTCATTACCTGAATCTGTTGGACATCACTGATGTGTGCATGGTTGTTTTAGAGTGTTGTAAAACATTATCTTCAAGCAACTTAAAGGAGTCCAGATGCTTTTCTTTGCAATCTCCTTTGACTACGATGACCTGGATGACTGAGAACCTTCACAGACAAAACATTATCTACTTAATAACACAATAAATATTGACATTATTTCTCTGGACTGGTTAGACACATTGTGAATCTGAGGTTTGAAGCTGCTCCACTCACTTACTCTGATAATTGTTGAAAGATTGAATCTTAATGTCTTTTAGTTTAGCTAATATTTCTATATTAACCTTGATCTTAGTGCATGCCCAGAAAAGTCTAGATGTAAGCGACCACAGTGGAAAAAAAACAAACGGAAAAACTTTTTCTCCTTGGAGAAAGTGTGAGTCATGGAGGCCTTTGTTTGCCTTTTTGTGTGTCTTATTTTTCTCAGCTAAAAGCAGAGATGCTTCCCACAATAAACTGGACTCTGAAGTTTTACCAAAAGTGGCCCGCATGACCGTCTCTGGAAAGAAGCAGACTATGGGTTTTGATGTTCCAAGGTAACTTAACCCTTCCCCTGTTGTCATGTTCAGATTGTTCTCTTAAAACAGTAAAAAAAAAAAAGTTATTTGACTGGGATTTAAGCCTTTAGCAAAATTGTGGTTTAATTTAAAGCAAAAGCTAAAGACTGATCTGTTTGGTTAGAAGGAGATTAGAGCTTGCGAGACATAATTTTCAGTTGTTGCAAAGAAGCGTATTCACACTTCAATTTCTCTTCTCAGTACAGGGGAGAACGGTGTTGTCGTCACAGCTACAGAAGCTGCCTCCAAACGCCCTGAGACTCCATCTAAAGGGTCCAACGGGGACGAGCCCGTGACCGGTCCCACCCCGAGCCGTTCATCTGGGAAGGCACGGCAGGCCATCAATATCAAAGCTGAGCTGGAGAAGAGACAAGGGGGCAAGCCTCTGTTAAATTTGGTAGTTATAGGTAGGCTGAAAATACTAATATTAATGCTCCACCTTTATGAACTATTTTGTGCACCACTCAGTTAAATAGTACTTTAACATTTAACGCTTTGGGGTATTTTGAATGCATGCAAATCCAAGTTATACGTTAAAAGAAGAGAAAGATCAGCAGTCACAGTGCTTCGAAATTTGGGAGTATACACAAAAGTATGCTGAGTGGGAGTTCCTTTTTTTTGTTTTTTTTAAATCGGGCACTTCTTGCAGAGTTGGTTTTTCCCCTCATATTCTAGAACCTGTGTTCAGTGCCTTGATATTTCGATTTACAGTTGGGCAGTTAATCATATTGAAGATCTCTTCTTGCTGCCCTTGTTTGGTTGGCTGTGCCTATGTCACCGTTGAATGTAGTAAATGAGTCGAGCTTCAGACCAGCTCAGTTGCTCAATCATTATTTCTCATTCTCAGTTACAGCAGAAAAAGTGACTTGGTAGTTTCAGAAGTGCAGATGATTCTAGTTTCCCACAGCCTATGAAACCTTTCGTTTTACCACGATACCCCCCCCCCCCCCCCCCCCCCCAGAACCTTCGATCCTTCTTCCCATTTCTTTCTACCCCCCTTGCCACTTGTGCAATTCTACTTATTTCCTTCTCCAATCTGTGGCTTCCCTTTGCTGTTTTATCATTTTCAGTCCTCCCACCTGTCTTATCATTCTTTGCACATTCTTCCTCTTTTCCTTATCTGTCTATCCCTCCCTCCATTCCTCGTCAGAGTCCTTTAACACTCCCCGCCCTTAGAGCCTATTTTCTTTTTGAATGACTTTCTCCCTCAACTCGGCGCTATGATTACAGTGCTAGTCCTCTCTATACAGGTCACGTGGATGCGGGTAAGAGCACACTGATGGGCCACCTGCTATATCTGCTCGGCAATGTCAACAAACGCACCATGCATAAGTACGAGCAGGAGTCGAAAAAGGCAGGAAAAGCCTCCTTCGCCTATGCTTGGGTTCTGGATGAAACGGGCGAGGAGAGAGACAGGTATATATTGACTATGAAAGTGCGCACAAAGTGAAAGATGCGTGCACAGTTATTACATAATAATCAGCAAATTTATATTTGCAGAGAAAATGTGCATTTATTGTTTTTAAGGACATATTTTTATTACATAACATTATATTTATTACTCCAAAAAACGTTTGCCTATATATGCATTCCAAGTTGAGGGTAAAATCCGATTTATTAGCTCACAGGTAACTACTGTTATGCTAAACGATGTGAGATTCAACTCGGAATCTTTTTTTTGCTCAAGCTTCTTTAGATTAGAAAAGCCTTGTTGAGTTATCGATGCAGTCGGTCAGTTTTGCTCTGGATGGATGAAAAGGGTTAATTTGTTACAAGAAAGCTGTTTTTCCTACGTGACATGGAATTTTTATTTTGTACAAAAGGCATTTATCATGGAAAAAATATGTGTTAAAAAATCTGTCCCTGCTTGCACTCTGTTGTTATTATCAGAGTGAAACGGAAGCGAAATATGGCAGAAACAGAAAGTGACATGGGTGGGAATCCATATTCAACTTATCACTAAGTTCTGAAGCAGATGCGTAATACTTACGAGCCTCGCCCACCAGACGTGCAGTTACACAGGAAATGACCAGGACTTTAAATCTGGATTCCCTTATAAGGCCTTCCAGACACTTTAGCACGCTATTAACATCTAGAATTTTCTCATATTCAAGTGTATCAAATGGTTAAAAAATGAATTGTTGGCTTTTCCCCCCTTTTTGTGCTTCAGAGGTGTTACAATGGATGTGGGCATGACAAAGTTTGAGACAAACTCTAAAGTGGTGACACTGATGGATGCACCAGGACACAAAGACTTCATCCCCAACATGATCACAGGAGCTGCACAGGTATAACATGAAAAGCTCTTCAAACAGCCTGATCAGTGCATGTAAATCAAGGCTGTGAGTGAGATGTTGCTAGATGTTGGTGGGCTGCGCATTTACAGTTTACGAATGATCGAAATGGACGTGCCTGATGAAATTTTAAGTGCTGCAAAAATACAAAATCAGACCTCATAAGAAGAGGTTACAGATGAATATGAATGAGTGTAAGTAATGAAGTTAGAAAGCTACATCTATGTACAGGTTAGTAATCAGAAACTGAAAAGTGGCTTGAATGCATCTATAATTTATGAGATGAATAATAAATATAATGTAATAATAATGAAGGGGATACAGTTTGAAAAATACCTATTTCAGTAACCTATGTGCTCAGTAACCTATTTCTGAAAAATAGATTGCTGTTTATCGAATCTTCTGCTGTACTCTACTCAATCCATTGGTTAGCTGCAAATATGACTCAACCATTTAAACAATTCTAACCGATCCTAAAACATTTTTCTGACTTTGAAAACTTCTCGATTAAAATGGCCGCTTTCCCTCCTTCCGCACCCTGACATCTTGAAATAACTTCGGTGGTTTTGGGTGTTGGTATCGCAAGGTGTTTTTGCAGGCATGGGTGTGCTTGTCTGTGTCTGCTTTGGGGAGCTCGTGTAATTTCTCTTTTACCATATGACTGTCCTCACATTTACCTCTTCATGTAGTGACTAAGGAGTTTCTGCTGTAAGCAAATCAAGGTGACAGTGTGTCATGTACTTAGGAGGATATTTTCAATGTATTTTCTCCAGTAGAACATGAATTTCTAAGTCAAAATGAATAGAAATTTCTGTAATGCCACCTGCTTATACTTGTATAAAGTATAAAAGTATAAAATATTTTGTCATGAAACACTTGGGGCATTCATTATGACCAATGTCAGTAATAGGGTTTCCCCCGTCAGTCAGCTGATTTAATTATTTGTATTTAATGTGCTTTAGCTATAAATTTGGCTTTCAGGGCATGCTCTCTTTGCAATTTCTTTCTTGTCTCTTCAACTTTTGACTGTTTTTCTTTTTGCATAAGATACTGTGCCATTTTTACTTAGTTTACTAAAGTTTAGAGGAGAGCATCCAGTTGCTGTGACGCATGTATTCAGTGCAGTATCTTAATGCTGGCCTACACTCGACATGGATTGTCCAAACTGTAATGTAGAACATGGCTTCGTTTAATGTTAAAACAAAGAAATGGTGACACAGGAGGAGGCACGGCTAGAAGATGAGCCAGCAGGCAAAAATCTAAATTTTCACACAGTGTAAGTAACTCAGCACTCACCTATCCCAGTGGTGACATTAAAAGGTTTACACAACATGCATTCATGCAGTTCTCTAAAGTGATTTTCTCAGGAAGTGCATATAAACATCAAGGGTTAAGTCTGTGCACTTTTGCTACTGAATCTTTGATACTTCCCTTGATATACATGCTCAAAACTGATTACAGGGGAAAAAAAAATGTGGTGAACAAAAACAAGATTTTGGCTTTAGATTGTGATGTGTGGAGTGGGTGGAAAGCTGATGTAATTGCAGTTTTTCACAGGTTAAATGTGTTTTCCAACACTGAGAAATTTCCTGGGCCTATGTTTTGATGCTGTAAAAACTCAAAAAATGCTGAAAGAAAAAATAACAACAGAAAGTAAAAAACGGAAAATTTCATTCTTTCATTAACTTGGAAAATATTCATAGTGTGACGATAAAATTTTACATGCGATAATCAAATATTCTAAAAATAATTGTACGAAACCCCCCATCAGTGCTCTGTTCTGTATTGGCTCCCTGCTTCTCACTTTCCGTGTGTGTTTTTTGTGTATGTGGAAGGGCAGGGAGGGCTCAGAGAAGAGCCATGACTCCAAATATAAATTACTACAAGCAACAACAAAAAGAGCCCCTAAGACTTGAGGGTAGTTTATGCACAATATATAAGCAGGACCTGTTCTGAAAGCATCAGTGCTGCTCATGTTAAAATCTGATAGCATTGCAAATGCTTTCTAAATGTGGAAACATTAGCAGTGGTTTATAAAGTTACAAACAGAATATGTTTTGGAAAATTTACAGTGTGTGGTTTTTATTTTTAAGTCTGCCTCTGCAGAAACGTATGCATGCCAATCTCAACACCCCTTCGCCTTACTCTCTCTCTCCAGGCTGATGTGGCGGTGCTCGTGGTGGATGCCAGCAGAGGAGAGTTTGAGGCGGGCTTCGAGGCTGGTGGTCAGACCAGAGAGCATGCCTTGCTGGTGCGTTCGCTGGGTGTCACTCAGCTGGCTGTAGCTGTCAACAAGATGGACCAGGTCAGACCTTCTGCACTAAAACGAAGCACTGTGGAGGCATTTTTAAGACCAACTGTTTTTTACAGCTGAACAATATGAGTGGCAGTCTGTTTGTTTTAAACAAATAAGCACGCAGTCCTGGAGGTATGTTCAAAAATTAACGTTGAAAAGAATCTTCAGCTTGTCCACCGTTGGGTGAATCCAGCAAATCCTGCTAAGGTATCTTTTTTCTTTGTTGCAAAAGGTGTGCCCAGAATCTCCCTTTTCTGTTCAAGAACAACATTGTGGAGAAGTTCAGATTATAGGAAACGATAAGGGAAAGAGCAGGCCTGTTGTGTATGGATGGACAAATCAAAGAGTCGATTGGTCAGAATAACTGCAGAAGCACGGTCATCATTGCTGTAGTTACCAGGAAACTCGAAGTCAGTGTCATGACTATAATTATTCTGCAGTTTTGAAGATCATTGTGAAAGTTGACACTGCACATTTCAGTGCAACTAAAAAATTTAATTTATCAAGAAAAGGCCTGGTAACAGGCCTCGTAGATTGAAATATGGTGGTGTGATGTTCGGTAAGCATTACATGCAAATATATTTAAAGAAATGTAATATCTGGCATCTGAAGGAATTTTAGAAAAGTGGGTTGATATTTTAGCCTGTCACTGTTGTACTAGTACTGCCCAGCTTCAGCTTCAGGTGGTATATCTACCCTGTGAGACTGCGGGTGTACTTGGTTGACACCATATGCAGGACTGCATAGACAGCACTGCAGTCTAAAAGAAGTTACTCTATTTAAAGTTTTTTTTTTAATTTTTATATATATATACACCTTCTGAATGTTGAAGACCTTAACAGGAGAGAATAAGGCCTTAAGAAACTGTGTGTATGTGTGTGAGATTGTGTTTTTGTTTTTGTTTCCTATAATCACTGGCATGTTGGTGACACATTTCCATATCAAAGCAGTGCTGAAGGGGAAACTCTGTTTCTTTGTGTTTTTCCTTTTTCCTGTATGTTCGTTTACACATCAGGTAAACTGGCAACAGGAGCGCTTCCAAGAAATCATCTCGAAACTTGGCCATTTTCTCAAGCAGGCAGGATTCAAGGTGAGCCGGCACGAAGTCTGAGGACATAGCTCTGCATCTGTATAATATTTTGGCTGTGAGTAAATATTTGCTCTCTCTCTTTGATTCCGTGTTTATCTGCTTTTCCAGGAGTCTGATGTTTTCTACATCCCCACCAGCGGCCTGTCAGGAGAAAACCTTGCCACCAGGAGCTCAGTGTCACAGCTCACCTCTTGGTACTCTGGGCCGAGCCTGCTGGAGCAGATTGGTAATACACTGTGGCACGTCTCGAGCTGCCGAAAGCGCTTATTGCCTTTTGACTCAAGCTACATTTTCACTCTCTACTTTTCTAAATGTGTGATCTGACGTGATGAGTCACGAGTTTTGTTTCCTAAGAAGGTTGACTGCACTACCAATGCCCAGCTATAGTTATAGAGCAGGATTAAATATTTCAAAAGCTTTATATAAATTGGAACATAAGTCAGTAGACTAAACTCTTGATTTAACTGTCTTTATGTAAATCTAAATATATTGCCGTTTCTCTTAAATCTGTTAAATTCTGGAGTGCCTGTGTGTTTGCAGCACTTATATTTTTGTCAAAAGAAGTTCACCCCTTTGCAGTTCTGCTCTCACTGTTCTTGAAGGTATGCAGAAAGAAGAATTAGTCATATGTAGATCATCAAGTTTGACAGCTTGAAATTCATCTTGCTGTTAACTAATGCAAGGAAAACCCTATAATCACATTAAGAGCTGCAGGTATTTACTGTAAGTTGTTTATTTCCATATGCCTCAGTCACACAGGTCTATAGAGTGGTCCTGTGAGCCACAGGGAACAATCTGTTTTACACAACCAGTTGGCCAATAGTTGCTAGAAGTTGCTAGGTGCCTTACTAAAACCCCCTTCTAATTGCTTTGAATGCTTTGATTGCTAAGAGATTGCCACGCTTGCCCATAATTTGCATGGAAGACGCAGACATGACTGCAAGTACTCCCACCTACACCGACTGTGGAGACTGTTTGTCTTTGAATTAAAAGCTGTGCCTTCCTGCTGCACTAACTTTTACTTTGACTGTGAATCTTTTCTGTTTCTGGTTTTCGTCACTTTTTTAACTTATATATCACTTGGTGTTTGGTTTGCGAATGGTTGCAGGCAAGTTGACGTCTTCCATGCAAACTATAGGCAAGAGTGGCAAGTCTGCCAGCAGCCGGAGATAAAGGGTTTATAGTGTAGTGGTGGTTCATTAAACTTACAAGTGAAAGATCTCTGGTTCAGTCCCGGGAAGGTCAGCTGGTGTGAGCTGAAAGTTTCTTTTTTCTTTAAACAATAAAATTGACTAAATATTTGATTACATTTATTATATTTAATTATTGAATGACTCAAACTTCCTTTCTTTGGGTTGGCATGAGTGTTAAAACACCAGATGGAAAACCTAAGACGCTTCGCAGCATCGAGTTAGGTTTAATAATTTTAGCACTGAATGTGGATAATCTAACCAGCTTTACACGATGCAGCTGCAGCAGTGTGTTTTTGTGCAACCTTTTTTCTTGAAATGAAAGCTGCAGAATCCATGCATTCTGACTGTAAGCTTGCTGCAATAGACGTGACTTACTTGAAAATGATTCACGCAACACCGCCTGACATGTGAAGTTTAGCTTCCATAGAACTGACATCTATTTCAAAACATTCAACATCCAGTCTCAGTCTGCTTACAGAGAACATGATTCACCGCCAATGGTCACTGGACAGCTCATGTTATTTACCAGCATTTTACCGCTACTTATTGTTTACTTCCTCTTTGTTGTTTTTTTCCCCTCTGAAGATGCTTTCAAGGCCCCTCAGAGGTCTGTAGACAAACCTTTCAGATTGTGCATCTCCGATGTCTTTAAAGGTAACGTTAAATATGGAAATGGGCCCTTGATGTCTATTTTCTTAATGTCTGTTTTCATTTCTCCAATTTGTGTTTGATTGCTAAGATTTTGCTGACGTTGGATTTTCTCTTTCCAGACCAGGGTTCAGGCTTCTGTGTTACAGGAAAGATCGAGGCTGGTTATATTCAAACTGGAGACAAAATACTGGCAATGCCTCCAAATGAAACCTGCACTGTCAAAGGTATGCACTCATGTGCTTTTTTTCCTCCCCTCCCGGTCTTTGTTAAATGAAATGTCATCGGGGTGGGCTGAAAAATAAAAACCTTATATGGCTTGGTTTTTAGTATCTGTACTAAAAAACTATCAAATGAGACCTCAATTATTTTTTATCTCAAAGTCTGTTAGTCATGGTTTGACATTAATACAACAAAGCATCACTCAACACCCACTGCACAGGTGGAAAGTTTATTTTTGGCAGCCATATAGTGAATTTCTGTAAACCTGAAGGGAAACAGATTGATAGCATCTCACAAAAACAATAGTTTGATATTAATAAGAAGTAGAAAAACACGCGTACATTATGCAAAATCACAAAGAAAACAAATGTAAGCCTGATGTCTGCTTACATGTGGACCTTTTTTGTGTGCATCTGCTGGTGTGGATGAGTGGTAAACACTGCCACCTTAAGGCAAGTTGGGGAACAACACTGTGCTCTTTGCACTGCAGGAATTACTCTACACGATGAGGCTCTGGACTGGGCTGCAGCAGGAGACCACGTCAGCCTGACACTCACTGGCATGGACATCATTAAGATCAAGTAAAGAATTAATTGCTAAGGATGTGTTAATATAAAACTGAATGAGTTTTTTAAAATATTTCTTAACAACGGAAATTTATAATTTATATTTTGCAGTACATATAAGTATTGAGGTCTGGTTTACAGTGTTTTGATTAAATACAGACTTTGTTTATTTTGCTTGTAGGGTGTTTTTTTTTTTATTTTTTATTGTACTTTATTTTTCAAACATATTTTCTGGCTGCTTCCTTCCAGTATGGGCTGTGTGTTCTGTGATCCCAAAGAACCTATTCGAGTTTGCACTCGATTCAGAGCTCGAGTCCTCATTTTCAATATCGAGATCCCCATCACACAAGGCTTTCCAGTAAGTGCCAACAAAGCTCTGCTTTTACACACCTAAACAATTCTGCCAAGATTTTAGTGATGACAATTGCATAATTATGTTATGTGAAACGACTCTTTGCACAGTTGTATGTGCTTTAACTTTAGAAATGTGTGCACGCTTGGTGTAGGTACTGTTGCACTACCAGACAGTCAGCGAACCGGCCACCATAAGGAAGTTAATTAGTGTTCTACACAAGAGCAGCGGCGAGGTCCTGAAGAAGAAACCAAAGTGAGTTTGGAAAAGGATTTATCATCATTTTCTATCCAATTATGCACGCCAGCATTTTTGTTTCTGTTTATTGTGTTGTTAGGAGTGTTTTTTTATTATTTGCTTTGTTTATGGTAGCGCTGAAGCTTTTCTCTGAACTTGGAAACAATGAATAGCCTTCAAAATAAAATGTTCAAGGTACTGCCTTCCAGCGCCTTAATGTCAATGTGTGGGAAGTGTGGTTAGTTAAGTAGGACATTTCTTTTTCCTAAACAAAACTTTACACGAACAGTAGTTTGGATATTTACTGTAGATGCACATACACTGCTCAAAAAAAAAAAGAAAAAAATCATCGCAACATAACACGAAGCATCATTTTTAGCTGCTTTGGCGTAAATGAAAGTGAGAAGTGTTCAACTGGAGCGGAAACGACAAAACTGCCCCCAGAAAGGAGGTTTTGCAGGTGGTGGCCATAGATCATTGCTCTTGCCTGACCCCTCATGACTGATTTTTTTTTTTTTTTTTTTTTTTTTTTTTTTTTTTTTCTTTTTCTTTTAGTTGTGCCTCATGCTAGCTCACCCAGGTTGGCACAGTCTCAATAGTGTGGAGGAGATGCTAGGCAATGGGCAGTTTTACAAAGAAGGCTGGACAGGCCGTTGAAAGGCCTTAACCCAGCAGAAAGTCTGGTATGAGGGGGAACAGGAGGAGGAGCGCTGCCAGAGTCCTAAAAAAACTCATGTGCAGTTTTTTATCACAGACTCCATGGAGGGCATCCTGTAGTGGGACCTATGCTCATAGCTCTGTTGCCTCTCCAGTGCACCTGTTGTCATTTTCATTTATGCCAGAGCAGATGGAATTGATGCAAAATGGTTTATGCTTCCTAACATCTGGACGTTGAGTTTTCAGTGCGAGAAACATTTCACCAATCATCCAAGTGACTTCTTTTGTCTCAGCTGACTGCAGGTTTCCCCAACTTTATTAAGTCGACTTGTACCACAAGCCAACACATATAAATCAGTATTTAAGGTTTGATTCTCATCATCCACTGGAGCACAAACTGGGTGTTATCAGGACGCTACTACACAGAGCGAACACAATCCCCAGAGACACTGTGCAAAGCGAAGCAGACGAACATCATATCAAAAAGCCCAGAGTAAATGTGGTTATCCCAGCTGGACATTTGACAAAACAGGGAAAGGCTTTCAAATCCCACCACAAGGATCAGGCTCCCAGCTGCAAACTGAGGAATATAGTGTACGCTGTTAACTGCCAGGAGGATTGCTGTGTATGTATGTATATATGTATATGTATATATATATATATATATATATATATATATATATATATATATATATATATATATATATATATATATATATATATATATATATATATATATATATCAGTGAAAACGAGTCCTAAGCAGACCTACAGGCCAGTGGACATTGTTTCAATGATGAGCATGTACACATCCTGGACAGGGGGGAACGCTGGTTTGAGCAGGGAGTCAAAGAGGCCATTTACGTGAAAAGGGGCCATCTCTGAATCGAGGAGGCGGCCTAAGGGTACATATTTCACCATCTTACAATGCTGTGATCGCAGCCATTCCCCCAACTCTCTGTGATTAATACCGGTGGCTATTGGTCAGTGGTCATGACAATTTGCATATTAATGATCATGAAACTGACCTCATGGCCCATTGTTAGTCATTATTAGTCAGTAGTTCTACTTTCAGTCATTATGCAAATATGCTGTTTATGATGTTGGGAAACCTGAAGTCAGCCGAGACTGAAGAAGTCAGTCAGATGAGTGACAAAACATTTCTCCACTGAAAATGCCACCACAAGATGGCATCATATTAACCCCCTTTTCGCCATAAAGTCAACTTCTTGTTAGAATATTCAAATTCATGTCATGCTGCTTCTTGCGTGTCTCTTCTGTTGAGGTGTTTGAGTAAGGGCATGAATGCCATCGTGGAGATCCAGACCCAGAGGCCCGTGTCATTAGAGCTGTACAAAGACTATAAGGAGCTGGGCCGCTTCATGCTGCGATATGTTGGCTCCACCATCGCCGCGGGGGTTGTCACTGAGGTAATGAGTTGGATCCTGTGGCAAAATAGTCCCACTTCCCCCGTTTAATAAAGTACTCTTACGCCATTTAATTTTTCTTTCCTGCAGATCAAAGAATGAAGACCATTTCCGCCGACACAGAGCCAGCTAGCCTGACCTTGCTCTGGAGACTGCATGCAGCCAGAGACAAAGTGCAATTCAGAGAGATCAAAGAAACGCCGCTCATGGAGTCGGAGCGTCTTATTCATCCATCCATTTATCCAATCAGTGTAGCAGCTGCTCCACCTGTCTGCCCTGAACATCACTAACTGCACAGATACCAAGTGTGTGGCAAGATGTCACAAAATAAACTCCCAATGCATCCGCCAGCTCTCACATCTCAACTCAGTGTTGCTGAGCGTCCTCCTCAGTCATACAGGCGCACTACCCAGCTCCTGCTCACTCCACCTTTATCTGTCAGTAAAGCCTGTTGCTCTTAAATTGATTCCATTTGATTAAACCAATGTGTTTTCTTTAGACTCTGAAAGACCGATCCTACCCTGCTGAGCATCTCACAGTGATGAGTTTAACTATGTTCTTTTTGAAGGAGCTGTAATAAATCGGATAACACTGACTTTTATTTAAGGAGTGAAAGAACAAGTCCATGTTTTTCCCCTCTCTGCTTCTATGCATGAGGGGTCAGCACTGGGTTTACACTGCCCCGTTTTCCTTGATGAGGCTTTTCTAATCAAAACTAAAATTAACTATTGTAACTAATGTTACGTTATGTGGGACTCTAAAGGGCAAAATAGTATCTTTTTTTTTTTTAAAACTAGAACTATTTTTTTTTTAAATTTTAATTTCAATAACCGAAGGGATGAAGTTTAATGCATTCAAATGTTTACTCTAACCAGGGTGGAGTAGTTTAAGAACAAAAAAGTGAAAATTATCATTTCTACTTGGAGAAGGCATTTCTCATTTATGGTGAAACAATAATAGAGTTATTACTGATTTTCTTCTGCAAATCAGCAGAAAGATGTTGTTTGAAGACCTGGTTTGATTTCCCTCTTTATTTCTTTTTCTGTTTTTTAAACAAAGGCTCATCTGAGTGCAGTTTGGGGTTCAAAGAGTTGTATCATTTCTGTGCAAAAAAAGAAAGAAGAAAAAAATGAACATGACATCAGCAACTTGTGGTTTGAGTTTTGATTTCTGCATCTGAGAAAATCCTTTCATCTAGTGACTCTTCGTTATTATAATCCCATAAGCCAAGAAAAACAAACCTTTCTGGAAGGCCCATCTTCAGTAAAAGTGTTGCATGTGAAGTTGAACAAAGCTTGGCTTTTGTCCTGACAGTCTCAGAGCTAGAATGTAAATGCCGGCTTAATAATGTGAAATAATTTTACAAAATGCTCACAATTGTGACCCCCACACACTTTTTTTTTTTTTTTTAAGCTCTGACGCATGTTGACGAACAACCTACTCATTGTCACCTCTAATTGCGCACAATTTAGGGTGAGAGTTCAATGAGAGTTAAGTTTCCATTCTCTTTTTCTCTTTGGAAAAAACAGAAATATAGTGGTTGTTTTTTTGCGTAGGTGCTAATGTGACGTTCCCTGAGGTAAAACGGCTGAAGAGATGAAATATGAAAGGACGAACGTGTCCTGTAGAGCGAGTATACAAGAATTCTCCAAACACAAACACAATGATTCATTCAAAAACTGCTGAACGATATGTTCAGCAGTTTTTGTCACTGTTAACAAATACATGCGGGCCATGACCATGTAACTTCTTAGTATCTTCTTTTAGTCCATTCTGTTACATTTTCTTGTGATTGTTGCCAGCTTATAGACCGCAATGGCATGATAGCATCACACAGTTGTTGCAGATTTATCAGTTGCAAATCTGTAATGCAAATCCCATTCCTCCACATCCCAAAGATGCTCTATTGCAAAACCTGTTAGTTGTTATCTTGCTTGAAGCAGCCAGCACAAGATGTGTACGTTGTGATTCTAAAGAGATAGACATGATCAGCAACAATTCTGGGATAGGCTGTGGGGTTTTAAACAATGCTGTCAGGATTAGAACCCGGTGTGGTCTGCTGCTGCAGCCCATCTGCTTCAAGGTTCAGTGTGCAAGTTCAGAGGTTCTTTTCTGCAGACTTTGATTGTAACAAGTAGAGTTATTGTGATAAACATCAACAAGACATTTTCACCCAAAGAGCTGCTGCTTTGGATATTTTCTCTATCAGGCCATCCTTTGTAAGCCCTGGAGATCAGCAGTTTCTGGAATACTCAAACCAGCATGTCTGGCACCAACAATCATGCCCTATTTAAAGTCACTTAAATCCCTTTTCTTCCCCATCCTGATGCTCAGTTAACTTCAGCAGATTGTTTTGATCATGTCTACATGAGTAACTGTACAAGGTGATGCCACTGGATGATTGGATACTTACATTAATATAAATGAATGTACATAAATATTATAATGAACTACATAGGTGTAAACTGTATATGTATGCTTTGGGATTTAACTTCATGGAACTGGTGTCCATGTCAGTAAGTGATCTTTAAGTCATTCACAGGCCTCAGGAAGAAATCCTGCACTAGTGAGCAACTCAGCGTGAAAGTTGCTTAGTTGCCACAGGATGTTAGTGGTCATTACGCAGACACGCTACTCACCTTACAGGAAAATATATGTGCTGCAAAAAAAACCAACAACAAAAAAAAAAAACCAGGAGTAGGAAAACGATGAGAACTTTGGTTAGTGGTATGAGTTTTTTGGCTCATATCATAATAGTGAATCACGTTCTCTGTAAGTGGATGAGTAATGTGATGGCTTCGTGGGCAGTCACCTTTGAATCAGCACTTCCTCAAGGAGTTGTGTACACAAATACAATTGAAAGCACTTTAGGTGCTGTAAATTATGTTAATGTTTTTTGTTTTTGTTTAAAAAAAAAACACATAGTTATATCTTTTCATTGAGGTTCAGATATTAGCAGTGTTGGATTACAACCATGTACACATTGTACAGTCACAGAAATATAGCCACAGTTATAATGGTGCAAAAATGTCCGTCTGTAAGGCAAAATAGCAGAGACATCTCTTCTCCAGGTATCACTAAACTCACCGTTTGGACTTGGCGGCTGACTGTGAACCAACACATTTCCTTTTGCTTTGCTATTTGCGAGTAGGGTCATGCTTTAGAGCTACGCAAGCTGATGAATGACCTCTTTTTAGTTTCAAAGAGACATGAAGGGTATTTCCCAAAGCCTGACCTGCATAGATCCATCCTCTTGGTCTCCTCCTCAGTCATACCGGTTACATGATTGCCTCAGAAGCCCTATGCACTAAACTGTGAACTGAATGATCAAATTGAGCTAGCGCTGCAAAAACTTATGAGGGGTGGGGATGTTTAATTTTTTTTATGACCAAAAAGTATGAATTAGTGTAATTTATAGTTATAATTTGAAGTATATCAGTAGAATTCAACTAAGGGGGTACAGTGACATCCCTCGGCTGCCCTGGACCTCCAAGGCCCATCCAAGATTGTGAGGCCATGCATGCAATGTCCATTTAAACTTATAGACAAGTAAATAGTGTCATGCGACATATACCTGACATTTTGTGTCCGTCTTTCTGAAACAAAACGGCTTCACCTCATTCATTTAACCACCAGCAGGAGTAGATCACCCAGTTTTATGATATAAGAAGCAGCCTGTGAGAATAAACATAAAACTTTTCAGACCTCTGCAGTTTTTCTAAACACACCTAAAGTCACTCAGATGCTTGAATATTGTCTATGAACACTGGAAAGCCACATTTATCTTAACTATCTGAACTTTGTGTTGAGCAGACATATTGCCATGATATTAATTAAGGTTCTCTTTAAGATACTGTGTGTAGAAAAAGTGTTTATTCTTTCAGGCTCAAAGATCTGTGTGAATAAGGTCTGATAAAGAGTTAGGCAATAGGATCATCAGAGAGTAAGCACCTCCTTTGGAGGCCCAGTGTTTGTCAGGTTAGCAGTACGTGCAGTCATCGTTTTCTCTGGGAAGTGAACTGGTGTTACTTTGGCGCCTGTAATTAACAAGCATGTCGAAAACGTCAGAAGAGCGCTCACTTTTGGTTCTGGAGAACTACATCGGAGGAAAGTTCGTCTCTTGTCGGAGTTACATCGACTCCTACGACCCGTCAACTGGCGAGGTCTACTGCAAAGTGCCGGACAGTGGCAAGGAGGAGGTGGGGATCAAGTTAAAACCATCTGCAAAACCAAGAGGTTGAGATTTGAATGAATCCTTGCATATGTTTAGACATGTTTGTATAAGTCCTGCTGTGTGTTTGCATTAGGCTGGACTGACAGCTTTCTGCAGAGCTGTCTTATTTAAATACAATTTCTTTTTTCTGTACTAAGCTGCAATATCACAACATTTGCACAAGAATATTTTTTGCATTAAGTTGGATTGCTTGTTATTACAAATCCTGTTGTCAGATTTAAAGGCCTTTGACTCAGCAATATTAGTACATTTTAAGTGTATGTGTTTTGATGCATGCTTAATCATCCAGGTAGGAAAGTCCCAGAAAGTCTATTGTGTTCATCTAGACATTGCATTATCACTAGGAGAAATTTTTGTCACTCATCCGAGGGACTTCTTCCGTGTCAGGGACTGAAGAGATGAACAGAACAAACTTTCTGAATGAGGTTTGAGGTTTCAGGTTAGTGCGTTGCATAAAATGTGGTTTCAGAAAAAGCCACCTTTGAGCTTTGCAGAGCAAGCAATCAAGTAATCATTAAACACATCAGTTAACTTCAGCTGTTCATGTTTGACCTTCTTCAGAAATGTAGTGTTTTGTTGAAATGCATCCGTGTACATATTATTGTAGGTAACAATATTCTTAAGTCCTCTGAACTCCTTAGAAATTAATATAAAGGATCAGCTTTTTAAGATTTTAAGAGTGTATCAATAAAATGTCACTTAAACAATCCTGCGTATTCTCTCAAAGTGGAATCAAGCTCCATTCTTGGACGTGATCGTGCTTAATTGTGCAGTTTGCTTATACCTCATCTCATGCCTGCAGGTGGATGCAGCAGTGGCAGCAGCTAAAGAAGCGTTCCCCGAATGGTCCGCATGCAGCCCAGAGCAGCGAGCGAAGATCCTCCACAAACTGGCTGACCTGATTGAGGCCAACCTTGAGGAGTTTGCACAAGCTGAGTCCAAAGACCAAGGTTGCTTAGACTGTCTTATATGTTGCCACCTTAGAAATCAGGTCACTAATGCAGGAATAGAAATGAGTGGCTCAGAAATCACTTTTTATTAATCAAATACTGATTCATGAATGTCTAATCTTGTACTCTGTCTCAAAAATGTGTAGGCAACTGCTTCATTTGCCCTTTGATGCTCACTTCAGAATCTTTGTAGGTAAAACGATAACAGCTGCACGGACTGTGGATATTCCCCGGGCAGCGTACAACTTCCGCTTCTTTTCGACATCCATGCTTCACCACACCACCGACTGCAGCCCAATGGACCACATGGGCTGCCTGAACTACACTGTCCGCTGCCCCGTGGGAGTGGGTGAGCACTTAGGCTGCTTGGAGTGAAACCTTCAGATGACCCATTTGTCCTGTGCATGTGCTCTTAAATGGCCTTTGGTGTGTTTTTTAGCTGGTTTGATCAGTCCCTGGAATCTGCCCCTGTACCTTCTGACCTGGAAGATTGCACCTGCAATCGCTGCAGGCAACACAGTGGTGGCCAAACCCAGCGAGATGACCTCTGTGACCGCCTGGATGCTGTGCAAGTTGATGCAGCAAGCAGGTAGGACTACAGGACCCACAGTGCAATGTCATGCAGATGGAGTTAAAGCAAAGCAAAAAACATAACACATTAAGGTATTTTTTTTTAAATCTGCACATAATGAACAGATATGAGTACAGTGGTCCCTCGTTACTTGCGGGAGTTACGTTCCAAAAATATCCCGCGGTAGGTGAAATCCGCGAAGGAGCCAACTTAATTTTTTTTACAATTATTATAGATGCTTTGAGGCTGTAAAACCCCTCACTACACACTTTATACACTTTTCTCAGACAGGCACGAACATTTTCACACTTTGCTCTCTTGTTTAAACACTCTCAAAGTTCAGACCTTCGTAGAAAAATAAGACCAGTATTATAGAATGAAACCGCGCAAAACGTTTCGTCGACATTTTTGTGTTTGTTGGGGAGAAAACATACAAACATACTATGCATACATGCTAGCGAACGAAGATTTATCTAAAATTTGACAAGCTGAACGCATTCTGTACTGCGCAGGACACACGGCACGAGATTGATTGAAATTGTCTTCAGCCAATCAGGACGCAGAACATAATGCGCTGTTTAAAAAAAAGGAAAATTACACAAAAAAACAGCGAGGCTGCGAAAGGTGAACCGCGTTACAGCGAGGGACCACTGTAGTGCGAAATTAATCAGTGGTCTGCAATCGTCTTCATCTCTTTAGGTGTTCCCCCCGGTGTCGTCAACATCGTATTTGGTAGTGGTCCAAGAGCCGGTGACGCGCTTGTTAGTCACCCTGAGGTCCCTTTAATCTCCTTCACTGGGTCCACAGCCACTGCCCAGCGCATTACCGAGCGGAGCGCCCCCTACTGTAAGAAGCTCTCACTGGAGCTGGGAGGCAAAAACCCAGCTATTATTTTTGCTGACGCAGACTTAGACCAGTGCATCGAGACCACAGTCCGATCCAGCTTTCTCAATCAGGTGAAGACAAAATGTGACTGAGGATTTTTTTTTTCTTTAGGACTGTTTAGCTTTATTTATTTAGCTTTATTTATTTTATTTATGGGTACCATCACTTTTAGTTTTGGCTTTTATATATTATAAACTCAATTGACAGGACAGCTGCCCGAGAGTCTTTAGAGCTTCTGTGTCCACAGATTGTTATTTTAACTGGAAATTTGTTGGGGAATGTGCAGCAGTGAAGCACATTTTTACAGAACGAAAAGTTCAAGAAATCATTTCTTTATTACAAGGTTATTAATCTCATGCTCTCCAGATCATAGCTGGAAATGTTTGTTGTCAGTTTAGAAGTGTTAAAGTTAATCTTTTTTATTGTACTGAAATGTGACGGTGGGTGTTTTAAATATACGTTAGACTGCAGAATCCGTCACAACCTAACTTGGTGAGTTTGATTTGATATGTATAAATTGCCGGTGTGCAAAAAAACTGTAAAACAAAGCCCAGAAGGTCCTTTTTTAATACGTACTTAACAGGATTTTTTTTTTTCAAATTTTCTTTCATTGAACTTCTTAATGCAAATGAAATGAAGGTGATTATCTGTAACAGGAGCTTCTGTATGTGTTGAGGGTGTAATAACATAGTTTGTCCACAAGGGGGCAATCACAGCCCAACTTTTTGTCTTAAGGTGGGTTGTCAAAAAACAACTTTCTGAAATCCTCCATTTTTATCTTCTCCATTTCTTCTCCTCTTAGGGTGAAGTCTGCCTGTGTACCAGCAGGATTTATGTAGAGAGGAGTATTTACTCGGAGTTCCTGGAAAGGTTTGTGGCTGCGGCTAAGAAGTGGAAGACTGGTGTCCCCTCTGACCCCAGCAGCAAAAATGGAGCGCTCATTAGTAAAGAACACCTGGAGAAGGTGCTTACATGTAATGCAGAATGTGACTGAACACTTGTTGTTTCGATTTCTGATGTGCTATAGTTTGAAATGTCTCCTTTCAAATCCAAAGGTTCGTAGCTATATAGCCCTGGCCAAATCAGAAGGTGGCATAATTCACTGCGGTGAGGGGCTCGACAAGCTGGACCTCCCGCAGCGCAACAAGTCTGGATACTTCATGCCGACAACGGTCATCACAGGCATATCTGACAGCTCCCGTGTCATGCAGGAGGAGATCTTTGGTCCCGTCACCTGCATCAGCCCCTTTGATACTGAGGATGAAGCTGTTGCCAGGGGCAATGGTGTACGTTACGGTCTGTCAGCCACAGTGTGGTCCAAGGATGTGGGGAAGGTTCACAGGGTGGCCCAGCGGTTGCAAGCAGGTCTGGTGTGGACCAACTGCTGGCTGGTGAGAGATCTGAACCTCCCATTTGGAGGAATGAAGAACTCTGGTGTGGGAAGGGAGGGAGGAAAAGATTCCTATCACTTTTTCACAGAGGTGAAGAGTATCACTATCAAGCACTGAGAGAGGAAAGTTTGTTTATTTGTAGAATACAAAAGTCAAAAATGTCTGGAGCGACAAATATAAGAAAACAATCAAATCCAATATAAATTTGCCACCATTTGCCAATAAAGTTGCTGAAATTGCAGTTTATGTTCATTATTTATGGATGAATTGTCAACAAGCCTAAATTTGCAAATGAAAACAACAAAAACTGCTCTTGAGCTTCAGAAATAATCTGTGTCTGTGTGCGCTATAGCCAACCAAAACGTAACAGTACAATTTGTAAATATAGGAACCGCCATTTCCCCAAAGACAGTTTTTCATGCTTCCTGCATGATGACATAAAGATATTTAAAAAGAAGGGGAAAAATGCAGTCATCTTATTATTCACATTTAGGTATCCATGCGCTTCAGGCTGAAAAACCCAGTGACTGAATACGTGTAGCTGAATCTCGTCAGAACAGTGTGTTATGATGGCAGGTTGTGGAGTTCAGTTTGTTTTTAATCTTTACTTTCAATGATGTCATTGTCTTAATAAAATCTGTAACACGGTCTGTAAAAAATGCTGCATTTCTGGTCTGATCGAACTGTTAGAAACAGTTTTACTAACAAACTTGTTGTCTCTTGTACATTTGTGACATCATTTGTCTTTATTTTTCTAAACCGTTCAAACCTCAAGGTCTGCAAACATACTCATAAGTAACTGTTTGACACAGACATGTTTTTATCTCTTAGCTGCTGACGTAGGAGAGGTGAGTAAATGACGAATAGACTCTCCTGTGTGGTTATTGGACAACGTGTTTGAAGATAGAACTGGGCTGATGGAGATGATTGCTTTCTGGTGCTCTACCTGTAGTGTGTGTGTGTTTTTACATTTTTTAAAGGATTATGAGACAAAGATGAATACTGATACTCTTTTACAGTGAAGGGAATGTGAAATATTGTACTACACTAAATATTTAACTGGCTGCTGCATGTCACATGGCAAATGTATTTCAGTTTATCTGCTGTGCACCACGAAACTGCTGGGTCCAAAGTTGGAGGCACTGACGTCAGTTGAATATGGGCGAGGCTACTGCAAGCATCTCACTAATGATTGTCAGATAAACCCCAAACGTTCTGTTTTGCATGGTTTCCTTTTATGGAAATGATCCCGGCTGCTTCTGCTGGCACAGGTGGTTCTCCAAAGCTACAAATACCTCTGGAAAGGTATCAAAATATACAATATACTGCCAGAAGTATTCAGTCACCCATGCAAATCATTAAATTCAGGTGTTCCAAACACTTTCGTGGCTGCTTTCAGGAGAAAACAAATCACAGAGTGGGGTCAGTGGTGCACAGAGGTCTAAACTTTCTGCAGAGTCAATCGCTGCAGAGCTCCAAACTTACTGTGGCCTTAAGATTAGCTCAAGAACAGTGTGTAGAACACTTCATGTAATGGGTTTCCATAAAGGTCCATAAAGACATGGATGAGTCCTGACCGCAACCTCTGCCATTAATTAGAGGACAGGAAAGTCTTCCCAGAAGAGTTGAAGCTGCAAAAGGTGGGCCAACATTATATTAAACCCTATGGACCAAGAATGAGATGTCACCCAAGTTCATGTATGTGTGAAAGCAGCAAAGCGAATACTTTTGGCAATATAGTTTATCGTGTTCACTCATGTCATTGTGCTTACATCTATTAACTCACTATATAGACCCAACTGTAGTACAACTGAGGGTGATCAAATCAGCAAAAGGGAGATGATCAGCACTGGTTAAATTTTAAAGTTTCACAGCAGTACATCCAAAATGTAAAACATCCTGAAATAAGAGTCTGAAAGTAAGTAGAGGCAAGGCAGAATAGATGTGTGTGTGAATGGGAATGAGGTAGGTGGAAAGGAGAGGCTGCAAAGAGTAGAGGCAATGATGGTGAATAAGTTTAAATACCTGGTGGTCAACCATTCAAAGGGAAGTTTTGGACACAAAGTTAGAGAGACAGCGTTGGTTTTGACATCTTCAGAGGAGGGATAGTATTAGGCAAAGCATGTTGACTATGGAGCTGCCAGGTAGGAGCAAAAGAGGAGAGACAGAACCAAAGCTCCATCTATGACATCTAATCCATGCTTTCTCTTTGATATATAATATAATACTAATAGAAACTTAGAAAGGTAAATTCTGGGTACCAGAAACTTTACATAGCAGGTAACTAAACATGAGTGATGTGACCTCCACTACAATTAAGATTATATAACAATATCTTTCCATGCTAATCATCTGATCAGTGGTGCAGCGTATATGCAGATAATTACGTGTGATGTTGCATTTCCTTTCAATTCAGGAGTGGTGCCAGTATAGGAAAAGTGGGCACGCTGGAGGAGGGGAGGCGGGGGGCCCTATCCTTTTAGCAAGTGTGTACAATCACGTCCCCTGGAGAGCTCTATGTGACACTTAGCACAGAGCCAGGGTGTGGGTCCCACCCTCTGTGTTTTGGCTAGGGACCGGGTATTGTGCTGTGTCACGCTGTATGCCTGCACACACACACTCTGATGCCTTCCTAGAACATAGTGTCAAAGTGGATGCCATCCAAAAGTAAGGCTAAGGTGTCAGAGGCTACTTGCTTTCCACTGGCACACACTCCCACCAAACGGGCGTGATGTGTGAAACAGAATGGGAACGCAGTAAGTCAGCATTTATTTCATTTTGCTCCGTTTCCGCCCTTTTTGCTGGATTTATCTTTCATCTTGCCTTTTGTGAAGGTTTCATTGAGAAGGAAAGGCCCCGCTGTAGAAGGACTCGCCCCGCCGTACGTGACTTTGAGAACGCTGCCAATGCCCATTTGAGAAAAAAAAACAAACCCCAAAACAAAACAAAGGAAATGTTAATGTCTGTGTTGATTGATTGATACTTAAACATTATAATTATATTACATAAGAAAAAATAGCAAAAAGGGGCTTGGTTCATGAGTAAATCATTGTTTAAGATGCTATCGATACATTTTTACTTTTATAGGGAGCCTTTAACTTTCACTTTAGTTACTGGGCACTTGAAGGAACGACGGTGGCGTCCTTCCATTTTATATCCACAAGTTTTCTGCAATATTTAGCCCTGCAGAATATATAAACAATCTGTTTTCATGCTGGCTGCAGGGATGTGAGAGGCCTCCTGCAGAGGGGCTTCGCACTCATATGTATGTGCTGAGAACAGTAACAGCCAACAGCAGTTCTCTCACCTATTCTGGCTCAAACCCAGCACAATAAATCTGTGAAAACTTCTCTTAGCTTCTCTCTTCGTAATTAAAACACAGACACACACACAAAAGTAATTCAAGTTCCCATCTGAAGAGCAGAATGTGAATGTGTGTGCATGACAAAAATCAGAGACCTATAGCAAGAGAGACTGACCTGGGATTATTGCATGTCCCAGATTTTGCAGATTAAAAGCTTTTGGTTTTCCTTTTTTCTTTGATTGCCATGTTTCACACCCTGTCGATAAAAGCCTTCTGTCACGTTTGGGTTTAGGGAATTTTCCACCGCCTGGTCGGCTTGGGTTTTGTGGTAGATAAAGCCCCGAGATGAAGCCGAGTCCTGAGAAAATGCTGCAGTTCAAGCAGGTTAAGCAAACTCAGCCAGCAAACCTCATGTGTATGTGGAGACAGTGGGAGGGAGGGTGTTACTTGGCTACAGAAGGCTAAATGTTTGCGCTGCATGTCCGTCTCCATGAAGACTACACTATTCACAAGCAAGACAGGAAGAATAAGAATGATCAGCAGTTATTTGCTCTTCATGTGACGCTGAAACCTGAATGGGCTGCTGGGACTGAATGATGTTTTGTTTTAAAAATAAGCTAACCCATATACCTGTGTATTGCATTCTTAATTATATATAGCACATTTTATCATATACCTAAACTCAATATGCTTAACATGTACTTGTATTCATTTTAAACATCTTTAAAATGTTAAACATTAAAATATTGACCATGATTCCATGGGGTACGTGGCTCCGTAGTGCAGTGGTTTGCCCGGTTGAGTCAGGAAGGACTGCTAACCTGAAAATCTGCCAAATCAAACATACGGAGCGACCTGCTGTGGCTTAGACCTGTTCTTCTTCTGGACAAATTCAGGGAGCAACTGAAAGTAGCTTCAACTCATCAGCTGAAACTCAACCCTTTTTCTTAGTCCACGTTTGTCCCAGTCCAAAGTTGGTGCATATAGTTATCAGCGCTTTACACCCAGATTTTAATGCTTAATCAGACCAAGCTGCCATGGCGACAGCGTCTTGCTGAACTACTACTGCTCAGATTTAAATGGCACTTCTTGCTTTTCTGTGGCGTTGTGCTTTATTTTCCTGGATTGCGGTAATATTTCCAAAAAACCTGAACTCGAGGTACACGGTGGTTGGCAGGAACGCTGTGGCCTAGATCTATTCTTCTGGACGAATTGAATTAGTGATGTGTTTGTTCTGATTATATATTACAGCATTATGCTTATTAGAGCCAGTATGTCATTTTACCACTGAGCACGCATCTGCTTTGTACTTTCTTGCATTTTTTTCATTGAATAAAGAGATTTTTTTTTAAGTATGCTTTCAGCTCATATCTGCTCCTGGACTTAATAGTAAAATTAGACCATGATGTTATTATGAGCACAGGAACAACCAGGATGTATTTTTTCTGCACTGAAAAACAAAACAGGTAGGCAGTGTGTGTATGGCCAAGACTCTTAAGAGTCTTAAGAAGTAGACCAGGACTTTGGGTCTTTATACATTTGTACTAATAACTGTTTTGGATCTTCCTCAGCCTACATGTTTGCTCCCAGACTATAATTGTTTGGACAAAGTGTGTTGAGCACAGTTCAAAAATTGCATCTAAACTAGTTTGGCATTTACGGTCCTCAGACAGCTATAATTCTTACCTTCAAATAGGTTTTGCTCATTATCACTAACATTTCACCACTGGGAATCCTACATACCCATTTTAGAAGATGAATTAGCATTTTATTCTCCTAACATCATAATACAAGAACAAATACAGCACTCTGTGGACAGCGGAAACAGCTACAGCATAACTGCAATTAGGCCTGCTGATAAGGCAGACGCATCTCACACGTCTACCATATCTCTGAGACTTTTATGCCCTTGCTGGAGATCACTGAACAGCTAAAGTTGTTTTCACTGGCATTGTGTAACCAAGGCAAGCATTAGAGGACACAGACATTTGGGTCAGCTGCAGAAGAGCAAACAATGAAAGGAAACCAGGTCAGCACAGAAATATTAGATGTTTATACAGGATTTTACTGTATTAAAAAAGTGCTTGAAGAGTAGAAAGTGTTCATTAAAAGACTGAACGGGAGATATTTAAAGTTCCTGCTCTGACCTATTTAACAGGAAGCTTAAAAAAGGACACTTTTTCTGTTTTTCTAACATGATGACAAAAAAATGCAAATATTACACACCTTTTTCCATACTCTGATGACATATGTGGGGCAGGTTTTAAAATTTGGCACTTGGACTGGGGATCAAACCAACCTCTCCATGATTAGTGGGCGACGAAAATCTTTGGGTATTGTTCACCAGCTACATGTTTTGTTGACTGTTCCTCTGATCTAAAGAGTATAACAGTTTAACCCTCTTGAGGCAGGCGTTGCCGATTTGCAACAGGTAGAACTAACAACCTGATTACCCCACATACATATTTTATGAGTTTTTTTTACTCAGAAGTACCACTGCAGGACTTGGTTGTGCATTAGCAACAAAAAGTTTAATTCGAGCCTGAGAGGGTTAAAGAAAAAAAAAATCAGATGTCCTTTATCGCAAGTTTTGAAGTAGTCATGTCAATATTAGCATGCCACATGGTAGGCAGAAGAGTAAGAGGTCATCAGTGCTGTAGGCTGGCGTTTCTGATGCTGCCCGTCTTTCAGTTACATGGAAATAAAAACACAAAGCATGTTGTCACTGATATCATACAGGTACTCGGTCTTGTGGAGTGAAACTGTGTGTGCATGTGTGTGTTGAGAGTGGGAGGATCTGCCCTAAATTACTCATGTTCAGGTTTTGATGACATGATAAATATATTTTACATAATCCCACACTTAGCCTTCTTATGCTTCTAGACATCATTTACGTATTTTAAGTAGCCTGTTTCGCACTGTATGATGTGTTTTTCTGTTGAAAATAACATAGTCACAGATAGTGCCAGGGGGTTTTGCTTCTTTCCTCCATCTGGCATATGCCAGGTCTGGAATCTTACCCTCAAAACCCTATCTACCTGACACTGAGTGGAAAGTAACCTATTGTGCTTCATTATTCTCCTGAAATCTTAAACCTAAATGTCTTTCTACTTATACTGCTGTAGTAAGTGGCTTGATGCCTAATGCGGACTGTTAATAGGAAATGATCAGTCAAACTACAAAGTGGCAAAGAACCAGTAAATGATACAATTATTTAAATCAAAACACAGCAGTTAATAACACCATCAATACCAGGAAGTTAATCGACTTAACACAAGCATTTAGGCTGTCTGATTTCAGAAAAATAGCCTAAAAAGCTAATGGACTAGTAAGTAATCACCCAGCTGTCAGGCTCATGTATAAGTAGGATGGAAATTAAGAACTAGCTTCATTTAAGAACGGGTAAGAATTGATCAAATCATCCAAATCATGCCCCTTGAGGCTTATCTATTCATCTTAGTTAGCGGTGTGCTTGTTTCAGTTGTGCATTGACATCAAGCACCATGCAAGCTTTTTCTTTCTTATCTGTATCTACTCTACATTCTGAGTCAGTGATGATAAAAACAGTTGCACTGTCACTGAAGATGTGTGTAGGCCTGTGCCAACCCGACTTCTTGTCCACAGGGAGGACTGATTGGGACGTAAAAAGTGACTCAGTACTAGTATCAATAAAATCTTCTTATTGTGTCACATCATAATGAGAAAATTTGGCAAGGTTAGCACCTGAAGCTGAGGCTGTTTAGTATTTTGTGTGTAGTTCCTGTAGGTGTTGAGGGCATCAAGCATATATAAGCACTGTTTTCAGCAGAGTCGAGTTACTTAGTACTGAAAGCTCTCAGCAAGAACATAAAGGCATGTTACCCCGAAGAGGAAAACATGCCACTCAACTCCTGAGCTGCTTAAAGCTAAATTTAAGTGGAGCACAAGGAGGGTAGTGGAGACTTCTGTGTGTCACAAACAGGGCATGACAACAAGGGAGACACATGCACAAAATGCTAATTAATAAAAAAATTGTTTGCCTTTGACCACAACAAAAACTGTGGACCCAGGAGGAAAAAAAAAATCCCAGCATTTTATTTGTTTCTATTGTGGCTGGCACCGCGTATGAAACACTGCAACTCAACCACGATGTCATTGACACATGAAACACCACAGAAAAGTGTGAATGCTGGTGAGGGAGGCGGCCTCTTATGTAGGTTACGTCGTAGGATCTACAAAAATCCACGGCAGTGAGGGCTTTTGTAGCGCTCTAGCACACTGGGCACAGGTGCTGACGGTGTTGCTAACAAACCGCCCCTCCTCCAGACAGGCAGAGAGAAAGGCCGAGTAAGGCTACCTTCACACTGCAGGCGAAAGCGCATCAAATCCGACTTTTTTGACCCTATGCGACCCATATGCGATCATGGTATGACAGTGTGAACAACACAAATCCAACTTGGGTCACAAATCCGACTTGGGTCATTTTCGTATGTGGTACAGAATTTGATATATATCTGATGTTTTAAAAGCGACTGCTGTTTGAATGGTCATGTCGCATTAAATCCGTCTTGTATGTCACTGACACAAGACAGACGCCAATTATCAGCGCCGAAGAAGCGCCCGAGAAGACGTCGTGAACGCTTCCTGGCCATCCAGTGAAACTGTTGGGAAGACAGTATGGGAAACGTGAACATTTTATTTGTATCGTATAATCTGCAGATTCTGACAGAAATCTGCGACTATCCTTTGAAGCACCGCTCCTCTCTAAAACAGCAATAAGGATCATTATTAGGTCATATGTAAATAACAAAATAACTTTATAACTTAAAGCAAAATTGGGAAACGTAAAGTCCAAAACAAGTCTTTATATTCAGGGCCATCAGTCAAACAATACTGTTTGGTCTGGGTCTAAACAGAGCGCGTTGTGTGATGTCTTCTTTTGTGCATGCGGGCCGCTTTGAGGGTTCACACTAGAGCGCGTTTGCTGTCAGATTTTATTTGTAGTGTGAAGAAGCAGACAAAAAAATCGGATTTGATCAAACAATCAGAATTGAGCATTAAGACCTGCAGTGTGAACGTAGCCTAAGAGAGTCGTCGACCTCACCTCAATTTGTATGGAACCATTAAAAATACCCAAAGTAATTAGTGTTTTTGTTCATGTTTGGTCAGAATGAGCCAGATAGATGTTTGGCAGCTTTTATGCACTTTGTTGCTCTTTAGTTGAAACTTAAGCCGTAAGCGGTTAGGTCAGTTAAACATAAATGCTAAAACCATCACTAAATTCAAAGGGTGCAACAATAGCTACGTCTCGCATAGAGATTATTTGTGTCTATGCAAGATGTTATGACTCTACACCCACTAAATGCTGGGTGTAGAGTGCACTGAACCAAGAAACCAACAGTGCTTTACACTCGCTACTTGCTAATACGTGACTCACATTGTGTGACCTGTTATTGCAGAAGAGTAAATGTGTCTTACGGTCAGCATGCTTGTTTTGTAACTGATTACAGTGTCATTAAATGTTGTTTAAAGCTATTAAATGACATTTAAGAAAAAAAAGCAAAACATTATTTCAACAGCACCAACTCAGTTGAGCAATCACTGTTCGTTCAATCAAGATGTCTACTAGTACTTCTCAGGAAATCCTGTGATACACTTACCAGATTAAAAAAGTGCAGAGCCAACTTTTGCAAGCATCTTTCAGACAATCAGTCTCTATGTGACTCTATGTGACAGCACGTGTCTGTCACTCACTTTCAAACTTTAATGCAACATAAACAGGCACACTGGTTTCCCTCTGTATGGTGTTTATACAAGGAAAAATTAGCTAGAGACTGAAGCCACGGTTTCTATCAGGCTGTAAACATGTTTATCCTACCTTAAAGTTGGGCATTTCCTCACCCTCAACCAGTCACAGCCAATGGCTGGCCCTCCCTGAGTTTGGTTCTACAGGAAGCTACTTCCTGTTAAAAGGGAGTTTTTCCTTCCCACATTCGCCAAGTGCTTACTTACAGGTGATCATCTGGTATGTAGGATTTTCCTTATTATTGTTGCTTTTCAGTATTATAAAAGTGCCTTGAGGTGACTGACGTTGTGATTTTATGCTATATAAATGAAACTGAATTAAATTAAATTGAATATTAGAGTATGTTGGGAGTATAGACAGTATAAAAGTTGGACGTTGCGACTAACATGTCACCCGTTGGTTTTCTAGTGTTGAGGTGCGCATTTCTGCTGTTGCAAACCTGGTTGCAGGAAAAAAAAAAAAGCAAAAGCAAAACAAAAAATAAAGGTTTACACTGTTGAATGCATTTGATTAGACCAGGCATTAGCTATTAATATAAATTGTTGCAAGAATTTTCATACAACTTGGGTTACAAGCTAATCCAGAGAATCTGGTCCAAACATCATGTTTGATCAACAGACATTTCATTTCATACTGGAAAAAAACGATACAGGATCAGCACACTGTAGCTTCAAAACAAGTCTGGACCACAAAAGACAGTTAGCCTCACCCAGTATCAAGTTGTGCTGCATACTGATAAATTTGAATGCATATTCTTTTCAGTCTTTTTTAAAATAAATCTCCTCTTGTTAGTGCCTCACTGGAAAAAATGCTCACAAAGCCTGATTTCATTTTTCACGCAGAGGAGGAAGGATGACACCAAATCCTCCGCTGAATGGAGAAATAACGAAGCCAGCATGTCACAGTGGAGCACTAAGCCGGGCCTGTTGCCTCCAGCATGGCTGCCTCACAAAGGCCATCAGAGCTCCACTGAGACCGCACATAGCCGAGGCCTGTCTGTCAGTGCGTGGGTGGATATGTGCAGAAAGGGGGAGAGAAGGGAGAACCAGAGAGATGGAGAGAGAGAGAGCTGTTGACTTAATGCTGACTGGTCAGTTTCAGGCTGTAGGACCAGATGGCACGGTTTGGCCTCTGATTCCTCAGGCCATTCTCCAGGTAGATATTTGTCTACACTTACAAAGAAACACACATAAATACACCAAAATATGCATATGGAGCGTAAAAGACCTCATCATCCAAGCTAATGCTTTCAGTTTCATCTCTAATCCTCCCACATTTAAATTAAATCTATGAAAAGTGTGCCTGTAAAATGGAAAAATGACAGAAAAAGAAAACTTGAAGGAAATCATATGGAACTGTATGCATATGCACGTGTGAACAGATGGTGACAAGAGGAAGGAAACACATAGGAAACTCAACTCAGATGTGTTAATCAGGTGCAGCCGACAAAACAGCCACAGAGATAAAACGCTATGGTTAACATGTTCTTTAACCCCTATAATGAGCCAGGTATATATAGGTCTATAGGTACAGCACTGTGCAAAAGTCTTGAGCCACCTCTTGTAGCTCATTTTCAGTCCAGTTCTTGTACCTGATCATTTAATGAGGATTGTCTCTGTGTGTGTTTGATTGTTTTTGCACCTAATTCAAGAAATCAACCAGTAAATACAGACAACTTAGCAAAAAAACCCCTAATTTTAAAATTTATCCTAGTCATGTCCTTCACTAGTTTGTGTTTGGAAATCTACACAAAAGAAAGCTGGAAATCATGGATAGTTGAAATGATTTCCAGCTGGAAATTACAATTGACCAAGGCAAGAAATTACTATTTGGCCTGATTACCACTGAAGAGGTGAAGACAATCTGGAGATGATCTGCTGCACACTACATGAAAAGATGCAGATAAGGTGTGAGGGAAAACATCAAAGTTCCAGGCTCAGCAATTTTCAGCAAACTCTGCAACTACTTCCTATTTCCCTAAGAAAATATAAAGAAATGACAGAAGACTTTTGCACAATACTGTATGTGTATCACATTGTCATAAATCTATTTGCTCAGTTATCATGAAACTAAATGTATAAATCAATAATTAAAAAGGATTGCATGCTATATTGTACAAGAACACAATGTCTCTTTTATTGCATCCTACTTTTGTTTGAACTTCTGTCACATCATATCATTTTTTTTTGGGCGCTTGTACCTTTTCCTGCCATTTTATTGGATAGCTGGTGACACACCACCTTTTGGGAACACGGCCACAAAAGATCAAACATGCCTAACTACACAACCAGGGCCAGACCCTTCCTGGCGAATGACTGAAAAGGCGCCATTTGTCAGTCTGTTTACATTTTCTAAATGTCAGTGACCGACAGTCTGAAGAGGACCGTCCAACCTGACCGAACTCATCCCTCGTCATTTAGCTGACACAGGGTGATAAACACAAAGCCAACTTCAACTTTTGATTGTTCACTCAATGAATTGTTGAATCGTTTTATTACAAATTTGTGCTCAATTTCACAACCCATAGGCCAAGTTTGTTTCATAACTCCTACTATTTACCTGTCACAATCAATACAAGATTTATCCAGCTGGTCAGACAACTCAGATTCAGTCCAATAGCATTAAAAGTGCATTGACCTTACACGGACACACACTCCTTGCAGCTGGTTTTTCATGACAATAGCTCCTTGTCTCAGTGCATTTCCTGAATCACTGCGCAGAGAAAGGGAAACTTTCCGGGGATTCTTCTGCTACACTGACCTTGTCCATGAAACACACTCTTTTAAATGCATGCACACACATTTGTGCACAATGTCCAATTAAGCACTCCCGGGAGGGAAATAAAATGAATGGTCCTCATTCCACTAATTTGTCGTCTACAGTCACTAGAGTGGCGCTGCGTAGGCAGACAATAAGCATTCTCCACTCACTGTTTCCTTGGCTGGAGTGAATTTCCTCACATGATCAAAAGTTGCGTGTATTTTTACGCAAAGCATTCCTGCAGTGACCAATCACATTTTCTGCTACTCATGATTTAAATGTTTAAAAACAGCTCACGTATATTGTCACTTTGAAAAGTAATGTTTTGATTATTTATTTAGCCACCAAAAAATATTCAGTCGTTAACTTGTCATTAATTTTCTTTGACTTTTTTGCATTTGTTTTTATCTATTGCTATCTTCTCCCCTCCTCTCCTTGAATTTTTTTGGCCTTAAGCATTGTTTGTGTTTACCAGCCTACTCTGAGTGCGTATGTGTTGACTGTCGTGCATTGCGTAACCCTCTGTTTGAGAAGTGATTGAAAAGGAAGCCAAGTGCTTTTCCTAGGGTGCCATCAGTTGTGCCACTGAAACCAACTGTGGGTTTAAATAAAGAGAGAGCGAGATGGTAATGAAGATAATCAAAGGGAGACACACCAAGAAGGAGGGCTTTATAGATGCACAGCGGGCCCTCACAACAGCTGTAGGGTAGACATGTATTGGCCCACTGGGAGACTCTGCTTAGGATACATCAGGACCTGCTGGGGAGATGGCAAGAGCAAGAGGAAGGCATACAGAAGAGAGGAAGTGCCAGAGACAGAAAAGAGGGAGCTGAAGACTTCTGAGAATAGAAGATGGGTAGTGAATGTTGAATAAGTTTCTGAAACCAATGAATCAGCATTAGTTTTCCCAGGAATGTCATTTTGAAATAATTCGAAAATGGTTTCTACAAAGATCACAGACCACTGCAAGCAGTAATATGAACTGGACTGATCTGTTTTGCAGTCAAGAAAATAAGCATAGTTCGATTTGAAATAGGATTTTTCCACTTGCTGACTTATCCTGGAACATGACAGAAATGGCACCATATGACCTTTCTGTCTGTTTACAGTCCCTGGACATCTCTGACCGACAGTCTGACCAGGACTGTCCAACCCGACCACACGGATCCCTCATCATTTAGATGACAGAGGGTGACAAACAAGCTTTTGATTGTTAACACAGTGAATTATTGTATTTTCTTTAAGTCAATCCATGCTTGAGTCCATAACCTATAGGCCAGGCTATCGATTCTACATCTTTTAGAAGCTCCACAATAGTTACAAAGTCAGACAAAAATATGTCTTTGGATAAGGAGCTTTTTGACATTCAGTTCATGTTACTAATCAATAAGAAAGTTAAGGAAATTGATATTTACGAGTCATTGTGACTTTGTAACATTATATTACATTCATCCAACTAAAAGGCAAACGCTGCATATCATATGTATCTGTAACATTTTTCCAGCCGGATCTCAGTAGATTACAGATTGCAGTGAACTGAGTTGTTTTCTCCTCCCAATCTGAGTGCAGAATCCTAGCTTGATGGCTGTTATAGAACATATATTTCTAAGTGAGTCAAGAAATCAGAAGCTTTAAATTTAGAATATACCCCATACTAGGTGTGTTTCTACTACTGTTTGGAAAGGGATCTGCTCCGTAGTTTTTCCCTATTTGTGGAAGGCTGTCAGTCAACTGTTTACCTCAGCTGTCGATGTTGGGTGAGAGATGTCCACCATCATTTATCCCGGAGGAGGCTGTAAAACTTTCAGCCATACTGAGGTAAGTTGTTGAAGACATGCTGAACTGTCGGTAAGCTAATGTTAGCCTATGTTAACTTTTGATCACCAGTGTTAGCTGCTGCTAGCTGTTGTTCGGTGGCATTCATAAAACAATCTTTGGAGTGGGTGTACTCTTAGTGACACTTAGTAAATAAACTGTCATATGATGTAAGAATATGATCAATTTGCTTGTAATAGGGAAAGTGTGACTTTTAGGACACTCAAGCCTAACATTAGCTGTGACAATGTTAGCTTATAACCTGCTGTTATTTTTGTATAGTCAGCGATTTTTTCAACTCCCTGATGAGGTAGGGCTGTACAGGGAGTGCAGAATTATTAGGCAAATGAGTATTTTGTCCACATCATCCTCTTCATGCATGTTGTCTTACTCCAAGCTGTATAGGCTCGAAAGCCTACTACCAATTAAGCATATTAGGTGATGTGCATCTCTGTAATGAGAAGGGGTGTGGTCTAATGACATCAACACCCTATATCAGGTGTGCATAATTATTAGGCAAATGAGTATTTTGTCCACATCATCCTCTTCATGCATGTTGTCTTACTCCAAGCTGTATAGGCTCGAAAGCCTACTACCAATTAAGCATATTAGGTGATGTGCATCTCTGCAATGAGATGGGGTGTGGTCTAATGACATCAACACCCTATATCAGGTGTGCATAATTATTAGGCAACGTCCTTTCCTTTGGCAAAACGGGTCAAAAGAAGGACTTGACAGGCTCAGAAAAGTCAAAAATAGTGAGATATCTTGCAGAGGGATGCAGCAGTCTCAAAATTGCAAAGCTTCTGAAGCGTGATCATCGAACAATCAAGCGTTTCATTCAAAATAGTCAACAGGGTCACAAGAAGCGTGTGGAAAAACCAAGGCGCAAAATAACTGCCCATGAACTGAGAAAAGTCAAGCGTGCAGCTGCCAAGATGCCACTTGCCACCAGTTTGGCCATATTTCAGAGCTGCAACATCACTGGAGTGCCCAAGAGCACAAGGTGTGCAATACTCAGAGACATGGCCAAGGTAAGAAAGGCTGAAAGACGACCACCACTGAACAAGACACACAAGCTAAAACGTCAAGACTGGGCCAAGAAATATCTCAAGACTGGTTTTTCTAAGGTTTTATGGACTGATGAAATGAGAGTGAGTCTTGATGGGCCAGATGGATGGGCCCGTGGCTGGATTGGTAAAGGGCAGAGAGCTCCAGTCCGACTCAGACGCCAGCAAGGTGGAGGTGGAGTACTGGTTTGGGCTGGTATCATCAAAGATGAGCTTGTGGGGCCTTTTCGGGTTGAGGATGGAGTCAAGCTCAACTCCCAGTCCTACTGCCAGTTTCTGGAAGACACCTTCTTCAAGCAGTGGTACTGGAAGAAGTCTGCATCCTTCAAGAAAAACATGATTTTCATGCAGGACAATGCTCCATCACACGCGTACAAGTACTCCACAGCGTGGCTGGCAAGAAAGGGTATAAAAGAAGAAAAACTAATGACATGGCCACTTTGTTCACCTGATCTGAACCCCATTGAGAACCTGTGGTCCATCATCAAATGTGAGATTTACAAGGAGGGAAAACAGTACACCTCTCTGAACAGTGTCTGGGAGGCTGTGGTTGCTGCTGCACGCAATGTTGATGGTGAACAGATCAAAACACTGACAGAATCCATGGATGGCAGGTTTTTGAGTGTCCTTGCAAAGAAAGGTGGCTATATTGGTCGCTGATTTGTTTTTGTTTTGTTTTTGAATGTCAGAAATGTATATTTGTGAATGTGGAGATGTTATATTGGTTTCACTGGTAAAAATAAATAATTGAAATGGGTATATATTTGTTTTTTGTTAAGTTGCCTAATAATTATGCACAGTAATAGTCACCTGCACACACAGATATCCCCCTAAAATAGCTAAAACTAAAAACAAACTAAAAACTACTTCCAAAAACATTCAGCTTTGACATTAATGGGTTTTTTGGGTTCATTGAGAACATGGTTGTTGTTCAATAATAAAATTATTCCTCAAAAATACAACTTGCCTAATAATTCTGCACTCCCTGTATGTCTAATCTGCTGACAATGAGTAACTGCAAAAATATCAGGAATAAAGCATGTTTTAATATTACATGCTCATATTACAATAAAGGCATTGGCCTTTATTCGATACAAATGGTGAATAAAGACAAGAAAGTGGAAAGAGAGGGGAGGACACAGCGAAAAGCTGTGGGTCAGACTCAAATCCAGGCCTCTGCTTTCTGGCCATGTGGCAGATGGGTGCTTGCTCGCCCCCTGAGCTAAACCAGCACAATTTATGCGCATTTTCATGTGTTAGAGCCTTCAGTTCAGAAAAAGAGGCTTTAGGTGAAGAGAAAGAGCATGACATTCTATTAAGATGTCGGTGGCATTGTCTCTTTCCTTTGTGTTTTTGTTTCTTTGGTAAAGGGGACCCCTTCTCTGATGATAAAATGTCAGTATGATGCCTCATATCTGGAATCTGAAGGTTCAGGCACGGATTTAAAGGTCAATGGCAAGTCAACACCTGCAACTTCTCTTCTCCTCTACCTTTGGTGTACAATGTACAGGGCCAGTCTCTGCCCCGGTACAGAGACCACAATTAATCGGAAGGAAGATGTCTTTCCTGGTCACTATTCAAATATGGTTGGGGAACATGGCAGCTTCCATGAACCAAAAATCTGATCTGATGTATTTTAAATTCATTAAGTATAAACTTCGTGTGGGGTTAGTTTATATACATAATGGGGATAGGTTTCATTGGAAACTCCAAGAATACATCAGTTAGTTGGACAATGTGTAGACACACTATATTTATTTGTACAGACTGTTTTCTATTAAATAACCTAAAAGAAAATGAACCTTTAACTGCATCACAGATTTCATTTGAGCTGGTTTATATTACTGCTAAAGACTTAAGAATTCACTGTCAATATATGTTATAGTGTCATAGAAAATCATTGTTTTTTAATATTTACTGGAAATTTCCTTAGGGTCAATGACTGTCTCAAGTTTTCTTGATTCTTGCTCTTTTTCATTTTAATTGTTGTCAAATATCCTTTAGTCAGAAAAGTATACTTGTTTGGGATTTATGCCCTTATATAAAATAATAAAATGCTCTCGAGTTTTAATGCACTTTTTAAATCTGAGCAGACAGAATGATGCTGCGAGTGAGAGATAAATCATCAATAGAGCATCAATAAATACAAGTGTGCAAATGTCCTTATTAGCTATTCCTGCCATGGCATAAGCTTAGAACCACCAAGTGTGACTGATGAGAGGAAAGACTGAGTTATGAGTTTCCTCTCCATCCATCACTGTGTTTCACCCACCCATTAAACATCTCCCAACTGCAGCCTGACGTGCTCTGTTTTCTGACGCTCAGCGGGGGGTCGGCTTCTCGTGTTCTCAGAGATCTGGGGTCTTTTATTTGAATTTATTTTACTCACTTTTAAGAAAAACATCCACGGCTCTTCCGGGAAGCGCTCTTGACCTGCTGTGAAGCCATAAATTGTAGCTATCCAAAACATTAATTCCGCTTCTTCTACCATGTTATTTGCAGCTGGTTCATTTGACTTCACTTGTGAGTAAACTCAACCTGAAACAACACCAACATGTTACCCAAAGTGTTTTGTAGTGTCCAATTACTTTTGAACCTTCACAAACAGACACAGTTCTGTTTTGACGGAAACAGAAACCATTTCAAATTACAGCACTTCACCAGTCATTATTGTAATTCCAGTTAAACGTGTTACATCGAATCAAACCAACAGAAAACAAAATAGTGTTACTGCAAAATAATTCCATAAATAAATAAACTGAAAACAAAACAATCTGACACACACACACACACACACACAAAACCCAAACCAGCGCCTATTCTTTGCAATGTTCCTCGTCTGTATCCTCTTTAGGTGGGTCTGAATGCGTGCACGTCCACATCGTGAACTCTCCTTCCACCTGATGGATTATTAACTTGTCTCTGCAGCAGCATGCTGTCACGTTTCATACAACTTTGAACACAGAGTCAAAAAACATCACTGATGTCCACGATGACAGATGTTTATGTACTTTGTGTTAAGCGCTGTGTAAAAGTGGAAGGGATGCATATGGTGACAAAGCAGGAGGATGGCAACAAAGGAGGGGGAGGTGAATGTTTTGGTTTTGAGTAGGGAGTATGAGGAAAGTGTGTGTAGGGTTTGGGTCAGCGTGGAGCCAGAGTATAAACATAGAAAGGTGTACGCCCCTTGATGCAGATGACTGAACAGTGGACTAAGGTTACTACAATACAAACACATGCACGCATGCACACACACTGGACATCAAGAAAAAGGGGAACTCATGTTTACATTTACTGGAAACCTATGATATAATTTAAACTATAATTTTGTCATTTATTGGAGTGTGGAAGGAAGCTAGAGTACGCTGAGAGAACCAGGGCTGGACTAGGACAAAAGAATTGGCTCTGGCACCATGATCGCTGCATTTATTTTTAGTTTCTTTTTCTTTTTCTGTCTTAATTGTTCAGCTTTACGTTTTCACCACTTCTTTCTCACTAAACTCTAGTGAACTAAAGTAAAAGTAGGAGAGGGCCTGATTGTGTTAAGAGATTTGATTGGACATTGCCGGTAATAAAAATAAATTAATCAGCTGCTGTAAGTGCTTGTAGGGCCGGTGCGTAGGGGTCTTTTAACTGACCCTTTGACCCAAAAGTGTGCCGGCCCATCAGGTATGCCAGATTACCAGTCCAGCCCTGGAGAGAACCCATGTAGACACATACACCGAGAACATGCCAAGGCCAGAAAGGCCTCAGCCTGGGTTCAAATCAAGATCTTCTTGCTATGAACAACACCACAATGCCACCTGCAACCACCACCTTGGTAAATTAGAACACTAAGTAAACAAAAAGCTGCAATATTTATGAAGTCTTAATCATGCCTAACTCAGATAACCACTCATTATAGCATGCAGAAGAGCATCTCCTAATGCACTACACATTGAACCTGAAGCAGGCTACAGCAGATGGAGACCACATTGGATGCCACTTCTGTCAGCTATGGGCTAATCAAAAGGATCTTAGAAGATTGGAAAAATGAGGCTCGAGTTTCTACTCTGACTTTTGGATAGTACAGTCAGAATTTGGTGTAAACAACATGAAAGCATGAATCCGTCTTGCCTTTTATCAACAGTTCAGATTTCTGGTGGTGGTGTAATCCTCTGGGATATATATTCTTAGCGCACTTTGGACCCCAGAGTACAAAAAGAATATTATTTAAACACCACAGCCTATCTGAGTATTGTTTCTGACCATATCCATCCCTTTATGACCACAGTGTACCCATCTTCTGATGGCTGCTTCCAGCAGGATGACACACCGTGTCATGTCAAACTGGTTTCTTGGACATGACAATGAGTTTATTGTACTTAAATGTGTGTCTTTGGAATATGGTGGAACGGGAAAATAAAAGCACATTTTTTAAATAACAACCTTGTTAAGTGTCTGCAATTTGAACAAAAGGGAAACCAAGCACCAACATTTAGGAATCACTGAATCACTTTAAAACATAGTCAAAATATGTGGTGATTAACAGATGAAAGATCACCCCCTCACTGCCTGTCAGAAGCTCTTGTCTATTTACAGAGTTGTGTTGGCCACAGAGCTTATGCAGTGTAAACTGTGTGTGAGTGAAAGTGTTCGTGGTCTTCAGTGGACTGTATAAAAATGAGCGCTTTCCTTTTCTTTCTTTTAGATTTCTAATTCCCTGCCTCTTCCATAGATGGCTTCAGATTGCCTGTGTACATGTGTCTGCCTTTGACCTGCAGGACACCAGCTCAGACTGCTGTCTCCATGGTGAGGGGCTGCTTCCTGTCATCAGAAGGCTGGGCTTCCTGTGCTGAGGACACTGTCCCAATGTGTGCATATGTGTATGTTGTGTAGCTGTCTCTTATTACACCCTTTTTAGTGCCCTTTTAGCGAACGCTTTCCTAAACGCAAATCTCAATGTACTTCCTGCTCCCCAAAATGGGCAATTCTACACCCTATTATTCGTATGAAAGCGAGCTATAGAAACAAATCAACAACCAGGAAGCTGTTTCAGCCCTGAAGTCATGCCATTGTGTGAGTCACTCTCCTATCTTGAGTGGATTTTAGCTGGCAGAGACGAAACAGGTAGAGCTGAACTTAGCAGAGGCGGGAGGGTGATGTTTGGGGTGAAATCAAATGTGGAGGAAGCCTCTCGAAATAGCAAAGGCAGGCCAAAGCCATTGTCTGAACTGTTCCAGTGTCTTTTTTCTTTTCCTCCTGTGGACTCCATCCCTGTTCACCCCACCCCTGCGCTAAACTGACTGGACAGTAGACACACAGGCACCAGGGGGGAAACCCTTCCTCTGCACGCTATTCTTTGAGGATGGCTATTGTAAAATGTTGAGTGTGTCAAATGTAAATCCTAACATTTGCTATTGTATGCCACTTTAAAATGGGAACCTTTTCCATTATGCAACTTATTTAGTGCATTTTAACGTCTGAGATACCTCAGTTAATACTCACACTGACGATGATGGCGATAATGAATTTCCATAAAGAAGCACATCTTTATCAGAGAAATGACTGATTACCAGCGCTTGGATAATCAAGGCTCATAAACACAGTGTAGTGCTGCAGTGCTATTTTTAAAGTATGAAATATTTTGGCGGTCTGCTGAGTAGAGTTTTGTGAAACTTACGACTACAGTGACCCAACGGGCGATCCTGACAGGATAAAGTATCCACTCACACAAATTTCACCCACTGGAAGTCATGCAAGTGACACCACTTGGCATTTCAGTCAGCCAGTCAGCACAGCACTGCTCCCTGCAAGGTGAAGCAGTCAGCATCTTTATGTAATAGCTGATATGTATCAAGCAGAGAAAAGAGCTCAATACGGAGTGGAAAGATTACGAAGAACACCCAAATTATCTCAAACACAGTGTGTGTGTGTGTCCCATATTTAATCTTTCTGAAGCAATCTGTAGATATCAGAGAGGGAAGTGTAGGGGATGCTGGAGTTACAAAAGCGTTTTCAACCAGAAAGTTGTTGCCTACTCAAAGATTAGATAAAAGAGAAGGTCCTCTGAACACAGAAGACTTGAATTGAAAACCAACCACTCAAACCTCAGCTGAATGCTACTTTAAATTACTTGTCAGTTAAAAAAAAAATTCTTCTCTGTAATTTTCAAGACTTTCTGACTCATTGTGTTGCATTGTCAGGCACATCATACCCAGATGGCACATAGGAAAAACACAATTGAAAGCATATAATAAGCTATTGTCAATCATCTACTGTTGGTATTCGGTTTAATCTCTGGTTTCCCTTTCCAATAAAATCATCACCGATTTTTAGTTTTTGGTTTTGTTATGTCTCTTTGTGTTTCTAGTTTCTATGGTTATGTTTAGTTGAGTAGGAGGTGGATTGTTTACCTTTTTGTTTCTGTCCTTCCTTTGTGATTGGCTGTCCGCCTTAATTTGTTTCACCTGTGTTTAATTGTCTCCATGTGTGCGTCGTCCCCTTCTGTCTATATATGATCTCTTCTTCCCTTTCATCCTTTGTTGCATCTTCTATTGTCTAAGCTCTGGATAGTCAAAAAACAAAAGGTACAAAAAATACCTTCTACCTGCTTTTCCTAACCACTTTTGCTTGACCGTCATGTAAAACGTACTGGACTGTTCAGTATATCCTTTGCTATAGGAGACGATAAAGGAAGCATTGAATCAACTGTCAGCTGCATATATTTATTATTTTGTGCATTCCTTATTGTTTATGTGTTTTCTTTCTGCTTTGTGTCACCCCACTGGACTTTGTACGTTCTGGGATGCTTGCTTTGTCCAGTAAAGGTCCGCTATTTGTTTTATTTCAGTCTGGCAACGTGTCCTGTGTTTGGGTTCTCCCTTCACCCTCCTGTGCAGTCTATGTGTAAACACTTTCAAACGTACATTAGCCATCATGTGGGGTAAAATGACACCATAATGCTGACGTAATGTTGCAGATCAAATGACTATTGCTCTAAAACTCAACCTTAATTAAATTCGGCAATGAAAATGTAAATTAAATGTTTATGTGTCTGACGTTTTTCAAGGTACCTTTGGCTGTTCCCTTATTTCCCAAGGGGTCCCCACAGCAAATGGATCAACATGTCCTTCCTGACGCAACCCTCCCATCCAGACCAATGACTACACTAGCTTATGACCCCCTGAGGCTGGGTTTGTTTTTCCCGGTGGTTTCAAACCATGGATCTTACACGTGTAAGGCAAATGGACTACCACTGTAACACACACAGCTGTACCTTACTATTAATAGCTATTAATGTATCAGTATAAACTTTTGCATGTCAGTTATAAGCTTTTCATCCACATATTAGCAATTAGCTTTTCTGTTATTTTGAAATAACAGAACAGCTTTGCCAATATGCATCCATAGTATCCACCATCATGTCAAATAATCAGTTTCATTTAAAATTCATCAAAATATCGATCCTTGCTCCAGACTATTGTAGTGACAGTACTGACAGGGACTAGAAAGAGAGAGCATATATCTCCTATATTAGCTCCTCTTCTGTTAAATCCAGAATTGAATTTTAAAGTCCTTCTCATTACATAAAAGGTCTTGAATAATCAGGGCCCATCTTATCTTAAAGACCTCATAGTACCATATCACTCCAAAAGAGTACTTCGTTCTCAGACTGCTGGTTTCCTTGTGGTTCCTAGAGTATTTAAAAGTAGAACGGGAGGCAGAGCCTTCAACTTTCAGGCGCCTCTTCTGTGGAACCAGCTTCCAGTTTGACCGGTCCCCAGAGGGATGTGTTCAGGATTATACATTTTCTGGCATATAACTAAAATAATTTAAGCACCATTAATTATTGTGTTAAGTTAAAAATTATACAGTAACTCTCTTTTACAATGAGTCATGTTAGAAGGTGGATTTGAAAAGGAAATAAAATCAGAAAATATAAACTGGTCCACAACACTATGCTCTGTTAACAGCTATGACATCTACAGGCATATATATGCACATGTTTGTGCATTTCTCTGACGTGAGTGACCTCCTGGGATTCGTCCTGCTTGCATGATGCAAACAAGGCAGTGATGCAATGTCGGTGTAATGCATCGATAGCCTTTGGCTACACGCACACAGGGACACACGTGTTGAACTTTGATGTTAATAAGCAGTAGCAGTAGAGAAAAAAACTGTCAAAATGATTGAATTTGATTGTTATGTAACTGTATGATTTGTGTGTGTGTGTGTGTATTTGAAGGTGAAAAACAACCTCCTGTCTCTTTTCCTATCACTCACGCTTTCTTACACATGTGGAAATGTGGTCTTGTGTTCATCCAATCAGAATTATTCTTACAGACAAAATGACAGCGATGGGATAAGAAAATAACTTAATTTAAGAGAAGAGTTTAATTCAGAGGTATTGAGCTTTATTCCTTCTTTCCCACTGTTCTTTCATCATTTTCATGATCATCTACGTGACCTAAGGTAATGCATTAGCTGTTGTGCTGTAAAAGGGCTCTCCGAGCACACTGCTGATTAATGAATGTGTATATCCTTGCTGGGAATCGTGGCATATCGCCAGCCTAGGAAACTAAACTAATGTCTCAGTCAGCTAGAGAAACGTGCAAAGCTAGGGAAGAGGAGGAGGAGGAGAGGAAGCTGATTTAGGAGATAAGAAAAGGAGATAAGCTTCACGGAAGAAAAGAAAAGGGAGGGTAGAAGAAAAATAATTACCAAATCAGAGGAAAAGCTAATGGCTGAACAACAAAGGGAGGAGAATGATGGAGTGGAATAATATTTTAGCTGACAATAAATAAATTCTGTTGGAAGAAAAACGAGGACAGAAGAGAGAAATATAGAGATGGGAGCAGAGGAAGGCGAGTAATGCTCGCTGACATTGAGAAGTCAATTAGTTAGGGGTGATGAGAGGGGAAGGATGATAGGAGGAGACAGACCACACACGCACGCACACACACACACACACACACACACACACACACACATGCACATGGCGACACAAGCAATCAGTAACAATAATAGTGACGTCACCTTTTCTCTTTTCAATAACTCTGTCTCCTTTTCTCTTTGAAATAGATCTGCCTGCTCTGTATGCAAGACATGTCCCACTTCTCTGTACCTGCCCTGGTTGTCTGTGTGTGTGCGCGTGTGTGTGCGTGTGTGTGCATTGACATATCAAGATTCAGTCACTGAGTAGTTTCACCAGGCCGCCAGTCCACAGACCTACGCTGTCTGCTCATTGGTCCTAGAGATGTGCTGCCTCAGCCAATGATGTTGCAGCAAGATTTTATGGCCATGGTCTGTTTGCACACACACACACACACACACACACACACACACACACACACACACACACACACACACAGAAGAAAAGAGAGCAGGATGACCAGAACAGAGTATTAATAAAAAAGACTGCACATAGAAGTCATGATGTTTGTGTCAGTGGCGACATTTTCTTTATGAAATAAGAAAGGACGCAGCGTATTGACACATAAAAAGCAAACTAATGCTTTTCATGAGGCACCAAAGTTGATCAGGTGTTATTGTGCTTATTTATGACTCTGAGTGAGTCCCACCCCTCTTACCTTTCTCGTTATTTGTGCCCGTTAATGGTTAACAAAGCAGCAAGAAACTCTTCTGGAGATTTATCGCAAGAGTCAAGTGGGCACGCCCCACGGCCAGTGTGGTCAGAGTGTGCCTCAAAAGATTAGGGGTTAAATGATCATAGATGCTGTGTTAAAATTATGCAGGATTTCATGTCATATACTTGAAGAGTTCCACTTTTTTCATCCCGGCCATTTATTTTCACATGTAATTGTTTTTACTTTATGGAAATGGTGTAGCCATGTGTTAGGGATTCACAGAGACCAGTGTATGGGCACAGCAGAAGCAGGCACATGCACAAACAAACACAAATATAACAAAAAAAATGAGAGATGATGTGTTTCAGCCTTTAACACAAGTTCACCCTCTATTTGATCTGAGGTATAATTTTGGAATAATGACAATACTGTTTTTAAAAATGTGAGAATAGTTTGCCATCCATGATATAATAGATGGCAATAAGTAGTCTTGTGTTGGATCCTTTGGACTTTGGACAGTAATTGTTTAGAGTTTGTTGAGGAAGAGCTAAAAAAGCACAGTGCCTACTGTAAGGCCCTGTCCACATGCACGAGGGTATTTTAGAAATCATAACTTGCATTAAATAACTTTGCTATCAGGATGCATTTTTCTACTTTCTAAAACACTCATTAGCTACAGATAGATTTGTAGGTAAACAAATGTCCCGTCTGCCGACAGTTCGTTAGAGTAAGCAGTTATTTTTATTCTTAAACCGCTTTTAAAGCGATGACAGAATATACCACAATTGACTTTTCACAAATTGCACATGCACTTTGACAAGCAAAACTTTCACATCTCACAAAGTCAGACGCTGTCTTTGGAGAACAAATGCTGCAGAGTGATTTGTTTGCAGGTGCCAGGCTTCCCTCATGTCATTTTCGATCCTTTTGGTATTTTTTGTTTTTCTGTTTCCTTCACGGAGGAAAAAAAAGATGAAACATTTCCATTTCAAAGCAGCGCTGGAGCATCTAAATAATTGTATCTGTGTGTGTGTGTGTGTGTGTGCGCATTTATGTGTTTGGTGTTCGTGGATGTGTGCGTATATGTGCATCAGTGCTTGAGAATCGATGAGTGTGTGTGTGCATGCACGTGTGTTTGAGGCTGCTGAACTGCTTGGCAAGGACGAGCATTTTAAAAATTCCTGCTCAAATGTTCAGCGCCATCACCTCTTACCCAAAAGCAAAACTGTTATCTTTTAGACTCTCTTCAAAGGCACGCAAATGAAAAAGGAGGAGCAAATGTGCTCTATTAAGTGAGGGAAACAGGGACAAAATCTTCAACTTAAGCTGATCCAAGTCGAGACGTGCTCTGCCTGCAGTAAAGAATGTGTGTTTTACACAGTATTCACAGTGACATGCTTTAACAACTGCTCATGTTTATGGCCTGTGCAGGCCAGACTAAGTGCAATGGACCTGACAGTCAAAGCTAATTAAGTATCCATCTTTACAGTCTTAGAATAACAATTATACTCGTGAATGTGTCTCACATGAAGCCGTATCCGCAAAAAGAAGTAGTTGAAATGGAGGTTATGCAACAAAGGCAAGACTAATGTGAAGATTTCGTTCTCATCCATGAAAAGATCCTTTGCCAAAGCAAACTGAATGTCTGCTTTTAACCTGAAAACATCAGAACGACAGGATGAAGCAGTAGGAATGGAAACACTCCTTTATATTTCTTTTTCTCCTCGTGGCTGATTCCTGTTTGTTGCGGCACTGTCTGAAAAATCAACACACCAAAACAAACTTGAGACAGTTATTTCATCATAGTGAACAGGACGCCTGAATTAGCAGCTTTGTGTGCTGCACTATAGACCAATGAAAGGGTGGCTTCTTCTATTCATTATCCAAAACTTCATTTTTTATGGTAAAACAGGAAAGAGGCAATATCAGACACTATTCCAGGGACAGTTAAATAACTAAAGCCATACCTATACCATACTAAAAGTCATCCGCATCAGGTGTTGAGAAATAAGGCATACATTCAATTCAATTCAATTTTATTTATATAGCGCCAAATCACAACAAAAGTCGCCTCAAGGCGCTTCATAGATACAGAGAAAAACCCAACAATCATATGACCCCCTATGAGCAAGCACTTTGGTGACAGTGGGAAGGAAAAACTCCCTTTTAACAGGAAGAAACCTCCGGCAGAACCAGGCTCAGGGAGGGGCGGCCATCTGCTGCGACCGGTTGGGGTGAGAGAAGGAAGACAGGATAAAAGACATGCTGTGGAAGAGAGACAGAGATTAGTAACAGATATGATTCAATGCAGAGAGGTCTATTAACACATAGTGAGTGAGAAAGGTGCATCATAGGAATCCCCGGCAGCCTACGTCTATTGCAGTATAACTAAGGGAGGATTCCGGGTCACCTGGTCCAGCCCTAACTATATGCTTTAGCAAAAAGGAAAGTTTTAAGCCTAATCTTGAAAGTAGAGATAGTGTCTGTCTCCCGAATCCAAACTGGAAGCTGGTTCCACAGAAGAAGGCCTGATTATTTAAGACCTTGTATGTGAGGAGCAGGATTTTGAATTCAATTCTGGATTTAACAGGAAGCCAATGAAGGGAAGCCAAAACAGGAGAAATATGCTCTCTCTTTCTAGACCCTGTCAGCACTCTTGCTGCAGCATTTTGGATTAGCTGAAGGCTTTTCAGCGAGTTTTTTGGACATCCTGATAATAATGAATTGCAGTAGTCCAGCCTGGAAGTAATAAATGCATGAACTAGTTTTTCAGCGTCACTCTGAGACAGGATATTTCTAATTTTAGAGATGTTGCGCAAATGGAAGAACGCAGTCTTACATATTTGTTTAATATGTGCGTTGAAGGACATGTCCTGGTCAAAAGTGACTCCAAGGTTCCTCACAGCGTTACTGGACTGGAGGCCAAGGTAATGCCATCCAGAGTAAGAATCTGGTTAGATACCATATTTCTAAGATTTTCAGGGCCGAGTACAATAACCTCAGTTTTATCTGAATTAAGAAGCAGAAAGTTAGCGGCCATCCAGGTCTTTATGTCTTTAAGACATTCCTGCAGTTTAACTCATTGGTGTGTGTTATCTGGCTTCATGGACAGATAGAGCTGGGTGTCATCTGCATAGCAGTGAAAATTTATGCTATGTCTTCTAATGATACTGCCTAAGGGAAGCATGTCTAATGTAAACAGAATTGGTCCTAGCACTGAACCCTGTGGAACGCCATAATTAACCTCAGTGTGTGAAGAGGACTCTCCATTTACATGTACAAATTGGAGTCTATTAGATAGATATGATACAAACCACTGCAGTGCAGTACCTGTAATATCTACAGCATGTTCTAATCGCTCTAATAGGATATTATGGTCAACAGTATTGAAAGCTGCACTGAGGTCTAGCAGGACAAGCACAGAGATGAGTCCACTGTCAGAGGCCATAAGAAGATAATTTGTAACCTTCACTAAAGCTGTTTCTGTGCTGTGATGAGCACTGAAACCTGACTGAAACTCTTCAAATAAACCATTCCTCTGATCTGTTAGCTGTTTGACAACTACTCTTTCAAGGATTTTTGATATGAAAGGAAGGTTGGAGATTGGCCTATAGTTAGCTAAGACTGCTGGGTCTAGAGATGGCTTTTTGAGTAAAGGTTTAACTACAGCCACCTTGAAGGCCTGTGGTACATAGCCGATTATTAGAGATAGGTTGATCATATTTAAGATCGAAGAATTAATTAATGGCAGGACTTTTTTGAGCAGTTTTGTAAGACACTGGGCAAGACACTTCACCTACCGCCTACTGGTGTTGGCCAGAAGGGCCGATGGCGCGATATGGCAGCCTTGCTTCTGTCAGTCTGCCCCAGGGCAGCTGTGGCTACAACTGTAGCTTGCCTCCACCAGTGTGTGAATGTGTGTGTGAATGGGTGGATGACTGGGTGTGTAAAGCGCTTTGGGGTCCCTAGAGGGGACTAGTAAAAGCGCTATACAAATACAGGCCATTTACCATTTACCAATTTGTAGGAATGGGGTCTAAAAGACACATTGATGGTTTGGAGGAAGTAATTATTGAAGTTAACTCAGAAAGATCAATTGGAGAAAAAGAGTCTAACTTAACATCAATGGTACTAAAAGTAGCTGTAGATAATATTACATCTGTGGGATGATTATTGGTAATTTTTTCTCTAATGATAAAAAGTTTATTTGTGAAGAAGTTCATGAAGTCATTACAGGGAGTGCAGAATTATTAGGCAAATGAGTATTTTGTCCACATCATCCTCTTCATGCATGTTGTCTTACTCCAAGCTGTATAGGCTCGAAAGCCTACTACCAATTAAGCATATTAGGTGATGTGCAACTCTGTAATGAGAAGGGGTGTGGTCTAATGACATCAACACCCTATATCAGGTGTGCATAATTATTAGGCAACGTCCTTTCCTTTGGCAAAATGGGTCAAAAGAAGGACTTGACAGGCTCAGAAAAGTCAAAAATAGTGAGATATCTTGCAGAGGGATGCAGCAGTCTCAAAATTGCAAAGCTTCTGAAGCGTGATCATCGAACAATCAAGCGTTTCATTCAAAATAGTCAACAGGGTCGCAAGAAGCGTGTGGAAAAACCAAGGCGCAAAATAACTGCCCATGAACTGAGAAAAGTCAAGCGTGCAGCTGCCAAGATGCCACTTGCCACCAGTTTGGCCATATTTCAGAGCTGCAACATCACTGGAGTGCCCAAGAGCACAAGGTGTGCAATACTCAGAGACATGGCCAAGGTAAGAAAGGCTGAAAGACTGACCACCACTGAACAAGACACACAAGCTGAAACGTCAAGACTGGGCCAAGAAATATCTCAAGACTGGTTTTTCTAAGGTTTTATGGACTGATGAAATGAGAGTGAGTCTTGATGGGCCAGATGGATGGGCCCGTGGCTGGATTGGTAAAGGGCAGAGAGCTCCAGTCCGACTCAGACGCCAGCAAGGTGGAGGTGGAGTACTGGTTTGGGCTGGTATCATCAAAGATGAGCTTGTGGGGCCTTTTCGGGTTGAGGATGGAGTCAAGCTCAACTCCCAGTCCTACTGCCAGTTTCTGGAAGACACCTTCTTCAAGCAGTGGTACAGGAAGAAGTCTGCATCCTTCAAGAAAAACATGATTTTCATGCAGGACAATGCTCCATCACACGCGTCCAAGTACTCCACAGCGTGGCTGGCAAGAAAGGGTATGAAAGAAGAAAAACTAATGACATGGCCTCCTTGTTCACCTGATCTGAACCCCATTGAGAACCTGTGGTCCATCATCAAATGTGAGATTTACAAGGAGGGAAAACAGTACACCTCTCTGAACAGTGTCTGGGAGGCTGTGGTTGCTGCTGCACGCAATGTTGATGGTGAACAGATCAAAACACTGACAGAATCCATGGATGGCAGGCTTTTGAGTGTCCTTGCAAAGAAAGGTGGCTATATTGGTCGCTGATTTGTTTTTGTTTTGTTTTTGAATGTCAGAAATGTATATTTGTGAATGTGAAGATGTTATATTGGTTTCACTGGTAAAAATAAATAATTGAAATGGGTATATATTTGTTTTTTGTTAAGTTTCCTAATAATTGTGCACAGTAATAGTCACCTGCACACACAGATATCCCCCTAAAATAGCTAAAACTAAAAACTACTTGTGTTGTTGTTCAATAATAAAATTATTCCTCAAAAATACAACTTGCCTAATAATTCTGCACTCCCTGTACTAGTTAACGTTAAAGGGATTGTTGGCTCAAAAGAGCTCTGACTTTCTGTCAGCCTGGCTACAGTGCTGAAGAAAAACCAGGGGTTGTTCTTATTTTCTTCAATCAGTGACGAATAGTAAGATGTTCTAGCTTTGCGGAGGGCTTTCTTATAACGCAGCAAACTATTTCTCCAGGACAAAGAGTTATTTATATACACATATACACCCTGTCAACCTAAACCCAAAGATCTAAAAATGTACATTAATGATGTTTAAAAACAACAACAACCCCCCCCCCCCCCACACACACACACACCTCTGGTATTGTGCATGTGTGCCTTTTCAAGAATAAGCAATATGCACTTGTTGTATAGGTTGGAGTGGGTGTAAGACAGGGAGCTGAAAAGTCCTATGTAAAGATAAGAAGTGCATGTAAAACAGAGGGAACAAAACAGCAAGCCTAAAAGATGAAAGAGAATAAGGAAGCAGTAGACGATGAAGTTATTCTCAGTGGGATCTCAGGCTCAACTCTCCACATTTTCCCTCTGCAAAAGTTTATATTTATTTTTATGTTCTTTAGCAGCAACTTTGCGAATAAATTGATGTGATTTTCCATGTAGTCTATAAGACATGCTCTTTGCACAGTGAAGAAAGGAAATAAACGGGTAAAAGCCTTGCCCTTATCAGGATGTACTTCACTGGCAATAATAAATTCCCTGGGTCAGTAGCAATGAATTGTCCTTCTTAGGTGGAATTTTTAGCCCAAAAGGAGTTTAAAAGGACAGGAAATACCAAGAAAAGGAAACTTGCTCTCAGGCTTTTGGGGTTATCTATCCAGGGCACAACTGATAACACATTACAGGCAGTTGGGTGAATTGGACACACAACTCAACTCAGAACGGCTGACCTTGACACACTAGTGTGCAATTCTTGATAAGCCTTTAGTGAAATCCTTCCACTGGAAATGCTGACACTTACCATGCATCATTGGTCTGCTATGAGAAGTGCAGATTTCACATTCCAAAGGTTACTTTTAGTTGTCGTTCTGTCTGTGTGTTTAATATTAGACTGCACAGCAACAGCAGATAAATTATAGGGACAATGTCATAACTTGTATAATGATATTTATGCACTAAGGTAACTTTTAGCAAAGGAGTAAAATAGTTATACTACATGCATCCTGACAATTTCAAAACTTTGTCTTTCACAGTTTGGTTAACCAAAAAACGTTGTGGGTCAGGTGCGTGTAGTTTGAGTATACCTTGTTATCTTCACACGTCCTATCCACAAGCTTCACAAAATCTCCTTTATGGCTGACCAGATCTCGCAGCAGTGTTCTGCTGTCATCGCAAATGGAGTGGTTTCCTTCCTCTAGGATGATACACATTAAGCACTCTTTACTTTTGTGTTTGTGCTGTTAAAGGAACAAATAGAACTGCACATGCCTATTTTTCTTCCACTCCTTTCATGATACCCATCTGCCAATAAACTTACTATTTTGGGACTTTACATGATCTGTGCGTGATTTGTGCCATCTTTGTACTAGGACCAAGTGTCCTGGTACAAAGTGCTTTATGCTTAACTAAACTGCTGAAACCGAATAGGCTAATTTTAGCTTGCTAGGATCCTGGTTTTTTTTTAGCAGTACTTTTTAAGAATAATACTGAGCATATCTAATCATATCTAGGCTCGGTAAAAAAAAAATACTGAGTAGTAATGATTTAATGCATAGCCTACAAATAGTCTAATAATGTTGGCCTGAGTTAGCACTGATTAGGTTTCCTTCTTATCATAAGCTGCATGAACACACCTCAGTTAACCACTCTTTATGCCCAAGCAATTAAGAATAGCATCTCTGAAAACACAACAAATAGAACCCTGGAGTAGATGGGCTACAGCATCAGAAGACCATTGCTGCCAATCCTGCCAATAAAGAAAAAGAAACTGAGGCTACAGTTTGCACAAGCTCACTATGATTGGACAATAAGATTTGAAGAATGCTGCCTGGTCTGATGACCCTTGACCTGTGGTGCAACATTCACCTGCAGGGTCTGAATTTGGCATACCCAACATGAATCTATCATGCCTGGATCAGCAATTCAGACTACTCGTGGTAATGTAATGATATAGATATACTGTAGTGTCTTGGCACACTTTGAGGACCTGACCAATTGAGCCACAGGTCACATTCATCCCTTTATAACCACATTGTACACATCTTCCCGCAGGATAACGCACAATGTCACAAAACTCAAATCATCTCAAACTGGTTTGAGAGCACAAAGCCCTTTAAAACCTTTGTTGTTGGCAGCATTTATTCTGCAGTGGCTTCATTCCTAAAATAGTTTGACACTAGCAAGTACCGAGACCTTTGGGAGGACTTTACAACACAAACTTAGGAATAGTTTTACCACTAGCAGTTGCAGCTCTGTTCTGAACTGACTTTGCTAAACACAACATGTCACTCAGTTGCTTTAAAGTCTTTTGACAGAAGTGTCAGTGGGAGAGAGATGTTGATGCGAGGGAACTGGTACCAAAAGCTGACATTTGCAATTGATACGAGGGCGTTTTCACCTTTAAGTTTGCATCAAAGTCTTAAGTTAATCCACGTGTTAAGTTAAATTAGTTTGGGGTTGTGTGCTAAATAAACTATGACTTTTATGTATCAGAATGCTCTGTAGCTTTGTTTTTTGCTTGTTTGCTCTAGGTTAACAGCTTTAGCTTCTACTGACAGCTCACTGTATATAAGTAAGTGTGTGTGTGTGTGTGTGTGTCTCTGTGTGAAAGTGTGGTGGGGGGAAAAAAAGACAAACCACACCACATCCCCTGGAGAGACAGACTGAGGCTCATATCTAATGCTCTTTATGAAAGAGAGCTGTCCGCCCTGTCAGATCTCCCTGTCTCTCCTCTCCTGTGCCTTCATCTCTCCCTCCTCTTTATATTCATCTTTTTCTTTCCTCTCACATCTACTCACCCCTCCAGCACCATCCCCTGTATTTCATTTATCTGGCTCTCCGCATCTTTTCTCAGAATCTATCAGGATTTCACTTTGAACTGTTTTTTATTCTCTTTCTCGCTCTTTCTCTGTCTCTGTACATGTTGAGGGCATTCGTGATGAAACTGAAATTCTTGCCTTACAGCCAAAACAGGCACATTGACTCGAGATTTTCTCGCAGAAATAAAATCTTTTGGACTTCGCTTGGGAGATCGGGTTGCAATTTTGACACAAAAAGATGAGTTAATAACCAACAAACTTGGCTGAACAGTGATCTCAAACAAGACTGAACAGTTGTTTGTGATGATGTCCACATTTTTTATTTCTGGATTTTTGACTCAGCTCCCGAAACTCAGTCTGTGACACAATCCCACACCTTTTTTTTCAGTGGTGGAGCGCGTGTCGCCCCACAAAATCATGCTGCAGTTTCTGCAACTAGCTCAACTGTGAACGAGGGAACGTCCTGTTTCTTCCTATCAGCATTTTCCATCTTTTCTCCCTCCGCTCTTGACCCTCCCTAATAGTGCTACCGTGGCGATGGGGGGGTCTGTGGCTGGTCATTGGTGTGGCGCCAGATAGGAAGCAGCTGACCGCTTGTGCAGGAAATGGACAATAAAGGACACACATTTGGGCAAGAAGAGTCCACGAGTAGGTTGACATCATATGTGTCACTAAGTGTGCAGATTATAGACGTAAATATGTCGACCATTGTTTTCAGTGGTGCCATGGGAGATCAAATAAGTCCTGGCTTAAAACTGCACTTTTCCAGTTGTCTTTAGGGAACAACTTATTATACTATTATTATATTATTATACATTTATTGAGTGCTCAGGTAGAGTAGAAAAGCACTATACAGTTCAATAACCCATATTAAATAATAGTATAGCTCATGAGGTAACAGTAGGATATATAATAATTAAATGCCTGATAATGTCAACAAAATATTTTTACCCCTCCATTTATATTATCATTACTACATACTATTTAACACACAATACTTTTGTCTATGAGTGTAACCGTCAAATTAGAGTGTTGCGTCGCATCAGTTCATTAACTGAAATTTAACATCATCTTGTCCAATCACAATGAGTTATTTATTGTGTGCATATTCTTTTTAAAGTGAGATGTTTTAAGCTATTCTTTTATGCAATGATGAAATTTATTAATTATTTTAAATTGATTTTGACACATTGGACGCTGATGGAAAGTCATACATATTTAATGAGATAATAACACAATTACATATTTGAAAACATTCAAATATTTAATAAGATAAAATATATTTCATTATATAATATTAATAATAGCAGGTTACCCAGTTCTGTTAACAAGCTCTGCTTCTGGTTCTTCCCTTAAAATCCAAATCCAAAAAAATGAATTACCTCATGATTAAACAAGTTATCCAAACGTTATGTTAATCATAAAATTGCATAGCTGGGTAAAATTGGTTACCTGTGATTTGTGTAATGATTATCCAACACAGAATGAAATCTGCCATAAGGGGCAGTAAATATAAACTGTGATTTCATATCCATGGCACATATGGGACAAAGGGAAATGATTGGCATGCCACTAGCAGCCCGAGAGACAAAAGACAGAAACAAAGCGTGTCTGTAAATAGTGCTCCTGTACGTCTGTGTGCTCCCCGTGGCTCCTGCAGACTTCCTTATCTGAGAGTCATCGGCTTGATCGGTCCTCTGAAGTCAATGCTTCTCATTGTTCCTAGAAGGATGGAATTCCACAGCTGCTACAAAGGGAGAGACAGAGCAGGGACATGGGGAGAATTAAAGGTTGGGCATGGACATATATGGTAGAAGAAATTACAATGGGAAACGTATTAAACACAGGATAAATTTGGATTGGTGGTCTAAGGAGCGACTACGATGACCTGGATGACTGAGAACCTTCACAGACAGATTGGTGCTTTGTTTAGTTAGCTGTGAGCCAGATGTGTGCTGTAAAAAGACATCACAAAATCCAGTATTTTTTGTGAATGCACACGATTTTTAAACAAAAATTTACTGCAAGCTAAAAAGAAAAAAAAAAACACAAAACACCTACAAAAAACAACATATGCAGTACATGCATTAGACAAGATGATCTAAATATGACCTCAAAAGAATGAATATCTAATTCTATAGCTCTGTATATAGATAGATATATTCAGTTTTTAATATATGCCTGAAAAAAATTAAACTTTCATATCTAGTGCGAAAGTTTACAGCCTGCTTTGTATGCCACATTGGTAACTATTAAGTTACAAAATTCATCAAAAATCAAAATTTGTGTTACAAAAACTTGACATTGTGTTTTCATTACAAATTAAATGATTTTAATGTGTTTATTCATTTATACAGGGGTAGCTCACCAAGCTCAGTGTCATTTTTCATGCACCCAAAACAAATTAATTTATGCTGTGGCAGATGGCACATCTTCAGAGGTGGAGTTTATGCAGATGAGGCAGCACCTTGCAATGTTGGAACCTTCTGTAATGTATAAGGCACCACAACAACGTAGTATACTTTTATGTTATTTGCAATGATCTGATTCTGAAAAATCCCCAGAACCTGCTTTTAAAGAGGAAGTGTGGAGATTATCATTAACAAGGCTGACTACATCCTGATGCTGAACATCCTGCTCTAGCCTTTCATATAAATTACATAAGGCGCATCAGGTCACTATAACAATAGGTTTAAACCATCTGTTAGCTCAAGTGAAATCACCAGATTTGGAGTTTATATGTGCAGCCAACAAAAGGGCAGGCTTTACTTGAACCTTTGTGTTTTTCAGGCATGATCAGTATCGAGAAAAGATCTGATTAAATGCCTCTTGATCTGTGTCCTCGGAGACGCATGACTCATCAGCTGGTATGCAAATATGCATGTGTGTAAGCAGGTAATAATGTCCCAAAGTCTCCAGGCGTATTCCTGTCAATCACTCATTTGAGGATTGCATTACTGAAAAGGTCACATAGCATCTGCTAAACAGGGAAAGAGATACAGAGAGAGATGAATATTTTAAAGTTTAATGAGGAAAAAAATACGAAGGGAATTAAACTGTCTTTTACAAAAATATCACTCAATCTCACCATAATAACTGTTTCTTTAGTCCTATATTGGAAGCCTGATCACATCAGAAAGGCAAATGATAACCTTCTGTTCCACATTCTTTCCTTGTCCCACATCAAGTCTGAATGGAACTTGATGTTTCATTTGAATTCATACCGGACACACCCTGCTCAATCTGTGGACCACATGAATCACCTGCTCAGGTATGTCGTACCATGTGTCTATCTTGCTCCTGTTTCGACGAGATTGCACTCAAGCAACACAGTATACAAAGAAAAAAAAGCAGTGCAGCAAAGTCACAAGCTGTAATGAACTAACACAGGTTTCGGTTATGGTTAATGTGCCCTGCGTTATACTAAAATCAATCTATAAGAGAATTGCTCCCTCATGATGCATGACTAATTATCAGCACTGATCATATATAAATTCCAAATTTGTAAAATTGGTGTAAATTTTGAGGAAATATAATATAACCAATAAGTTGTGTGTTGTAGATCCTGTTGTTGTGAATGAACAACAAAACAAATAAAAAAACATTACTTATTTTATCACAAAGTGCAACCCAAAGATTGGTTGTTGCATAGCAGTGCCTGGGAAATCGTCCATTGCATCATTTGGAAAAGGCCGAGAACTTCCAAAAGGAACAAAGGTGACTGGAGGATCTGTCCGTTACCATCTACAATAATCTAGCATTAATCTGGCCAACAAACCAAAGCACATGAAGAGCAGAGGAGTAACAATCTGCCTCTTTATGAGGTGCTTCCAAGCTAACAAGTGGCCAGCTATGTCGTTAGCATGTACATGATTCTCACCGATTCTTTAAGGACATTTTCTGCTGAAGGAGCCTTGCAAGCAGTCTGACAAATACCTGCCAGGTGATTAGAACCTTTGTGAACTGCCACACTGAAACCGTGCCGTGCATTTGTGACTGTACTGGTTAGTAGTCCCACACAGAACACTGTTCTGAACTTACCCACTGTGAAAATCTTGCTAGAAACCAGCTGCCTTGCAAGCTAAAATGTAACACACCCTGATGAAAAATAGTTCCTGCAAAGGAAGACACACAATATACGTGAGTCATAGTAATAGTCACTCTTTCGTGATTAGCAATTTAATAATAATAATAATAATAATGATAATAATAACCAATTATTAATAATTATTATTACTTCTGATTCAACTAATACACATATAGTTAATAACTTGAGAGAGAAGTAAATTACATTAGACAATACCTTCACTAAATCAGGGTTGCAGCCACAGAGTAACTCAGGATATGATGTTTTCACCATTGTGCAAATGATTACATTTATTTAAAGGGAAAACAAATAGACTAGAACACATTGCTTTTTTGCACAGCATTGCTCCTGTTCTATCACATGAACAAAGTTTCACAGCTGCAGGTCATGCAAGTCGAAAATGAAAACTTAAAACACCTGGTTAAAAATTGGAGCCAAATGCTCCGCATGCCATGTCTTTGAAAACCTTCTGATTAAACTCATGTGATGCTTGTTCCTTGACATTCTCCAGTACGCATTACACAGGTATGTGCAGTAGGTGTTAAAATACGTGCGGCACACACACCCTGATGTTGGCTTTTTTTCAACTTTCTAACATGCTGAATTAAAAACAAAAAGAGAGCTTCAAGTTGTCTGTGTGTAATTATACTGCCTAATGCTTCACTTTCTATGGGACACGCAAACATCACAAGACAAATCACATACCAAATCACGTACCACAGCTAGTCATCAGGTGATGCACATCGCGTGAGTGTCAGGTGATACAACCACACTATAACAGAAGATAAAGCAATGATGACTTGAGAATATGCACTACCAAAGACATGGCAACATACCCACTAAGTGAGTTGCGGTTATGTGTATGCAATAAGAAACAGCTTTTTAAAAGAATTGCTGCTTAACAGTCCAGTCGAAATGTTTCTGCAAAACAAATTTAATTAGCTATTATTCTGTTGGTTTGGCAGACAACATTTCAGGGCATTACATTTCCTCTGAATTTACAGTTTGACAGTCTCGACCTATAAATGCTGAACAAAGACAAATGTAAATTTGCTAGCAAGCTACAGTTTTACCTTAGCTTTAGCTTTTTAGCTTCGTATGCTAATCAACGCCACCTAAATAATACTTTTAGATTATTTCTATCTGAGCAAAAACAGATGCCATGCTCATGAGTAGCAAGCCTTGCACTGGAGAACTGTGAGTACTGCACTTAGTTTACGTCATCTAGACCAATCAGTAACTAAATAGGCAAGTCTTTATTTATTATTTGTGCCCTTTCTTCTTTAATAAGATTGATACTGTAATGTACAAACTTCACATTTAAGACCTGCATTAAACTTGTGATTATCATGTTTGACAGTTAGCACTTACAGTTACCTGCACTGTGTAATAATTCAAATATAAAAATGCCTTTTTTCAGTTTTTTATGTCTGTTAATGCTGAGTGACATCAGCAGATATAGATTTGTTCAAAAAGTATGTACTTAGAACTTACTTACTTATTGCTGTAAGTAAGTTGACAAATCGATTGTGACTAAATGTTTAAACTTGTTTTGTTTCTTTGCTCCCTTTGATATGAAATGCAGAGGATGCACCTGTGCCCAAACTCCAGCTATACAGAAAATCTTCAGTGATTGCAAATGTGCGCAGAAAGTTTGCTATTTACTTTCACTTTGCTTTTAGAATGCAGTCTGACTATCTGTGTCCCAGCGCCTGTTGGTTGCTGCGATTCCTTGATCTCTCTGGTATTTTACAGTGTACACAGTAACATACCAGAGCCCGCTCTGCTTAAACTTGTGAAATGAGTACATCGTCTTCAATCAATCTGAAGTGATCGTAAAAAGGTGAAAATTTGGATTGTCTCCTTCACTTAATGGGCTTGTGGGTTGGACAAAATGAAATAAGTTATTTGCATCAGGCTAACATGATGGGTGACTCGGCCTTGTGTTCATTTTTAAGGACATGTTGCTGTAGTCGCATTGGATTTCATTTTAGTGTAAAACATTTCTGTTAATTCACCTAACCTGTAACCTATTTTCCGCTTGTGAATAATCTTTCTCGCTGTAGAATGATGATTTATTAATCATCATTATCATTGAACCATCTGAGGTTTTCACTTCAGGTACTAGGAGTGTGCTAATACATGCAAAAAAAAAAAAAAATGAAATGCATGATGAAATAAAACTTCTTACATAAGCTCTGGTACCAGGGATTGAATCCATAATGCATGATTCTGCACCTCACTGCACCTTTACTTCCAGTGCCAAGGTTAAGTAATAATCCTGAAAGCAATGTTTCCTTTATATACTGAGGTAGAGATGGTGGATGGTTGTGTAGTGACACTGAATCAAATCACTAACTATAATTCAGTTTGTTATTCGAGTGACAATTTTCACAATGTAATTGTAATAGCCACAATTCTCTCTTAATTTTAACCCCACTGTCAGTCTAAAATTCTAAAATGAGGATAATAGTCTTATTGACTGCTAATTTTATTATTGAATTAAATATCCGCTCTGGTTTTGGTATATATTCCTTATCAGGTCTTAAAATAAGGTAAACACAAGCTGAGATGAACAACGTTACATTTTATAGTGTCATTATTTATTTAAAGCAAAACAAAACAACCAAGTTACAGTAAGTAAAGTCTATGATTCAATAGCTTGTAAGTCATTATTTTCTGTTTGACTTTACCAGTCTCTCACATTGTTGTGGAAGGTTTTGGCCCACTCTAACACAGCTCTCTTAAGGTCCCACCACAGTATTACAATCATGTTGAAGTACAGGCCTAGACTGGCCCCATTCTGTTGTAGATTTGCTGCTTAGGGTCATTGTCACATTTGACCCAGTTTTGACCAAGCTTTATCTGTCAGACAGATGACCTCACATTGGACACTGTCAACTCAGTGACTGCAAAACAAGCCCAAATCTTCAGCCCCCCACCACCGTGCTTGACAGCTGGTGTGAGATGTTTGTGCTCGTGTCCTGGGTTTGTCATGACGTTTAACAGTTAACATACTATCTGATGCCTGTAGAGTCTGAGATGTTTTTGACATTTCTCTGAACACTGGACAGTTGGAACTTGATGTGAATTTGCTGCGATGTCCACTTCAGACAACTGTCTGTCTTGAATTTTTTTTTAAATGATGGACTTTAAATTATTTGGAAATAGCTTTATAACCATTCCCAGGCTCATGGGAAGCAGCAACTGCTTATTGATGTCTTTCATCCTTGGTACACCTGAGCTACACAGGAGTTTTAGCGGCTTGCTTTTTAGTGGAGCATTCTCCAGACCAGTAAGCCGCTAAAGCTCCTGTTTTTTATAGAGGTGCTCACACTTGCTAACAATCAGTTAATAAAGTACATTACATTAGCAGCACCTGGCTGCTACTTACCCTGCTCATAATTCTTAGTTTATCCACACAGCACTTCTATTTAATTTTTGTTCACTGAACAGTAACATTTAACTCATTTTAAGACCCACTAGAGTTATTTTTTATTAGGTCTTGTTTTGAATATCAGAGTTGACTGAGGGTGTACTGCTTTATCTTACTAGCCACAACTTCCATGAAAAAGTCTAAACCATTTGTTTATGATAGCACACGTTTCTCAGTATATTCTGACTTCCTTAACCAGCCAGAGGTACCTCCTTGCATTTGAAAATGTAAATCTTTTGAAAAGGTCACAAATATAGTGTGTCTGCTGAATGGTATTTTCAGTTAAAATTCACATTTGGTGCGCAAGAGAGTGTTTACAGTGCCTCAAAAGTGCATGTGGGATCAGGTTAAAATAGACCACAGTGAATACATTCATCTTAATGTGCTAACATGTCACCCTGTGGAAGAAAATGGCTCACTGGTGTAATAAATTCAACTCAAGCTCTGCTGAAATGAAAACAGAATTCAGTGACTTGAAAAGTCCTAAAAGTAGTACAAAGAGAATATATAAACAATGCATTTTTTTAAAGAATATGTGCTTATTTGATCCATGCAACACACTGAAAATAAGTGACTAGATGACATTGATCCAACAAACATGATTGTGCCCCAAGTCTATTTGAAGATTCTGAAGTTAATTCAAGAATATAGATATATGCCAAAAATATATAGTATATATAGTATATGCAGATGAGACTATATATAGTTTCATATATTTCAAATATAAGGGAAGGGGTTTATGGTTGTGATCTAAAATGGACATCTATAGCACAAAAACATACATTAGGCTGCAGCCACTGAGAAAACAACTGTTATCGGATCAGTTTATTCACAATAGGTAACCATAATTTTTTGTTAAGGTAAAGTATAGTTAACTTTCCATGGAGTTTCTGCTTATATTTTAGCTGACTGAGCTTAGTGATGAGCACCACTGTAATTGGTTCTCTCCTCTCTACTTCTTTCCCTCTGTCTCCTTAGCTCAGCACTGCAGTATTGTCAATCCCACTGGGAGTTTCGTTGCTGAACTCCCTCCTACGCACACCATCACACACAGACACCAACGCAATGCTGTACCGAGGCAAACAAGCACCACAAACAAATACACAAACACACAATTTGGCACATGGGGGATCTGTATACATGCCACTACATTCTCACAACCTCTCTCTACACTTGCAAGCACCACCACTGTTACCTCCCACGCATGTAATACACACACACAAACACATATGCACACGCACTCACACAACCTTGGACCAACAGTAGACTCGTGGCTGTGTGCGCGCTGCTCATTAGGCAACAATGAATTCAGTAAGCTTAACTTTAGGCCCTGGGAGAGCCTTGAGGTAAACTAAAACCTAATAAGCAAGGGTGACAGACACTGAAACACACATACACATACAGACAGACAAAAATAATCACACCCAAAATAGGGTTCATCACCCTATTTATTAGTTAAATATGAGTGTCAAAGGAAAATGAATGTTGTTTGCTCACTTTGCTCACAAGTCTGCCTTTAGTTGCAGATGGGAGTCCTTCACTTATTCTCAATCATCCTGATACCATCATACACACCCACACATATGCACACACACACATACAGACACCTCTCTCTGCAAAATATACTTTTCTTCATAATCTTGTCTTCTAACACCTTTGCTTCCTGAGACAATTCACACTTAACAAATGCTGCAGTTTGCGTACAGAATACGCCAACAATGTCACATCCAGAAAAAGTAGGGAAAAAAGCAATGCATGAATTCCTGTACAGAAACACATATACACCCAGAAAGTCACATTTGAAGAAGCTGTGTGCTTTATGGCAATGGTATAAAAAAAGGTTGCTATTTTCAGAATGGGAGGGAACTTGCGGCTGGTGTAAAATTGAAGCACTTTTCACTGTACATGCTCCTTGCTGAAGCCTGTAGAGGTAAAGTAGGAACATGGTTAATTTATGAAAGTGACTCAGAGTCAGTGGGATCCTCTCAGAAGTGGAAGACAGCGAGAGAAGGCAGTGGATGAAAGTGTGTTTCATGAAGCAATGCAAAGATGCGCACTTGCAGCCAGGGTCACGAGGTTCGGGCGTTGTTCCAAGTGATGAGCTCAGTACTTGATGTCACTGGTCAGCCTGTCCCTGGAACCGTATGAGCAGAGCTGAGGCGGACAGTGGAAATTAACTGAGTTTGATGCAGTAGAGAAAAGTGAGAGGACAGGGGCAAAAACGGAGAAGCTGGTTGGGTTACTCTTCAACATCCTTTTACCGTCAGAACTCCTTAATTCTTTGTGGCATCATTCAACAGGTCTCTGGAGACATTCATCAGAGATTTTTGTCCATATTGACATGATTGCATCACATAGTTTTACAGATATGTCGGCTGCATTTCCATGATGTGAATCTCTTACTCCACCACATCTCAAATGTGCTCTTTTGCATGACGATCTGGTGACTGTGGAGGCATTTGAGTACAGTAAACTCAATGTAATGCTAAAATACTGTGATCTTAAACAGAATGGACATGGTCACCAAAAATACTCAGGTAATGCTGTGGCATTTAAACAATGATCAGCTGATACTGAGGTGTCCCTAAAATATGGCACAGATTTATCCCCCATACCGTTACACCACTAGCAGCCTGAAATCATCAAGATGAAGCAGGATCGGTCTATGCTTTTATGTTGTTTACGCTAAATTCTGACTCTACTGCCTACCAACCCCATATCATGACAAAGCGTCCTAAAAAGAAATTGTCCAATTTTGGTGAGCCTATCCAAACTGCATCCTCTTTTTTGTGTTTAAGATCGGCACCTGGTGTGGTCTTCCACTCTGTTGAGATTCAGAGATGCTCTTCTGCATACCTTGGTTCTAGCAAGTGGTTATATGAATTACTATAACCTTCCTATCAGCAGGAAACAGTCTGGCCATGCTCCTCTGACCTCTGACATCATCTCTATGAACTGCCAATGAGTATTTTCTCTTTTTCAGACCATTCTCTGTAAACCCCACAGACAATCTGAAGATCAGCAGTTTCTGAGTTACTCAGACTCAGAAACTCCATTTTCAAAGTCATTCAAATCTCATTTCCTCCCCATTCTCATGTTCTGTTTGAACGTCAGCAGGTTATGGACTTGCTGCATGTGACTGGCTGATATTTGCGTTGAACAGATGCACATAATGAAATGTGTCTGGTGAGTACTGATCAACTGATGCATACAAATCTTTATGCTAAAGAGGCAAATACATATTATGCTGATTATGATTTCCATTTATAAAATTACACTACTAATGTTTATTTCTCTTGTTCTCATATCCAGAAAAGACTGCATCATTTTCTTTCCTTTTTTTTTGACATTTTAAAAGTTTAAAATTGGCTCCCAATGTTTTCTCACTTCTTTAGTGTTGTCGGTGCTGCTTGAGTCAAGTTGGGGTGTTTTTCTCTGTAAAGTAGCTGAAAAGACTTAAAAGGAGATTTTTTTTTTCCTTTTTCTTTTACCAGGTCTCGTTCAATATACAATCAAAACATACCCAGTGGAGCTCATTAGCAGTCTGAGATAGCAAGTGCATATTATCTCTGACCATCATAGAGGCTTGAAACAGCTTCACTTGGCTTTTAGTTGAAAGTTGCTGTTCTCCAATGTAATGTCTCATTACTTTCAGTAAATAATATGCTTGAAAAGGCATGTGAATGCCACGTGATATGTAGGGTTTGTGAGCTGCAGCTCCCACACAGGCGATAATATCTGTAAGCTCTTTGGAGGAGGGCCTGGTTGTATATGACACTTCACTGCATTCACATAACTTTGAGGAAATTCTATAATTTATAGACTTTGCATTCATTTTGGCAAGTCTGTGAAACATTTAAGTAGCCCCATTGTCAATTATTTATTGGTCGGATTTGAATTCATAAGAGAAGCACACAATCTTTTGGGAGATCACAGAATTATTCATGTGCCATGCAGCTATATATTTTAGTGAGAATCTGTTAAGGTTATGTAAGTCTGTTGCTGCTGTCAGACTATGTAATAGCACCCTGGAGCCCTTACAGCTCTGGATGAGGAGATATTTTAGCAAACTAGGTTTTTGTCTTTATTCCCCTGACTGGATTCAGTGAAGCAAATCACTGGTGCTTTAATGCTTAAAACCAGAATAGGCTTCTTCCCTTTTTCTTCTATTGACTAGATGCAGTGAGGCAAATATTAAAATGCACATCAAAGAATAAACAATCTCTCTTAACTTTGGTGCTACATATGAGGCTTTCAACCTAAATTACCACTGGCGTGATTTGTCTCCTCTCTCTGATACGATCTTCAAGAGCGCACAAGCAGGAGGACACAGACAAGCTATTAAAAATCAGTGTAGTGCTGTGCCGACAAAGCCATCCACCCTGAACTCCTCCCTACTGTTGCTTTATAACATGCCATTGTTTTCCTCTGTCAACAACAAGATAAAACCTATGCTGTATATAAAATCAGAGAGAATATTTTAGAGACCAATTAAATGTGAAGGCATTCAAGAAAAACAAAGCTCAGAGGTTTCCAGATGTTCCTTCCATCTGTAGAAGCTAAGCCTCAGTAAAGTCCACACTTCATTTCACCATTAACCATTTTGTGTCATTACTGCTGAGTCATATGACCGATCTTGATTATTCTGCACAGTCACTGATTCCCCTCCGAGAAAGAAATGCATCCCTCTCAATTTGTAGCTGAGGCAAACAGACTCACTTGCTGCCTAATTAGAGTTTCATTTTGTCTGAATGCTTGCCACGTGTACAGCAGGGTGCCTTTTAATTTGCACGCAGTGCAGAGGTGTTTTTCGGTGAAATTGGTTCTTAATCTTTCCTTTCTAATGTTTTTTTTTTTCATCAATACAGCCACTCAACACAGTTGCACCATTGTTCTCCGATAAACACAATAGTTAATCAGTAAAACTTGTGTGTTTCACAATCAACTGGTATTTTAAACACATAAAGTACTTTGCTAACTAATGGGTGAAGTGATTCTGTGCATCTTTTATATACAGTGTGTCCTAGACAATTATACTGTCAATTAAAAGAATCCTTCCTCCCTGCAGCTGTCAGACTGTACAATCAGAACTGCTGCCAACAAACATAGATGTTTACATCTGCGTTGTAACTGCAATAATTTAATCAACCGATTTGCACTACAACCTGGTTTGCCTCTTATCTGTAGTTATTTTTTATTTAATTTAATAACTGTACAGTACTCTGTTTATAGTAACCATTGTCCTTAATGTAAAAATGTAAATATGTAAGAAAAATTGTGTATGTTTCTGTTCTGTGTCCTGTGTACTGTTTGTTCTATATGTGTCTTTCTGGCTGCTGTTACAACCGAATTTCCCCTTGTGGGACAATTAAAGGATTATTCTATTCTATTCTATTCTATTCTATTCTAAATGCACTCTTTTATGTAAACAAACAATCAAAAACAATATGTGTTAGTCTCTGATTAGTTCAAAGCAGTGAGTGTACATCTGATATTTTAGACAGTAATATTTTTTTTATGTCTTTTGTCCTGTCTCCTCCAAATGCTCACAGCAGATGGCTGCCCTTCTCTGAGCCTGATTCTTCCTGTTATCAGAGAGTTTTTCCTTCCCACTCTCACCAAGTCCTTCCTCAAACGCAGTCGTCTGATTGTTGAAGTTTTCTCTCGATTATTGTATGGTCTTTACCTTTCAATTTAAAGAGGTGACTGTTGTGTTGGGCTGTGATTTGGGACTTTATAAAGAACATTTAATTGAATTAAAATATCACACAACCAATTATGCTTTAAAATTCTGAAACAAAATTGGAGTTATAAAAACTTTTAAAAAGTAGTACAAGAACAAGAGCGCCAAGATGTCATGTGATGACATCTTGACACTCACTGCACAGGTCTTTATTTTAGCACGATGACATTCGTGCTAAAATAAAACCCACTCATGTAGTCATGGCTTGGCTTTTCTGTCATAAGTGTATATAAAACACCACCTTCTAAGATGCTACTATGGAGATATGGCAGACAACAGGTGTTGGATGCTACTTCCTATAATCTTTACCCTAACCTAACATAATCCTGGTAATCGTGTTGGTGGGGTGGGTCAACAAAAACACTGCCTTGTAGCTCTTCCTACTTGTAATTCAAGTCACACGTTGACATTAGCTGCTAGAAATGCCGTTGAGCAATATGAATTTCGAGATGTAGGTCAAGTAGAAAGTAATTTTCTCATCAGTGCAGCAGAGTGAGTAAACATTTGCTTCTAATTGCTACACGAAAAGCCACGAAGCCTATCGTATATAAAGCGTATGTAATGGTTAATAATTCACGTGTTATTGTTTTACTTTAAAGGCAGCAGCCAGCTCGCAGCTAGAAACACAGCTTTGTTTTTTGTTTTTTGTTTTTTACAGGACACAACATCCATGAAAGCGTAACCAGAAAGTGATTCAGCTTTATTGTACACGGGTGTCAGATCAGGAAATTAAACTGCTCCTGCCTTATTGGTACAGAGGCAAGGGCATATGCATAGATGGGATGAGATGTGTGTCAGTGTGAGCGTGAAGTCCGGCTGGATCAAAAAGAGCCAGTAACAGTGGTTCACTACCATTATCCCTCACATGCAGGCCTGCTGTGATGGATGTCACTGTCCTCTTTGGTCCTCAGCGATACAGATTAAGAAAAAAGGGGAGAAAACAAGGGAGGACTGAGGTGAGGTGAAGGAGGGAGAGAGAGTGGGAGGAGCCAGCCCTGACTGCAGCAGAAAAATGAGTGAGCGGAGGGAAAAAGGGGGAGGGCAGAGTGGTGATGAGGAAACAGTGAAGGATTTGGAGGAAGGGAGAGAGACAGAGAGAGAGAGATGGGAAGAGAAAGAGAAAGGGAGGGGAGGCAGCATCTGCTTGCTGCAGAGCCTTTCATTGATAAAGTAGCACCGGAGTGAGCCAGAGGACTGCAGCTGGACTCATCACACACACGCTTCATCATGCTTTCATTCATGTACTTCGCGAGACTTCCTCTGTGCACTCACCCACAGTGCACCTCAAGTCTTTGCACCAGTGAGGACGCACACGCTCACCCACTAATCACACAGTGACATGCTCTTTATTTAACAACACCATCGCCTCAGACTTGCTTCTGTTCTCTGCATCCTATTTTTGGGAATGTAAGCTTAGCCCAGAGAGGGACACTTGTAACTGGGAGTTGTTGGTGTTGGTGGTGCATCTGATCTGGGACCGGGCTTCGGAGGAGTCTCCGGACAACAACAAATAAAAAAAGACAGGGTGCAGCAGGATCGGGGGAAACCAGCCAGCGCAACGGCATAAAGGTAGGGATGGAGAAATTAGCTTAAACACATCCATCTTGTAAATACACTCGTGGATGCACGTGTAAACTTCACACACAGCTGACATTCACTGAGATGCTGAGTGTGGGGTGCTGTAAACAATGCTGTTTCCTGCCCACATCAACAGGAGCCGGTGTATTTGTCTCTCCATCTCTTTCTTTTCTGTGAATTTCTCACTTTCTTCAGCCCGTCTTCATCTCTGTTCTGACAGGTTGGTTTTGAGGTAATCTCATTCATATCACAGTGTCTCACCCTCAAGTTTTTGGTCCATCTGCATCCTCCTGCTGCCTCTCGCTCTCGCTCTCCTCTTGCATCTCAAATCTTCCTCTCATCGCGGAGGCATCACTCCTGCTTTCGTTCCCGTATTGAACTCTTTCTCTTGCTTTCTCCCTGTCTGCCAGTCTGCCCGTCATCCTGGGATCTACAGAAGCAAGCGGTGTGCCGGTGTCGGCCATGAAGCTGGTTAATGGGGGAGGAGGAGGCGGCGGAGGAGGAGGAGGAGGGGGAAGCGGTGGCGTGGGAGGTGGAGGTGGGGGAGAGAAAACTGCCTTCTCCTTTAAGAAGTGCTCTGCCTTCCAGTTTGTCAAGAGAAAGGTGAGTTTGGATAACAAGCAACATTTTGGTAGGGGTGCATCTTTGTGCCTACACATGAGCTGCATATTGGCTGTGAGAGGTGGTGACACAGAGCCAGAGTGTGTGGGTGTGTATGTGTGTGTGTGTGTGTGTGTGTGCAAACCAGAGATGATGTCATTGTGAAGGCTTAGCCGCTCTAATCAAGCGTAAGATTGGACTCCCTGCTTGTCTGTGTTTACAGCGTGTGTTAGGTTTTTATCTTTTTTTGCTTGTGTGTTTGTGTATTCCAAAACACTGTTGCACTTCGGGACCCACAAGTGTGTGTTGTGTTGAAATCACTGAGTGGAAGAGAGGTCCTGTGGTTAGGATCTAGTCAGCATATCCTGGGTTCTGCTGCAGTGCTGCCACAAGGCTCATTACTGGTGTGTAATGTTGATGGTTCGTATTAAATGTTTTCTGTGATGGTTTGTTTGTGTAGGTCTAATGAATGTGTGCCCTGGCTTTTATGAAAGCATCACTTAAAACTGTACTCAAAACTCAAAACGGTACTTAGGTCTCACTGTCTAATAAGGTTCACCTCACAAGGATACATTATAACTGTCACCCTCACTAGAGGTCAATAAATCAGAATTATGCATATTGCATATTACTGTTAAATTGCAGAATAATTACATCTGTGGGCTGCAGAACATCTGCAAGACTTTGCATTGCATATTTCAGACTATCATAGCTATATGTTGTAAAGCTCAAGTTCTAGCTAAATAAATAATTGAACAAATAAATGTGTACTCATTAAGTTATTACATTTAATGGGGAACTAAACACAAAAGTGAACAACACCTCGTTCTCCTTCTTCTTTCGGTTGCTCTCTTTAGGGATCCCCACAGCAGATAATCTGCTTCCTTCCATCACTTCGTCCCTAGCATCTTCTTCTGTCACACCATCCCTCTGCGTGTCCTCCTTCGCTACATCCATGAATTTCTCTCTTGTCTTCCTCTTATCCTCCTGCCTGGCAGCTCTATATTTAACATCCTTTTGTCCAATATCCCTCCTCTGCACATGTCCAAACCATCACAGTCCCCACTCTTGCTTCTACACTCCTGTCCTTCTTTCTCTCTCACTGCCTCTAAACATGCCTTCCCTCCCTCTCCTACTCTTTTGTATTTGTTCAGCAGTAGCGCACTATCCACTGGGCCCCTGCTGGTCAACTGCATTGGTTTCAGTCATCGTCAACCCAGGCTTCAACCAGTATGCAGTATGAAAAGCTCATTCTTATTTCATTTTTCCACCAGTTTTATACCGAATGCCCTTCCTATCTGCACTAGCCTAAACCTCGCTTAAAACAATAACGAATATATTACAACGAAAGTTTGTACCACACTTTTTCAAGTTTTATAACTGATTAATTATTAGTAAACCAGTCATTAGTTGTAGCCCTAAGAAACTAGCGGCAAGATTTACTAAATGGGGCAAAACAGAAAAAAACACACATAATTCGTTTTATGGGTGATTTACAAATGTTGTACTGTTTTCTAAACACAAGCACAGAAGGTTCACTTCGACATCAAGCACAAAAATAAAACGTGCTTTTTATCTGCATTACATATCAGGGCAGTTATCAGTAAATTGCATGTCACAGATGTTAATAAATCAGTTTGCATACTTGATTGCATCTTGAGAAATGACCGTGTATGACTGCCGCAGCTTTGTTAGATTTCGAAAAGTCACTGTATGCTGTAATCTGACTAAAACATGTCAATCTTAAAAACAAATTTAATTATGCTCCCTGAATAATTTGCAGTCGATTTACATGAGATCAAAACACAAAACAGCGCGCGGTGCCTGCAGGCCATAACAGGAAGGATATGACTAACATTACTTCCCGCTTGTGGAAGAGAGGTAATGCACTCAGTCAATAATCACATTGCTGCTTTGGGGATACAACAGAACTTTTTTTTATTTTTTATGTAGTAAAATAATTCAAATGACAAGTTAAGGGCTGATTGCAGCTGTTATTTACTTCATGTTGCCACAATTTCAGCCTTAGGCAGCGAACATCTTCCCAGATAGCAACAAATCAGCAACAATCACTTAAGCTCTTGATTCATATTAGTTTCTTATCCGCTGGGTTACTGGATAGATTTACATACATATCTGATCTGATTGTGTCACTGCTGTGTTTTTATTTTGTTTTTTGGTTGTTGTTTTTTTACTCAGAATATGAGTGGTCCAAAATGTCTGTGCTGGCTCAGATGGAGTACAGTATGGTGTGGATTACTGATGAATCGCCTGGTGAATAAGGACAGATTGCGTTAACACCCACACACACACACACAACTACGCATGTACTCCCACAGGCGCTCTATGCTGCAATGAATTTCCCACAGAGTATCTATCGATGTAAACTTAACATTTTTCTTTTCAATTTTTCCTAAATGGTTTCAATTTTGGCTTCCCTTCTGCTCCATCCAAGCGATGATAAAAAATAAAATAAAAAAACAGAACCTTGCAGAACATTCCCGAATCCCGGTTGATGTTATTGCTGCCCTTCAGGGTTTATTTATTTCTCTAATTGCTCCAGAATAATCCTAATTGCATAATAAGGAAAGCATGAGTCCAAACAGAGCCTTGGGTCATGCAGAACAAGGAATAGAAATGTAAAGTCAATACAGCTGCATTCTGCATGTAACTGTACTTTTATCTGTCACTGTATATTTGAACATTTACAACTTGTTACACAGGAGCAAATACGTAACAGCGATGATGTCGTGCACAGCTTTTCAGTGATCCAAACAAAAGCTAACATTTTCACGTTCCAATGAGCGATGGATGACTGTGTTTTTGTGCCAAATTCGGTGGATTCAGCACCTATAATTAGTTTCACTGTCAGCGCGGCGCGGTGAACAACAGGTATGACAGAACACTGTTTGATCTGTCACATTCCGTTACCTCTTTGAACCTGATCTCAAAAACAACAAAGGGAAAACTCATGTAATTAGATGGAACTCCAATCACGTGCAGCCAGTTCATGACTCGCGATGTGTGAAGAAGCTTGTGTTGCTTTCTTATTTTAGGTGTGCGTCATCCGTTTTCTGTGGCAGCCCTACAGCAGCTGGCTTGTTTTTGTGTTGACCTGCTGGAGTGTTTTTCCAAGTCTGTTTTCTCTTCGACCCGACATGCCTTGACAGGCTGTCGAGGCCGCCCTTCGACTTAGGCGTTCGATCTCAGCGTGTGTGCTGTATGTGTGTGTGTGTGTGTTACTGCATTTTGGACTCTGTGCTGCTCAGCTGCCACAGGCTACAGCCCTGTGGTGTGTGTTTTCTAAATTTTCGAGTCACGCAGCAGGATGAAATTTCACAAGGTTCCTCTCACTGTCAATCTCCTTCTGTTTCTCTGTCTGTTTATCGGTTTCCTCTCCACTTTCACCAAGGTTTTTTTTTGTTTCCTCCACACTCACACACTCACACACACACAAATGTAAACACACCAGTGTTTCCTGTAAGTGACAGTGCTTCTCTGGTCTTAGTCACTGAAGGAGCACGGTGTGTACAGTATGCATTGTTCTTGCGTGCACCGACTTGTGCTGCGTTTGTTGACAGCATAAGGGTAATAATTAGAACACGTGCTCATGACGTGAATGCATGAAGGTTTGACTTGTGGTACTTCATCACAAAAGCACACTTGAAGACTGATGTTCTCCTCAGCTTTTACGAAGTATCGGTGACGCAACACTGGTGTTGAAAAAAGACACGAAAGCCAAAAACATACCCGGGAGTAGACAAACAAGGCTGTTCTTTCATTCTTCATCAAAGACAGACTCAACATCATACTTTGCGCCATCAGATGTCTTTGTGTGTGCTTGCATGTGTGTGTGTAATACATATATGTCATCGTGTGAGTGCACCCCCTCTGATTAATGTGTGGCAGAGTGGAGACACAATCTGTGCCTCTCATAAGTGCATTGTGTGTATCTCATTCTAGCCAACATGTAATCATGGATAAGATTACAAACAGCTGATGATGAGTTGCAGCTGGTAAGGTGTGTGTGTATATGCACTGTATGCACATTTGCATCTGTGGAGATCTTGCGCTGTTACCTTTAACAACAGAGGAAGAAACTGAGATGTTATAAGTCAGATCAGAGCATTTTTTTTCTTATTTAGAATAAATATTGTTCTTTTTTTCCTGTGCAGGTACGGAGATGGATGAGGAACCCGAAAGTGAGTGTGGAGAAAGCTCAGGGGAAAGGCCTCCTTTACTCCTGTCCAAAGTGTCCGCTGGCTGAGGACCTGTGGTACACCCACTTCCCATCACCGTATGGCTGCTGTCATTATGCAGGACTGCAGGGTGGCCTGTATTACCACCAGGAGCCCTGCTCACCTTGTCCTGCAAATGGGCAAACGAGTAGCCATGAAAAAAGCAAGGGCTGCAAGGTAAATGGAAAAACAAACAGTCGCTAATCGTGAATTCTACTTTGGACTTCCAAGCTATTAGCTATTAGTTCACTTTGGTAATTTGACTACAGAGAAACTGTATCAGAAGAATCTAGTTTGGTAAATAAAAGCTACTTAGAAGAAATTTAAAACTAGAAGAAGTAAAAAAAAATAAGGCAAAAGACACATTTCAGCAAAAAATTTCAGCTTGACTGAGTTACAGCAAAGGTCCAATGTTTTTCACAGGTCACACATTTAAAACGTGCAAGTAATATTAGCTTTTGATCTTTGGTCTCACTCTGGCCTGTCATATATTTGCTTATTCAATGTGATATTTGGAAAGTTTGTCCATGTTGATGTCACTGTGTGAATAATGAACAGAGCTCACCCTTTTGCACATGCAGTACACAAAAGTCAAATTTCTGACCGATGAAGGGACTGCCTGTACGTGGACAATGAACAAACGTACTGTGCCACCTACACATTATCCCAACAGGGGCTGTGCTTCCATGGAAAGCAATGCCATGAAGTTAGTGCTGGAGGAGGTTTGGAACTGCTTAGTTATCGAGTCACCAGTGTGACTTTTATGGACTATGCTGCTCATCACTCTGTAACTTTCCGTGGTCTCCCACTGAATTGCTGTGGTTCCTAAATAGTTCCTCTTTGTAAAAAAATGTTCTTTTTGACTGATCAGACAAAACTTGAACTTTTTGGAAGTTTTGAGCTGGTGTCTGGTGTAAAACTAACACAGCATTTCATAAAAAGAATATCATACCACCAGTGAAACACGGTGGCGGTAGTGTGATGGTCTGGGGCTGCTTTGCTTCTTCAGGAACTGAACGACTTGCTGTAATTGATGGAACCATGAATTCTGCTCTTTACCAGAAAATCCTAAAGGAGAATGCCTGGCTGTTGAAGCTCAAGTGCTTCAAGGGTTATGATCCAAAACACACCAACAAGTTCACCTCTGAATGCCTCAAAAAATAAATAAAATGAAGGTTTTGGAGTTTACTATATAAGCCAAGACGCTTTAACATGACCTTAAACAGGCTGTTGATGTTCAAGAGTGGGCTAAAATTCTCCCACAGCAATGTGACAGATTATTCCCCAGTTATCACAAAAGCTTGATTGCAGGCTGTTCAGGCTAGGGTGACACAACCAGTTATTAGGCTTAGGGGGCAATTACTTTTTCACACAATAGGTGAATCATAATTTAAGAACTGCAATTTGTAATTCCTGCAGCTTTTTGATTTTTATCGATTATCGTACCACGCAAAGTCAAGGAACAAAACCAGCTGTGTGGAACTTTTTGGGCTTGTGCCACTAAATAAGTCATTGTTTACTTATGACCCATTACTTTGACTAGCTTTAGATTAAGTGTGCGCTTTCAACACATTATGGGGACATTTGGGGAAATTCAAAGGATTGAATGTATTTATTCTAGATCTAAAGAGAAAAAAAATGTTTCCACATTTGAAAATCTCATAAATCAATTTTCTGAGCACCAAATTCTAGTGTCAGTTCAACAAGAATGATTTTCTGCCCCACAAAATTAAAAGTTAATAAAATTCCAATATTTGTCTTTAGCTTACAGAAGGGAAAAAAACATTTTTAATCTTGAATTTAAATAAAATATGTGTGAAACGGTACAGCCATTACAAGAATTAAGAAAAATCATCACTATCTGTAGACAAACTAAATTGGATTAATGTCTCTGTCACATAAGCTTTATTCGTACATGTGAACAAATTGTTAATTCAAAGAGCAAGCGAGAAGTTAACGAGAAGAATGCGACCTATTTCATGGTAAGGGAGAGGCCGCCCACTCACCTGGTGCCTTTTCACCTAAAATCTCCTCATGCCTGCAGCAGGAAGCATATCCTCGATACACTCCAGAACATCACTTGACTCATTTCACTGATGTCCCACCGAAGGCAAACAAACCAAATTAGGCTTTAGAAGACTTTAGATAATGTTGTGATCCTCATGTTTTCCCTTTAAGCTCCTTCACGAGTGCTGTTATGTAACATAAACAATAAGGCAACTGAAGAAAAGGGTGTTTTTCCAAAGTCCACCTTTGTTGTTGCTGTAAATTAGTGCAGGAGGCCTGCATTTAGCACAGAACGCGGATACTCTGTTAAAAATCTTTACCAAAGAGGAAGTAAATTCACACCTGTGCACTGGAGGAAAAGTAACTGTCAACACACACGACTTGCCCAAACATGCATGGCAGGCCTTTTATGTCGATGCTGCTGCAGATGTACTTGGTTATGCAACTACGATTACAATAGCTATCCCACTGCCTATCAATCATTTTAGCCATCAGATGGTTCCCTGCTTGTGTGTTTTTCCAGACCCATGGGCATCAGTAGGGAATGAGTCATCACTATCCCACTGAGCTAAACTGTGTTTGTTGAGAAACCGTGCTAAAAGTGTGTTTGGATATGAAACAGCACGCTATTGTTGCCCAGCACTCTATTCCCTTTCCTGTGTCGCTTTTTTGTTTCGCTGACTCTCCATCTATTCCACCTCTTGACCTCAAAACCAATAGATGTGTCTTCAGTAGTACTGATGTGTCTCAGCGAGTGTAATTGGTGTGTGCGTGTTTGTGTGTGGCTCTGGGGTTAAAGAGGAGGGGGCTCGGTGGTGAGTCACAGCTTGTTTATAGTGTAGTGTTTGAGCTGTGGTAGTTGTTCACATTTCAGACATAGTCGAAAATGGGTTTTGATCCAAGATTTAGTTCAATGATTGACAGCATGCAAACAGTAGCCCTTACTATGTGTCTCAATATGAGGGATTCCACCATTCGACTTGTTCTGCTATTGCCAAACACTACACAAACATCATGTTTGGTCTTGTTCCCGGCATACTGTGCTGTATCTTTGCACACTTTGTCCAAATACTTTACAACTCAGGGCATCAGGCGCAGCTTGCCAAACACTGGCAGAGCGTGATGCTTGTTCAACAAATGGAACACTGATAGAAACATTTCCCTCGCACGTCAAGCTCCCTGCTCTGTTCTCCAGGAGGCCAACTTCAGCCTGACTCAAATTTAAATGAGAAAAATCTTCACTATGAAATTTCAACAGCCCGTCAAAGCAAACAGCAATTTAGACAGCTCTCTCAGACTGGAACTTCAAAAAGTGGGATGATGACGCTGAGAGACTGCTGTCACTGCTGACACCAGATGATGGAAACGCTCTCGGGACACTTATCGCGGTCTGATACGGTGCTCCTTGTTCTTCGCTTTTTGTGCTCTGCATTGTTAAATATGAATGTTCGACTTTAGCCCAGCTTACTGCAGCTTTTCTCATTCAGAGAAGAGGCTTTTGAAACTGTTAATCTGCGCTTGGCAGCAAAATATCATTGCAGTTGTTTGTTGCCAGATGAGCTGCGCTGAACTTGAATTAAAGTTTTAACCAACCCACAAGAGGCCAGAGCAATAAGTAAAATATGAACCGTGCAATATCTGAATTGATAAGTTTAGAAAAGGCAAAAGTTTAAGTGTTGTTCTCTCTCCAAGAGAGTCCTCGCTGACAGAATGCCCACCTCCTCTAATAACAAAGCATCAGTACCATTAAAAATGCAGGTAGCTCAGCTTGGCCTTGACACAGTGCGCTACATCACCTTCACCCCACCGCCACAGCGCCTGTGAGCGATGCTAAATATAGACCGAGCTTTATGGTGCTGATTATGTCATAAAGTGTGAGTGTGCTAAATTTATGACACAGCAGTTTTTATTGAGGGGCAATGAGGCTTACTGGAAGCAAGAGGAAGGTGGGGGAAGTGAATGTAAGAAAACAGAAGTGGAAAAAAGGTGGAAATATAATAATATTGTTGGAGAGAAAAATAAAAAGGAGGGATTGGGGGAGCTGAGGGGAGGGGCACAAACAGAGGAAAACTGTGATAGCGAGAGAGATGAGAAGAGCTGAGAGGATAGTTTTATTACGAGATTGAAGATGAGGTCAGCGTTTGTGTCCCACTGCCAACGCATGAACAGAAATCAAAAGTATATAAATCCTCCTGATAAGGAGGGCCTGCACTGTCCCGTATACACAACAGCAGACGACCAGATACACTCACGAACACACACACCCGCACACACATGGCTAAATGCAAATACAGCTTTTCCACTAATCTCTTAAATCGAGCCTTCACCATTCTTGATGAAGACTTAATGAAAAATGAAAACAGCGTGAACCTTTGGTGACTCCTGGTTGTCCCAACATGTGATTTCTCTCTCTCGGCTTATGATTTCAAGAGTGCCTAATGTGCTTTATTCAGGTTTTCTCAGAAATCTTTGAAATTTCGTTATATAAATGGATTAAAAAAAAACCCCAAAACAACTGTCCAAACTGTTATTTTCTAAGAATTTGACAAAAAATAAAATTTCACAACGTGGACAATCTTATATAACTCATTAATATTTAAGTTTTATACTTAATCTTATCTCATTTAAAGGGCTTATCGTGAGTTTTAGCTCAGGGAACTTTAAGGAAGTACTGTGTTGTATTTATTCACAGTTTGGAAGAGTGACTCCTGGATTACCTTGACACTGAAAAAGTCTTTAAAACGGAATAATTCTTAAGCAAGTACTGGAGTTTTAAGGTGTCCCTTTTTTGTGTTTTTTGAAAAAGTGTATATTACGTCTGTGCATTGAGATTTGACTACATTTTGACTAACAGAAAAAACCCACATGCAATGTTAACTGCAGCGATGGCAGGATTGAGGATCATAACTGACCTCCATGAGCTAATTGTCAGCCACTGCTATAGAAGTGCATCTCATCCCTGTTGTTTCCTAAACCGTTCTTTCCTTCTACTTACTTGTCCTCTCGCAAAGCCCCTAACATTATACTGTATAAAATAATTACAGTTTAATAGTATAATATAAGAGCAATATATTGTCATTAATCACGAAAAGTAATGTATTACACATTACTTGTTACTTTTCTTAAAAGTAATGCTGAACGTTACCTAATTAGTAAGTTGTTACAAGACTTGTTACTTTCTCATTACTCCGTAAAATGACCTGAAAAACACTGTCTCATGACTACCAGGTAATTATATAAGCATATAGACTACTGTCCCGCACACCAACACAATTCCCTATCCTAATGAGGACACACACAAGATCTCTCCTTCAGTTTTTAGGTTTGAGCACAAAGCTGACAAAGCAATCTTGGCTAGCTTAGCATTAGCATGCTGGTTGTGCAAATGTAAGCAAAGAGATAAATTTGTGTTAGCAGTATGATACAATTGCTCCATCCTGGATGCAGTTTCCACTTTACCTTCATGCTGTCCTTTTGTGCAATAAAAATAAAAGTAACGTCCACAGTCTTCAAAAGTTGTCTTGCTGGACCAACTTCACCATTTTATTCCTGCAGCACCTGAACTAAAATCAGCTAACTGTAGTGCAAGTGCGCAGGAAGGAGAAAAGAGCATGTTTGTTTGATGTTTTTTTCTTTCTATCCACCTGGTGCGCAGATAACTCAAGAATATACTATTATAACACAAGTTACAACATAATTGTAACTGTAATGTGATTACTTAATTTTGCACAATAATGCATTACTTTGTAACGCTTAACACTGTATATGACTTCATTTCTCATAAGAGAGGCTCTGATTTGCTCTGTGGGATTAGTGTTTAGTAATTTCCTTACATCCTGTTCCGGAAGCTGATCAGGTGATATTGTTAATAAGTCCATGTACTCAGTATGTTTTAAACACCAACCTTACCCAGAATCGCCTGGCCCAGTCTATTCCCTTTTCTGTTTACTGTCCAAAACTCATTCATGCAAGAGAAAGAGAGAGAGTGCATTAGACCAAAGTAGGAAGGAAGGAAGGAAAAAGCAAAAAGGATGAGGGCTGGCCGAAGAAATCCTGAGAGATGAGGGAAGTCAAGAAGAACAGTGATATTTATCTACGCTGATGCATCCCTGTGAGACAGGATTCACTATCCATTAACTCACAGCAAAGCACATTTCAAAAGGTTTCTTTTGAAATGTTCTCAGACCCAGAAAAAAAGCCTCATTTGACAGTTAGTAAGCTCTTCTTGTTAATATTTTGTCAGAGTCAGCTAGATCATAGTGTACCTTTGTACCGGCCCAGATGATACTGGTGTCATCTGCATTTTAAAGCAAATGTCTCATGGGTCAGTTGGCCGTGACGTTTTGTTCTCCACAGAGGGAGGCGGTCTATCATAAATCTACCTTTTCTGTTCTCCTTTAGCAAGTGACAAGGCCCTGCGGGCTAAAGTCCTCTTCCACGAATGCTGATGCATTGTATCTGAGTCAGAGAAGGAGATCAGGGAGGAAGCATGATGCTAGAGTTAATTCCTTTGCAAGATCCTGTCAAGCGACTGTAGGGGTGATCACGAGTACAGCTGCATGTAAGGTGTTGAATCACACATGCTGGCAGACTTCAGAGGTAGAAATGGCCCTGTTGTAGGCCCACATATTGGCTGTTGACACTGACTTCTCAGATAAGTGGTATTTTCTTTTTAAAGTGTAAATGTGCTATTGCTGCACTTTGCACTTGAGACTCTGGCTCCTGACGTAGTGTTACCTAAGAAGAGCCCTTGCTGTACACTCTGTTACTTTTTGATGACGCTAATAGTTAATGACTTGTGAGACAGATTCCACTGATTTACTTGTGACCTTTTCACTGGCACACAAACTCACTCTGGATTCCAGCCAGATCTCCCAGCTGGGGGATGTGACCTGTGAAAACTGGATAGAAATCCTCAAGCTGCTGCATTTTCAATTAAATTTATAAGTTTACAGTTTTTTAACAATGCCCTCCACAAAATAACAAAATGACATGATTTATTGCAGGGCTGCTGGCCCTGTATTAATTGCAACTAGGTGTACTTAATGAACTACTGAACTTTGTCCTCTGTTCACCAGCTTGAGTCGCATTTACCGTGAATCGCATTACTGTCGAAATATAGGTTTTAGCTACTACTGGGAATAAGAAGGAATTAAGAGTAACAACCCACAAGGCCCAATTATATTTGATACAAAGAATTACACAGAGAGCACTGGGAGCCAAAATCCCGTTCCAAGTTGTTAGCTTGTCATGCATACTGTACCAATACCAGGGGAAAAATACCTCTCATCCCAAACTTCTGATGGTACTCTTTTGAATAGTTTAGAATAGCCTATGGTCACAAATCTTTGCCATCTGTGTGACGGCAAAAATTTAAAACCACACCAGTCTGTTGAATGCCGCACTTGGTGAGGTATGATGATGAGGTGAGGTAAATAGATTGGTACTTATATATAGCACTTTTCTACTTTAATTGAGCACTCAAAGTGCTTTCCTGCAACAAGCCTCATTCACCCATACATTCACAGAACTTTTTTTTATTAACATTCACAACCTCACAGTGTCTTGGATACATCAGACGCAACTTAGGGTTCAGTATCTTGCCCAAGGAAACTTCAAAATGCAGATTAGAGGACCTCGGGGATCGAACTCAGACCTTCTGACCCTCCTCTACCACCTGAGCAGCCCCCACCACATATGACACCTGCTTAGCACCAGTATGAAGATAGTTGCTGTCAGTTTGGCTTGCTGCCTGCTTTGGCTTGCTCACCTGGAAAAACCTGAAGAAGTCAACTGGTTGACTTTTTTTTGACTGTTTCAGTTTACCTACATCAAAGGATGCGTCATATCATTTACAACCTTGATACTTTTACATTATTACCAGTCACGCCAATGACTAATAATATCTCCCCCAATTTAAAAATATTTAATTAACATATAAAGAAAGGAAGTCTCCCAGGACCCCGGAAAGCAGTTCTAAGCTACCACTGTTTAGCATAAACTTAGCAATGGAAAACTGCTAATCCTTTCCTTTTCTTTTGTTCCACAGCCAAGTGCTCTGGCAGGCGAAGAATGTGGTTGGCGCTGCAAACTTGGAGTTGCTTTTCTCACATGATCTCTCATCTTTGCTCACAGTGAATGCATATATATGCTCTAAAATGGCACAGTGCATTTGTTTCCATTGTTACTGCAATATCATACAGGCGGGCTTTTTTCTTTGCCAAGCCCCAAGAAAAGATAAATAAACAGAGTGGAGGCACTTCATACCTTGGCTACAGTTTCCTGTATCTGCTGTGGGAATTTTGCTTTGTGGAGAATCAGCCAGATCTATCAATAACAAACTAGAGGCAGGTGAGGCAGAGAAAGTAAGGCAGATTGTTTGTGGTGTTAAGAGGTATTCTGATAATCTCTGAAGTTTGAACAGACATTGAAGGCATTCAAGGTACACAGGAAGAGATACCTGTTTTATGACTGCTTGACATGTAGTGACAGGTTAGTTTGAGGATGTTTTTACCTGATATTTTGAACAAAGAACAATTGAAGACAGGGTTAAACAATAAGAGTAACTGACACAAACAAGTATTTTGAATTATGTTAATGCTAATGACTGTCTTGAGATTCACATTCACGTTACTACTTCTCTTCCTCTTTTCTTGACCCACTGGGAAAAAAACTCCCTTGTTTCATTGTGAGGGAATTTGGGAATTACTGTTGTTCTAATCTACCCTGAGAACCCCGCTAATCCCATCTTCCCCCTTGCTGTCCCAGAGCTAAAGCCAGAAATGCTGTGCCACAGAGGCTCAGTAGCTCCCTGAGACTGAGGCAAAACATTTGCTTCTCCCAGTAACATGCTCATCTCAGCTGGAAATGATTTTTGTGTACTGTGGCCTTAGTACCCAAATACAAGCTGTTCCTGTTGTGCATTGTGTGCATTTTGTTGTAATTTGTGTCTCAATTTCGGCCTAAATCTGTTAGTACACCCTGTGTAGTACACTATGTGTGTAATGTATAGATTTCGACTGGATATTTGTTGTCCTATTTGTTGAAAACATCCTAGTTTATACTGCAAGAGAAAGTAGCTTCAACTATCTTTTGGTAGGTGAGTCAGATCTTTATTCTAGCTTTAAATAAATAACCTCCTGAGTTCTCATTTGGGAAACATTTTTAATTTATCCTAGCTATTTGGGATTAGTTGGGCCTGATGAATATAAAAACAAGTCTTCGTCAGGAAGTTGAGCAGGAAGTTGTTATTTTGCTGTGTTTTTTTTAAAAAAAAAACCTGTACGTCCTCACATGGGTTCACTGTTGTTTTTTTTTAAGTATAACACATAAAAGTTAATGTTGCCTAACAAAGTATGAAACTATTGAACAGAATGAAGTATAAGGTGCAGAAAAGCCAACATGGGACAATGAACCATGAAGCAGCATTTTAAAATTCAGCCAGACATGTTGCCGCCTTGGTTTTTAATCAATTTTAATTTAAATGCTGAGGATTTTTTTTAAATGTATAGTTATCAATATATAATATATAAAGAAATGTGGGGAAAAACTTCCAAAAAATGGGAAAAGATAGCATTATATTATCTTTAAAAAGGGCCATGGGCTGAGGCATAGTAAATGACCATGAATATTAATGTATTGCTAAGAAGACAGGGTTCAGAGACCTTGTCACCGCAGTCCTTGAGATTTCAAGATGAAAGCATTCAAGCAAGTCCATTGAAAATTAGAATGAGCCCAGATGAAAGCTCAAAAGCAGCTTAGGGTCAATATCCAAATCTTAAAATCCCAAATTTACTCCTTATCCACTTCCCTCTTTAACAGTGGTATTATTCTCTGTCTTGTTTTTAATTTCGGGTCTCCAGAACTCTCCTTTTTTTCTCTGGCTCTGGGGCTCAATTTCCAGTTGGATATATTGCACACATTTGGTTATTTTATTCCACGTGGACTGTCTGAATCATAGTTTAGGCATAGCCTGTTCACTACTTGGATCAGATTTCCTACCATCTCTCATTAATTTTAAGACCTGTTTGCCATCTAAGAACGGTTTGGGGAGGTTGGGGGACCTATAATTGGATATTTTATGTAAGACCATCTTGGTTTATCGTTCTGTCTTTCAAACATATTTTTCTTTGTCTTCACGTTGTTGTTCAATTTAAGCCAGGTCGATTTAGACTTACACACTGAGGGGAGCTGGTGAAGGACATGAACGGATAAGCAGGAGAAGGCCACAAAAGGGTTACCAAGAGAGAGAGCTGAACCGTGGGCTGGCTGTTGACAGCACCAAAAAACACTGTTGTTATCTGCTGTGCAAAAGCCTCTTGACTTGGAGCTTTATCATACAGTTTCATGGCAAAGTCTACTGTATGGGGCTTAAGGGCATACCTTTAGGCATTTTTATATTAATTTATTACTGGCCAAAGCCATCTTTCTCCTTGCTGACAGGAAGCAGGAAGCTTTAAAAATTGCTCAGATTGAGTTTTCACAGAGCTATGTAGCTGATGTCTCCTGGTATAAACATGGAAAATATTACTTCCTGAGTTGATGAGGTGAAAGGACAGATGTTGTTGGAGAGTGCTTACATAATGTAACCACTGTTTTCTTATTGGTCACAGCACAAAACAAGGTCAAAGGAGCAGGGAAAGGACTGGGAATGTGGAAACGGCATACATATATTTGTATGTGTGCGTGTGATATGCACTCCCTGCGGACATGAATTTTCATAACCCCAGAAGGAGGCTCAGATAGAGGCCATTCAATAAAAAAGCATGCATGATAAACATGTACGGTCCAATCGAATAAATAGCACTCGTTCGATTTAGACTTGCATACCGAGGGTAATACTGCACATAATTAAATATGATGAAATGCACAAAAACACGCATTCAGTCACTGACAACTCAGGTCTATCACATTTCCTTTCTAATATGAAGTTAAATGTGTACATCCTTTCATACATCAGCAAGTCTCTAACTGGTTTCACAGTGGTACATTTAAGTTTATTAAAACCACAGAGCTATGTTCCTGTTTATGTAAATTACTAAGAATTGTCACATTTGGGGAAATATATACATTCTCTGACTATATAAGATGACTGATATTGACTTCATGTCTTTAGCTACAGTAGTTAGCCTAGCAAAAACACAAAGACAGAAAATGCTAGCCTGATTATGTCAAAATACAAAAATAACACAACCTCAGAGACACAAACTCATATTTTTCCCTGAAGGTTTTTGGTTTTAATTTGCATATAAACAGACTGACAGTAATAATTCATGAATTTATGGGGCATTACTTGGAATGCTAACTTATTAGCTTGATTTGTTAAGATATTCAATCATATACAGTTTGCCTCCACTCTAAAAGATTTCCAGTACAATTTCTCTGCCTGAATCTAACCTCATTTTAAGAAGACACTGATTCATGGGTGTGCATACTTACTATTTTACTGAGGTTCAGTGTGAAGTGAAGTTCAGTAGCCATTTATCTGGGTCACCTGAAACAAGTCGACACTGGCAGTGAAGTATTTGTGTCACAGCTTAACAACACACTGTAAAGCACAAAGCTGTAATTTTTCCTCTTTCTGACCTTCTGGTACATAGATTTGATTAACTTTTGTTACCGAAAAAAGTTGTTTTCACATATTTCACACCTTTTTTTAAAAATTCGTTTTGCTAAGCTAGGCTGTTTGGCTGCTGGCGTTAGCTGAATTAACAAACAGATAAGGAAATCGTATCCATCCACTCTTATGTAAACCTCAGCCAGAAGCAAACACACATTTTTATAAAATGCTTAATTGTTCCTTTAAGACAGTGACTATGACTAAATGTCATTGGAACAGTATGTGACCAGAGAAAACAGCTCATTATGAACTCTCCTTCTAACATTGGGTAACAGCTAAAATCAAGACCTGAACTATCCACATACAGGAAACTTTTTTACACTGAGTTGCAAAATTCACCTCAAATATGCTCGCATGCAACGTCACTCACACACTGTATTTCTTCATGCACTCCTATGCAACTGTAATGTTGGGTGAGCGGAGCAGTGACCACCGATAGAGGCCTTGATAAGATTCATTTGAAATGGCTCCAGTCACTGAACCTGTCTGCTCTGCATGCCAAGGGCAACATTTCCCTTGCATAAGAGCTTTTCTAGGTCACTGGCACATATATGAGTGTGATTTGGCTTCCTCAAGAAATATTTGCACCTTGACTTTAGTTTACACTGTCACATGTGTGATAGATTTCTCTCCCAGACCTCCTCTCACTTTTATATGTGTGTGTGACAGAGCTCTTAAATTATTTCTGTTTCTGATATGTGTTCTGGCAGTGTTGCTGGCCACTCGCTAAGTAGTGATTGAGAAGAGGATGTTTGTGGTGAAATTGTCCTCTGGAGCATGTGTCACTGTGCAGCTGTCACAAGAGAGAAGATTACTGCTAAGACTGAGCCTGACTCACTCAGTTTATCCAGTGCAAAGCAAATCCAAGTCTCAGTTATTTGATTCATGAATGGATCAAACCCAGTACAGTTTAATCCATCAAATTTAAAAATGTCACTCACAATTTTTTTAAACACATAATTTGAGGCATAATTTAACTAGTAAATTGGTTAAACTGCCTTGACCGGTAAATGTGTCATACTGCAAAACTATCCAGGTTTTTTTACTGCTATAACCAGCGTATCAATAAAGTTCTATTAGTCTTGGATATTATTCTGTTTGAAACTTTATTGGCTAATGAAAGAACACGACTTCTCTAAATTTTCAGGTTAGGAAGTGGAAAATGCTGGCTCGCCATCATGGTGACGGTACAGGCAAGCAGAAGGAAGCAGAGCCCGACCTCCACCTGTGTGGCTGCTCATCCTGGGGGATTCACGCCTCACCCCTCTTGGCCAGCCCCGTCATGCTGGAGTGTTCTATTTGCAGCGGGCCCTACATCAGCTACGCCCTAGAGGACACCTGGCAGCCACGCCAGCGTACACAGGCAAGTTTATTCTACAGCTACTCAGATTATTGCATCAAATGCTAACTTGTTGAGATAAACAGTGGATCCAAGAGTGATGGGAATTCCAGGTGTATTAAGCAGGAAAATTAAGGAAATCTCCAAAGAAATCATTACCAAAACCGTTGTTATATAATATCTATAATACCTGTATGTGGAAATAAAATATTTCAAATCTATATATTATATGTGAAAAGACTGATTAAATAAATACACCACCAGGCAGTAGGAGTAGTTACTGCTACAGTGCTCCCATAAAGTAGGCAATGGAAGTCTTTGTGGTATTTTGCAGGATTTCTAAAGGTCTCTGTCAAATCCTCCCCAAACATTAATTTCAGCTCATTTTCTTTTTTCTGTGGTGCAGTGTGTTTTCCGTGAATGTTGACATGATTTTAGAAGATAATGCTCTACATGAAGATCTGTTTTCCACGGCACCTACAGTTTTATTATGGATCGTTTGACTCCTACTCTCTGTAGTGCAAAATGCTGATGGATACACTAGTTGCATTGCTGAGCCTCCCTTTTGTATTCAGAGTAGAGTTCACCTTTGTAGCAGCGTTAAGGACCTTTACCAGATAAGTGCTTACCAGTTTTTATTACCTCTTCGCCATTCTTCGTCTTTATGTAATGAAAGTGTCATTCACCTGCTTCAAAATGTTGCTACTGAGGTAAATGTATAACAAGTTAACATGGTTTAATATTTGCCTCTCTCCCCTTGGATAATAGGGCATGCCACATTCCTACTGCCCAAAATTATTCAGGGAACTCAAGTTCTTATCTGCCAGCTTAATAAATAATTAACAGTTTACTGGTTTTACCTAGCTATGGTAGCGGTAAGCTGTTAAGTTTAAGAAAAGAAGACAAGATTTTTTTTCTGTTGGTATAAATGAAGTTCTGTGAGTAACTCTATTTTTTTATATCTTTTTTTTACTTCAGTGTTTTTGCAGATACATATAAAACGAACCCAGATCAGAGTTCCTCAGTCCTTTGATGGTAAAAGTCGAAATGCTTCTTTTCTTTTTTCGCTGTTAAATATGCCTCATCCGATGATTCACTGTCAAGTTACACAGACCGCTACCTCCCCTTGATCCCAACACAGAAAAAAATAAGATTAAATAAATTCTTCAACCTTGTTCTCTCTGCTTCAACAAGCCACGCTTGTCTTCTTTTGGAAAATATGATGAAATATTAATGAACAGAAACCCCAGATTCACCATCGCTATGGATACAACTCCATCAGACCTTCGCTGAATCAATAAACAACCTGAAGAAAAGGAAAGTTAGTCAGGAGGGGGTTAACGGGGAAGGCAGAAAGACAGATGCAAGTGTAAATCCAAGGAGAAATGAGAAAGGAGCATGAATGGTGAAGCGATTGTAGACTGTAGAGAAAGATGTTGACAGTATGAGGGGACATGAACAGTGAGTCATATATTTGTTTACAGTATTCGTGTCTGAGAGGAACGATGGAAAGATGCAGCAACTGTCAGCTATATAAAGACTTAGAGGTAAAATGACTGATGTGACAGGCAGACTGCTCAAAGCTTTGCCTCTGAATGAGTGAACAAACTGATGGGATTGGAATAACTTTTGTGCAGACACACAGGCACACGCACACACATCCTTATCCCTCGGCTTGTTTCGATCTTGAAAAAACACTCATGGGAGACTACTAAGTTTTCCGTGCTGCAATGTGGAACAACAAAGTAGGCTAAGATTGTGTTTACCAGGAGCCACTTTGAAAAGTTGATGACAGACGGCAACATCATTGAAAACTAATATCTGACAAGGCAGTGCACTTTGATGGGAATGCCCTGAGATGCAAATGCTGCCGGTCCTGTGACAGCTGCCGGTTATGTTGTATGTGGAAAAAGAAAAAGTGGGACAAGCTTAAGTAGCTACTATTGGGACTTGTGTGTTTACACTCGTATGTGTGAGTCATTTCTGCCTGTCACATGCAGAGAAATGTTTTGACAAAGTAAAAGACATCCAACTTCAGATGCGGATATGTTGACTCCATTACATTTATTTATGCTTCCCAGATAAAGGTTTTGCATTAAAAATACATTTTTCCTTTTATAGTTATCAATCTAGTCTTTCTAGTCTGTTGCCTGGTCTAGTCAGGGCCCATTTTTCATGTTTGGAATATAGATGAGTTTTAAGCAAATTTATTAAAGAGTCATTTCCACATTCAAGTTGTTAGCTATTTTTGTTTTAAGCAACAGATTCACAGAAATCCAAATTAATAATAGAGAAAATTCTATGAAAGCTTACTTATAAAGAGCCATGCACACAGGAAGAGACTAGAAGTGGTGTGATGACCAAAGACCATCAAAACTCAATGAAACTGAAAGACCTGGGTAATTGAACAGGTTAAATAATCATTTAGAAGAAGAAATGGTCAGATATTGAGGTAAATACAACTCAGCTTTGAGTCAAAAATTAAAGTGGCTTTCAAATGGAAGCAAAGGATACATGTGATTGATAAATTATAGGTTGGGAAGCATATTAGACATTTATTAACTAAGCCCCGTAGCTATATAATGCATAATCCATTATATAAACCCTGCATTTTGCTTCACACCTAGTCGTAGGTCAGTTAGTGGATACTTTACTCCCATTGGTACCCTTTGAGAGTATGAGAACTGTGTACCCATCCACAGTGATTACTTTTGCCTAGTCATTCCAGCCCCTTCCTGTGTGCATTGCTCTTTTAGAAGCAAATGCAATCTCAAGTTTGTAAGTTGACTAGCTCATCTTACCTCAACAATAAAATGCTATTTAGACGCCAAAGTAACATTAACAATTAAATTCTATATATTTATATGTAGCATAGTATATCAGCTTCAGAGGCACTTTTTTCTCCCTGCAGTCTTCCTGCAGCAACTCTTGTATCCTGTAAATGTCTTTGGCCCAACTGAACGAGATGAGTTTCATTTTGGCATTCTGTCTGACTGAAGAAAAATGATGCTGTTATACTGTCGTTTAAAGCAAGCGATCCAACCACTGTTTAGAACAGGAAACCAAGAGAATCAGTGAAGTCTCACACTGGGAATCCAGCCTTAATAAGACATGTCGAGGGGAGCTAGCTGGAATGAAGGCCTAAATCAGTGTGGGAGAAAACCAGCGTGCTTTAAAATGCCAGCAGTCAAAGAGGTCACACCTCATATAGTCACCATTTATATAGTTAAGAATATCAACTTAGACTGATGATTTCAAAACAGCTTAGCTTTATTTTATTGCATTTTCCTCCCTTTATATTTTATTCTAGCAAATCAAGCAAAAAAAGCATCGACTAAAGGGAAGGAATGGATTTTGACCTTTTAATCAACTAGCAATGAATCGAATTTGTCTTGATATGGATTATTTCACTGTAGATAGATGTTATTTTGTTGTACTTGGGTGTTATTCTACTGTACATAGATATTATTTTACAGTATATAGCTGTTCCTTTAGTGTATTTAGATGTATGCCATAAAATGGATTTTAAAACACCAACTAAAATAACAAGAACAATCTTACTTTTATATTTGTTTCTCTTGAGTATTTGACTTGCTTTTTCTAAGTGGTGCCATATTTTCCCCCCAGGCTATGGACCTGTACTACCACAATGAGTCAGACCCAGACAACTACTGTTGCCCTGGTGACAACAGTAAGTAACCAGCAACTAAGCCTGTTGTTTTGTATTCTTCCATTTCCTGCCTCCTCCTTCTTTCCCTCTGCTTTCCTACTGTGACTCCACATCACAAACTCGTATTCCTCTGTTGTTTCTTTCCACCATCCCACTCCAGCAGTCCCAGCTCATTTCTCTTTATTGTCGCCAGTGACGTTTATTTTTTTCTGTAAGTCCAAAGTAATCTTCATTTTGCTCTACTTGTTTGTTGTTGCGTCTTAGTCCAAACCTAATGAGGTTGTGACTTCACCTTACCTCACCACTTTGCCCTCTGATCCACCCTCTAAACTCCTGGGATAATAACTGTTGTTCAGAAACCAAGATTACTTATTTATTTTGTGGAAACTTGCAAAGCAGTAGTTACAGAGGCAATCCTCAGGACCGATCATTATGCAGACAATGCAGTGACCTTTTCTGTTTACAACCTCTCGGGCGCTTGTTGCTTACATGTGTACAGTTGGGTGAAAGTCTACCTTGGTTTATGGCCAAAATGACAGTAAGTGACTGTACTTTAATTTTCCATCATGCTTCACAGTTGTGCCACAAATCAAGCTCCAGTACAAAGTGCATAGGCTCTATGCGTGACATGTTTTGGCACACACTGCCTATCTTCTTTCAGTGGCTGTCAATTAACACAATAGCCAAAGCATAGGCTCCACCGAGTATGTCCGTGTGTGTCTCTGTGTGTGCGTTCCCACAAACCACTTTCCTCCCTCTTTGCAAA